>NW_024100101.1:0-1200000 GCF_016545835.1 Crotalus tigris | reverse complement strand
GCTAAATTGTGGTTGTTAGTCAAGGACTACCTATATATCGTCTTCTATCATGCAGTTGAGCCATCTTATGTTATTTGTCTGAAGCTTCTGAGAAACAGACAAGATAACAGTCTTATAATCAAACTCTTTAGACATTTTAAAATGTATGTTAACTGGGACTGTGCACAAGATTTTTACAAGTCCTTCTTTTCCAACCACACCGCTTCCAGTTGTGTTGGGTCTTGATTCCCAGAATTCCAAGCCATCATAACCAAATTTGCTGATGGATGGCAATTTTGGATGTAGTAAACCATATATCTGATTGTATCTATCCAGGAAGGATGAATTAGCTACTTATTGTGATCTTTCAGGTGCACTCTAGTTCCCTACTTTTCAGGGGTCAAGAGAAATACAAAAATTGATTCATAATCCCTGTGTAAGTTGGTAGACAACCACCTAATGGTGTGTTGAGCACATTCTTGGCCTACAAAAGATTTCACATCGGTCTTTGGATAAAAGATGTCAAATTGTAAGACAGGGAGCAAGTCACTAGCCTGACCTGTTTGAGGGCCACTGCCAGTCTGTCTTGATTTGGGTCTGCTAGTCTGTCAGGTTTGGTCTAAATATGGGACTTCTCTTCATAAGTTCTTCATCTAATTAATGTAATGGCATCATTTATCATTTTAACATCCCCTTCTAGTTTCCAATGTCAAGAGGTGATCTGGAGAGTATGGAACCATGGAACACATACTCTGATTTGTATTTGTATATGATCCAATCTGCTCTTCATAACAAGTCACAAGTTAAACAGGTCCAGAATAGGGTTTTCTTATGGGTTTTTTTTATAGCCAAGTTTTCTTTGTGATCAAAGTATAAAGGCCAGTTATGAAGAAAGAAACTGCTTAGTTGCTATTCCTCTGAAACTAACTATTATCAAGCTATTTCCAAAGCCTATCAATAATGTTAGCATCACTTTGCATGCCTAATGAAAGTGACCCATCATTCTTAATGAAGTATAAATCTCCATCTGCCTTTTTACCAACCAGAGTGATTAGTTCCAGCAATCAACATCAAGCTGGTATTTCAGGCCTTATTGTGTTGTGCGTTTTAACCTTGATGTCACAACTGGCATACAACCTCCCCACTCCCATCCCATACCCACAAGTTAAAATAGCTTTTAAAAAAGGACTCTAGAAATTATCTTTTTACATTTTTATAAAGGACATGGCTCAAGAAATTGAAGAAGAATGCTTGACGCTGCAAGATTGTTATGATATATACAAGGAGTGGAGGTTCCTTCAGGCAGTGAACTCTACTTAATCACTCCTCAAATAAAGCTTGGATCAGGATAACATTGTGAAGGTTGCAAATATAATATGGGTGTTTTCATTATTGTTATTTTCATTATTTTTAGATGAGAGAGAAACCTGCATTATGAAGAAGACTATATAACTGAAGTGAAATAAATCATAATGAGATTATTGATTTTTTCAAGTGATTGGTTGATTTGAATTAGGGCATGTGAGAACATAGTGTACTAGTATGGGCTTAAATGTGGCATCTGGATTATTGACAGGCTTTAGAGCAAGGCTCTCCAAACTTGACAACTTTAAGACTTATGGATTTCAACTCCCAGAATTCCTCAGTCCCAGAATGGGACACCTTACTTCAATCAACTCACCCTGGCCAATTCACCACAACCACAACACAATTCACCATGGTCAACTCGCCATGGGACAACTCTCTGCGGGATAATTCAACAATTCAAGTTAATTATTTAAATTAACTTTAAAAATAATTTTAATTTTTGTCATTCACATTTTATTTGTCCCCCCCCCTTTGGCACCCTTTCTTTAATGATTCCATTTGAGTATTTCTTTGATATGAGTGTAACTCTTGTCCCGCGACGAGTTGTCCACATCGAGTAAGCCACAGCAAGTTAGCTGCAGCAAGATAATCATGGCGAGTGGGCCCTGGAGAGTTGTTGTAGACCTCCTCAGTCCACAAGTTTGGAAAGCCCTGCTTCGGAGCATTAGAGAAGATTGTCAAGTACAAGGTGCTATTTGGTGCTCATGATAGGCAAAGTCAAGTGATCTTAGAGAGAAACTTTGCTGTTAATTTGCTCAAACATTTATTCAAAGAGATACTCGGATGCTTTTGGTAGATGGCTAGAAATTAGCATGCACCAAATCATTCAAAGGCATAGAAACTCAAACTGGGACCTAGAAATACAGATAGTCATGTACATCAGCTCTCTTCAACCTGGCCTCTGTCTGAGTTGGGACTGGGATTCCCAAACTTTGAAGGTTAGATTGGCCTTGTTACCCAGAAGTCCTGTGAACTACATATCTGGAAGATGCCAGTGAGGCAATCTATAGTAGGGTATAGATATACACCAGCTGTCATGTTCCTTCTCTATCTCATCCAGTGCTTTTTTTGTAAAATCATACAACCTGCCTTGCCTACCCTACAAGGTTCCATCCAAAAAAGGTGCCAGAACTCCGTTCTGGGCATTCTATGGCAAAAAAAAACCCCTGATCTCACCTATCTTGTATTGCCTTCCCAATTAAATTGCTTTCTTTTTTTTTTACTTTTTTGTGCTTTTGTTTTGCTTGTCCCACAGGAAGTGCTTGAAATAGAAAGGACTCTTGGTGGCTATCTGTTAGAAGAGCCTAAGCCTCTACTGTTTAAGGACAGTTATCACAATTTGCGCCTCTCAGTTCATGACATCCCTCATTCACTTTGGAGGAGCAAACTCCTGGCCAAGTATCAGGTGAGTGCTTTATCAGTTTAACAACAGACTAAGAATGATTCGGTAGGGCCTCCTTTGAAATCCACCATCCTGATGGGTTTGCAAAATTTTCCCACTGCTCCAAAAATATATTCATTAACACATTTAGTTTTCCAAGGTTATACATATGAGTCTTTTAATAGATGGTTCCCAGACAGAAAGCCATTATGTAAAGAAAGAAAGAAAGAAAGAAAGAAAGAAAGAAAGAAAGAAAGAAAGAAAGAAAGAAAGAAAGAAAGAAAGAAAGAAAGAAAAGAAAAGAAATAGGGGTGACATGATAGCAGTATTTGAGTATTTGAGAGGCTGCCACAAAGAAAAGGGGGTCACGTTATTCACCAAAGCACCAGAGGGCAGGATAAGAAACAATGGTTGGAAACTGATCAAAGAGAGAGGCAATCTGGAATTAAGGAGAAACTTCCTGACAGTGAGGACAATCAACCAGTGGAACAGCTTACAACCAGAAATCGTGGGCACTCCATCACTGGAGGCTTTTAAGAAGAGACTGGACAGTCACTTGTCTGAGATGGTATAGGATCTCCTGCTTGAACAGGGGGCTGGACTAGAAGACCTCCTAGGTCCCTTGCAGATTCTATTCTACTCTACTCTATTCTATTCTATTCTATTCTATTCTAAACTGCAGGTTGAATTTCCTTCATTATTAGTAAAGAGATTTGTCTCCTTGCTGGATCATAGGAAGGAAAACTTCAGAGGGAAATATCTTGGATTTAAGTGGAAAATAGTAACTTCATCCCATTCATCTCAATAAATTTTGCTTAAAAAGTCTGTGGTTGGAAAAGAAGCAATGTTCTAATATCTCAGGGGTTGCCACAAAGAAGAGAAAATCAACTATTCTCCAAAACACCTGAAGGCAGAACAAGAGCAATGGATGGAAACTAATCAAGGAGTGAAACAACCTAGAACAGGGGTGTCAAACTGCCAGCCTGCAGGCTGGACGCATCACGCAGAAGCCGCACCCACCCCATTGTCGGCAATGGCAAAACAGTTCCGATACGTCGCGTGATGTCACGTGACGTCGCAAGTTTGACATTTCTGACCTAGAACTAAAGAGTAATTTCCTGACAATTAGAACAATTAGCCAGTGCAGCAACTTGTCTTCAGAGGTTGTGGGTGCTCCAACATTGGAGGTTTTTAAGAAGAGATTTGAGAACCATTTGTCTGAAATTGTATAGGGTTTCTTGCTAAAGCAGGGGGTTGGACTAGAAAACCTTTAAGGTCCCTTCCAACTCTATTATTCCATTAATCACTTTCAATTTTAGGCATTGCCAAAGATCCTGACAAGTTTTTACCTTGCACATTGGCAAGATTAGAAATATATATTTATTGACTATCTCGGAAGACTTCAGCTGACATGCCTGCCACATCCTTTCCTTCTTTCATATTGTCCCTTTGCTTCTCCATTCTCCTATACAACTAAGATTCATGTTCCATAATTATTTGAAAGGAAGACAAGTATGAAATTAAGTGCGCCCGCAATGCCATATAAACACAATAAAAATATACCATGTCGACATCTTCATCTTATAAACCTGGGTTGTGAATTCCAGCTGAAACCCAATCTGGAAATTTCTCTTGTGTAGCTCAGAGCAGCCCAATTGATTTATATTAAACACTTACCTAATTCAACACAGTGTTTTCCACAGTGACCACTGTCAGTTATCACTGGGGAGCCCACAAGCAAGCAATTACTTAGCATCTAGTAAACAAGACAGAGCCCCTCAGTCAAACTACCATATAAAGACTCTAAACCAGGGGTCTTCAAACATGGCCAGTTTAAGACTTGTGGACTTCAACTCCCAGAATTCCTCACCCAGCGTGCCTGGCTGAGGAATTCTGGGAGTTGAAGTCCACAAGTCTTAAATTGGCCAAGTTTGAAGACCCCTTATCTAAACCTTGTTCTTGGAATTTGATATCAAGAGAAAGTACACAGGATTGTTTTTGTTTTGCTTTTTTTTTTTTTTTAAAGGACCTATCTAAATTTTCAGTGTGGTGACATCTTGTGGCACACATTTGTTCATCTTTTCTGTTACTTTTCTATTTCCTTCAGGAAATCCCATTCTATCACATTTGGAGTGGTAGTCAGCGAGCTCTGCACTGCACCTTCAGTCTTGAGCGATACAGCCCAGCTACTACAGAACTTACTTGCAAAATCTGTGTTCGGCAAGTTGAAGGAGAAGGGCAGATATTTCAGTTACATATTACACTTGGAGAGGTAAGCAAGGAGAACTGGATAAGAAAAAGCAAATTGAATGAACAAAATGAACGAACGAATGAATGAGACAAAAGGAACAAGATATTTAATAATGGGCCTAGTATAGGAGTCTTCAAACTTGGCCCTTTTATGACTTTTGGACTATAACTCCCAGAATTCCTCAGCCAAAGGGCCAAGTTTGAAGACCCCTGCCTAGTAATTTTTTCTGAAACATCATATTGGCCAGATACAATCGGTAAAACATGGGCTAATGTTCCTGTAAGGTTCCTCTAATGCAGCGGTTCTCAGCCTTAACAACTTTAAGATGAATGGACTTCAGTTCCCAGAATTCCTTAGTCAGAATTCTGGTTGGGGAATTCTGGGAGTCCACACATCTTAAATTTACCAATATTGAGAAACCCTCTTCTAATGTTTAATTTCAGCCATGACTCACTTCCACTTCTGCTGCTCCAAATGTCCAAAGATTATAGATGTTTAGCCAGTTACATATAGATGTGTATCTCCTACTGTAGTTGTGGTAGGAAGTGCATCATTGAAAACATTCAAAACCAGTCAACCTCCCTTCACTTGGAGACTAATTTGAGATTCCTGTCCTGATCCCGAAGACCCATTATAGTTCAGCCATGCATGGCATTATTAGATGGCTGTTTTCTTCTGCACTCACTGAGGCAGGATAATTTGATGGTGCTATGAAGATCACCATTTATTTTTAAGACACGATACCCTTCATGTTCCTATTATTTTGGTTTTTAGCATTTAGTAGTTTTCTTAGTGCAATTTAGTGACTGTTTTTTTTCCTCAAATGCTTCTAACTTTGTTTGCCTAGTAGTATTTTGAAGTTTTGTTCTGTTGCAGAAGCAAAGCCGCAGCTAGTGTAGTTAAAGGGTGTGCTGTGCTGGCAAATATTTAACAACCAATTCTGCTGGCTTCATTGCTGTTTTTAGCCACCAAACAGCTGATCAGCATACTAGGCATCCTGGCTCAGTTCTGCTCTGAATAGGCTTGCAAAATTCTAGAAAATTTAACCATCAGCATTCAAGCCAGTACAAGCCAGCTCCAATACTATTGTGTACAGGCCGTAATGAAACAAGATGGGACTAAAACCATTTTCATGTGTGAAGCTGACATGGGCCTTTAAACTTTCCTTGTGTTACTTCTTTAGAGTTTGTCAATTGTTTCAGTGATTAAAAACCAAACAGAAGCATTTGTTGTATGCACGTATGTATATATGTCTCCCAGCAAATACAGTATGCTGTTTCTGTTTATAGTGAACCTTTCAATATCCATCTGTGAAAGTGCCAGAAGGCAGACCCACTGTGGCTAGAGAATATTGTTTGCTTTTTCCAGAACATGCTACAAACCATGGTTATCATTGAGGTTATGAGACAGTTTGGGATCCATAAATGATAAGATGGAGCTTATCAAGTTAAAAAAAATTGCTATCATTATCCAATTAAGTCACTGATCCTGCATCTCATTTTGTTTTGTTAAAAGTTCCTTTTACATAATAATACATATTAGCCATTTCTATAACAACAAACTTATCTAATCAGCAAAACCCAAAGTCACAGTTTTATTTTTTTTCCACCTTAAGCACAAAGTCTAGAAGCGGTTTCCAAGCAGAAACAAAGTTATCTATATTCTTTTCTTTCATTAAAGCAGTCAATTTAGCCATCTCTGCTAACTTTGTTAGCTTTTGCAACCAGTCGTCCATTGTAGGAATTAAAGTATCTTTCCATTTTTGTGCATAGAGCTATATCAAAGTAAAAAGTTGTGGTTGTATGTTATTATTATCTTATTCAACTGCACTAAAAAGAGTCAGGAGTCAATGCTATTTTTTCTTTTCCTGTTTCCCCCTACACTTTTTCCTCTTCCCTTTTTCCTTCCTTACTTTTCCATTATTTCCATTTTTTTTCTTTGTGTTTTATATTTTGGTAAACTAATAAAAATTTAAAATTTCAAAGAACTCCAGCTCCTCTGATGCCTTGCAGTCCTACCCTGGCAGTGCCGTGACAACCCAGCTTGGACCACATGCCTTCAAGATTCCTCTATCCATTCGGCAGAAAATCTGCAACAGTCTTGATGCTCCCAACTCTAGAGGGAATGATTGGCGACTCCTTGCCCAAAAGCTCTCCATGGATCGGTGAGTTTTACTTTAATGCTTTGATTTTCCCATAGGAATTAAATTAGCCAGGGTTGGAGATGTATACCAAGAATTATTTCATATGTTCCTTGAAATAATGTTTATAAATTCTAAAGAGAGTGTGACTGGGTTGTTATCTTCTAGATCAGGAAATTGATTTATTGACAGGGGATGCTTATATAAAACATTTCATCACCATGATTTTCCTCAGTCCTTAATATTTTTATTTTATAGTCTCGTATTTTTCTTCAGTAGCCTTCTTTCAAAAACCACTCTAGTCCTGAAAATAATTATGATTTCAGTGTTCTGATTTCATGGGGGTATGGATTTGATTAGGATGCTAGTCTACGTATGTGAGCATTGACATCAGAACAGGATGTTTCAACTACTAATGTTGATCCTGAAGATCAAAGCTGATACTTAGTAAGCTCTCCTACTCTTTACCTTATTTAGGTACCTAAATTTCTTTGCCACCAAAGCCAGCCCAACAGGAGTGATCCTGGACTTATGGGAAGCTCAACATCAAGACGATGGAGATCTTAACACTCTGGCCAGTGCCTTGGAAGAGATGGGCAAGAGTGAGATGCTGGTTGTCATGGCAACAGAAGGAGAGTGTTGATGCAGCTGTTGAAGACTTCCAGCCACGTGGAGGATTGAGTAAGAGAGGGACAGGAAAAAAAAAAACTTAAAGAGAAAAAAGCTCTTTGGAACCAATGGGAAACGGTTGCAGAGAAGAAGCAGAGTCAAGGTGCTGAAGGATTCAACTCAGGTTTCTTCTCCTTCTCATACTCCTCCCTCCTGAAATCACAATCAGCCTTAGAAATTGCGGAGTTTACAAGCAATCCAAGTGTTAAAGACTCCTTCCTCCTATTCCTCACAGCCTTTGGATGACAGCTTGAAAGCAATGCATCATTGCTAACGGTGACCACAGCCTCAGGCAGCAGTGTCTGCTCCAAATCTCTGTTGTCTCTGGGTCGCTTATTATGAGGGCTGCTGGAATCTGGGCTGTTATTTGTTTGGTTCTTTGATGATCTCTTCTTGACCTTCTCTTTTCCCATTCCCTGCTTTGCTCTTATTTCTTCTTTTCTGGCATTTATGCTTTGAAGAGTTGAGTACAATTTAGTAAAGACAACTCCTGTCAGAAGCTTCAGACAGCTTAAAATACCACACACGTACAAGGGAAAAAAATGGAAATCCGTTTCTTAGGAAACACAAGTAAATGTATTATCCAGATCTTTGGATGCATCCTTTTTTAAATATATATATATATAAATATATATTAAGAATCTTTCATCTATATGAGGGCAAGAATATCTTGGCACTCAAAGAGAAAGAGAGAGAGAGAGAGAAGATTTCTGGTGGTAAATTTAAAAATGGTCAATATATGTGATCATCTCTGAAGCTTGGTGGGGTAGGGTTGCTGATAGAATTAGAGAAAAAAATGAGGGTCTAAAAGGACAAATTATGTCCTTTTTCACATGGTGTTTAATTTTTTTATTATTATTATAGTTTACCATAGTAACAAGATTGCCAGGGTGTGGGAACAGGCTAACAATCCATTCATAACATAACAAACTGAGTTCTGAAAAGATAGCTGCAATGTAGGGCAGTTTCCTAGATGTAAAGGCTTATAATAATGAGACATTTTTGAGTAGACAGATTTGAAAGTTTTTTTAGAGCTTTCTGAAAAGACCAACCCATTGTGTATTCTTCCCAGCCCTCAAAACAAGTATAATCTTATTTCGGTTATGTCTTGACTCACTGCCTGCTTTGTGGCATTTATTTTCCTCTGAATTCAGTTCTTTTGGTGGTCCAACAGAAATAACACTCTGGCTAGTATCACAGTAGCTCCATTAAATTTGTCTAAAAACATTTTACATTGTATGGGCTTTATAGTATCCATTCCATATGAAGAGTGAAAATTCAATTGTCCTTGATATACAGTGGTACCTCGGTATTTGACTGCTTCAAAACTTGTCAAATTTGGTACTCGACGCATTTTGATGCAAAAAATATTGCCCCAGTACTTGTAGCTTCTTTGGTATTTGACGTGCTGCAAAAGGAAGAGGGGGACAGCCGCAGAGAGCAAACAGGAAGTCAGCCATGCTTTGGAGGCAGCTGATATAGGAAAAAGGACAGACAGAAAATTCTTCCCAGCCAAAACAAAGGGTCATGTGATAAGTCATCTGATTTGTTTGGCACTCAGTTTTTAGCATACATTGTGCTTCCCGGAACCAATTAATGTCAAGTACCAAGGTACTACTGTACAGGTATAGTCTACAAATATGGTTTTCTCAGCTGTGTTCTAAAGCTCTTTTTAACTGTAGCTCTATCAACAGAGAAGGAAAGAAACCTTAAATGTGAAAGTATTTTTGCAGTCTTATGTCTGAATGATTTGGGGATAAGTTGAACTATTTAAAGAGGCCTGTCCTGTCCTAACACATTCCATGGTAGCCCAATGTCTGTTTGAGAATATGTTCTCCCAGAATAACAGAATTGGAAGGGACTTTGGAGATCTTCTAGTCGAACTCTTGCTCAAGCAGGAGACTCTGTACCATTTCAGACAAGTGGGTTGTCCAATCTCTCTCCAATCTCTCTAATCTCCAGAAAGTTGATAAAGCTGTAATGGTCACATACAAACCAGCTTACTTGGATAGAATGTGTGCAAAAAGGGAAAAGAGTAAAGTTAGCCATTTAAATGAAACTTCTTTGGAATGTATTTTGGATATTGAGAGAAATGGTAATCCTGAGCGAATTTGAACTTTTAGGCAGAATCTGATCATTATCACAGACATATTTTTCCTCTTCTGCTGTTAACAGGAATTGCAAATATTCCAGATAACGTCCTTTGTATCATGTGAAGTTGATGCTTTTAGGATTATTTTTTACATGACTTTATCCTGTATTGAGATATGTTGAGGTATGAAGGAATGATGCTGGTATATTTTAGTTGCTGCGGGAATGTCAATTCAGTAGCAAATGCGTGTGGAATTTAACCATGATAACCCTTTAGAAGTGGGGGGGGGAGTTAGGTTTTAGCCGCTGGAGTGAATGATGAGAGCACTGAGGAATCAATGCAAAAGTGTCTTTTGTTCTGCTTTTTATAAGGTACTTCTGAAAAGTAGGATGCAAGTAAAACAGCCCCTCATTTGCTTTTATTCCCAGTCACTGTTACTGAGAGGTAAACCTTTGACTCAGAATACAGTGCAGGTCGCCCTTGATTTGCAACCACATTTGGGATCAGAATTTCCATTGCTAAGCAAGGTAGTTGCTTAGCAGTAGTAGTAATGAGCCAGACAGACTTTTGTGACCTTTTTTGCCACCGATGTTAAGTGAATCATGCGGTTGTTAAGCAAATCTGGCCTCCCCCCCCCCCATTGATTTTACTTGTCAGAAAGCCAGCTGGGAAGGTTGCAAATACATGCCAGTTCCTAAGCAAACCAAATTGTGATCACATGCCTGTGGGTATGCTGCAACATATAAATGCGGGGACAGGTCATAAGTCACTTTTTTCAGTGCCGTTGCAACTTAGAACGGTCTCAAAATGAATGGTTGTAAGTCAAGGACTACCTATATATGGGAAACATGACTACTACTCCCTGGCACACACTGTATCTGACCATTTTCCCGCTAGTAATTTAAAGTGTTTTCATAGCATCGCTCAGCCAAATGATATCAAGCCTGTCTTCATGACTGTTATTTTGGCACAACAAGGGTTGGATGACGCTAGAAACAGGCTACAAGACAGTCATGAGGAATGACTCCTATCTACATGCAACAGCGTGACCATGATGCAAAGCATAAGTGTTGGGTTCCTCAACCTCTCATTTTTAATAGCATTGATTATTGAACTAGACATACATGTGCATTGGGTAAATCCCTTAACAGAAGAGTGTGATTGAGGAAACAAGAATCACAAACTTCCTTTAATTTAGTTTTCACGCCAAGGGGCTACAGTACAGAATCTTGAGAACTGAGATACGAGCCATCCAGTTCTCCCTTATTAATAAGTTCATTAAGAAGAGGAGGGCTTTTGGTTTTCTTTATCTCAGGACATCTGCGTTACAGGCTACCGATAAATTTCTTTGATAAGCCTATAATGATCTTTCCTGTTGCTGATTGTCTCGCCTTCTCTCTCAGCCTCAGTATGGTCTCTCACAGGAACTTTCCCATTTTATATGTGTACTTCCTTGAGCCAGTTTATTTCTTTCTGTCTCTCTCTGCCTTTCTTGCTCTTGTGTAATGAATTCCAGCACGTCCTGCAAACAGCTGCTTTTGTCTTTCCTCCTTCCTAAGATCTATCCCAGAAGTGCACTTTAGTTCTAGTTTGCTTTACAGAAAAGTTAATATCTGCTGTTTAAAGTGGCTGAAAATTCACAAGGACATCATGCCTCTCGAGAGCTCAGGGTTCTCACATTAGAGGTTTATGATATTTTAACTTTTTCATGTATGTTTTTGCAAGATCTTGAGTGCTGAAGTCTCATGAAGTCTTGGCCATTTTCAGAATTTTTATTGGGATGGTGCGAGAAATCTGATGGGTAGGTTTGCTAACCAGAAGCTTTGTCCTTCTCATACAAATTTGCAGAGCTGAGATAGCAACAGGCTGATGGAAACAGGACTCCTTAAACCTTCCTAGAGCCTGAATGTGTGCATAAAATGGGCAGAGAATTGCTCCCAAGTAAATTAGAATTCCCCCAAACAAAAACAGTGTATTAAGGCAATGCAAAGCATTCAGAAAGGGCTCTTTGCAAAGCATGTTAATACAGGTCATGTGCATTCGTAGAAGCAAAACAGACTCCTGATACTGCATTGGAAACTCTGCCTGATGTGCACATGCAAACATTTAGTTTTGTTTCATACTGCCCTGTAGCATGTCCTGAACATCCTGGCATTTATGTTATTTTAGTCCCCACGATTTCTGAATTAAAATAATATCTTGCAAAAAATAAAGTGGCCATCAATTGAGATATTGTCTATATTAATGAAAATATACGCAATTCTATTGTTAAGCATAGTGACAAGTATTTTTATTAGTACTTGAGGAGTGTGCTTAATTCTCTTTGGGCAGATTCTTCCCAGTGGCCACAAATGATTAATTGTAGAGAGGCTTCGGAAGCTATAAAGAAGATTAAACCAGGAAAAGTGCAGGACCAGATGAATTATTGGGTTCTTATTATAAATGCTTTGATGAGGGTCTCTTGCAACCTTTGCAAAACACAATGCTGTCTTGCAGGGAGGAAAGCTGACTTGAGATATGAAAAGATGCAAATAAACATTAATACCTCGTGAAGGATTTGACTTGATAAGAAATTATAGACCAATATAATTACTAACTGTTCACAATGATCCTAGCTGATAGATGGAAAATAATTTTACAAGAATTTATTTGTGAAGATCAAGCTGGGGTTTTTTTTATCTAAAAGACAATTAAAAGGTAATGTTAGAAGCCTATTGGATATTTTGGAATATTTTGAACATCATAATGGAATATTAACAATGATGACATCTAGCACTCTCAAAATTACTAGTTCTGTGTTGCTTCTGGAGACCAAAGGAAACAAATAAATGGAAGCTCTTAGCAAATGAGCTTTTTAGTTTTCTTTTTTCTCAGAATAACAATTTTGCAAAAATGAGCATTGGAAGTTTTACACTCCTAACAGCACTTCAAGGCCGGCAAATTTATGAACATGCCTTCTTTAATATCAGTGCATCTGCTTTCTTTATAGAAAAATAGAATGCAAAAAGTGTCAGAACACACATATCCTCATTCCATTTGAGGATATGTTTTAGAGTACAAGTTAGATCATCAATAGTGCTGGCCTGAATTTTATTGAAAGCCCTGGAGGACAAGAGCATCACAGTTTTTTCCAGCATGTCCAAAACATATTTTCTTTTAAGGATACCATTTCTTTATGTTGAGGAACTGTATGATTCTAAGGCAAAGAATATTTCATAAAGAAGGAAAATTTACATGGTGGCTGTTGATTATCATCAACCAAAGATCAATGAGAAAGTTCTTTAGTGCAAGGCATTTGTTTCCCTTTAAATGGAATTTTATTTAACACTTCATCACTGGTGACCTAACAAAAGATTCTGCAAATTCCAGGGCAAAAAGAGTAAAAAATGTTTGAGATAAAAAAATAAAATTGTCAGTTTTCATTTTAAAGTCATGAGGAAAGCCCAATCTTTTCAGCTGAAGATCAACTATAGGATTGCTCAAGAAATATTCCTAATATATATTCTTTTAGAAAAAAATAGAAAATATTAAGTCTTCAGTTCCTATATTTCTCTTTCCTAGTTCTTGAGTCTGGAAAAAAATTGCAGAGGAGTTTATATGCTGTTAACACTCATGCTGGAACTATAAGTTCTAATACAGGTGTCTAAATCTTTGATTCAGAATACATACCAAGGAATGGATCAGTTAATCATAATTCAAACTATAGAGCCTGGGTTCATACAACACACCAAACCCCCATCAAGGAAACCCAAATCATGTTTTACTATATAAATCAAGCCTAAGGGTGTATGTGTGTTATTTTGAATACAGCATCTGCTATTGTAGAACATATTTGCAAACAGTTAGCTATATTTGTTCACTCAGAGCTAATATTGGTATTTTTTCCCTTTCATTTAGTAATGCTTTGCAGTGCCTTATATAGATGTTTTATATTGCAGATATTCTAGGACATAATTGTTCTTTTTTAAAAAAGGAAAAGTATCCATGAATAATACAAATGATTGTCTTGTGACAGTTCCACTTTTAAATATATGCCAACTCCACTTTGAGTGGAAATGAAAGGCAGAGCATTTTAACTTCCTTTGTGGTGATCCCACAGTTGTCTATAACATCTGTAAAAAGCAAAGGAGTCCTCAGCTTTGGGGGAATCTTTCCTTCGGGTTTCTAGCACTGATGATCACAGGGAGGAAGCAAAGGCAGTGACTGCTAAAGGATCAGGAATCGTTCTCTATAAAGATAGTGCTCCACTTACAACAGTTCATTTAGTGACCATTCAAAGTTACAATGGCACTGAAAAAAGTGACTTATGGCCATTTTTCACATGACTGTTGCAGCATCCCCAGGGCCACATGATCAAAATTCAGATGCTTGGCAACTGATTCATATTTATGACAGTTGCAGTGTCCCGAGGTCATGGGAACCCCTTTTGCAGCCTTTTTACAAGCAAAGTCAATGGAGAAGTCAGATTCACTTAACAACCGTGTTACTAATTTAACAGTTGCAATGATTCACTTAACAACTATGGCAAGAAAAGGTGTTAAAGGGGGCAAAACTCATTTAACAAAATGTCTCACTTGGTAACATACATGTTGGGCTCCACTGTAAGTCGAGGGCTACCTGTATTTGCTCTGAGAATTTGGAAATAGGCATAGGTGAGCAAGGAGCTGAATTAATAACCTGTGTTAATAAATACATCCTTTTGCCAGCGTTGTTTTGCCTATCGTACTTTCCAGATCTTCCCAGCAGAAGAAACTAGCAGAGATATTGTATATTGTGAAGGAATACAAAAAGCTAACTCCAGCACTAAAACTCCAATGCAAGTGCATGTGTATTGCTTTTATTTATTTTATTTTTCTTTTAAAAAACCAACAGTTTGCAATAGCCTGTGCTGTTGCAAGAACTACATAGTTGCAGGGTATTTTCTTATAGCCACTACCTCTTCAGATATTGTCCTCTTCTGCCAGCACAGTATGGAGCAATATCGCTCCGAATGCTGGTCATGTTCTTAATTCTTCTCCCCTTTCACAAGTGCTGCTTTGTAAGCAATAACTTTAAGCAATGACATGATGTAGCAGGTTTTGTACCAAGAAGGTGTTGGAGTCTCAGTGATGTTCAGTCCCTTAAATTAAGAATAGTAGAACCTGGAATCACACACCCTCTGCTGTTTCCTTCCAGTTCTCATCAATTCCATTCTATATACACTTAGTCAGAGTTTCAAGAACTTGAATAATACACTATCTGAACAGCCACAGGTTCTCCACCTTCTAAGCCTGACTTCCCAAACCTGCTATCCTCCTAATTATTGGACTTTTGAGTCCAGAATTCCAGCTTGAACAAGCAAGCTGGAGAGGACCGTTGAAAGCTACACATGCTATTGATGAACTCTAGGACAAAAGGGGGAAAGGACCCTCACTCTCAGGGAGCAGAATTGTTACTAGAGATTATTTCTTCACTTGATAGCTTGGCAACCAATTATTCCTCAGGATGTCTCATTCATTTATTTGATCCTTTTCGTCCCCCCCCCACCCCCCAAAAAATGTTGAAAGCAAGTTAGATTTGCAGTAACGACAGCAACATTTCACAGAGAGGCATCTGATTTAGAACTGTTTCCAATGATGCAATATCTAGCAATATTGATTAGAGGTCCTTTATTATTGCAAAATGATACAGGTCAACTCTTAGTACATTTTTGTCTCTGAAGAGTCTACAATCATTTACCCAAAAAGAATAAAAACTGGTAGGTTGTGAAAAAGCATCATTGGGGTGGATTTGCAATGCTGTAAATTAAAGGCCCTGTAAGCTTTCTTCTAAGGTTGTGTAAAGCTTTGATTTAGATATTCAGCTTGAAAGATTAGATTCGCCTCCAAGTCAGATCTGAAAATTCAATCAAAACACTTGAATCCAAAAGTTCTCATTGTTGATTCGAAAGGGCTCTCACATCTCTGAAGAGACTCGAAACAGTTTGAGTCTGTGAACAGACTCAACGGTTTTACAAATCTATTTATATTATTGAATCACATTGAATCAACAGTCCCAATGGAATCAGTGATTTGAACTAGAGTGAAGCAATCTAGAACATCCTTGCTTTCTTCACCTGTTCTTGGCCTCAAACAGAAAATAATTTGTCTAGTCTTTAGGGGTGTGTTTTGAATTTGTGCCATTTATAAAGTTTAGAAGGACAGAACTTCACGATCCAAACTCTGTATTTCTTCAAACTTCTTTATGCAAAAACAACTTTCTATTTGCAGTTTGGAAATCTTAAAGAGTATAGAAAACTATATCAAAATAAGTCAGTATTGGAAGTTTCTTTTAACCCATCTGATACTGGGTATTTTAAAATGTGTGTCCTGTATATTCATTAGTCAGTCATAATTTCTTATTTTTTATAAGGCAAATATCAGGGATCTACGTATGCAATATATAGATCTGGCTAACTGTCCAGATTTTTGGAACCAAAAGATAAACTATGTTTTCTTAATTGCCACTGAGCTTTTTTTAAGTGAAATAATCTGAAGGCCTCTTTCCTATGCTCAGTAGTAAAACAAAAACTTTCTGTTAAAGATAAATATAGTCATTTAACCACAAGGTATTTGAGAAGGACTGCGGGCATGTCCTTCCTCTATAGCAGCAGGTGGAGAGCAATGGGTAGTGGTGGAGTTTTTTTCCTTTCTTTTTTGTCTTACAGGATAGTTCCAGATAGTTGGGGAAAAGGAGATTGATCCCATTCTCAGTAAAATGTATAAAAGAAGTCCTTCTTCCTGTGTTTCAATTGTCGCTTTTAATCTAATTTTCTATTATTGCTAAATATTTGAATGAAGCCAGGACAGCAAGAGGGAAAGTATTAGATATTGACAAGGATTTAAAACTAGAAGTTGCTCTTTAAGCCTTGATCTCTTTGGGCAAGGGATTGTTTATTTTAGGGCTTCACTGAACAAACCAAATTACGGTACTCTCCCCAACCAAGTGCCCTCCAAAAGTATTGGACTACAATCCTCATAATCTCCAGCAAACATACTTGCAAGCAGTTAGGGAAAGCTGATTTAAGGGATCGGGTTAGAATCATAAACATAGTGCTTACAGGATTTACAGTTGTCCATTGAAACATTACAAAATCTTCTGCATTAACTGTATGCTACCTAGACACAGATTCTAAGGGCCAAGTGTCTTAAATATATGTTTCTCTCTCTCTCCCGCTCACTCTCCCACCCATCCCACCCCTCTCTCTCAATTTGTCTCTCTCTCTTTCTCTCTGTCTCCCAAAATTGCTTTTCCTGTTATTTTGTTGAAGGCCATATACAGTATATCTGGGAATTTTTGACTCAGTACAATCTTTTTGTGGGGGGGGGGTTGCATGAACATGTCTCTGCAGTCATCCAGAGGAAAGTCCTACAAGCTGATTTTCGTTGCTTATATCAATTGTATCAGAAGAGCTAGAAATGGCATGTATACTTAGAGGCTGCTTATTGAAGACCAATATGGAGATAGGAATGCATTGGCCTGCCAAAGAAATTCAAAAAATTCAATGAAAGGCCCTTCCAAAGAACTGTAGGGCTTCTGCCTTGCTCTTGAATTCATGTACATGTGTGTGCACGTTCATGTGTGTGTGTTTGGCATCAGAACTAGGAAATGGGTGTGTGCTTGAGAAAGAGAGAACTCAGTATAACGGATTTGGGAATGTCTGGATATGGCTAGAAAAGGGAATAGATATTGAGTTCTCTAGCAGTTAGTAGAGTACCTCTTTCTCTTTGCTTTTGTTAATGTAGAACAGTGTTTCTGAACCTCAACAACTCTACAATATGTGGACTACAACTCCCAGAATTTCTCAGCCAGGAGTTGAAGTTCACACATCATAAAGTTGCTGAAGTTGAGAAACACTGGTGTAGCATGACAAAACAGGGAAACATTCCCCAAGCTGGTGCCCTCCAGATGTGTTGGTCCTAGATTTTCCAGAATTGGGAGATCCATCATTCTGCTGAAAGGAAGTCCACATTTGTTTTACATTTTATCTTTTCAAGAGTGACCTTCAACATTCTCTACTTTTTTCCTTCTATTTCAATATTTATACCTCCAGAGGATTTCTGTTTTCTTGGGGAGGGGGCAGAGTTTGGAAGCATCCTCTAAACACTCTGTTTATTCTGTACACTAAGAATTGTAAATAAATTTAGCATTCCTATTGTAACAAATTAATTTTTATGCAATAAATTATATTTCCTAGTCTAATAAAAAGTTTCAAATTAAAACAAAAAGGACAACTTGTTCTTTGAGATCTGAAGAAGCTGAAATCCTCGTTACCAAGAAAGGTAAGCTTCAGGATCTACGTAGCAAAATTAGTGATGGATAGTTTTTCCATTGTAGAAAATGAAATAGGGAATACTGAATGTAATGGCAGGCATCATGGCTTTGATGCCAACTGCTTAGCCATGCAGACTCTGGAGAAGGCATTGTGAAGAAGACAGAACATTTACTTCTTTATCAAAATTATAGGCTGCCTTTTAAATGTGTTACTGCTCTACACCGCTTGCAAAATCTTTTAACAATAAAGGACATATATTAAATAATTAATAAATAAGAATGTGAAGGGGAAATAAAAGCAACAAACATGTTAAAAATCAAAACATCAGACTAGGAATCCATCAGACCCTCTCACCAGCCCCTGGGATATTTATTTCCATAGGGCCAGAATAGAGACTATACAAATCTCAGGGAGAACTGTGTTCCAGAGGGCAGGGTCCATAACAAACAAGGCTTGCTTCCTGACCCCAATGTTTAATCCATGGGACTTGGATGTGCCCATTCTATCAGACCAAATGGGACAGGCAGAAACTATAGCCCAAAGTTACTATTCTAAGTCTTTAATTTGGTTTCCAGTAACATGCTAGAAACAGAAGATTATTTAGCTTCTTAGAGGATACCATTCTCATAGAAGAAAGCCTGGCATCTTCATAGGCATATCTATGAAGAGGGGGAAGGAGAAGCCTTGAAAACCCTCAGGACCACTTTTCTGGAGGGAATCATAGAATACAGGGCTGAAAGGGACCTCAGAGGCTTCTAGTCCAATCCCTTGCTCGGTAGCCTTATACCATCCAGTCAAATGGCTGTCCAGTCTATTTTCGAAAACCTCCAGTGAAGTAGTTGAGTAAAGGAAATCTGGCAGCTAAAGAAGCTACCATGACTAACATGGATTGTACAAGACTGAATCTGGGTTGGTCACTGGGACCAGAAAAGTACTTTTCCAAGCTTTCAGACTCATTCTGGAGTTCATCTTCAGGGAACGGCCCCTGGTCAGTTAACAGGAGTGCTGATTTACCACCAGCTTATTAAGTACTTAGGAGCCCAAGGCTTGCCAACATAAGGAAACAATAGCCAGTCGCCAGCTATCAATACACCTGACAGCCAATACATAAATACGACTCACAGAATAGCCCAAAGCTCATATTGCATTAAGAGAAGTTCTCTACTGGAATACTGGATGGGCTCCAACATGAGTCCAAAAACCCAGAAGAGTAAACCTCTGATCCTGGTGATTGACTCAGATTCGATCTTGCAACATTTCCTGGGACATGTACATGCCTTCATTCATGGATTGTATAGTTTTCAGCAGCTGTTGAAAATGGATTGTTGGTCTATTGGTTTCTATCCAACAGAGTAAGATTTGCTGATAAACCTAAAATGGCATGAACATTGACAAGATGTTGGAAGTAGGGTGAGACCAAGAATTATACATGGGCTGGATCATGTGTAACATGAATTATATATGAGAACATGTGTAATGGGTGTACAATACTTGGATGAGAACATGGATTGTACAATTTCAGTGGCTGTTGAAAATGGATTGTTGGTCTGTTGGTGCTGTTTAACAAGGTATGAAAGGCTGATGAAAAGCTATGAACACTAATAAGGATTTATAGGATGTGGGGCGAAACCAACATAAAACCCACTGAAGTGTTTCAGAGCACAAACCAGGGGAGAAAAATGCTGCAGAGGGAAAGTGCATGGAATGCTTATCTAGAAGGCCATGGGCCAGAAGATAAATGGAACTCAGAAGATCAAAGGTTTACCAATCAACCCAAGGTCATTATCAAATCTGTGAGGGATGGCAAATGGTTTAAGACCTTTACTTAAACCTAAATGGGTAAATAGGTTGGTCCTAGTAATCAGTAAAATACTGTGGTAAGTACTAGGAATGCACACATACAGTTTATTTCTTGAGGGGAAGAAATATGCTGACCTCAAAACTTTGGAGAACCAAACTTTACAGGAAGAAAAATAAATAAAGCATGAACATTTTTAGTACTCTATGCTTTCCTAGAGAAAGGGGCAAACTGCCCCCACAAAGAAATGCAAACTAATCACCAGTGTTTAAGCTGGAGAAGGGAAATGTTCTGATAAGGCAGTGTTTCTCAACCTTGGCAGCTTGAAGATGTCTGGACTTCAACTCCCAGAATTCTCCAGCCAGCAAAGCTTCAAGTTGTTAAGGTTGAGGAACACTGTGATAAGGCTTCCCCTAATACCCAAATTTCTGCCTGCTCTCTTTATATATTGAATAAAAAGGAGGGGAAGCCCCCCAATGAGAAACCTATGTGAACCTACCTGTTTCAATCAAATCCTCTGTGCTGTTAAAAGTCCCCTATGTGTGAATTGGGTGGCCATACAACTTTGTTCAATAAATAAGTATACATTAAGAGGTGCAGATCAATCAGTAACAATTTTTAGACTCTCATGCAGAATTTTTTCCAGTTCTGGCTGAAGAGAGTAAGGTTGAGTAGAAGCCTCTTGTATGCAAAATATTTCATTTATCATTGAATAGAGGCTTTGGGTGGGGTGCGATGGCTCAGCAGTTAAAGATGTTGAGCTTGTCAGCTGAAAAGTTGACAGCCTGGATTCCTAGACCTGAGCACCCTATGATAGGCCCGAGCTCTGGTTACTTGCCCCAGTTCCTGCCCACCTAAGCAGTTCAAAAGCATAAAAACGCGAGTAGATAAATAGGTACCACTTTGGTGGGAAGGTGACAGCGTTCCATGCACCGTGGCACATGACCACAGAAATGTCTGGCTCCCTTGAATAAGAAACAGAGATGAGTACCGCCCCCCTAAAGTCGGACATGGCTAGATGGGGGAAGCCTTTATCTTTGTCTAGACCAGTGGTTCTCAACCTGTGGGTCGGGACCCCATTTGGGGTCGAACGACCATTTCATGGGGGTTGCCAAACAATGCAATCCGCCATTTTTTCCCCCTTTTCCTTAGCTCTGCTACTCCCTTTTATTTTATTGGCTTTTGAAAGCCAATAGAATAGACTCTCTTGAATAGAGTCTAATTCTATTGGCTTTCAAAAGCCAATGGGAATTGTCCAGGCTGTCTCTGCCCTGCTGAGCCCGCCAAAAGTCCCATTCTGCAAACGGTGCTGCACCAGTTGAGTAGTCCTCGACTTATGACTGGTTGGGGTCGCGGCATTAAAAAGGTTGAGAACCACTGGCCTAGAGGCTTTGGGTAGTGGTTAATCCCAAGGCTACTTCAACAGTTTTTCATATTTTGGAAATCAAGATTATTATTTTTCCAGGTACTTTGAAACAGGCAATGTGATTGATCAACTGCAACATCGCTTCCTCACATACCCTTCTAAAGGGAAACTTCAAACAAAACAAAGGATAGAGTTTTTATTATTATTATTTGTCAGGAATGATGTTACTGAAGAAGCTTCTAGGAAAGTGAAAGTTCTTTAGGAAAATTAGATCAAAAGTTTAGGTAAATCTGCTTTTCCAGCAGCTGCTTTGCCTCCCGATTGCTGCTTTCTTATCTATATTAATTTCCATTCAATCAGGGACTATTGTAAACAGAAGAATCTCATATCCATCCAGCATACCAAAGGTATTTAGTGAAAGCCATTTGGTTAAATAAATATTTCCACAAGAAAACTTGAAAAATTACCCAAATAGAATAGCACACCAACAGATATAGTAATTAAAAGGGTAACAATATTATAGTGGCATTCAGTAAATACCATCTGTTCCTTTTGTTTTCCCATTTATTGTTCCTTCTTTGTTTTCATATTCCCCATTTATGCAGATACCATCGGCAATACTATGTTAAAAATACAAGCATTGTTCAGTTTTATCACTAAAACGGTTAATTGGAAGGAATGATGGAACCCACTCATCGTATAACGAGGAAAGAATCCTTTTTCCTTTGGATTTGAAACAGTTAACAGTCACAGTTTTCCTAATTTAACCCACACAGACATTTTTAGGGATCCTCCTTCGGGCTATGCAAGGCAATTTAGATATACATATTTTAAGAGGAGGATCAAATCCCTTTTAGTGGGAAGCAGCAAATCTTTCCCATTGTTTTTCCTAATTTAATTATTGATGACTTGGTCAATTCCCTAAGTTCTGGGAGGTGCGCAACCTGAGGCTTAGACAATTCTGTCCCCATACTCACGGTTTTGGGAGGGTGCTTCGTCTAGCTCTGACGACCGGCCCTGAGTTGCAGTGAGCTCTTCCGCTGAGTAAGTAAGAGGATACCAAGAGATGTAATATTTTGGGAGGGTGCTTCGTCTATCCTGACGACCGGCCCTGAGTTGCAGTTTTGGGAGGGTGCGTCTAGCTGACGACTGGCCCTGAGTTGCAGTTTTGGGAGGGTGCTTCGTCTAGCTGACGACCGGCCCTGAGTTGCAGTACCCAGAGACGTGCTCAGAAACTTGAATCACGTCGGGGTCACCATTTGCGGGTTTTCTCGCGCCCAGCGGTCTCCCATGGGTGTTGAAGAACAGACACGCACACGTGGTTTCCTCGGGATGGGAGCCTCGAACAAAGACGAAGCATCCCTTTTATTGTGTTATCAGAAGGCGGGTTTATAAGCACCTGGTGACCACCTTACACCAACCACATTAGCTCTTCCAACAGGAATCCTTTATTAAGAGAAAATGGTTGCAGGCACATTAGACAGGACTTGCAAAATTAATCCACCTGGAAGGTAGACCCTTGCCAGGGGATTTTGCAAAAATTTACCATGTCAGACAACGAAGCAAGAGAGGGAGAAAACTCCCTGGAAAGAGAGCCGCTGACCCAGTTGGAACCTTGCCAGATGTTGGGATCCGAGAGGCCAGATTTCTCAGAAGAAGAAGTGGTGGAGACACAGGACCACAAGCCTCGCTGGTCGATGGGCGTTGGAAAGAAAAGCGAGTGGGGAAAGGAATCAAGAAAAGTGACCCTGAGACGGGGGACCAAGCAACCAGAATAGAAGCAGGAGATGGAGAAATCCCTGCACGCAAGTGAAGAGGGAGGAAGCTGTATGCCGTACTCAGACTGGATCCTAGAGAGAGCTATTGACCTGATGAAGAGAACTCTCAGCTCCCTAGGAGAGGAGATTCCTGAGCCCTACGCCCGCCCCAGTTCCTGGAGCCACAAAGGGAGAGACACCGAGGGGGACGTGGAACCTGCAACCCCAGGGACATTTACTGATCCAGGAGCTCCCACCCCCTACCGGACCACAGATGGAAATCTGGACGGAAGACACTACCACCCACAATGGAGGCACCGATCCATTCCAAGACGTCCACCGTTGGAGGTGAAATTCAAAGGGGAGCCAACACGCTTGGGGTTTTTCCTAACCCAAGTCCTCAGCTACATGGAGGAATATGGGCAGGACATCCCCAGCGACAAAGCCCGCATCCGGATCGTGCAATCTGCCCTGGATGGACCAGCTGCAGATTGGGTGGTGAACCTGCATGACTCCAATGCCCCAGAACTCAGTAACTTCAACCGTTTCATGTCCTCGTTGAGAAGACGGTTTGAAGACCCCCTGGCTGATCGCAAAGCCCGTGAAAGAATAACAACGATGAGGCAGGGCAAACGCCCAGTGGCTGAGTATACACAAGAATTCCGAGCCATTGCCAGCAAACTGAATTGGCCAGAAGACATCCTCCTTGGCCGTTTCAAAGACGGACTAAACTATGATCTATATGATGCTTGCCTGCCCCGAGGAGACCCACATCGACTTGAGGAATGGTACGTCTTGGCAGAGGAAGCAGAGATCGACATATTGAAGAGGCATCGCCGAGGAAAACAATGGAGCCGCCCCCCGCCTGAGCTGACACACCAACCGGTGAAATCATCGGATACAGCCAAGAAGCAGATGGGGTGTTTCAAGTGCGGAAGAGAAGGGCATCGAGCTGTAGAATGCCGCTCAAAGGCCCCCCAGCACAACCCAGACAGATCCCCAATCAACAAACCCAGAGGGTATTCAGCTAAGCCAAAAGAAACAGCCATGAAAATGATGGAAATTGCAGAAAACCCCACCTCTGCTCACCAAGGGGAAAGAACTCCAGCCTACACCACAGGGACGGTGGATGCCTCAGATGACAGCTCGGAAGGCGAACCCCTGGTAAGTGGACGCATCACACCCATCTTCAAAACAGTGACTATATTAATCCCCCCCATGCCCGAAGCTGTGAAGGTGAAAGCCTTAATAGACTCTGGCTGCACCCGCTGCCTCATTAGCCCAACACTAGTGGGGAATCTGGGCATCCCATCCAGGAGACTGGAACAACCAATCTCATTTGGCCAGCTAGATGGATCCATAGCAGGGGGGGTGCCAGCTACCCTAGCCACTCTGCCAATACACCTCTCCCTGGGCAACCATGAAGAGGACTTAACGTTTGTGGTGACCCCAGGTATGGAATGCCCAATGATTCTAGGGATGGAATGGTTGAAAAAATGGAACCCCTGGGTAAATTGGAGGACGACAGAAATCAAATTCCCGAAGGGGGACCCTATGGACTTAAAACCCCAAGAGAGGCTACCAGAATCAAGAATAGAAAAAGCATCCATAGGAGAGGAAAAAAGATTAACAGAAATACCAGAGGAATATAGGGACCTTGCTGAAGTCTTCAGTGAGGAGAGGGCGAATGAGCTTCCCCCCCACCGACCCACAGACTGTACCATTGAATTCAAGCCTGGGGCAAAACTCCCGAAGCCCAGATTATACTCCATGAGCCCAAAGGAGAAGGAGGAAATGGAAAGATTTATAAAAAAAAACCTGGAGAGAGGTTTCATTGAACCAGCTAAGCCTAAAGTGGCTGCCCCGGTCCTTTTTAGAGAGAAGAAGGATGGCTCTTTACGTTTATGCGTGGATTATAGGGCCCTGAACACAATCAGTGAAAGCAACCTATACCCGCTGCCCCTCATGAAAGACATGCTGTCACACCTATCGAAAGGGAAAATTTTTTCTAAACTAGACTTAAGGGAAGCTTACTATCGCGTGAGAATCAAGGAAGGGGACGAATGGAAGACTGCATTTAACTGCCCCATGGGGTGCTATCAATTCAAAGTCTTGCCATTTGGATTACAAGGGGGCCCTGCAGTCTTTATGCAATTAATCAATGACGTTCTAAGGGAGCACCTGTTTAAGGGGGTCCTTGTTTACTTGGACGACATTCTTATCTTTACCGAAACAAAAGAAGAACACGTCAAACTTGTCAGAGCGGTTTTAAAGAAGCTGCGAGCCGCTCACCTATATGCCAAACTCTCAAAATGCGAATTCCACCAGGAAAGGATAGACTACCTAGGCTATCGCATATCCCCACAGGGCATTGAAATGGACCCAGAGAAGGTCAGAGCAGTATTAGAATGGGCACCACCCCGCACAAGAAAGCAACTACAAAGTTTCCTGGGCTTTGCAAATTTTTACCGCCAATTCATCCCCTCATTTGCACAGATAGCCTTGCCCCTCACCAACTTACTAAAAACGAAGGGAACATCCTCAGTAAAACCTAGCCAGCCACTAACATGGACAATGGAGTGCCAAGCAGCGTTTGAGAGACTAAAGAGACTTTTTTCTGCCGAACCAGTACTAAGGCACCCAGATATGGACAAGCCCTTCATAATACAGGCAGATGCAAGTGATGTGGCAGTGGGGGCTGTGCTATTACAAGAAAATGATGATGCAGTATTGCAACCCTGTGCATATACATCTAAGAAACTCACGGAAACAGAACAGCGCTGGCCCGTATGGGAGAAGGAGGCTTATGGGATACGTTGGGCATTACTCACGTGGCGACAGTTCCTGGAAGGCAACAAAATCCCCTTCCAGGTATGGACTGATCACAAAAATTTAGAAGCCCTGAAAACTTCCAGGAAACTCAATCCCAAACAAGCCCGCTGGTCCCAGCATTTTCACCAATTCCAATTTAAGCTCAAACATTTACCAGGAAGAAAGAACTTCCTGGCAGATGCACTATCTCGCATGCCCCAATATAACAGCGCACGAACCACAGACTCTAGACCAATAATGGCAGAATCACAACTGGCAGCGCCAGTAACCACAAGAACCCAAGCCAAAATAAAACCACAACTGGACAGCCAAACTGGGATTGAATTCAGAAAAAGTTTGGAAACAGATGATTGGTTCCAGAAAAACAAACATGTGTGCACAATGAGAGACGGATTGCCTTGGGTAGGGGAAAAGTTATATATACCAACAACTCAAAGACTAACTTTCATGCAACTTTGCCATGACACAAAATCAGCAGGGCATTTTGGATTTGTAAAAACTTTACACTTAATTAAACGGCAATTTTGGTGGCCATCAATAAAAAAGGACATAGAAAGTTATGTTGCCAGCTGCCCAACCTGTGCATCAGCAAAGAGGTTGCAAGGGAAATCGCCAGGGCTGTTACAACCAGTGGCAAGTCCCTCAGCCCCCTGGAGGGAAATAGCCATGGATTTTATAGTGGAATTGCCTGAAAGCAATGGGAATACTGTTATCTGGACAGTCACGGACCTATTTTCCAAACAGGTGCACTTTATCCCTTGCCAAAAAATTCCCACTGCAAAGGCCTTAGCAAAACTTTTCATCCAGCACATTTACAGATTGCACGGGGCACCCCAACGCATCATCTCTGATAGGGGAGTGCAATTTACGTCTGCATTTTGGAAGGAATTTTTATCCCTCTTAGGGACCACTCAGGGATTGACATCTAGCCACCACCCTCAAGGAGATGGACAAGCGGAACGGTGCCAGTCGGTACTTGAGCAATATTTGAGATGTTTTTTAAATTTCCAACAGAGTGATTGGACGGACTTACTTCCTTTTGCAGAAGTTGCCTACAATAATGCAGTCCACTCCAGCACAGGCTACACTCCTTTTCAAATAGCCAACGGCCAAAGTTTCAACCCTATGCCAGAGTTAACCCCAAAAGAACCAACGATCCCTTCACTGAAAGAATGGATGGAAAACCTACAAAACACCTGGCCAATAGTCAGAAAATCACTAGATGAAGCTAGGCGGGCATACAAAGCACAAGCCGATAAAAAAAGGGTTGAGCCTACACCATTCATTATAGGAGAAATGGTGTACTTATCTACAAAATACCTAAAGTCCCTACAGCCCTGTAAAAAACTTGGACCAAAATATATAGGACCTTTTCCAATTAAAAGGATCATAAATCCAGTAACAGTAGAATTAGAATTACCCAAAAACCTCAGGCAAATACACCCAGTTTTTCATTGCAGCTTGCTGAAAAGAGAGCATCAGTCACCTCTACGGCCAAAAATCCCCCCCCCACCACCTCCAATCATGGTGGAGGGGGAACAACACTTCGAAATAAAAGAGATCCTTGACTCTAGGAGATATCATGGAACAACTCAGTACCTAGTTGCCTGGAAACACCTCCCTGCCTCACAAAATGAGTGGGTCCATAAACGTCACGTCAGAGCCCCGAAGCTATTGAAGAAGTTTCACACAGAGTATCCTAACAAGCCTAACTAAATTCTTTACTTGTGTTTTCTTTCAGGTGGATCTCTCTTATTGTTAAGAGGGGCCGGATGTCAGAATCCAATTATATTTCATCTTTAATTATCAAACATAGAAACTCCCAATTCTGCCTTCTCTGGATTCTGCCATAAGAGGGAGAAAAGGGGGAGAGCAAAGGGGCTTTATGGCCCTCACTTCCTTCAGCACACTTCAAAGGACTGAATGTGTGTTTATTGTGGCCTCTAAGCGTTAACATATCAAAGAAGAGTAATTGCCTTTCATGTAGTTATCTGAAGTCTCCATCCAGACGGAAGAAGAAAGGGGATGGAATTGTGATACTTGAAACTATCACTGGAAGGGGGGTTGATTGGGTGGGACTACTGGGGAACCCCTTAAAACCTTGAATGGGAGAGCTTGAACCCCAAGTCCTGTCTAGCATGCCTGCAACCATTTTCTCTTAATAAAGGATTCCTGTTGGAAGAGCTATTCCAAGAGTTCTGTCTTCTTAAGATGCAAAGTGGGGTGGGTCCTTACAGAATACGCCATAAGATGGCAGCATTGTTCTTCCAACATTTCCTACAACTGGCTATTTGGTATTTTAAGTTTATTGTGCTCAGTTGGAACAAAGCGGACCAATTCCCTTATTCAGGTTTGATCAAAACTCATAGCTATACATCTATTGAACATGCATTGCATTAGTCATTTTATTGCAACTGCCTGCTACATTAGCTAACGTTGGAAGTGGTCTGACTGGTTAGTGCTTATCTCCGAAGGCTGGGAAGAACATCTTTTCTAGTCCTCCTACAACAATATTAGTTTCCCTATTATGTTACTGTTGTTTATGGCTAATGCAATCAATTTGACGTTAAGATGCCACATTGGTTGATTAAATCGAAGTTAAGATGGGTGACTGAGCAGGTTTGTGTCTCTTTATTATTCATCAGATATTAAGAGAAATAATATGCAAAAGCTCTTCCCTTTCTCTTCCACCCAAAGAATATCACCAATTCTCTGGCCCGGTGTTTGTGTTTCTTAGAACACAGCAAGCATAGCTGGCTCAGGAATTCTGGGAGTTGAAGTCCACAAGTCATAAAAGAGCCAAAGTTGCCTACCCCTGGTGTAGGCTGTAGATTTTGACTTGGCAGTAAGCAAAAGCAAAGGAAAAGGTGATTGTAAGGTCAGGACATGATAGAATAAATCTTAGCACTGGAATGATTAGAAACCCTACAGATCCAGCTTGTCTCAAAAGCAGCCAATTTTTGCTAATTAAAGTCTCTGATTACTCTCCAAGGCCAAACCTACCCAGATAGTCTGAGGTCTCATATTTAAATTTCAGCAAAGAGCAGGTCCCACTTGGCATCTTCGACTGATTGTTGCCATTCTGTCCACAACCTGCTTCCCTCTTGACACAAACAAGGAACATGCACGCCCAGGGAATTAATGTCTTTTTTGTTCAAAGCAAACCTGAGTTCGTCCAAGTTGAATTTCAGCTTCCTGACATCTTCAAGCCAAAAAGAAATACACAAAATTCCCATACATATAGAAAATATGTTTTAACAATGATAAAAAATAAACATAACTCAATCCTGGATTGGGGTGAGGTGGGGGGGGTGAGAAACAGAAAAAATGTAGATCGGTCATATGATTAGCCATCAGGATTCCCCCTTTGTAGCCTTCAGCCAGTGATAAAGACTTAGTTCAATCCTGAATTCCATTTGCACAAGCAATGACTGGCCATAGACCCACGTATTTCGAATGGGAGAGGATCACTTAGAGGCCCTCTTTCCACCACTACTCAGCACCTTGGTGTATATCTCCATATATTTGTGGGGGTTCTTTTGTATAATTGTCCTGGCCTTTTTGTAGGATTTTTTTTCTCTTTTAAAATAACTTACACGGAGAGATACAGGTAGTCCCTTGATTTATAACCATTCATTTAGTGACCATTGCAGCATCCCAGGGTCACATCAACAACAATTGAGCACTTGATAACCAGCATTTATTTACAAGGGTTGGAGGGTCCTAGGCTCACATGATTGCCATTTGTGACCCTCCCAGCCAGCTTCTAACCAGCAACATCAATGGGGGAAGCCAGATTCATTTAACAACCATGGCAAAATAAGGGTTGTAAAATCAAGCATTACTTAACAACCATCTTGCTTGGTTCCTGTTGTGGTCATTGTCAAGCTCCGTGGGCCCAATGTACTCAGGAGGGGGGAAGTCAGCTCCAGAAGGCCGCCTCACAGCCAGAAGCTGGTGGTTCGACTGTCGCCAGGGAGGCCACACGGCGTGGCAGGGTTCCGGCATTGTCAGCAAGAGAAACCTACCGGCCGCAACTCATGCACAATGAACTGTTTCCGCAGCTCACGTGCAGGGACGCCAGCAGCGCGGGAGGTGGTTTGGCAACGCCAAAGTTGAGAACTACCTGTACTTCCATACTGTCATTATTTCCAATCTCAGCCTTCCTTTGTCCAGCCTACCTCATGATGTTGAGATCTTGAGGCAAATGGTCACTGCTCCATCCTGAATTTTGGTAACTGGGATATAAAATTCCTTCCCTTCCCCAATCCACCAAAGAGGAAATACACTTCTCAGGTACCCACCCTTACCTTTGCTTGTTTTGTAGTTTTGCTTGGCAATCTCCCCAAAATTCTGAGTGGCTTCTAGGAGGAGGAGTTGAAAGCCATCACACCTTTTTCACTCAGGAATAACTTGCTTGGATGATAGAAATCTCATTGCTGGGAAGTGTGAGGATACATTTCTGGCAAACTACAAAAATGAACCATCTACAACAGGGGTCTTCAAACCTGGCCCTTTTATGACTTGTGGACTTCAACTCCCAGAATTATTCAGCCAGCGTGCCTCATAAAAGGGCCAAGTTTGAAGACCCCTGATCTACAAGCATAAACCACAACCACAAGCCTGAAAGATGTAACTGTTTCTTTTAAGTCCCTCACAGTTGAGCTCAAGCAAGGCTGATTTAGATCCAGAACTGGTTCAGAGTCTTTGGACAGAAGTGCTCTATATTCATTGAGATTTGTGCAGTTGTGTGCAAAAGTTATATAAAACAGTGTATATGGGGGCCTGGATATAATATTTGTATTTCTTCTGCTTTGGGAACTTAAAGCAAGATGGATTGAATATACCATTCAGATAGTATTGCTAAAGTTTCTCTTTCTACAGTTATTGAACATCAGAACCTGGAAACCACCAGACCTCCAAAATGCATTGTATACAGTCATTTAAAAGCCATGGTGATGCAGTAGTTAGAATGCAGTTTTGCAGGCTAACTATACCCACTGCTAGGAGTTTGATCCTGACCAGCTCAAGGTTGACTCAGCCTTCCATCCTTCCGAGATAGGTAAAATGAGGATCCAGATTGTTGAAGGGCACTATGTTGACTCTGTAAACTGCTTAGAGAGGGCTGTAAAGCACTATGAAGCAGTATATAAATCTAAGTGCTATTGCTATTTCAGTGCAAAGCTCTACGAGTTCAATTCCTGATCAAGAGTTTGAATCCTATGCATTACCATCGGGGTTTCCATGTGTAATGAAGGTCAAATGGTGCCTACAGATGTTTTACTTTTCTGGGATATTTCTTTGGTTTCCCAGCCTAATCTAAAATTTCCCTGCAAATACTATCTAGGCTCACCCCTGATTAGCTTCTGAACCCAGACAAAATCCACCAGATGTTATCATCCACTGAGAAATTTTCCTACTATTATTTCCAATGTTTGCATTGCTTACAAGAGGAGAAACCAAAATGGCTCTTTCATTGGGTAGCATTAGGACCCATTCAGAAATAGGCCAAATGCTAAGGGAAAATCAGAACAAAATCAGGAAATCTCTCCACCTCCCCCCACAAAAAAAGGTCTAGAACTGAAAGCAATCCTTGGGGGGGGGGAGGATTAGACCTTCCAATAGACATTAAGCATTGGTGCTTAAGAAAAAGGGCAAGGAGAAAACCAAAACCAATATCAGCCAATAAATCTACCTGGGATCTAGGTTGGGGGATTGCCTGGAAACTGATTATTATAAATAATGTATTCTGTTATTTCACCTTCAGCATTTATGGCTTTTTAATGCCTTGAGGATGAAGATTCGTTCTCTGAGCTTGTGGGTTGGTTTCTGAATGTTTCGTTATCAAGCTAGGTAGCATCTTCATCTTTTCAATGTCTTGTCAGTTAAGCAATGGAGGCTTGAGTGGGCTGAGTTTAGGGCATCAGTTGGCCTTAATCCAGCTCTGCCAGGATTATCTATGTAATCAGGCACGTTACCTACGTCTCACAGAGAAACTCACACCCGTGACATAAAGATTTTACCCTGGTCTTCAGAAAGGTCTGCATTTTTCAGAAAGAAAGAAAGAAAGAAAGAAAGAAAGAAAGAAAGAAAGAAAGGAGGGAGGGAGGGAGGGAGGGAGGGAGGGAGGGAGGAAGGAACTTTGTTCTCAATCCTTCTCTCCCTCTTAGCAATCTTAGATATCCCTGGAGGAGGGATTTGAGGAAGAAAGGTTTAATCTTGCCCCTGAAATGCTAGTCTTCTGTGGGTAAGGATTTTATTCAGTGCAATACGGAAAAACATTTATTTACACAGTCTGAGCCGAGGCACAAATTTATCTTCTCCATAAAGAACAAGGGGAGAGATAGAATCTGAAAAATCCTCTTTCATTTTTGTTAATCTCACATTGCCTTAAAGGTGACTGGTTTAAATTTAAATGTTAAAGCAGATCAGTAACTTGCAAATGAAATTCAGCTATGTGATGCCTCCAAGGAAGTGAAGTGAAGAATGAAAATGAATTAATTTGAAGTAGACACTTTCTCTCCAATACATAAATGATGATTTGAACATAGTAACATTACTAAAAGTACAATAATGGATTGTATTCCTTAAAGAAAGTTATACTTTCAGAAGCTGTATGAAATTGTATGATGTTATTTGCCAATATCTACCGCCACGTATGTATGGTAGATGTTTTCTCCATATACCCCTCTTCTCTCAATACTTTATATCAAGTGTTCTTCCTCAACCCTGGCAGCTTGAAGATATGTAGACTTCAACTCCCAGAATGTCCCAGCCATCCACCCTCCCAAAATCAAATCAGTTTCCATAATTTTCAGTTAACATGGTCTTGCAGTCCTACTCATCTGCAGAAAATGCTCTTCCATTATTCAGAACAGTGGTTCTCAACCTGTGGGTTGGGCCCCCATTTGGGGTCGAATGACCATTTCACCGGGGTCGCCAAACAACGCAGTCCGCCATTTTTCCCCCCTTTTCCTTAGCTGTGCTACTCCCTTTTATTCTATTGGCTTTTGAAAGCCAATAGAATAGACTCTCTTGAATAGAGTCTAATTCTATTGGCTTTCAAAAGCCAATAGGAATTGTCCAGGCTGTCTCTGCCCTGCTGAGCCCGCCAAAAGTCCCATTCTGCAAACGGTGCTGCACCAGTTGAGTAGTCCTTGACTTACGACTGGTTGAGTAGTCCTCGTCGTATGACTGGTTGGGGGTCGCGGCATTAAAAAGGTTGAGAACCACTGATTTAGAAAATGCTCTTCCATTATTTTAGCCAAGCAAAAGACCTATGGTGTTCCAGAAGGAGCAATCACTTTGTTTACAATTTTGAAAAAAAAATATTAGTCTGGCCCTAATATTTCAAAACAATTATTGTGAAGAAAAGGGTTATGAGTAGTTTGGATTTCTGAATAAAATTGCAAAAAGGAATGCAAAATCTTGATTCATTTTGGATGCCTCTGACTCAAAATCCAACTGGAGAAATTCAAAGTTCAGGGAGTTGAAGGCTTTTGCACAGGAGCAAACACACTTTTCCTGGTCCAGTCTGGAATGTCTAAATGGGATCAACTTAATTTTCCCCCAAAATCCAAAAATCAAAATCATATCAACTTTCCAGACTTATCTAAAAGTCTGAATGAAAGCAGCTTTCTGAGACAATTTCCCTAGTGCTGGTCTCTTTGTTTCTCTCTCCCTCCCAAAGAAAGTCTATTTTAAATAAATGCAGAATTAAATCAAACTTAGGCTTTGAGAAGAGCTTAGCTGGTCTTGTATCTTAATCAACCCATATGCACCATCTCTGATGACAAGTCTTAGCCAACCAACCAGAAAATTACCTTGTGACTCACCAAATGATACTATAATTAAATGACAAACCGACCCAACTAGTTTTAATTACAGTCGTTAAAATACTGGGTGGAAAAAATATTGCGTCTGAGATCCATATGGGGACAGAAAGAGATTTGCCCCCTTTATTCAGGCTCGCCAAGTTACTAGAGGCTCTAGGGGGCGCTGTTTAGTCATCTTCTCATACAGTGCAGCCTTCTGTGGTGGCGTTGTCTTGATCTCTTCCAGTTACAGTAGATTGGTTCACAGTAAATTGGATTCTTTGGCCCAGCATTCCGTGGACAGTGACAGTTACAGACAGGTATCTTTGAAGAGCAAAAGGCTGGAAGAGCCTGATTTCTTTGAAGAGGGAATTATAGGCTAACGTCTACGTGGCAGGTTGCTTTACTGTATTATTTGCAATCACATCTATGTTCCGGAAGTCAGCTGTAGATATAAACAATGCTGTGTTGATAAATGATTAACTTCGTTACTTTATTCAACTGTAAGTAGTTAAGGAAGCTGGGTTATTAATTTACTGGCTCTGAAAGGCTTTGGGGGGAGAGAAGGAAGACCCAAGGAGTCAACAATCAAAACTTCACAACTGGGAAATAATTTTAATAGGTTTCACCATGTCAAAATTGCAAACTTTTCAATTGGGGAAAAAGATACAGCCAACACATGTGTTGGGTTGTTGTTGTTTTTTTACTATTGCCCAGATCTTGCAAAGTTAGCTGATGATGTATCCCAATGATGGGATTCAAATATGTGAACAACTGGTTCTCTCTGTGGATGCCGCTTCCAGAAGTCCATTCTGGGCTTGGGCAACAAAAAATTAGCTACCGGTTCTGCTGAAGTGGTACAAACTGGCTGAATCCCATCACTGATGTATCCGCTTAAGACAGGGGTGTCCAAGCTTGGCATCTTTACAACTTTTAAGACCTGGCATCTTTAAGACATGCTGACTGGGGAATTCTGGGAGCTAAAGTCCACAAGTCCTAAAGATGCCAAATTTGGACACCCCTGTCTTAAGAGAAGAACTTCAAGGGTGTCCCAGGGAGTTTTTGGAAGATACTGAACATTCCCTCCCTTTTACCAATATTGGAATAGAAATTGCCTTCCGCCTCAGCTGTCTCGCAAGAAACTACCCCCCCCATACACACAAATACACAAGCACTCTGAAGGATCATGTGGAAACAGCTTTGTATGACAAAGCCATTCATTTATCTAGAACAGGTGTATCCAACCTTGACAGCTTTAAGACTTGTGGACTTCAACTCCCAGAATTCCCTAGCCAGCCATGCTGGCTGGGGAACTCTGGGAGTTGAAGTCCACAAGTCTTAAAGCTGCCACGGTTGGACACTCCTGCCTTAAGAGAAAGATCTCAGCGGTTCCCCAAGGAAGATTTTCGGAGCGTCTCGACGGCATTTCCCGGGGCGAGAGAAGCCGCACCTTTGGGCTCAAACCCGGATCGAAACCGTTCCGCAACGGCGAGCTCGAAAACCAGGATGTTGTCTTAGCCTTAGCGCCAGCCCGCGCTCCCACTAGGCCGCCGAGGAGCGGCCGGTTTGCCGCGCAGCTCCCCCCTCCACCACCGGCTGCAAAGAGGGAAGCAAGTCCGGGCCGAGGCGGCGTGGGAGGGGTTTTACCAGGGCCGGCAGCGGCGTTGCTCGGCAAAAGCCCGACCACGAGCCGGACGGATGAGTTAGATGGGGAGGCGTCCAGAAGCGGCGACAGTAAGTGGCTTCTTCCGCGGCTCTCCGGCTTGCTTTTGCGCGGTCCCGCCGAGGCTTTGTTCGCCTTGGCGCTCGGCTGCCGTTCCTTCCTTCCTCCTCCGCTTGCAGCGGGCCTTCGCTTTTCCACGCTTCCTTTGAGGGTCGGGGCTTAACGCGTGTCTTTATTGTACGTCTGAACCTGGCTGCTCGGTTTGCCGGACGAAATGCTACGAATCCCGGGTTGTTTTCTTTAGCGAATCGCTTGAAGGCTGTATCTACGCCGCCCTCCTTACGGCGGGTATAACGTTTTCTGACGAATCCCTCGCCATCCTCTGCCTATGAAAGAGAGATTTCCGGACTGGATGGCGAAATTTAGTTTCTGTTACTTTGTTAAACTTGCGAGGAAGTCTGCCCGGCGGGGCGCGCGCGCGACTCTCGCGTGCGCGCTAGACCAAAAACAACTTTTGAACGTCTGCATATAGGCAAAAAATTCAGAATTCAGCCAGGCTGGGACCTGTAAGGCTTCATCTTTTCCAGGGTCAACCTAGGACAGGGGTCTGCAACCTTGACAACTTTTAAGACTTGTGGACTTCAGCTCCCAGAATTCCTCAGCCAGCTATGCTGGCTGAGAAATTCTGGGAACTGAAGTCCGTAAGTCTTAAAGTTGTCAACCCCTGACCTAGAAGGATACAGCCATGGTGTTTGGCTTTGGGGTTGACCCAGCCCTTCCCCATAGGGTGTCCTTAAAGGTATTGGCTATACAAGTAGCCCTAATAGTTTGTTTAGTAAGCATTTGAAGTTACAAGGACACTAAAAAAACCACTTGTGACCATTTCAGCATCCCCATGGTCATCTGATTTACATTTGGATGCTTGGCAACCAGTTCCTATTCATGACGGTTGCAGTGTCTCTGGGGTCATGGGATCCCCCATTGCAGCCTTCTGACAAGCAAAGTCAATGGGGAATTCAGATTCATTTAACAACTGTGTGACTAACTTAACTGCAGTGATTCACTTTACAAATGTGGCCAGTGGCGGGATTCAAATATGTGAACAACCGGTTTTCTATGTGGATGCTGCTTCCAGAAGTCCATTGTGGGCTTGGGCAACAAAAAATTAGCTACCGGTTCTGCCAAACTGCTGCAAACTGGCTGAATCCCACCACTGAATATGGCAAGAAAAGTCTTAAAATGGGTCAAAACTTACTTAACAAATTTCTCACTTAGCAACATAAAATTTGGGCTCATTATGGTGGGATGTTGAGGACTACCTGTAGATCAGGGGTGTCAAACTGCCGGGTGGCGTCATGCAGAAGCCACACCCACCCCATTGCCAGCAATTGCAAAACTCTCCCGATATGTTGCATGACGTCATGTGACAGCGAGTTTGACATGTCTGCTGTAGATTCTATTATTCTCTCCTCCCCCCCCCAAATGAAAGAGCAGCTGGAGAAAAGAGAGCCTACAGATAAAATGGCTGTAAGAGATAATTATTCAAATTATTCACAACTGGGCTGTTGTGATTTAGAGCAGTTTTTCTCAACCTTGACAACTTTAAAATGTGTGAACTTTAAGTAAAATTGCCAAGGATGAGAAAAACTGATCAAGAGTATTTGAATCCTGAGACATCTCTTGGGCTGGAGTCCTTTCTCCTTTTTATGCAGCAAATAGCTGCCTTCCACATGTAGTCCTCAGTTTACAACCATTCATTTGGTGGCCATTTGAAGTTACAGTGCCACTGGAAAAAGTGACAACTGGTCCTTAAACTTAAGACTGTTGCAGCATCAACATTTGGGTGCTTGGCAACTGGCATATATAGTATCTATGTGATGGTGCAGTGGTTAGAATGCAGTATTGCAGGCTAATTCTACCAACAGCCAGCAGTTCGATCCTGACCAGCTCAAGGTTGACTCAGCCTTCCATCCTTCCGAAGTTGGTAAAATGCGGACTCAGATTGTTCGGAGGGGGGCAATATGCTGACTCTGTAAATCGCTTAGACTTAGAGAGGGCTGTAAAGCACTGTGAAGCGGTACACAAGTGCAAGTGCTATTGCTGTTACGATGATTGCAACATCCTGGGGTGATGTGATCACCATTTGCAACCTTCCCAGCCAGCTTCTAACAAGCAAAGTTGTTAGAAGACAGATTTACTTAAGGACCATATGAGTTTTTAACAACTGCAGTGATTTGCTTAACAACTGTGGCAAAGTAACAATTTAGAACAGGGGTGTCAAACTGCTGGGCCATGGGCCGGTTGCATCATACGGAGGCCGCACCAACCCCAGCAGTGCAAATAAAAAAGTCATGATATGTCGTGACACGTCACGTGACCTGGCGAGTTTGACATCCTTGATTTAGATGGGTTTTTTCCCAAGTAAACGCAACACAAGCCCTCAAACTCTCCCAATAAAGTCATATGACAAAATAGAGTCAGAAGACAGATTTCTTATTGGTGCTGGTAAGACTCGGTGTGCCTGCAGATACTGCCTCGATCACTCATTAGACTCTCTGTTCCACCAGAGTTTTTAGATATGTTTAGATTAGTCAAAATGTTTAGAAAAGGGCAGAATGCCAGCCCAGAGTACTCTCTGTTTCTGGTTGCAATTACAGTCACCAAATCAATTGTAAACATCCCCAAACCAAAAAATAAGACAAGGATTTTTTTGGCCCATTTTCCCAGAAAAAGGTGAAAGGGGAAAGGGTTTACAAGGAACATCCATACTGGCAGAAGATCCCCAGCTGATTCTAAAAAAAAAAGAGCAAAATCAACACAGAATGATCCACATCTTTCCTTTTTAGACCTGATCAGCATCTTGTCTTTTTTGCCCCCCCCTCTCCCCCTCCAGGTCTCCTGATCACTAGTTTGCCTTCTGCCTAATATATATGTTAATACCAAGTATAGCAACCATTTTGTGAACAGGCAGTCAAGCTATCCTATTCCAACTGTTTTGTCTAAGTGTCCACTCAGGACAATTGATTATGGCAGATTATCTCTCTCTCTCTCTCCCTCTCTCTCTCTCTCTCTCCCTCTCCCTCCCTCCCTCCCTCCAGACACACACACATGCACACACAGAGAGAGAGGGAAGGAGGGATAGAGAGAGAGGGAGGGAGGGAGAGAGAGAGAGAGAGAGAGGGAGAGGGAAAGCAAAAAAATGAGGAAAACTGTTGCTGGATTACAAATAAGTGCACAATGCCCAACATTTTTTCTGGTCCAGTTATAGCAGGGGTCTCCAACCTTTTTGTTTTGGTGGGAGACGGAGGGGCAGGCCCCTTACATGCATGCATGCATGAATGTGGCCACATATTCATGTGTACGTACAAAGGCTGAGAGTGTGTGCACCATGCAAATGGGGCTGCGAGCATGCACATGAGGCTCTCAGTGACAGCGACACCTGTGTGAGGCTTGTGGCGCCGCCTCCAGGCTTGCAGCAATGCTACCATCAGCATGAGGCTCGCACTGTGGCCCGCAGTATAATGCCACCACCATGCGAGAGTCACGCTGCAGCCTATTTGCCGTTTGCAACGCTGCCGCCGTCCATGCAATACTACAGCGCTGCCACTGCCCGCACAACACTTACGGCAACAGTGGCACGAGGGGGGGTGAGTATGCGCACACGTGCATGCACTGCCCAGCTACTCATGCGACCTGGCGGCCAAGAGGCCGCAGCCCAGTAGGGGGCCACAGCCCATAGATTGGGGACCTCTGAGTTATAGGACCTGCTGGAATGTTTAATCTGTTGCTGCAACACTTAATGATAGCTAGATGGGATTTTGTTTCTCAATATACTCAAGGATAGGATTACCAGTGCTCCATTGCAGAACTATGAACCACCAATAGAGAGCAGGAAAGAGTAAATATTCTGTATCTTTGCTGCCATGTAGCAACTCTCTGGAATGTTGCCGACTGTATCTGGTAACTAATTAGTCAAGGAGCCTACATCCTTTCATGGAGAACTTCTCAACCTCAGCTTCTGGTGTCTTCAGGTAGGATTGGGTAAACTTTCTCCATCCTGAAGGGAGCAAAAGTCATCACTTAGAACACTGGACTGAAGAAGCCAACATCTGACTTGATACCAAATATCAGATATCAGATCTAATAATAAGATTTATATATTTTTTTAAGGTAGACCAGTATTTCCACTCTTATCTTTCATAAGTTGAGAACTGAATTCGGGTTGCAGGAGCTAGAAATCATCCCCATTGTGCATATCTATTGAAAGAAAGAAAGAAAGAAAGACCTAACTTAATGTATAGCTCTTTGTTGCTACGAAGAATTAAACCATACAATAATTCTGATGGCGAGGACTTACATTAGTCATTCTAAAAAGCATCAGGTAACAAAGATTTTAAGATTAATACATCATCATAGTGATATTATCATATCATTTTATATATACTTATTTTCTTCACAAAAGTGTCTCTTGATTTGGAAGACAACGAAGATGACTTCCAGTCCAGCACCAGCTCTTTGTACAAGTCAACGAACCCCACGATCCAAGAAGAGAAAGCACTCCTTGAGGAACCAGGGGCAAACCAGTATGGTTGTTGCAAGCCTAAAGACCACTGGAATGCCACTTATATTATTTTCTTCCTCCTTGGAACCAACTCTCTCTTGCCCTTAAATTTTATCATCACTGCAAAACATTACTGGATGTACAAGCTTCAGAACTGCTCAGAAGACATTTCTCCCGAAGAGCAGGGATCCTCAGATATCCGTGTAAGTATGACATTTTTTAATGATTTGACTTGACTTTGCTACATCACTTTCTGTCCGGAATGGTATAAGATCTTGAGCAGAGGGCTGGACTAGAAGACCTCCAAGATCTCTTCCAACTCTGCTATTCTATGTTCTATGTATAGATCTGGGGCTTCTATTTTTATTAGTAGCAAATACAAGGGTAAGTAGAGTCCATATTGACTCTCAGTATTGGTTCAGTGTTGAACAAAATGGCAGTGATAACGTTAATATTTCTAGAATTACATTCCCTTCTTTATCGTTTCTCCCACTAAGCTTTTTGTGATTATACCTTTATTTTGCCATTTTTTTTCCTATTCACTTGAAATGTTAGAACAGTTCCCTTGAAAATTATAGCTTTATATTGTCTTACACCCAACAGCCAGTGAGACCTAGTGGTGAAAATATTAACTTTTAAAAAGTTAGGTGTATTATAAGATAAAATACAAATTGAAACAAAAATCAAGAAAGATAGAAACAAAAGTGCAAAGATTAAGACAGAAAAAGGAAGAAAAAAGTAGTGATTTCTGACTTTTTCCAGTGCAGCAGAGTATAGGAAAACTTACCTCAATCTTTTGCTTTACATTTCTAGTTAGTTCAAACCATTTCTATAAAAACAAAGTCAATCTAATTATCAAAACCTAAAGCTTCATTGTTTTTTGTTTCAAGCGTAAAGGCCAGACGCAGTTTCCAAGTGGAAACAAGACTAGGTAATTTCTCTTTAATTAAGGCAGTCAATTTTGTATCTCTGCCAATACCATCCCCTTTGAGGGGTCCTTGGTGTTCTCTGAGCTTGTACTGATGATTTATTTATTTAGAAAATGTATATTGCTGCGCACTCACACATGGCGATTCAAGGTGGCTTACAAGACATAAAAATACAATATAAAAGAAATAAAAATAACAAAATAACCCCCCGCCCTGACAACAACACACATTCATACCAGTCATTTAATGGGCTCCATCCCACTCTGGGTTCCTCAGGCCTATTGGCAGAACCACGTCTTCATGGCCTTCTGAAAGAGAGGGGGGGCAGTCTAATTTCCAGAGGGAATGATGTTCCAGAGAGAGGGGGCCACCATGGAGAAGGCCCTTCTTCTGGGTCCTGCCAGATGTATATCCTTAGGGGACGGGACCCACAACATCCCTTGCCTCTGTCATGCCTCCGTCTGAGCCTGAATCTGCAGAGGAAAATGAACTGGAACAGGACCCTATGGAGGCCAAGGGAGAGGTGTCTGTGGCTTCAGAGGAATGTGGGGAAGAGCAGGCCGAGGCAGGCCAGAGCCCTTCAGGAGTGGAACAGGAGGAACAGGTGAGGCAGAGTTCAGGCGATGAGCAAGGGCCACCCCCACCTGATCCTAGAGCACGGAGAGTGGACAGAAGGAGGGAACAACGCAGGCAGGCTCAACTACTTGGGAGGAGAGTGTCCCGCCCCTCTCCACAAGGCACACCTGGAGACTGAGATTTAAGAAGACACTGTGGGGAGGGGCATTTATCAGGAACAAACACTGATTCTTGAAGTGTTGTGTATTGTTGCTGATCTCTTGTTCTGTGACTTCTGTTTGGAAACCTGGAAACTCGACCTATTGGATTGACTGACCACATTACTTGAATGTTTAAAGACCTCAGACTGTATTTCGGATTCTCTCTTTTGAATGCTCAGGCAAGCTAGGATTCAAACAGACTCCTTAAGTTTATGTTTTCTTCCTTGTTATCTCTATGGCCTTGAGTACTTTCTTATGCTAATCAGACTGTATTTGAACCTACTTTCAGCCAGAGTAGACTGAAGGAGTGTGTGTGTTCTTTTGTTGGAGGCTTGCCAGCAAATGTGGGAGCATTTGTGGAAAATTTGGAGCAATAAAAGAACTGTTTGAATTGCCGGCTGACTGCATTGCCTCTGTGCTGTGCCCTGGGTCATCACAGTCTCCCCACCCTAGTGGGTTGGGTAGATGTGACCGGCAAGAGATAACCTGGTCCCAAGCTATGAAGGGCTTTCGAGGTGACAACCAGCACCTTGAATTGCATCTGGAAGCAGATTGGCAACCAATACAGCTTCCGCAGGAGAGGTGATACATGCACACACCAAGGTCTGCACAAAACCATGGAGGCTGCTGCATTTTGCACCAACTGGAGCTTCCAGATGCTTTTTAAGGGCAGTCCCATGTACTGTAGACCGCATTGCAGTAGTCAAGATGGGAGCTAACTAAGGCCTGAGTAGGGATTGTTGGTTCAGGAAAGGGCGTAACTGGCACACACCCAAGCAGTTGTACAAAGGCCCTCCATGACTGCCACCAGCTCTTCACGCTGAGTCCAGGAGAAATCCCAGATTTCACTGGGTCTGTTTGGAGCAGTGCCACCCCATCCAAGACCAAAGGTGGCAATTCTCCATGGACCAAAGAACCCCAAACCCAGAGCCACTCGGTCTTGCCATGATGTTACCTATACCTGCAAGAAAACAACCAAGCTCAGAGAGCAGCAAGGACCCCTCATGTCAACCCTGAGCGACAAACGTTTTCCTTTATTGGTACCATCTGGTTTACCATCCATTCTTTCATTCTGGAGTTTCTTGAATCTTTCCATCTTTGTGCATAGTGAATATGTTGGACTTGAAACAAGGAGATCCAGGTCCTGGACCACTCTCATCCATGAAAGCCCCCTGGATGACTTTGGGCAATCGCTCTTTCTCAGTTCAGTCTAACCAAAAACAGTTGTTTGGGGGAAAACAGGAAGAGGGAGCATTATATGTATTGCCTTGAACTTCTGAAGGGAGGGTAGAATAAAAACCTTAGAAATAATTGAAGGCTAAGTGTATGGATTGCTGACCCTGCATTATGAGTCTCTATACCAGACAGAATGCCCCAATGATAGAACATGTGTTTCTTCAGATAGCACCTTCTAAGATTAACCAGTTTGATTATAAGGCATAAAGTTTTATTAATTTTGTTAACCTGAAAAGATGCCACCAGACTCTCCCTGATTTGGGGCACCCTAGACTAATCCAGCTTTCCTTTATTGTATAGAAGCAAATCATTGACTGGCTTCAGCTGGGTTTGCAAAGATAAATATGATTTCTGTCAATAAATAATTAGGCGTTTTAATGTAGGGAAATGTAAAAGCAGGATGATAAAGCAGGTGACAGGTCAGGGCGCAGGGGTGTCAAACTGCCGGCCTGTAGGCCGGACGCATCATCGGGAAACCATGTCCACCCCATTGCCGACAATGGCAAAAAAGCTCCGATATGTTGCACGATGTCATGTGACATCATGAGTTTGACATGTCTGGGTCAGGCAATGGTCTTCTTATTTTTGGAAGGGAAACTTTCATAACTCTTTGCAACAACCACACTTGCTGAACTGATGGTAGTGATGTCAAACACAGTTGGAAAGTAGCAGGTTTCCTGCTCCCGTTCAGTTCATATTAGTAGAATTTACAGAAAATATACATTGGGTGGAGAAATTGATAGTGTTCAGGTTTTTCTTCCATCTCTCTGGATTTTTCTTCCCCCGTGGGAAATAAAATTTGGAATTACATGGACTTTTGTTTTAGACACTGAAATTGATCTGCAGAAGATTCTAGATCACTGCTCATCCCAACTCCTGAAAGATTTTGCTGATGTTTAGAAGAGGTGTGTGTGTCTCTGTGTGTCTCTGTGTGTGTGAAGCACAAAGAGAGAGAGAGAGAGATCGTTTAATGTGATTGCTTTACAAACAAATACATCTTTTTTGCTTATCCACATAGGCATTTGAAATTCCTTCACTGCCTTGCATAGGAATCCTAATTCATAGAGAAGAAATCAATACAAAAGAAGGTACAAATTGCCAGCCTTGAGATAAAATACTTTCTGAGCCTGATAAATGTTTATAGCTTTTCCAGTTGCCCTGACCATCATCTGTTAAGCTAACAGACATAAAGACAATTTTTTATAATATATGGACCATGACAACTTTCCAGCTACATAATTGTAACTGCTATTTAAATCAGTAGCTCCAGCGAATAAAAGACCAGTGCAGATCACAGGTTTGAATCTGATAGGCAAAGATGGAGACAAAATTCTCATGATAGGTTTTGGGAATGCAGTGCTCTGCTTAGTCATTACATGTAGACCCCTTGGCCATGGCAAGTTCAAGAAGCAGATTTTGGAGGCTTGAATCGTTATCAGGCATACAAGGCTGACCTAGGCCCAGTATTTATTTATCTTGTAGCTAGGAGGAATAGCAGAATTAGAGAAGAGGCAGTATAGCTTATTCTTTGTAGGCATCACCTTTGGAAAAGGTAGATGTGCCTTTTGCACTGAGATATCAACTCCTCTAGCCAAGCAGAAAGTCAAATCATAGTTCCCATGTAATCAGATCTGCCAAGCATTGGTTATTTGGAATATATACTATATTCAACTCCAGTCTTAATCAGAGCACCAGTAATGAAGGAGAATACTTTAGCCCTTTGGCATTGTTCTGAACTAGATTCCCACTTCCAACAGCTATGAGATTCTCAACAGGAGCTTCAGCAAGAAGGTGAAGTAGATTCGGAAAATAGAGAGGAGCTGGAGAACTACTTGTCTCCTTCTAGCTATTCTGTTCCAATAAAAATCAAAATTCCCAGAGGCTGACTGCAAGAGGTCCTTTAAAAATGTAGAATCAAGATGCTGGAAGATACAATAGTACTAGGTCTCGTGCAGGGGTCCCCAACCCTTGGTACTGGTCCACGGCCCATTGGGAACTGGGCTGCACAAGCGATGGGTGAGTGCACAAAGCTTTATTTGCACACGTGCAGGATCAGATTGCACACACAAAACCATCACCTCCCCCCCCCCACCGCTGTCACCACTGCTGGTCCAAAAAAAGTTGGGGATCATTGGCCTAGAAGATTCTTCATATGTAACTTTTTGCTCCTGGAATGAGCAAGTGGATATCTGCCTTCCTAAAACATTTTGCCAGCTTTCTGCTTTTACTGATGAAGCTGTCAGTTTAATCACAAGCTCCTCTTCCTCTTCTTAACAGTGGCTTAATTTTCAGATTGCGAACCATCAGCCTCCTGCGTACAGGTAATCCTCAACTTACCGCCACAATTGACACCAAACTTTCTACTGATAAGCGAGACAGTTGTTAAGTGAGTTTTGCCCCATTTTACAGCCTTTTTTGCCACAGTTATTAAGTGAATCACTGCAGTTAAGTTAATAACAAGGTTCTAAAGTGAATCTGGCTTCCCCATTGACTTTGCTCATCAGAAGGTCGCAAAAAGTGATCACATGACTCCAGGACACAGCCGCCGCCATAAATATGAACCAGTTGCCAAGCAGTCGATCATGGAGATGCTGCAGTGGTCATAAAAACAGTCATAAGTCACTTTGTTTCAGTGCTGTTGTAACTTTGGTCACTAAATGAATGGTTGTAAGTCAAGGACTACCTGTATTAGCAAATGAGCACTGTTTTCTACTCTCTTGCCAGAGATGAAACTTCTCTGCTTATTTTTAAGAACATTTCTTTCTGTCCTGTATAGGCTGTTCACTGCAATACTAAAAAGACTTTAGCAAGAATGCATGCATTTGAAATTGTAAGAGAGTTCCCAAATTACACCTTGAAGGCTTTCCTACAATGAAAGATTTCCACCAATTTTCCAGAAGTTAGGTTCAGACACAGAAAAATGCCAGTTCTTAGTTCCAGCTGCAGGAGTCTTCAAATTTGGCCCTTGGCCCTGGCTGAGAAATTCAGGGAGTTGAAGTCCACAAATCACAAAAGGGCCAAGTTTGAAGACCCCTGAGCTAGAGTTATCTCAACTCTAGCTTCTTTTCATTGGGATCTAGACATGCAGACAAGTTGATACTGAACAGCAAGACCCTTCAAGTATCAACTGGCTCTGGTTCAAAATTATGTAGGGGTTTAAAGTCAACTGCAGCACTTTCATCTGTAGTCAGTTATGGAGTAACATCCTCCATGTTAATTGTCTCAGAGGCAGCCTTTTCATCCAATTTTAATTTCTGGATACTCTTATTGAAGTGTTGTGCATCTAGCCTGGGTCCCTAACCAGTGGGCCATGGCCCATTACCGGGCTGCAGCCTATTGGCCACCAGGCAGCATGAGTGGTTGGTCACTGCGAGCATCACAGGTGTTCGTGGCTCCATCCATGAGTGCTCGAGTCACCGTGAGGGTTGTGGGTGCTCGCTCTCACTTGTGCGAGTGCTCATAGCCCCACTTGTGTGCATTCAGCCCCCCACAAAACCATCCCTTTGTTCCCCCCTGCTCCCACTCCGGGCCATCAAGCCTGAATGGCTGGGGAACTGATCTAGCCCACTGTCCTGCTACTACCTAATGGTCTTTTAAAGACAAGATTATTCTGGTTCTGTTATTTGCTGAGATTTCTTTACAGTGTCGTGTAGTAGTCCAGACAACATGAATGTCTCTTTGGACAAATCTGAGTTGTTTAGGCTTGGCATAGCAGCCTAAGCAGATTAAAGATACTCTTGAGGATTAGTAATATCTGGGTCTTCAAGCTTAAAAAAATGAAGAAGAAACAGTGAATCTGTTTTCTCAAGTGGAGTGCTACTATTCAACACTGCTTGAATTCCAATTCTCAGGTCAGTTCTGTTGCCCAAGCACAATTCTTTTCAGAAGTCAATTGATTATCTCTACAAGATGTAACTGACTTATCTCTGTTAAATGTTTAAAGACCTCTACCACCTACTTGGAATGAGATGCAAAGAAGAGAGAAAGTACGGTTTCCTCTGCTTATTAATGACACAAGGCTCCAGGGGAATTATGTAAATGTTAAATAGCATAGGGGATAGCATTGAACCCTATGAAATGCCATAGGCCAGTAGCCAGAAGGCCAATAGAAGAGTCTCAGTGCTGGCTGCTTCTTTTTCGTTATTATAGTTTGTCTCACAGTCAGCCAGATGTTCAGACTGGATTTGGCATTTTTATCCACCTTTCCCAAGAATCTGGAATAAGCAGATGTGGTTGTTTCATGTGTTAAAGGTATCATTGCAGAATGTAAGCTCTTCCAAGTAAAGCTGCCTTTTACAATTGATTGATGGTGAATTTGTCAATGCCAATGGTGTTCAGGTGGTGCTCCAACTGTTTTGGGATTACACCCAAGGTGCCTATTGCTATTGGAACTATGTTTGCTTTTTTGCTCAGTTCTATTTCGATTTGCAGGTCTTTGCATTGCATTATCTTCTCCAGTTCTTTCTCTTTTATTCTGCTGTCTCCAGGTACCACCACGTCCACCATCCAGAGGTTTTTTTTTTGTCTTTCTTATGGACAATTGTTAAATCTGGGGTGTTATTTGGTAGGTGCCTATCTGTTTGAATTCTAAAATTCCACTTTAGCTTCATTTTCTACTACTTTCTCTAAAAACATACATATAAACAAGTGCAAGAGAGAATATGAAAAAAGAGCAAAATAATACAATACAAATAAATAAACCAGGGATTTAAAATGTCATGGAACCCATAATTTTCCAAAATATCATTCTTTATGAATTATTAGATATTAAATAACAATGGTCAACACAATATCAATCCATATTATTAAAAACCTATGCATTATAGCTTTCTCCCTCCCTATATCATTATTAAATGTTTATTTTTATTAAGAAGAAGGTACTAAGAAATTTGCTCAGTATGAAGCAAGACTTAATTATTAGTAAGATAAAAGATAATGATAAAATCATTTGAAACGCCAAACTTCACAATGGTCCAGTTTACCTGATTGGATTCAGTATTTTTAGATATGTAGCATAGGTTCAAAAGAACTGCAGAAGCAAAGAGAAATACTGAGAGATCTGATTAAACTAAATTTGAACAAACATAACTCAGTACTAACTTCTGAGGTGGTTCCTCCAGGAAGGACCCACACTCCCATTCAACTGCACTTCCAAGTCTTTCCCAGAGGGCTTAGTGGTAGACATTTTCAAAAGCCATTTACTATATTCAGTTGCCCTAACTTTGTGCGTAGCTGGACCACACAAAGCATTTGAAAGGAGGTTACAATGCATGCTAGCACAAACAAGCTTCCCTTGAAGTGTTAAAGCTACCATGTTTGTTTCATAGCATGGCTTCTGTGATAACTCTCCCATTGCTTGCATGTGTTTGTGCACACATAAAAAATACTAGTATTGAGTCTGCTGGTGAAATAATAATGCATGGATACAACTCGGTCACAGCTAGGGAGATATCTGAAGCCAAGTGTAAGTCTTCCATAGCATAGGGCTCCTTTATTGCTTTCAGGAAGGGCCCTTCACTCATGACAACACGTTTTGTGTCACAACCCCAACTTCTGAATGCTTTGCACAAGTCTAATATGAAGTAACGGGTCCTTCTCTTCTTTTCAGAAACTCATGCTTCCTGTATTTGTTGCTGAGTTTGTAAAGTAGCTGCTGCAGCTCTCCAGGAAAACCAATTTTTGCAAGCGCTATCAAATTCCATCAGAGGCTTACTGGCCTATCTGACAGATTGCAAGAAAGTATAGGGAGGATTAAAGCAAAGTTCGGAGAGCGTAGCCTAAGCAGTGAGGATTCTCAGTGGGTGCGATACTAAGAAAAGCATAAACAAATAAATTAATCTGGATCTCGAGAAGAGGTCCCCAGAGGACACAGAGGCTATTTAGGTCCTTAAATTCCAGAAGTAGGAAGCCTATCTCTGTTTGCTTTCTGATTGAAATGTCTCTTGGAAATATTGGCTAGTTGCGCCTATGTGCGGGCTTAGACATTAAGACATTGAAATTAATATGAAAAGAAAGCAAAAGAAAGTTCATCAATACTACCCCCTGGAGATGGATGGATGGATCTCAAAATATACAGTGAACAGTAAACATAGTGTCTGATGTTTAGTGTAAGACTGTGTTGCTGAATGAAGTAAGACTTCATGGGTGGGACTTCCTGTATGTTGAACCTTCTTGATCACTCAATGACTTCAAAACAGTATGTTGTATGGGCAACCAGTAGCCATGCCTTTACGGAATCCTCAAAGATAGTTGGCAAATATGGCACAATTGTATGGATTGTTTTTTAAAAACTTAAAATACTTTCCTATTCTGGATGAAAGTGTTGCAGAATGCCTCTAGACAAAAAAAGTCCTCTGAACTATAATAGTTCCAAAAATTGGAGAGTGGGGGGGGGGGAAGCAAATGTGGAAAAGAAAAAGACCAAATATTGCTGGTCCCTTTCTAAATTCAAGCAAAATACAACAGCTATTCCTAAGAATAACATGTTGGTCTGAATTAACCAATAAATACTGATTTTACCTCCAAAGCAAATGTGAATAGATGACTATTACTATTTTCCTAATAGGATGTGATCATCTCGTTCCCAATGCTGAAGGAGCTTAGAAGAAGAGAGAAATGTTCTCCTTGCTTCTTCCCTTTACCTCACCTGGCACACTAGTCCTATTTCTTTCCACACCCCTCCTGGCCAGGAAGTGTGCACAAATGTGCACAAAGAGTTTTCTGGCAGGCTTTGGTGTCATCTGAATCTGCATGTGTGGTTGTTTGGAATCTCAATACCAAGGGAATGGTACAGATTGGTTATTCTTAGAGAACTCAACAGTAGGGAGGGACTTAAGGAAATCAGATATCATCTTCTAATAAGCTAATATTGTGCACCTTGCTTTTGGGTTCTGTGGCACACATCCCATTTCTCTGCCAAGATAGATATAAAAACAGAATCCAGATGTGGTCTAGAACTCTACAGCTGCCAATTATGGTCTCCCTTTTCCAAAGTGCGACCTTATTTGGAACGATGCAAGCTGCCTATAGTATTTTATGGCTTTTTCCAATGCCCTGGCAGGTGTGGAGAGGCAGCCTATTGCAGCCATGAGCCTCTGGTCTTGGTGTGCAAAATTAGGAAGATGTCACTTCTCAATTCATGGTCTAGATATTCTGCTGTGAAAAGCCACCTGAGAACTCTTGGTAGGCGGGTGTAACTTCTTTTTTTTTTCCCTTTGGATTTTTAAACTCTTAGTGAGGAAGTAAATAACTTCTCATGGTAACCATTAACACACCTATCATAGCAGGCGACTATAGCATGTTGTGATCTATTCTTTCTTTCTTTCTCTAGCTGGTCTATCCCAGTTTGAATGTATGGTTAGATGCTACTATTGCATTAATTTTTCAAACTTGGACATGGTAAAATTAACCAACTTGATTTGCGGCTCTACTGAAAAGACATGTTTTCCTACTTAGATGAATAATGCTGTGCTTGGGGGGGGGGAACACCATACATTTCAGGTAAATTGTGGGAAAATGAGTAATATACATTTTTTGTGTAATGTGTGGTTCCTCTGCTGCAATGGAAATGATTTGTAGTTACTTCCTTCTGGGATTATTTTTTTCCAGTTTCCCAGTTTATGAGGCTATAAATCCTAAAAACCAGGAATTACTAAAATGGCTGTTACTAAATTACTAAAATGAAGTACAACCATAGAGTTGATGGCTACACCAACTAGCAAGCAGAGCTGGAGAGACTAGAGAGGAGTTCCCTGAGGATGGGCTCCAGCACAAGTCTGAAAACTTGGAAGAATAACTCTCTGGTCCCAGTGACCGACCCAGATTGGATCCTGCAACATAATCCTGGTACACGTATATTCACCTTCATTCATAAGCAGAGCTATGAATCTTATGATTCTAGGTTTTCCTGGGGAATCTAACATAAACGATAACAGCAGCAGTATAACTGCCAAAAAAATTAGGATCAAACTGGATTTAGGTGAGTTTCTATGTTAGATAGGATGTGTAGTCAATACATAAAATACTTAAAGCACTTTGCAAAAATTCTGAATAGCAAGCATGGCTGCCATGCATATGAGGTCAGAGTTAATAAACTAGAGATATGGGTGATTATGCTTTACATCAAGGCATCCAGCATGAGCAGGGATCTGAGGATGGACTCCCTTAGCTCCTTATTCTTATGTTGATGAGATGCACGGAGATAAGTCATTTCCCACTGCTGTAGAACATATGCATAAACGACAAAGTGACTATTTCCAGCGGTGACTTCGTTTTGTAAACTCAGTGACAGAACATTCCTGCTAGCAAAAGCAGGAGTAATTATAGATCTTCTCTAGAACTGCCATCATTATATTTTGGTGGTGCTCCTGATGCATAGTTCTTTTGCGTTGGTGGGTATCATGGGGGCAGTTCTCACTTCTCATTCAACGTAGGAGTGATGTTCAGCTTGAAACAAAACGTCAGTAAGAAATGATATGTGCTGACTTGCTGCAGTGCTGTTTATTTAGGATAACACCCCAGACACTGAATTATAACCACCATTGGAAATGAATCACGGTAAAGCAGCCCAGAGGTGTAGTAGAAGAACAGCACTGTACCAAGTCACAGACATTGTGATTATATTGGTAGTAGTGCAGCTCGTCTTTAGTAAATTGTCTAGCAGCCGCTGGTAAATAACAGTCTCATATAGGAAAGTGAGATGTATCTCCTAGTCTATCTTATGGACCTCTCCATGGTTGTGCCAGTGGGAAGAAAAGCATTCTGTTCTTTCAAACAAGACTAGAAATTTCAAAAATTGATCACACTGGTCTAGCTAGTCTCCATTCCTCCATTTGGTGTGTTAAAGATTAGAAGCCTTTGTTTCCGTGTTAATTGCTACCATTTTTCTGCCATCAGCATGGAAATGAGGCTGCTAGCCTTATGGAAATTTAATAATATCTTCTTCCTAGCTAACAATATTTGTTGCCTTATTGATATGGCTGATTGAAGGTCATTTTATACAACCAAGAAACACTGCATTGAGGTCAATTTGGTATGGTGCATTGTGCACCCAGATATGATTAGCGGATGTGGAAATGTACATAAGAGCCTTTTTGATTTAGTGGTTGAGGCATCAGGCTAAAACCTTGTGAGTTGTAGTCCCACCTTAGGCATGAAAGATTGCTGGGTGACTTTGAGCCAGTCCCAATTCAACTCACATGGTGATTGTTTTGTGGAAAATAAGGGCAGGAAGGAATATTATGCATGTTTGCCATCTTGAATTATTTATAAAAAATTTTAAAAAATAATAGTGAAGTTATTCAGTTATCGAATATAGCAACTCCTTCAATATCTTCTTATTAACTTGCACCCCGTTAGGTAAAAACTATTTATTTATTTATTTAAAGCATTTATATAGCCCACCATCTTACATCAAATTCCAGGAGACTTCCAATCGAAAATTAAAACAACATAAAAGTATTAAAACTATTAAAACCATAAACATCAAAAAACAAAAATCTGGCATCAAGTCAAGCTTCCAAAATGCTGTCACTTCATCCTATTCCAGCATTTCAGGTAATATTCTTCAGTGTTTTTCTGAAGGCTAGGAGGAAATATTTGACCACTAACAAACTGGCATTTGACAGCTTCAGGTAAAAGTATGATACAGGAGGGCTTGGCACAGTAAATTTGAATTGAGCCTTTTTTTTAAAAAAAAGGATTTGTCCTTCCTTTATAAAATACCAAAGCTAAAAATGCACTTTTTGCAGCCAACGTGTTTTGAATTCCAGGCACCTCTTCTCTGTCTGAAATTCATTTCCTCATGATGCTGAAGTAGGTTTTTCCCCCCCTTTTTTTCTCCATACCCATTCTCCTTCAGCACTTCTGGAACCTTGCAGTTTTCTTTTTATAGTGCCTGTTAAGAGTGCAATATTTCTACGTGATTGTAAAGCCTTAGGGAGGTTTTACTCCTGCTAAACGTCTCCGGTGTAAGGATGAAGCCAAGTAGTGCGATCAGGCTGCTGCTGGTGTGATAGGAACTATCATTGATTGATGTTGTACAGATACCCTATTGTCTTTTAGAAAAGACTAAAATTAACTACAGGCAGTCCTCAACTTAAAAAAAATTCATTTAATAACTGTTCAAAGTTACAACGGCACTGAAAAAAGTGACTTGCAGCCATTTTTCACACTTACAACCATTGCAGCATCCTCCAAGGTCATGTGATCAAAATTCAGATGCTTGACAACTGGCAGGAATTTATGAGTGTTGCAGTGTCCTGGCGGCCATGTGAACACCTTTTGTGACCTTCTGCCAAACAAAGTTAATGGGGAAGCCAGATTCACTTAACATCCATGTTACTAACTTAACAACTGCAGTGATTCACTTAACAACTGTGGCAAAAAAGTTTGTAAAATGGGCAAAAACTCACTTAACAAATGTCTCATTTAGCAACATACATTTTGAGCTCAGTTGTGATCATAAGTTGAGGACTACCTGTATTGGGTATTTGTTTAAATGTAATGGCCACCCAACTATATAAATCTATTTTAAAAAGGCCAAAGTAATGCAAGTGCAGCACCCAGCCTTAGAACTGACAATGAAAATAATAGATAGCCTATATCCTTTAGGATTAATTATGAAGAATAAAAGAACCAGCAGACCAAAATACATCCAAGACTGGCACTAGGTAAGGTAGCAATGAAGCCAGGCTGAGTAGAGATCATCCTGGAGAAGGTTGCTAAGAGTTTACCACAACGTTATGGCTATTGAAAACACTTTTTGAATGTACCAGAGGGTTATAAAGTTGTTAGTGTAATATTTGTTTTTGTTTTTTTAAAGATATATGAGGTTTCTTTGGTCTAGAAAATTCTGCTCTTTTGGAAGAAAATAAAACATGTCTTGGTGACAAAGAATCAACCTAACTTTTGCAAACATAAGTTTGGCAATGTTTACAACTTAGAATTGTGAAAGAACTCTATTATTCCTTATTTATGAATGAACTACATACTGGAATTTGGTCTCACAATTTTAAAAAAGAGATTTACTTTGCAATTGTAGTATATGTTTTCATGTTATTCCTCAGCTTTCTAACAATAATAGAGATTATTTTTTTCTGTTTTACTTTCCCTATTCAAGTTTTCTCTTGGTAAATGTGTATTAAACACTGTTCAGCAACGGTATCACCACTTCTCAGGACACTGGACTTCTTTAGATTTGCTTTTTTGCATTCACATTTTACAATTTTTAGAATGTTCTGTGGTAATATTTTCAGGATAAAGAGGATTACCTAAACACACAGTGTCTTTGGGTAAATGACTAAGCACATCCCTAGAGCAGTCAACAATTCTTACCACCTAATAACAATGTAGTAAACTGCACAAATGTATTGTGTTCATAAATATAGTCAATGTTACAACTTGGCAGTGCTTTAGATTCAAAAGTGAAAAAAAGCTCTAGTATATAAGGGAATGTTCAAGTGATACCTATCTGTAACTCCTTTTTGTAGGATTGCATTGCAGTGAGAAGAACAGCTGTGTGATCCAGGAAAAGATGCAGCTGTTTTAATGATGCAGCTGCTTTGAAGCAGGAGACTCCAAACTTGGCAACTTTAAGACTTCTGGGCTTCAATTCTCAACTACACTGGCTGAGAAATTCTGGGAGTTTGAAGTTCACTAATCTTAAAGTTGCCAAGTTTGGAGTCCCCCCTGCTTTAAAGTATAGCTAACAACTGCTACATATGTGTCCTCTGCATTCCAAAGCACTTCTTTGTGCCTTGATAAGGGAGTGACAAAACATGACAACAAACAATAATGGCTTTGTGGCTTTTTCTTTCCTACCTTCTCTTCTCCTGGCTGTGTTTCACATCTTCCTCCTCCGTAAATTTGAACTGTTCTTGGCTGTTGATTAAGATAAAATTGGTTGAGTGCCTTTGGTTATGTCTTCCATGGCTGTAAAGCTTTTATTATCTCTGCTTATTTGGGAAAGGAAATTGGTTCTGGAGGTGAGGTCTGTATCTTCACCTTTCCTCTCCCCAAAAGCTAACATTTGAGGTCATATTCTGACATCCTCCCATAAATGTGTCCTGGCCTTTAATTGATATTTATGAGAGCTCTGCAGCTGTACAGTTGTTTCTTCTCAGTTCTGCAAAAGAGAGATTCCCTTCCCCTCCCTTACCTATCAACCCAGGTTATGCCTATTGCCAGTTTTTTTGAGACCTGTAGAAATTATGCATTTGACCTAGTGATGGTCTCATAAACCCATTCTGAGGTATGTTGTAGATAAGGTGCAGCAACTGTTGCCCCATCTGCTAGCCTGTAATCCTCCCAGTAGTATGAACTGGGTGAGCAACCCATTTTCAATCCCTCAGTCCTGCTCATGAATCTTTTGTTTGAGAAAGATTTATTGAGGAGTAGGATGGAATCAGCATTTAGAAGAAGGGAAGCAAAACCCTGAGTTTTTCAGGATTTTCTCTTTATTTAGAGCAGTGTTTCCCAAACTTGACAATTTTAAGGCACGAGGACTTCAACTCCCAGAATTCCACAGCCAGCGTTGCTGGCTGTGGAATTCTGGGAGTTGAAGTCCACATGCCTTAAAATGTCAAGTTTGGGAAACACTGATTTAGAGAAAGAGGCATTATTGCTCTTTGTTCTTTTTTTCTGGGCAATCTGGTGGAGAAAATTTAATTCATCATATCCAATCTACAACAGTGTAGTAGCTAAAAAGGAGATGAATGAGACAAATGATGAATTGGCTTCTTCTTCTACAACTCTTGTTTTCACTTGCCTTTCCTAAATATATACTACCAAAACTCCCATTGCCATGACCTTTAAGGAATGAAGCAGTACATCATAGGGCAGAGGTCTTCAAACTTGGCCCTTTTATGACTTATGGACTTTAACTCCCAGAATTCCTCAGCCAGGCTTGCTGGCTGAGGAATTCTGGGGGTTGAAGTCCACAAGTCATAAAAGGGCCAAGTTTGAAGACTCCTGTCATATGGCAACAATTTTGGAACCAAGGTACCTCAAATTGGCTATCTTACAGAATGTGTCCAAAATATAGGACATGTGACTCCAAATTTGGGGAAGTTCTTCCCACTGGCTTCTCCAGTGACTTTCTCCCTGAAGGCTTCCCACAAGCAAAGTGGAGAAAATTCTAACAAACCTTGGTAGCATGATGGAAGGAACATGCCCATTATTGGAAGAAGCAGGGCTGTTACAGAAAATAATAACCCTGCCACCATTACACTGGGTATAAGTTGAGCCGGGAGAATTACTTGGTAGGCTTCCAAAATTTTGTTTTACCCTAATAGTATTAAAGCCCTTTCCAAAATGGTTCTAGTTTCCAGAGTTTGCATGCCTCAAAACCTGTCAGATGGATGTCAGCTGGAGTGAGCAACCTGGATTGACAAAACAAAGAAGCTTGGCATTACGTGGCATTTCTATTATTTCTATTTTTATTTTCTTATCTACTTTTCCTTTAATCTGGGGTAGGGAGCCAATAGGGTGTAAAGTTAATTTATGGTTAGACTAAAGCTGGGGAGAGTCAAGTTCAACTCCATCCTTAACTCTGGCAGCTCAAGTCGGTGACTTTGAGGCATTCATTTTACCCAGCCACATCTACTCAGAGGCCGGTTATGGGGAAAAACATGGGGAGAGGCTCGTGTCGGCTGCCTTGAATACAGAGAGAAAATTTAGCTCATCTTCCTCTTCTTTTTTTTTTTTTGTAAAAAATTTTATTTTCAACTTTACAATATATAACAATCTTACAAATACTTCAGATAAAAAATAAAACAAATTAATACACACCACATTCGGTCTTGCCCGCCCATTTTCCCCCAAACCTCATTCCACCTCATCCCACCTCAAACCAACTTACTTCTTTCCCTCTTTTTCTTCACTCACCCCCTCTCCTCCTTCACCTCAACCGTCCTACTTACTTCTCACCTTCTTCTTCTCCCTCTTGATGCGGTCCAGTGGAAATGCCCGAGCAGTTCCTCTCTTAAAATTAAAACATTAATATTATATACAATAAGACTATTTCTACTTTATCTGAACTACTTAAACTTCAACCCATCCACCCCCCACCCCCCTCCCCCCACCCCCTCCCCCCACCCCGACTTCCCAGAGCAAAATACAGGATTATGCAAACATATTAAACATAATCTATTTAAGTTTACTAAATATACAATGAACAAAATCATAAAAACCCTTAACTCTCTTCAAACTTTAACATTATAAGTTTATAAACAAAATCATTACTCATAGAATAAGTGAAACTTTGTAGTTCCATATTTCTATCTTCCTCTTGAATAAATACAGTAAATGAGTTTCTCTAGAGACTGAGATGTTATGCTGAGATTAAAAAATACAAAAGGAAAAGAAACTTCAGGCTGAAATTGTAAGCACTATTTAAGTCACATTGAAATCAGTGCTTGTCCATTTTGATTTAATCAAGGCACTTATTAGTGCAGAACAGACTTTACTAGAATTGTGTGTGTGTGTGTGTATGTTACATGTACTAATGCCTGATTTCCTGTAGCAGCAAAATGTAGCTCCAGATTAAATTTGACTAAAACTAATTATGTCTCTTTCCTTTTGGGCAATTAATGCAAGTTTGTGCTGGGAAAGCAGCACTCTAGTGCAATTGCCTATGGTATAGAAAAAAATGAAAATTTGTTTTGAAAGGCCGTTGTTATACTTTTAAATGTTTCTCTTCCTCTACTTCTACTTTTAAAGATTTGTATTCTTGAATTATCAAAGAAGGCAGGTGAAGTGACATAAACTGAATTATTCTGCACATTCCAAATGATTTCTATCCACTTTTGAGTTATCTGCATGTGTGTTGTTATGTATGTCTACAAAAGAGAAATAACCCAGGTCATCTTGCTGAAGGATTATTGCTGGATACTGCCCATCTTTCCATTATCCCCTCTTCAGGTTTACACAATCTAACAAGATTGGAAAATGGTTTTGATAAAGATGTCTATGGAGATTCTCAGTCATCCAGGTCATAGTTCTCACAAAGGGGCTTTTTTCAAAAAGCAACTGGATTTCCTTTGTTTTTCCTTGAAGATGTTTCACTTCTCATCCTAGAAGCTTCTTCAGTTTTTACTGAATGATGGAGAATGGAATGATTTTTATTCCTGGTAGTCATCTGGTCATTAGCACTCTCACTAGGAGTCGTTGAGGCCACTTGGATTATCACAGATAAACCTCCAAGTGGCCTCAAAGTTCTCAGAGAGAGTGCTAACAACCAGATTATGGCAGGGAATATAAATCCTTCCATCCTCCACCATTCAATCAAAACTGAAGAAGCTGCTTGGATGAGAAGCGAAATGTCTTCAAGAAAGAAACAAAGAAAGTCCAGTTGCCTTTTGATAAGGATATTGAAAGGGCTGGAATTGACAGGAGAAGAAGAGTCCTTGTGAGTTTTTTTTGATTATGGAAAATGCTGGCTTTCTAGGCCTGGAAAATGAAATGCTTTATTTATATTGTTGTGGTCCTATCTCTTAGTCTGGTGATTGAAAACAAAAACAAACCAGCATGACTTGTCTACATGACTTGCTCATTCACCCTGAAGTTCAGTTCTGTAAGTGGGAAGAATGAGAAAGTGCTATTTGGCTCCGCACTATGGTTTGTTTTATCAATCTCCAGATTGCCAAGCTTGTGTAGCAGGGAGCTTGCCATAATTGTGTAAGCGCCTCACATGATCTTGAATGTGTAAGGAAGTTCTGCCATCCAGCTGTTGCTAAACTACATTTTGCAGCAGATTATATCACACTGAAAGTTATAATTCAGTCACATGAAACCTGTACATATTTTCCATCTTGATGTAGAGACCTGGGCAAGAAGTCTTCACAAACATAGAAGCTCCCACTGCGTACACCCAACATAGGAGGTTCACAAGCATATGCCAATAAGAATATGTAAGAGCGGCAGACAAACAATATGTGCTAGTTGCCAAGTTATTATGGGAGAGAATTGTTGAAAAGGCATCATAATCCCTCTTTGCAGGATTGCCTAGAGAAGTATATTGTTTACACCACAATATGGTAACCATGATGAAATTTTGGGAGGTGCCACTTTCAGACTATATGTACCATTGATGTATATTTCATTTCTAGTGAGTGCTGGGGGGAAAAACACTTAAAATGCAAATGGGGAGTTGTGATTCTCCCCAACCCTCTCCTATATTATATTCTATAATATGAATAAGCAAATATTAAATAATATGTTGATATGTGAAAAAAGTAATGTTCATAAACCTTGTGGCTCTAAATGTAAGGTTGAAGTCAGAAGGTCTTACCTCAAATTCTAATAATAGGATAGGAATAAGGACCTTTTTAGTATGCCATGATTTTCAGTGTTTTAGACGTAACTCAGAATTTAGTCAAAATTGCATAATTTACAAGTCTCTGAGAATAGAGTGTCTTTGTGGCAAATTTAGATTATCTTGAGATGAATCAGAAATAGTTTTTTTTAGCTGCATGCTTTGTTGTCTTTGGATTCGTTCATGCTTACTAAGAGAACCACTTAATTACCATTCTCGTTGAAATACAATTTTCTGATCAGGATCACTATCCTTTTAAAAACCTCTCTACACTATAACTTATCTTTATGCTTCATTCTATTTGAGTTGTCATAAAATGGCTAGATGTTCCCCAATCATTGTCTGTTTTTTTCCTAAAGAACAATGAAAATTGAGGGCCCTTCTCAATCTTTCCACTGTCTTTACACACAAATGTTAATAAAGCCAGTTGCCTTGCCAGGTTATATTCAAGCAAAATCAAACACCAGCAACGGAGTCTAATGTGCGTATATGTCAACATACAAAACTGATTGCACAGCCAGGAGCCTGGCTGCTTGCTGAAAAGACCTGATCCACTCTTTCAAGTAGCACTGGCTTGCATTAACAGCTCAATATAATTATGGAAGCTTTTATTTTTAGGTTATTAGCGTAACAGCCTGGATTTGATGCCTTAAGTGATTCATTCTCAGAACCAAAGGCTAGAGAACCAACAGCATCTTAATTTGTGTCAGGGCCACAAAACAGAGATGCAAGGGGCTTTCTGTACCATATAGTCCAACTGCATGGTCAGTCCAGGAATTAAGATTTAGACTTAGAGCTTCCCACTGATGGGGGGGAAAGCATCCTAATGCTTTGGATATTTGGAAGCACCAACGACATTCTCCTAATCAAATCAACCTCTGTTTCTTTTTCTTTTTATATTATTATTGTTGTTGTTGTTATTTTAGAAATTTTTATTGATTTTTTAGTTTTACATTTAAATATTTGAAAAGCAACGTGGCAGCTGAGTTGGTCAATAATTCAATAACATACAAATATCTTTAGTACAGATCTCAAACTATTACATTAAATATTTCCTTTCTTTTCCCCTTGGTATTTACTGTCTCATATTTAAATTAGTACAATTCTTTTTTTTTTTTTTTTTTTTTTATTAAAAGTTTTGTAAATTTTACAAGAAAAACAAGAACAATACAGAACAAAAAACAACATATACAAAAGAAAAAAAGTTAAACAATACATATATAAAAAAAAAAAAAAAAAAAAAAAAAAACCCACCCCACACCCCTCCCAAAAACCCTCCCTTCCCCCCCCCTGAGCTTCCCAGAGCAGAATATAGGCTTGAAAAATAAAAAAATAAAAATAAAAATTAAATTAAAAACTTTATGTTTATATATATAAAAAAGATATCTATAATATATATAAAAATAAAACTTATGAAAAAGCTATATGATTTTTTTGTATACCCAATCTAAATTGTATAAATTTTATCCATTTGTCCCAGATAGCAAAAAACTTCTCTTGCGTTTGTTGCTTTAAGAAAGCCGAAATCTTTGCCAATTTCCGCCAGATAGCTACTTTAGAAAAACCATTCTGCAATGGTTAGCAAGATTCCTTCTTCCAATATTGGTCCAACTAACAGCCGCGCGGGCTGTGATCAAATTTAAAACATCAATACAACCTCCTTGTATCACAATCTGTAACAATACCTAACACAATATTGCTGAGTAAAGTTTACCCTCCTTCTAAAATTCTCCTGGATATTCCACCATATTTTGATCCAAAATGCTTTTATCTCTCTACATGACCACCAAATATGATAATAGGAAGCCTCCTTATAACCACATCTCCAACATTTAGGTTTCACGTCAGGGTACATGTAAGACATTTTTTGTGGATCAAGGTGCCATCTATAAAACATTTTATAAAAATTCTCCCTTAGATTCTGTGCTTGAGTAAATTTGACATTTCTCACACAAATAGTTTCCCAGGTGTCCAATGAAACTGGCTCACCAAAGTTCTGCGCCCATCTAATCATACAATCTTTAATTAGTTCCGTTTCTGAGTCCAATTCAACTAAAACCCCATAAATTCTCTTAATGTGGGTTTGTCTTTGATCCTTCATTTGCTTAATAAGGTTTTCATCTTCTCTAAGAAAACCCACCTTACAATCCATCTTCCATCTATCTAATAATTGCCTATATTGGAACCAAGAATAAGTAAAATTTTCTTGTGCTAATTCTTCCCGTTATTTTAATTGCCAGTTTTGTCCATACCCATTTAAGTACTGTCTATAAGTCCCATATCCATTTTAACCCCTCTTGTTTTATTCCTTCTATCGTATGCCAAGGTATAGCCATAATGGTACTTAAAATCACTTTTATAATATTTTCTCCAGATCCTAAGTAAAGAAATTCTTAAAATATGAGATTTAAAAGCCCAATCTATTTTTTTTTATTAAATATTAAATAGGCATGCCACCCATAAAGTAAATCCCATCCCTCTAGATAAAGTATCTCAGAGTTTGTCAAATTTACCCAGTCACTAATTAATGTTAAAACCACCGCATCATAATATAATTTCAAATTTGGTACCTTGAGTCCACCCCTCTCACGGAAGTCTTGCATAATTTTGAACTTAACCCTTGGTTTTTTACCTGCCCAAATAAATTTATTGAGACCCTTCTGCCACTCATTTAAATTAATCTCATTTTTCAAAATTGGTAACATTTGAAACAAAAAAAGAAACTTGGGTAGAATATTCATTTTTATCACTGCAATTCTTCCCATGAGGGATAATTGCAACTTTTCCCAATTCTTCAAGTCCTTCTGTACCCTGACCCACAACCTTTCATAATTATTTTTAAATAATTTTACATTAGAAACAGACAGCATCACCCCCAAATATTTTACCTTATTAACAATCTCAAAACCCGTCGAGTTAACCAAAATCTGCTTCTCCTGACTCGACATATTTTTAGGTAAAATTTTAGTCTTATTTACATTAATCTTAAAACCCGAGACCAAACCATAATGGTGAATCAACTGTAATAAGTTTACTACAGAATAATCAGGTTGCGACAAAGTAACAACCAAGTCATCCGCAAAAGCTCTCAACTTATATTCTTTTTTATTAACATATATTCCTTTAATTTCCTGAGACTCTCGAATTTTGATCAATAATATTTCCAATGTTAAAACAAACAACAATGGCGATAAAGGACACCCCTGTCTAGTACCTTTCTCTATTGTAAAAACCTCCGACAAACCTCCATTAACAATAAGTTGTGCTGTTTGTTTTTGATATATTACCTTAAGGGCTTGTAATATGTTTTCACCAAAATTCATTTCTTCCATTACTCTTAGCATAAAATGCCAATTCAATTGGTCAAATGCTTTTTCAGCATCTAAAAATATGAGCCCTGCAGGAACTTGGTTGTTCTTATCTAAGTATTCTAATAGATTAATAATTTGTCTAACATTGTTTTTCATATACCTTCCTGTTATAAACCCTGATTGTTCTTTATGCACAAGATGATGCACCACCCTCATAAGCCTATTTACCAAAATTTTTACAAATATCTTATAATCCACGTTTAAAAGAGATATAGGCCTATAATTTTTTGGTAAAGTAAGATCTTGATCCTCCTTTGGAATCAATGATATAAAGGCACTACGCCATGAAGGAGGAATCTCTAAACCCTGTAAGATACCATTAAAAAGATCATTTAATGGTTGGATCATCTCCTCCATTAAAGCTTTATAATAAACAGCTGTTAACCCATCCGTACCCGGTGCTTTCCCTAATTTCAATTGTTGAATTGCTGAGGCAATTTCCTCCTTAGTAATTAAACCATTAATTTCATATTTCTGATCCTCAGTCAGTTTAGGAAAACTTGCCTCAGCTAAATATTTATTTATATCTAACAGTTGTACATTAGTAGATTTGTATAGGTTTTGATAATAATCCAAAAAAGATTTTTTAATTAATTCCTTCTGAGAAACTAGTTTACCCTTATAATTTATTTTCTCTATTATTCTCTGTCTCTGTTTCTTTCTTAATTGATAAGCCAACCATCTCCCCGGCTTATTAGCATTACAAAATGTATTTTGTTTCATAAATAATAAATTGGTTGCAGCTTGATCTGCTATCAACATATTAAATTGTGACCTTAATAACTTTACAGATTCTTTAGTACTTTCATCAGAAGGATTTAGAATCAAAGCCCTTTCTTTTAGTTTAATTTCATCTTCAAGTTCTCTACGTTTCTGAATCTGATTTCGCTTATAAAAATTATTCATTTTTATCAAAACACCGCGCATAAATGCTTTACCTGCATCCCATACCATTGACATTGAAGTCCCCTTGTACATATTCAAAGCAAAATAGTCCTTTAAACACTCCTTTAGTTTTTGAACATTCTTCTCTTGTCTAAACAAATTTTCATTAACTCTCCAGGATCTTCTTTCCTCTTTCTCTTGAATCAACTCCATCCAAACTGGACTATGATCCGTCAGTGATCTAGGAAAAATCTTTACATTCTTTACTTTATTATACAAATCCGTGGTAATCAAGAAAAAGTCAATTCTTGAAAAAGATTGGTGTCTGTCAGAAAAAAAAGTAAAGTCTCTCTCCTCTTGATTACGTTCCCGCCAATAGTCCCTTAATTCCCAGTCTTCTTTCATATCAAAAAAGGCTTTAGGTAGCCTTGCTTGTTTAAGAAAAGGAGAGGAACCTTTCTTATCCCTTTGTGTGTCTAAGACACCATTCCAATCACCCATTAATACCACTGATCTATAATCAAGCAAAGTTATTTTTTGGTGTAACTGTTTATAAAATTGTTCCTGTTGTTGATTTGGAGCATAAAGTCCAACTATAAGTACTTTCTTCCATAAATACCAAGTTCAATCATCACATATCTCCCCTGGGGATCTGATTCTACCAGACAAGCTGGCAGGTTTTGTTTAACATATATAACAACTCCCCCTTTCTTCCCAGGTGCAGGAGATATAAAATGAGATCCCAAACGAGCATTAACTAAATATTTCTGATCTTTAAGTAGAATATGAGTTTCCTGTAAACAAATAACATCATTGGTATGTTGCTTCAAATAATAAAAGATTTTTTTCCGTTTCTGAGGAGAATTCAATCCATTAACATTCCAGGTCAAAAACTTTGCCATCTCCCTTGGCACGCAGCCTGGAGAAGACACCATCAAACTCTGACAGAGCTGCGTGTGTTGCATAACTCTTGGGTCTTGCTCCTCCCACCGGCGGTGATGCACTTCCAGGAGAATTCTCTTTGGGCTCTTTTTTACGTTGCTCTTTCTCTTTACGCTTATAAGCTGCACGAGTCATCCTCTGCTCTTTAGCCTCCGTTTGGCGTTGCTTTGCCACTTCTATCATCCCTGCGGAAACCAAATCTAGTGCCTCAGATTGCTGCTCAGGTTCCTTAGCACTCAAAGATTTCCGACCAGATGAAGTTGAGCCTGCACTCAGGACCGAAGTATAGAAATCTCTAGCTTTGTCAACTGTGTTCAATCTGTAACGTGTCCCAGCATGGCTCAAAACGATACCCATCGGAATTTCCCATCTGAATGGCATCGATCTAGCTTTAAGCTCATTGGTTAAAAAAGCAAAGTCTTTCCTACTTCTTAAAATTTTAGATGGGATTTCCTTTAGAATGATGACATCTTGGGCGGCAATCTGAAATCTTTTGTTGTAAAAAGCTTGTATAATCTCATTCCGCAGGGACTTCTTTGTAAAGTAAATCACCACATCTCTGGGCAAATTCTTCTGCTTAGCAATCCAGGAGTTGAGTCTATAAATTTTTTCCACTTCTCTCTGTAATTCTCCTTTATCCATATCCAAAGCCAGCGCCAGATCACTAAGAACCACCTCCATCAAATCTTGATTCATATCTTCCTTGAGGCCTCTAATCCTCAGAGCATACTCCATCTGTCTGTACTGAAACATCAAAATATCTTCTTGTGAGGAGTCCACCTTCCTTTCCACGTCTTGAATTTTGTCATCTAAAGAGTCAACTTTGTCTTCCACTTCCTCAAGCCTTGCATCGAGCTTAACCACCACAGTAGCCAAACCTGAAACAGCTGCCAGTATATCTTGTCGTAATTCATTATTATTTTCTTGCAATTTAGACTTTATCCCCGTTATCTCTTCTTTGAGATCAGATTTAATTTCTGATTTAATCTGTGAAACAAATTGAGTCATTTCCTCTCTCATTTGAACTACAATCTCTCCCATTATGCCTCTAACCTCTTGTACTGAAAGTCCAGGTAGAGGAGGGGAGGGTGGTGGCTGAGCCGGTGGTGCATGTTTAGATTGTTGTTGTAGCTGTGCAGTGGAAGTTATAGGAGAAGAAATAACCTTGGGTATTGAGGAAGGCTGCTGCCTCTTTGAAGCCATTTTAAAAAGCACAATTGTCACTTCCCTTTCCCCTCCAGCCAAAAAGGGAGGAGGAAAAAAAGAAAAAAAGAATTTTTAAAAAGAGACAAACTATAATCATTAAAAGTCCAAAATAAATCCCAAGAATAAGTAGTAAAAGAGCAAACAATTCAAAAGAAAAAATTCTAAGCCAAAAGCAAAAGCAAAAGCAAAAAACAGTCCTTAAAAAGGGAAAGTAAAACAAAAGAGAAAGGAAAAAAAAACTCCGACACTTTCAAAACGCCATCTTAAGTCCTTTCACTAGTATAACAAAGAAAAGGAGGAAAAATAGTAAAAATCAAAAGATAAAAAAAATAAACACCTAAAATATAACAAAAAATCCTTTAAACTGCTCCGTCCGTTTAAAAATTACTCACCAAAATGCTGTAAACACGGAGATAGAAGCGGCGGTTTCTTTTGCTTCCAAGGAAGCAAAAACAGCTGGGAGGCGGAGATCAGCAAGAGCTCCGAGGGAACACTCCTTTCACCCCCTCTAGAAATAAATCCAGAGGGGGTTCAGGGGTTCTACCTCTACTCTTGCGTTCTCTATCCCTTCCCTTTGCCCGGGAAGGGATTTCCGAGCCGTGGGCCAGCTGATGCGCGCTGCGCTCCGCGGCTCTGACACTTCCCCAGCTGGACGGCTAAAAGCTAGCCGCCATCGCCGTCGCCTCCCACCGGAAGCTCCAATTAGTACAATTCTTATTATATCGATTAAATAAAAATAACTTTCTTACATTTATCAATAATTTTTAGTTTATATATATATCCTAGTTGTTTTAACATTCAGTCTTTTTAGAAAATCAATGTCCTGGTTAGTTTTTCCCAATTTTTAGTTTCCCATTAATATTTAAATTTAACATTTAATATTTATAATTTCCAAGTTTTAAATAACCCCAGTCCCTTTATCACAATTCATCACAAGATCTAATGTTTAGGATACAGGTCTTATCTATTTGAATTCTCACCATCTTACATCAACTAATTAATAATACAATATAATATTCTTGTTTTCTGGTAATTTCCACATATCTTAAAAATAGTAACCAAAATTTCTTTTATTTCAATATTTAATACTTCCTCTCTTTTTCTCTTAATATCTACTATCTCATATTTAAGCTAGTAATTTTTATTATTACCGCTAAATAAGAACATATTTATTACATTCATCAATAAATTTTTAGCTTATATATATCTTAATTACCTTTACATTTAACTTTTATAAGCAAATCAATGTTCAGATTTAACTGTTAATATTTATACTTCCAAGTTTTAAATGACCAAAGTTTTCTTTATCTCAACTCATAACAATATCTAATATTCAAAATACTCATCTTATCTATTTGAGTATATTCTATTTTAATTCTCACTAATAAGTCAAAACCCCAATTTTCTTCATTCTTATTCTAGCTTTCTTTCTTTGCCAAATCGTCTTCCATGCCTATGCTTTTGAGTCATCAAATAAATCTCCGTGTTGTTATGTATATTGTTTGACATAGAAAAAACCATCTGGTTGCCATTTTTTTGAAAAGACTAACAAATTGTCTCTCTATTTTTCTATCTCAACGTAGTTGTTCTGAACTGTTCATCTTCTCTTCAGTCTGTTCTTCTTCTTGATCCTCAGGTTTCTTCTGATTTATGTAGAAAGTCTTTTCCCTTTTCCATATTGTCAGTCCCTTTTCTGGGTTTTCCATTGATTGTATTTGTTGATCAGTTGAATCCTCTGTCATAATATTTATTTTTTTCCACTTTTTCTGTTATATTCTGTGTAGTAGATTTTTTAATTGTAATCAAAGTTTGAATTCATATATCTGGGCTGACGTTCTTTTCTGTAACCACTTATTCATCAGTAGCTATAAGAATAGTTTTGTGAATTGCTTTCAACATAAAGAGAATCTGTTCCTGATCTTCATCCATATTCTCTTAGTAGTTTATTAGGTTAAAATCTTTACAATCAGAGAATGCCCAAAAAAATTTTGTCACTGAGTTTGGAGGGCTACCCTGGATCAAGTGGAAGGGCTACCACCCTCCTGCGATCAAGCAGGGATCCCCTCCTTGCTGGTCGCCACTACAGGGCGACTTTCGACCCTTTCCAGGGTCCTCTAGCGAAGCGAAACTGGACACGGAAGGTGGAGCTTGCCTTCCAGACATCCATGGCGGCTGCGTCAGCAAACTGGAAGTCTATTATTATTATTATTATTATTATTATTATTATTATTATTATTATTATTATTATTGTCAACTATGTGAAGTTAGCTCTTTAGCTGGTGTTGGCCTTTATTATATCTCAAATTCTAGAATGTCATTGTAAGGACCCACCCCACTTTGCATCTTAAGAAGACAGAACTCTTGGAATAATTCTTCCAACAGGAATCCTTTATTAAGAAGAAGTGGTTGCAGGCGTGCTAGACAGGACTTGGGGTCCAAGCCCTCCCATTCAAGGTTTTAAGGGGTTCCCCAGTGGTCCCACCCAATCAACCCGCCTTCCAGTGATAGTTTCAGGTATCACAATTCCACCCCCTTTTTTCTTTCTTCCGTCTGGATGGAGACTTCAGATAACTACATGAAAGGCAAATACCCTTCTTTGTTATGGTAAGGTGATTTGGTGCTAACGCTTTGAGGTTACAATAAACACACATTCAGCATTCAGCTCCTTGAAGTATACTGAAGGAAGTGAGGGCCATAAAGCCCCTTTGTTCTCCCCCTTCTCTCCCTCTTATGGCAGAATCCAGAGAAGGCAGAATTGGGAGTTTCTATATTTGATAATTAAAGATGAAATATAATTGGATTCTGACATCCGGCCCCTCTTAAAAATAAGAGAGATCCACCTGAAAGAAAACACAAGTATAAAATTTAGTCAGGCTTGTTAGGATACTCTGTGTGAAACTTCTTCAATAGCTTCGGGGCTCTGACATGACGTTTATGGACCCACTCATTTTGTGAGGGAGGGAGGTGTTTCCAGGCAACTAGGTACTGAGTTGCTCCATGATATCTCCTAGAATCAAGGATTTCCTTTATTTCGAAGTGTTGTTCACCCTCCACCATGAGTGGAGGTGGTGGTGGGGGGATTTTTGGCCGTAGAGGTGACTGATGCTCTCTTTTCAGCAAGCTGCAATGAAAAATTGGGTGTATTTGCCTGAGATTTTTGGGTAATTCTAATTCTACTGTTACTGGATTTATGATTCTTTTAATTGGAAAAGGTCCTATATATTTTGGTCCAAGTTTTTTACAGGGCTGTAGGGACTTTAGGTATTTTGTAGATAAGTACACCATTTCTCCTATAATGAATGGTGTAGGCTCAACCCTTTTTTTATCGGCTTGTGTTTTGTATGCCTGCCTAGCTTCATCTAGTGCTTTTCTGACTATTGGCCAGGTGTTTTGTAGTTTCTCCATCCATTCTTTCAGCGAAGGGATCGTTGGTTCGTTTGGGGTTAATTCTGGCATGGGGTTGAAACTTTGACCGGTGGCTATTTGAAAAGGAGTGTAACCTGTGCTGGAGTGGACTGCATTATTGTAGGCAACTTCTGCAAAAGGGAGTAAGTCCGCCCACTCGGTCTGCTGGAAACTAAGAAAACATCTTAAATATTGCTTAAGTACGGAGTTCATTTTTTCAGCCCCCCATTTCCTTGAGGGTGGTGGCTAGATGTCAGTCCCTGAGTGGTTCCTAAGAGGGATAAAAATTCCTTCCAAAATGCAGACGTAAATTGCACCCCCCTGTCAGAGATGATGCGTTGGGGTGCCCCATGCAATCTGTAAATGTGTTGGATGAAAAGTTTTGCTAAGGCTTTTGCAGTGGGAATCTTTTGGCAAGGGATAAAGTGCACCTGTTTGGAAAACAAGTCCGTGACCGTCCAGACCACAGTATTCCCATTGCTTTCTGGCAATTCCACTATAAAATCCATGGCTATTTCTCTCCAGGGGGCTGAGGGACTTGCCACTGTTTGCAATAGTCCTGGCACTTTCCCTTGCAACCTCTTTGCCGTGGCACATTTTGGACAACTGGCTATATAACTTTCAATGTCCTTTTTCATGGATGGCCACCAAAATTGCCGTTTAATTAAATGTAAAGTTTTTACAAATCCAAAATGCCCTGCTGATTTTGTGTCATGGCAAAGGTGCATGAAAGTTACTCTTTGAGTTGTTGGTATATATAACTTTTCCCCTACCCAAGGCAACCCGTCTCTCATTGTGCACACATTTTTGTTTTTCTGGAACCATTCATCTGTTTCCAAACTTTTTCTGAATTCAATTCCAGTTTGGCTGTCCAGTTGTGGTTTTATTTTGGCTTGGGTTCTTGTGGTTACTGGTGCTGCCAGTTGTGACTCTGCCATTATTGGCCTAGAGTCTGTGGTTCGTGCGCTGTTGTATTGGGGCATGAGAGAGGTGCATCTGCCAGGAAGTTCTTTCTTCCTGGTAAATGTTTGAGCTTAAATTGGAATTGGTGAAAATGCTGGGACCAGCGGCTTGTTTGGGATTGAGTTTCCTGGAAGTTTTCAGGGCTTCTAAATTTTTGTGATCAGTCCACACCTGGAAGGGGATTTTGTTGCCTTCCAGGAACTGTCGCCACGTGAGTAATGCCCAATGTATCCCATAAGCCTCCGTCTCCCATACGGGCCAGCGCTGTTCTGTTTCCGTGAGTTTCTTAGATGTATATGCACAGGGTTGCAATACTGCATCATCATTTTCTTGTAATAGCACAGCCCCCACTGCCACATCACTTGCATCTGCCTGTATTACGAAGGGCTTGTCCATGTCTGGGTGCCTTAGTACTGGTTCGGCAGAAAAAAGTCTCTTTAGTCTCTCAAACGCTGCTTGGCACTCCATTGTCCATGTTAGTGGCTGGCTAGGTTTTACTGAGGATGTTCCCTTCGTTTTTAGTAAGTTAGTGAGGGGCAAGGCTATCTGTGCAAATGAGGGGATGAATTGGCGGTAAAAATTTGCAAAGCCCAGGAAACTTTGTAGTTGCTTTCTTGTGCGGGGTGGCGCCCAATCTAATACTGCTTTGACCTTCTCTGGGTCCATTTCAATGCCCTGTGGGGATATGCGATAGCCTAGGTAGTCTATCCTTTCCTGGTGGAATTCGCATTTTGAGAGTTTGGCATATAGGTGGGCGGCTCGCAGCTTCTTTAAAACCGCTCTGACAAGGTTGACGTGTTCCTCTTTTGTTTCAGTAAAGATAAGAATGTCGTCCAAGTAAACAAGGACCCCCTTAAACAGGTGCTCCCTTAGAACGTCATTGATTAATTGCATAAAGACTGCAGGGCCCCCTTGTAATCCAAATGGCAAGACATTGAATTGATAGCACCCCATGGGGCAGTTAAATGCAGTCTTCCATTCATCCCCTTCCTTAATTCTCACGCGATAGTAAGCTTCCCTTAGGTCTAGTTTAGAAAAATTTTTCCCTTTCGATAGGTATGACAGCATGTCTTTCATGAGGGGCAGAGGGTATAGGTTGCTTTCACTGATTGTATTCAGGGCCCTATAATCCACGCATAAACGTAAGGAGCCATCCTTCTTCTCTCTAAAAAGGACCGGGGCAGCCACTTTAGGCTTGGCTGGCTCAATGAAACCTCTCTCTAGGTTTTTTTTTTATAAATCTTTCCATTTCCTCCTTCTCCTTTGGGCTCATGGAGTATAATCTGGGCTTCGGGAGTTTTGCCCCAGGCTTGAATTCAATGGTACAGTCTGTGGGTCGGTGGGGGGGGGAGCTCATTCACCCTCTCCTCACTGAAGACTTCAGCAAGGTCTCTATATTCCTCTGGTATTTCTGTTAATCTTTTTTCCTCTCCTATGGATGCTTTTTCTATTCTTGATTCTGGTAGCCTCTCTTGGGGTTTTAAGTCCATAGGGTCCCCCTTTCGGGAATTTGATTTCTGTCGTCCTCCAATTTACCCAGGGGTTCCATTTTTTCAACCATTCCATCCCTAGAATCATTGGGCATTCCATACCTGGGGTCACCACAAACGTTATGTCCTCTTCATGTTTGCCCAGGGAGAGGTGTATTGGTAGAGTGGCTAGGGTAGCTGGCACCCCCCCTGCTATGGATCCATCTAACTGGCCAAATGAGATTGGTTGTTCCAGTCTCCTGGATGGGATGCCCAGATTCCCCACTAGTGTTGGGCTAATGAGGCAGCGGGTGCAGCCAGAGTCTATTAAGGCTTTCACCTTCACAGCTTCGGGCATGGGGGGGATTAATATAGTCACTGTTTTGAAGATGGGTGTGATGCATCCACTTACCAGGGGTTCGCCCTCCGAGCTGTCATCTGAGGCATCCACCGGCCCTGTGGTGTAGGCTGGAGTTCTTTCCCTTGGTGAGCAGAGGTGGGGGTTTCTGCAATTTCCATCATTCTCATGGCCGTTTCTTTTGGCTTAGCTGAATACTTTCCGGGTTTGTTGATTGGGGATCTGTCTGGGTTGTGCTGGGGGGCCTTTGAGCGGCATTCTACAGCTCGATGCCCTTCTCTTCCGCACTTGAAACACCCCATCTGCTTCTTGGCTGTATCCGATGATTTCACCGGTTGGTGTGTCAGCTCAGGCGGGGGGCGGCTCCATGGTTTTCCTCGGCGATGCCTCTTCAATCTGTCGATCTCTGCTTCCTCTGCCAAGACGTACCATTCCTCAAGTCGATTGTGGGTTTCCCCTGGGGGCAGGCAAGCATCATATAGATCATAGTTTAGTCCGTCTTTGTAATGGCCAAGGAGGATGTCTTCTGGCCAATTCATTTGCTGGCAATGGCCCGGAAATTCTTGTGGATATTCAGCCAACGGCGTTTGCTGCCCTCATCGTTTTTATCTTTCACGGGCTTTGCGATCAGCCAGGGGGTCTTCAAATCGTCTTCTCAAAGAGGACATGAAACGGTTGAAGTTACTGAGTTCTGGGGCATTGGAGTCATGCACGTTCACCACCCAATCTGCAGCCGGTCCATCCAGGGCAGATTGCACGATCCGGATGCGGGCTTTGTCGCTGGGAATGTCCTGCCCGTATTCCTCCATGTAGCTGAGGACCTGGGTTAGGAAAAACCCCAAGCGTGTTGGCTCCCCTTTGAATTTCACCTCCAACGGTGGACGTCTTGGAATGGAGTGCCTCCGTTGTTGGTGGCAATGTCTTCCGTCCAGGTTGCCATCTGTGGTCCGGTAGGGGGTGGGGGCTACTGGATCAGTAGCTGTCCCCGGGTTGCAGGTTCCACGTCCCCCTCGGTGTTTCTTCCTTTGCGGCTCCAGGAGCTGGGGCGGCCGTAGGGCTCAGGATTCTCCTCTCCTAGGGAGCTGAGAGTTCTCTTCATCAGGTCAATAGCTTTCTCTAGGATCCAGTCTGAGTACGGTGCCCAGCTTCCTCCCTCTTCACTTGCGTGCAGGGATTTCTCCATTCCTGCTTCCATTCTGGTTGCTTGGTCCCCCGTCTCAGGGTCACCTTTCTTGATTCCTTTCCCCACTCACTTTTCTTTCCAACGCCCATTGACCAGCGAGGCTTGTGGTCCCGTGTCTCCACCACTTCTTCTCCCGAGGACTCTGACCTCTCAGATCCCAACATCTGGCAAGGTTCCAACTGGGTCAGCGGCTCTCTTTCCAGGGAATTTTCCCCCTCTCTTGCTCCATTGTCTGGCATGGTAAATTTTTTGCAAAATCCCCCGGCAAGGGTCTCCCTTCCAGGTGGATTAATTTTGCAAGTCCTGTCTAATGTAAGGACCCACCCCACTTTGCATCTTAAGAAGACAGAACTCTTGGAATAATTCTTCCAACAGGAATCCTTTATTAAGAAGAAGTGGTTGCAGGCGTGCTAGACAGGACTTGGGGTCCAAGCCCTCCCATTCAAGGTTTTAAGGGGTTCCCCAGTAGTCCCACCCAATCAACCCCCCTTCCAGTGATAGTTTCAGGTATCACAATTCCACCCCCTTTTTTCTTTCTTCCGTCTGGATGGAGACTTCAGATAAACTACATGAAAGGCAAATACCCTTCTTTGTTATGGTAAGGTTCTTTGGTGCTAACGCTTTGAGGTTACAATAAACACACATTCAGCATTCAGCTCCTTGAAGTATACTGAAGGAAGTGAGGGCCATAAAGCCCCTTTGTTCTCCCCCTTCTCTCCCTCTTATGGCAGAATCCAGAGAAGGCAGAATGGGAGTTTCTATATTTGATAATTAAAGATGAAATATAATTGGATTCTGACAGTCATAACATATTGCCATAGTATATATGTTGATCCAAGCAGTATGGCCTTTTGTAATTAACAGATGGAAGTGTTGTCAATGGGCAGATTTTCTAAGTGCTATCCAAGATTTTTTGGGTATTGCACCCAGTGTGCCTATAACCACTGTGACTACTATATGTGGTTTATCCCATAATCTTTCACTGTCAATTTTCAAATTTTGATACTTTGTAATATTCTGCAGTTCTTCATCTTGTATTCTATTATCCCCTGCTATTGTTACATCAGTATAATCCACATGTTCTCCTTTTCAACCACAGTTAAATCTGGTGAGTTATGAGTCAAGACTTTATCAGTTTGTATTTGGAAATCTCCCAATATTTTAATCTGCTTGTATTCGACTACTTTTACAAGTATATTTTCCCACCAGTTTTTCATTACTTGCAAATAATGATTTTTATAGATGTTCCATGATCAGATGATCATTTTGATGACTGTGTCGTTATTTATAATCAGTTTGTGCAATCTTCTTGCACCGAGTATATAATCCACTGTTTCTTCTGCCTCTGCACAATCTGCACAATTTGTATCATTTGACAATTTTTCAATTTTGGCCTTGATTGCATTTGTTTAAATAGCTTGCTCTTGAGCAGCCTCAATCAAACCTTCAGGGGTTTTTTTGTTGTTGTTTAAAAACAAAACGTTCCAGTTGTAAGCTATTGCCAAGTTTTATCTCCAGCCATTTTCCCTTTGATCTTTTGTAGACATTAATGACGTAATGCTTTTTCTTTCCAGCATGCTGCTCTTGTTTTTACTACATTATTTCAATATTCATGTTTTGTTTCCTGCACATTCAGTAAGTTCCAATTTAATTTGAACCAGTGCTTGTTGCTGGTTTTCCTATATAATTATCCAATACATGCTTTTCTTCATTGACAGTTTGCTTAACTTGAAGTTAATCTCTCCCTCCATTATAATATACTTATATTTATATTATAATTATAATGCATAATACTTAGAAAGAGGAGGAGGAGGAAGAGAAGAAGAAGAAGAAGAGGAAGAGGAGGAAGAGGAAGAAGAAGAAAGATGATTTTGTTATTTTTTTATCCCACCTTTATTACTTTAAGACAGTGGTTCTCAACCTTTCTAATGCCGCGACCCCATAATACAGTTCCCCATGTTGTGGTGACCCCCAACCACTTATACATCACCGGGTGCCAGGGGTGTGGCCAAAGAAAAGGGAAAAAAATGGCGGACAGCCTTGTTTGGCGACCCCCGTGAAATGGTCGTTCGACCTCAAATGGGGTCCTGACCCACAGGTTGAGAACCACTGCTTTAAGAAGAAATTCAGGGCAGCAAACATACATGATATTCTTTCTTCCTCCTATGTTCCTCAATCAATAACCTGTGAGATTGCAATTGGTTATTTTAATTTGGCTCTGAAGTTGGCTGCCACTAAGATTGAAGTATGGGAATGTCTTAAATGTATTTCTGAAGATGGAGTTACATAGACAAACATTTCCAATGAAGAACTTGGCAATCTTTAAGAAATCAGGCATTCCTTCAGTTTTCCTGAACACAGATTTGGAGTTCTGTAAACCAGTGTGTCACAGGTTCCGACTAATGAAGCACTTCAAAGAACTTTCAGGCATGTTTCCTAAAGTTTTATTTGCAGAGCTACAATTTTGCCGGTCTATCAAGCTTTTCTTGCTAAACCCCTCCCTTCTCATGCAGTCACAGGTCACATTATCCAATTAGTGTGAAGGTCAAAAGTTTACTTCCTCTTTCTTTCCCTGGGCTTCCCCCCCCCCCCACTCTAAGCTAAGTATTAACCCAATAAATACCAGACAGTTTTGCATATTGTCAAAGCAAGAATATACAGTATTTGCAGCATTGACACAGTGGTTCTCACCCTTTGGTCTGCGGTCCCCTGGGGGGTCATGATGTTGTCATAGGTCAGTGTTTCTCAACCTTGACAATTTTAAGGCATGTGGACTTCAACTCCCAGAATTCCACAGCCAGCATTGCTGGCTGTGGAATTCTGGGAGTTGAAGTCCACATGCCTTAAAATTGTCAAGGTTGAGAAACACTGTCATAGGGGGTCTGCGAAGGCTTGAAGAAATATTATGATTTAAATCTTGAGTTAAGTCTTGGCCATGGTCCGTAGCCATAAAAAGTATTTACAGGGAGTCTGCAGTGTAGAAAATATTAAGAACCAATGCTCTACACTTTGGGGATTACATTTCTATAGTATCAGAGCCACTCTACAGGATACCCAATGCAAAATTGATTTGAGGCTTCAAGGATCCAAAACTGTCTTTTGAATTACTGTATTATTGAGACAATCTGACAACTGTTATAGATTTTTCATTGCTAGCAAGATCTAGTTAGTTTTGCTTCCCCATATCTTAATATTTCTTATATCAAATGATGTTTCTTAATGGTTTTCATTAATAGGAAATGTACAGTAGATAATCCATCCAATTATGCCTGTAACTAATTCCTTTTAAAAAAAATGCAGTCCTGCCTGCTGTTATCCTTATAATCTCTTTTGAGGACTAACAGACACTGGGTGACCAGATCAAAGCCAGGTCAACCTAATGGTTATCTCAGCAGCTGATGGTTTTCCTAGCAGTGGAAATCTCCATCTTTTCAGGTTGGTTTGGAGCTGGCTGGGCAGCACCAGAGAGGGGAAGAGTTCGTGGGCCTTGCACAAAATCATTAGAAGTAGGATTCTGAACTTGGCTCTCTGCAGATAAGCTCACAACAGTGAGGTATTCCTTGCTCCAACCTGCTTGCCATTGCTAATTTCATGCCCTGTGATCCAGGTAACGCTCCAGTGCTTGCTTCGTCACCCAGGGCTTCAGCTCCTTTTTTTAGCTCAGTGTGAGCCCAGGGATGCTTTTGCTGCTGAATTTAAGCTGACTAGAAAGCTACTTTGCCAAAGTATCTGGGCAGGACAAGGCTGGCTTTTCATGGAAGCCAACAGTACTTCCTTTGCTGTTTGGGGAACATAGGCACACTTAAGTGTCCAGTATGATTACCTGTACAGAAATATTGTTCTGTTTGGACGAAGAAGCAATTCAGTACTAACAGGCCATTCCATCACCATATGCTTATAACAGCGGTTCTCAACCTGTGGGTCGGGACCCCATTTGGGGTCGAACGACCATTTCACGGGGGTCGCCAAACAACGCAGTCCGCCATTTTTTCCCCTTTTCCTTAGCTGTGCTACTCCCTTTTATTCTATTGGCTTTTGAAAGCCAATAGAATAGACTCTCTTGAATAGAGTCTAATTCTATTGGCTTTCAAAAGCCAATAGGAATTGTCCAGGCTGTCTCTGCCCTGCTGAGCCCACCAAAAGTCCCATTCTGCAAATGGTGCTGCAAGTTGTCTGCAGCGAAGGCGAGCTGTCTGGAAGTTTCCACCCCTCCCTGCTGAGCAACTACTAAAATTGTAAGTAAAAGAGGGCCAGGGGTGGGAGGTGGGAGGCCGGCGGGCACAGGGAGAGTTGCTGGCGCACATGGGGCCCGGCGGGTGCCTTACCTCCCTTGGGCTGGGCCAGCTGGTGGTCCAGCCGGTGGTTGGCCTGCGCCGTCTCTGCCGCTTGCCAGCTATGCCTCAGCCAGTGCAGGGGGCAGCACCACGCATGCGCGGCGCTCCCGGGCATGGAAAGTCCTCGACTTATGACCGGTTGATAGTCCTCGACTTACGACCGGTTGGGGGTCACGGCATTAAAAAGGTTGAGAACCACTGCCTTACAATAACTTGGATTTTCATTAGAATGATGGTTACTGACTGTGTGGAGATGGATGTAAGAGCTTTTTCCTCAGGAGGAGCTTATTGGGGCAGTTTCTTTGCAATTTTCCCAAGCAAATTTCTCACACATCAGGATTTTCGCATGTTCTTGTTCTTCTCAGCCAATGAAGGGGAGCCTGGGAGAATTAAGCAACAGGGGTTTGGACAGGCTCTCTTGATTTTTAGGCCTCCCAGATTACATCCTGTAAATAAGTCAGGGTACGTAAAAAGTATTTCCTGAACTTTCTGAATCATAATGTGCCCATGTTAGTGATCTGTGATAGTGTTTCTCAACCTTAGTGGCTTTAAGACAGAGATCTTCAAACTTGGCAACTTTAAGACTTGTGGACTTCAGTTCCCAGAATTCCTCAGCCCTGGCTGGCTGAGGAATTCTGGGAGTTGAAGTTCACAAGTCTTAAAGTTGCCAAGTTTGAAGACCCCTGCTTTAAGAAGTATGGACTTCAACTCCCAGCCTTTCCCAGGCAAGTATGCTGGGAGTTGAAGTCCATGCACCTTAAAGTTGCCAAGGTTGAGAAACACTGATCTGTAAGATACCAAAACTTTGAAGAAATGGAGTTTCCTTCAAACCTTGAAAAGATTCCTAGCTTTAAAAAAGAAGGAAAGGTTTTATAAACATGTTCAGCATGTTTCAGAATGCTGCCACAGATTATGATAGTGTAAGCAGACTAGTTTTTGTGAATTTCAGCCCTATCTTAGTAGTGCTAGAATTGGATGACTTCTAAATAGTGACTTATAGCCATATTCAGTAATTTGTATGAGAGAAGAACGTAACTTTCCCCCCGATAACTTTATTAAAGATCATATTGAACCAAAGGTGTTTTTTTTTTCAAAAGGCAACTGGACTTTTGTTGTTTTTGCTTGAAGATGTTTTGCTTCTGAACTGAAGAAGCTTCTTGAATGAGAAGTGAAAGATCTTCAAGCAAAAAACAAATAAAGCCCAGTTGCCTTTTGAAAAAAAGAAAAAATCACCTTTGGGACAACCTTAACTTGGATGACTGAGAATCTCCATAGAGGTCATACTGGAACAGAGAAAACTTTCAAAGTCTTTCTTTAAATCTGTTTCACAAAACCTTGGCATTTAAAATCTTTCCAGAAACAACTCTAAAGACACCCCTTTACTGAATATTGCAAAAAAAATAAAGATCTTACAAAGCTGGAAAAAAATCATTTTCATTCTCTTTAAACAGACGGAAGTGAAACTCACCCAGTGACTGATAGGCTTGTGGGTCTCGAAGATTTTTCTATCTTAAAGAGGCAATTAAAAAAAATAAAAGCTCCAAAGGGATTAAAAAGATGAGATTTGGTCAAAACTGAGCCCATGAAAGGCTACATTTATGGCTCATAGCACAATTGAACTTATGATTCCCAGCTGATCCCAAGGGGCTGCAAAAACTTCAGTTTCTGCCATCTATTCAAAAAACCAGCTGATTGGAGTATATATGGTCATTCTCTATATCTCTCTTTGTTCCAGAGAAAGTTTGGCAGTATGAATCTCACATCCAGTTGCTTTTTGGCTATAATGCCCCTATGATCCACAGAGTAGAGAAAAGTATGGGCATTCGTTTGTGTTGTCTCACTGGAAGATGGGAGTTATATATTTTTTCTGGATAAGACCAGTACTAGGCTTTGATCAATAATATCTGGAGCCCCAAGTAAGGAAGACCAGATAAAAATTAAAGTATAATTTAATATAATATTAAGTAAATGCATTTAATCCCCTTGTATTCATAAAGTGTATACACATACATATAAGATTAGAAATGATGGTTTGACAGCAATTGTCCTTGATTTCTGAAACAGTATTCAAAGTTTGGAGAAGTCTATCTATTGCTTTTTCTTTTACTCTTTTCTTTCGCAAAAAACCCCACCAGTGTTATTGAGATTTGCAGCCATTGGAGATGGAAAGTTTACTCTTTTCCCTTCCGATTCTCCACCATTATCATAAAGAGTGGAGCTCAGTTTGAAGGGGATATCATTCATTCATTCATTCATTCATTCATTCATCTATTCATATATACATGCATAACATTTCTAGGTCACCCAATCTCAATCACTCCAGGTAGCGTTACCTTCTGGTAATGACGACAGAAGGGGACTTTTTCAAGGATATCATGGCTTTAGTGAGAAGTTTATATTCCCTGTCCAACACAATATAATCTTCATGATAATCGTGGACACATCTGTAATGAAATTAACAAAAACAAAAGACATTACTGTGTGTTTCCTCAATAAATAAGAGAAAGTTTGCCTCTGGGAGTCTTAAAGCATTGAATTGAACAAAGATGATCAGGGGATTGGAGGCTAAAACATAAGGAACGGTTGCTGGAATTGGTTATGTCTAGTTTAATGAAGAGAAGGACTAGGGGTGACATGATAGCAGTGTTCCAATATCTCAGAGGCTACCACATAGAAGAGGGAGTCAAGCTATTCTCCAAAGCACCTGAAGGCAGGACAAGAAGCAACGGATGGAAACTAACCAAAGAGAGAAGCAACCTAGAACTAAGGAGAAACTTCCTGACTGTTAAAACAATTAACCAGTGGAACGATCTGCCTCCAGAAGTGGTGAATGCTTCAACACTGGAACTTTTTAAGAAGAGACTTGGACAGCCATTTGTCTGAAATGGTATAGGGTTTCCTGCCTGAGCAGAGGTTGGACTAGATGACCTCCAAGTCCCTTCCAACTTTATTATTATTGTTGTTGTTAAATCTGTGTTCAAGAAAACTGAAGGAATGCCTGATTTCTTAAAGATTGCCAAATTCTTCATTGGAAATGTTTGTTTGTGTAACTCCATCTTCAGAAATACATTTAAGACATTCCCATAGTTCAATCTTAGCAGCAGCCAGCCCTTCAGAACCAAAAGAAAATAACCAATTGCAGTCTCACAGGTTATTGTTTGAGGAACATAGGAGGAAGAAAGAGTATCAGGTCCCTTCCAATTTTATTATTGTTGTTGTTGTTGTTACTATGCACATTAACTACTGTCTGTGATTTGATGTTTGATTCAGTAGGAGAATATAGTTCTGAATGGGGCTTTGGAATTTCCTAAGGGAAATGTAAGTTTATCCCAAACCAATCCCAATGTATAAAGCTTCGCTGGTCATTAGCAGTTTTCGCCCCATCTGTAGATAGCCATTGTAGTTTCAATGCCAGGATTCATATAGTGTGCATTACTGGTCATGAGAGAGAAGTTTTCTTTTTTCATTTGTGTTGTAGACAGTCACGTGATTGATATTCTACCCAACAGCATATTAATAGTTACTTTGAAGTATCAGGCATGCTTTTCAGCTGGAGGCTGGTGGTTTGATCATTGTGCAAGCTCTGCAGATTCGTGAGGTTTCAAAATGCCATGAAAATGTGATCTTGGTTTGTGACAGAGAGATATGGGGAAAAGTCATAACAGAGTTGGAAGGCACCTTGCAGGTCTTCTAGTCCAGCCCCCTACTCTAGCAGAAGCCCTTATACCAGTAATGGTGAACCTATGGCACGTGTGCCAGAGGGGACACTAAGAGCCCTCTCTTTGGGCACGCATGCCGTCACCCCAGCCCTGCCTCCCTCTGTGGCCCCCTCGCCAGCAGCCCCCTGGAGAAGAGTTGCCCCCGGGTGTGGCCCACGCAGAGCAGCGCAGCCACAGACATGGCAGTGGGGACAAGACTCCACCCTTGCGCCCTGTTGCACGCAGATGATGCTGCAGGGCGTGGGCGGACGGTGTGGCCGCCATGGCGCTGCTGGGCCACCTGGGCAATCTTCGGCAGGCCAAGGAGGCGGTAAGTGGCCCTGCGGGTGGGACGGGGGCAGAGCGGGAGTGGGGGCAGGGCAGAGGCGGTTTGGGGCACTCAGTCTCTAAAGGTTTCGCTATCACTGCCCTATACCATTCTGTACAAATGGTACAAGATCAATGAATGATCCAGAGGGACTTGAACCACAATCCCCAGTTCCAGAGGATGTTTCCTTATCCATTAGGCCACTGGGCCACTTATGTCCTTGTTCCTTTTGCAGCACAGTTTCTAAAACTCTGTTTTGATGCTTGTTACTTTTTTTTTCTCTCTCTCTCTCTTTCCTAGAATTTCTTTGAAAGCTACATTTCTGTGGCTTCCACTGTGCCTTCTGTCCTGAGCTTGATTGGGAACTTCCTGCTAGTCAACAAGTAAGTGTGATTGCATTAGTGGCCCTACTTTTCCCTCCTCCCACTCTGCCCTGCCTCCTCCGGCCTTGACTATGCCATGTGTCTCCCCAGGATGCAGCATTAACACAGCAGTGATTTAAACGTCAAGCTAAAAACTCTTGATGAGAAAATGGGCTTAATCAGAAAATCCTGTGCTGCACAGCAAAACTTCTCAAAGTCATAGTGTGTTATTTACTTTTGTCCTAAATTAAGGCAGACAATATCCAAAATCATCTAGATGATCACTTTTACTAGGTTAATGGAGGCTGCTTCAAACAGATGTTCTCCAGGGGAAATACAATTCATCATGCTGTGCAATATCAGTAGGAAGGGTTGCTAAATATATGGAAAAGATGAGAATCAGCAAGAACTTAACTAAGAAGGCAGTGGCCTCAAATTGAGCAGCTATAGGTTGGGCAAAGAGGAAGGAGACAAAAGAAGGGACTGAGATCAAGATCTTCTGGTGGACTTAGCTGTCTGCAGTGACATGGAACTCAAGGAAGTCTTGACTACTACTTTAACGGCTATTTGAAGACACCATAGGTTGCTAGCTGAGCAGTTTGTCTCTCTGATATGTAAAATAAAAGTAGGTCACAGTTTTCGAAGGAGAAGATGGGATGGAGTGATCAGTACTTCTCTAGTATCATTGCTCCTACATGATCCTTGTGTTTTATAATTTGAAGGAAGGAATGTATGGCGCTCAGAAAAAAAGATATAAAAAAGTACAAAAATCATAGGCTTCAAAGGACTGATAATTCTATACCAAGTACCAGAACCCTGTTTTGCATTTCCTTTCTTGCTCTTTTTAAGACACTAACACTTGCTCTTAACACCACTAACCTACATTTTGGCATGCTCAAAAAACGTAATCCAAACATCATCTTTTTTTTTTTATTGAAAATTTTTATTTTTTTTAAAACATACAATCATTTATAAAAATACAATAAAATTTTAAAATAGAGAACCCCCCCTTACCCTCCCTCCCACCCCCACCCCCCCTCCCTTCACTTCCCAGAGCAGAATACAGGGTTAAAAAAAAAAAGAAAATTATAATAATTAAGAAAAAAGAAAAAAAAGAGAGAAAGAAAAAAAAATCACAATTAACCTTTAACTCCATAACCTATAAAACAATTCTCTATAATATTTGATATTCATTCATAAAATAAATAAAACTTTTTAATTCCATACTTTTTCTGAATATAATCTATCCACCTTCCCCATACAGTAATATATCTTTCTTGTGTATGATCCTTTAAATAAGCAGAAATTTTTGCCATTTCTGCAAAACTAGATACTTTAAATATCCATTCTTCTAAAGTAGGCAAAGAATCTTTCTTCCAATATAAACCTACTAGTAACCTTGCTGCAGTTAATAAATTCAACATCAAAGTAGTTTCTTTTTCATTTAAGTCAACAAAAATACCAAGTAAAAATAGTTGAGGAGTAAACTTTATCTTTTTTCTAAAAATCTTTTGAATGTTCCACCAAATCATAATCCAAAAAGCCTTTACTTTTTTACAATTCCACCAAATATGAAAGTATGTCGCATCATTATTGCCACATCTCCAACATTTGGGCTGTATGTTGGAATACATACAAGATAATTTTTTAGGATCTAAATGCCATCTATAAAACATTTTATAAAAATTTTCTCTCAAATTTTGAGCTTGTGTAAATTTAACATTTCTTATCCAAATTATCTCCCATAAATCCAATGAGATCGGCTCCTGTATATTCTGAGCCCATTTAATCATACAATCTTTAACCAATTCTGTTTCCGAATCTAACTCTAATAAAACATTATATATTCTTTTTATATGAGCCGGACCTTGGTTTTTAATCTGAATAACCAATTGTCTATCTTCTAGTGTTATTCCCTCTTTCTTGTCTACAGTCCATCTATCCATTATTTGTAAATATTGAAACCATGACTGTAGAATATTTTGCTGCCTTAATACATCTAGGGATTTCAAATGCCAATTCGAACCAGAACAAATTAACAATTCTTTGTATGAAATTTTATCAAAATTTGTCCCCTTAGAGGTTCCCTCAATTGCATGTCTGGGAATCCCCCAGATAGGTATTTTATAATTTAATCTATAATAATACTTCTTCCAAACACGAAGTAAGGCATTCCTCAAAATATGTGATTTAAAAGTCCGATCAACTTTCTTATTAAAAATTAAATATGCATGCCAACCGTATATTAAATCCCAACCTTCCAAAAAAAGAATATCCATATTTGTTAAATTAAGCCAATCACTTAACCAAGTTAGGGCGGCTGCATCATAATATAATTTCAAATTAGGTGCCTTAAGTCCCCCTCTTTCTCGAGCATCCTGTAATATCTTAAATTTAACCCTTGGTTTCTTCCCGGCCCATATAAAATTATTGATACCCTTTTGCCATTCCTCCAAATTTGCCTCTTTTTTAAGAATAGGTATCATCTGAAACAAAAAAAGAAACTTTGGTAGAACATTCATTTTTACAGCTGAAATTCTCCCCAACAATGACAATTGCAATTTTTTCCAATCTATTAAATCCTTTTGGACTTTTGCCCATAGTGGTTCATAATTGTTCTTGTACAATTTTCCATTTGAAGCAGTTAGATATACTCCCAAGTATTTAACCTTTTTTACCATCTGAAAACCTGTGGCTTTAATCAAACTTTCCCTTTCTTTAACTGACATATTCTTAGATAATATCTTAGTCTTATAATTATTAACTTTAAAACCAGAAACATTCCCATACTGTGTTATAAGTTCTAATAAACCATCAATCGCCTGATTCGGCTGTTCCAAAATTAAAACCAAATCATCCGCAAATGCCCGCAATTTATACTCATTCTTCCTTATCTTTACACCCTTAATTAACTTCGATTCCCGAATCTGAATCAATAAAATTTCCAATGTTAAAACAAATAACAATGGGGATAATGGACATCCTTGTCTTGTCCCTTTTTGAATATTAAAATTCTCAGTCAAACCCCCATTTACAACAATTTGTGCAGATTGCTGCTGATATATAGCTTTAAGTGCATGTAAAAAATTATCCCCAAAATTCATTTTCTCTACCAAAGAAAATAAAAATTTCAAAAGATGATGTTTAAAAAACGTAATCCAAACATCATCTTTTGAAATGTCCTTAGGTATGTTCTAAAGGAACATTAGTCATTTAGGTGAGAAAATCTTGAATTTGGTAGATGATCCCATTAGTTCTCTACTTAATGTGTCCAGTCTATTTCAATTTAAAGCCAGTCATTTTCTTGCAGCCTTGCCTATCCCCAGATCTAAAACTCTTTAGTTGTAGGTAATTATAATTCAGAACATCTGCAGGGCACTGGGTTCAGGAAAGTTGTGCTTAAAATATTCATTTTTGTAATGCGTTTCTTGGTATTCTTACTTTGCTCGCATGCAGACTTTGTGTATGTTCAGTAAATTGAGACATTAAAGCAGGCGTCTCTAACCTTTCCAGCTGTGCGGATCGGCCGGGGGAGGGAGAGGGGATGGTTCTGTGCACGGCACACACGCAACTCCATTTACACAAGCAGTGGGTGCACGCACCAGCTGTTTGCCCATGTGGAGCTGCTTGCACAACCCAGTTCCAAGCAGGCTGTGGCCATAGACCGAGGGTTGGGGACCCCTGCATGAAAGGACACCTCTTTCTTTTTTAAACTATCATCAGTCATCGCTGAGGGAACTGGACAAACTACCATAGAGCTCCACTCCTTCTGGGTGGAAATATTTGCAAGAGAATCCTGGGGAGGCAACTCCTTGATTCTCTACGACAGTGCTTCTCAACCTTGGTGGCTTTCAGAGATGTGGACTTCAACTTCCAGAATCCCCCAGCCAGTCGAGGAATTCTGGGAGTTGAAGTCCAGACTTCTTTAAGCTGTCAAGGTGAAGAAACATTGCCATACAGTATGGATATGAGGGCATCTCAGTTTCTTTTCCTTCTGATGTTCCGGGAAGGATACTTAATACTGTCCTTATTTTTCCACATCTTTATAGAAAAATTAGCTGACTGTCACAAGAAATGGTATACTTGCTGAAGCCCAGGAACTGATACTGGAGAAAGCCCTCATTTGCTTAAGTGGCATTCTCTGTCAAAAATGCCCCCATTATCTGTCTTATTGTGACTATCCTTATCTGTAGAATTCCTTAAACGGAGAATTAAATTATCTGCAATTCCATGAAGTAAAGCTGACCCAGAGACCTGAACATCTTATATATTCTCTAGCCTGGGAATCCATTTCACAAAACCCATTATGCTTAATGCATTGCATTTTAAAAGTAGCATTCATTTATCTTTGCCACATTGTTGATTCTACTGAGTGGCGCATCCATAATCAATAAGTGTTTTATTATGCTAAGTTTTCAGCATCATAAATACACATGAGTCTGGCTTGCATTTATGGAAACTCCCAGGAAAATTGGTTCCCTGTAGCTTGATTGCCTCCAGAGATTAACTTATGACTATTCCATGCTCCATCCTTCTTAAGAAGCTCGGTGATAATTAACATGTAGTGATAGGTCTGAACTAGATCTCATGCCTAACTTTTTTGCAGGGTTAAGGTGAAGGGACCTGGCTTGTCCACTAGCATGTCTTTTTGCCCAGAAGCAATTCATTTTGTTTACTTGATGTATTTCAGGGGTCTTCAAACTTGGTCCTTTTATGACTGGCTGAGGAATTCTGGGAGTTGAAGTCCACAAGTCATAAAAGGGCCAAGTTTGAAGACCCCTGATGTATTTATTTAAAACTATCTGTTCAAAAAGATTGGGTTTGTCAAAAGACCTAGAGCCAGGCAGGCAACATTTCTAATTTTGGTAGTCTTATGGCATGAAGCATATCTCATTTTAAGTAACTTCAAGAAAGGTGTTTATCATAATAAGATGTTTAAGCCAGGGCCTTATCCAGTGGTGGGATTCAAATATGTGAACAATCAGTTCTCTGTGTCGATGCTGCTTCCAGAAGTCTGTTCTGGGCCTGGGCACCAAAAAATAGCTACCGGTTCTGCCGAAGTGGTGGGAACCGCCTGAATCCCACCACTGGCCTTATCCCTGAAGGCTAAGTCAATCTTTTCTCTGCAAGATCTTGGTCACTTTCTACTTTTTGTCTTTCCCAGCCCTCTTCCTTGAATGATGTAGTACTTATAATTTTACTATGTAAATAAATAAGAAAAGTTGTACAAAGTTAACTTTCTTATTTAAATAAATAAATCTGAAAAAGTTCTTTTAAAAAAGTTACTACAACTTTCCCATTTAAATAAATAAGAACAAATTTAAAAAGTAACTTTCCTGTTTAAATAGTTAATTATCTGATGATCATGAAATACTTGGGTTATCTGGTTTTCTCCAGGGCTCTTCTGCTTTTTTTGGTTATGGGTTCTTTTATAATTGCTTATAACATGCATTATGTTACATGTATTCCCCTGTCATAAAATCATAGGGCTGGAAGGGACCTTGAAGAGCTTCTAGTCCAACCCCCCCCCACCCAAGGCAGATGTCCTTACACCACCCCAATCTTTTCTTAAAAAATCTCCAGTGATGGAGCAGCCACAACTTCTGAAGGCAAGCAGCTCCACTGTTATGAAATTTCTCCTTCGTTTAGGTTGGTTCTCTTCTTGATTATTTTATTATTATAGAATAGAGCTGGAAAGGACCTTGGAGGTCTTCTAGTCCAGCCCCCCACTCAAGCAGGAGAACCTACACCATCTCAGATAGGTGATTGTCTAGTCTCTTCTTAAAGATCTCCAGTGATGGGGCGCCCACGATTTCTGGGGGTAAGCTGTTCCACTGGTTGATTGTCCTCACTGTCAGGAAGTTTTTCCTTAAATCCAGGCTGCTTCTCTCCTTGACCAGCTTTCAACCATTGTTTCTCGTCCTTCCCTCTGGTGCTCTGGTGAACAACCTGACCGCTTATGCCTTGTGGCAGCCCCTCAGATACTGAAATACTGCCATCATGTCTCCCCTATCTCTTCTTTTTTTTTAGACTAGCTAGCCAAACCCAAGTCCCGCAGCCGTTCTTCATATATTTTAGCCTCCAGGCCTTTGATCATCTTAGTAGTTCTTCTCTGAATTTTTTTCAAAACTCTCAACATCTTTTTTGTGATATGGTGACTAGAATTGGCTGCAGTATTCCAGGTGTGGTCTTACTAGGGCTTTGTAAAGCGGTACTAGTACTTTGCGTGATCTTGTCCTGCCTTCAGCTGCTTTGGAGAATAGGTTGACCCCTTCTTCTTTGTGGCAGCCCCTGAGATATTGGAAGACCGCTATCATATCACCCGTCCTTTTCATTAGACTAGACATACCCAATTCATGCAAATGTTCTTCACATGTTATACCCCTTTCAGTTAGAATTTTGCCAAAACTTTTTGAGGTGCATGTAACAGACTAAGCTCCCTGTAGATCTGGCATTCTCTCTGGTTACCTTTACCTTTATAGAGGGGGACAATCATGGCATTATTACATTCATCAGGCACAGATGCAACCTTCACATATGTTAAAAGCATCACACATCCAGTCTGTAATCAAACCATTCCATCTTTTAAGCATTTCTCTAGTGACACCATCTACACTTGCAACCTAATCATTTTTCAACATTCTCAAACATTGATGGCTTTCTTTTCACCATTTTTTTCCTGAACACCAACATGAATAATATCTATTTCAGTTCCATTCTTCAGTTCATCACTATTATTGTCACATAATACACCTTCCAATAATCCTTCACTTCAATTTCATCCCGAATACTTCCATCATTTTCCCTTTTTATTGCATTAATTCTCCTAGAGGCCTCTTCATCCATCTCCTGAACAAATTGTTATTTTCTTCAACATACCTTGGCGTTTTCTATCCTTTAACAATTTTGTTTTAATTTTTTAAAAAATAATTTTAAATTACACTCTGTGCATTTATCTCTTTCTCTTTCTATGCATTTAACTGTATCTTTCACTGTTCCTCAACAAGTGAAAGATATATATTTTTATATGAATTTTATTCAGTCACCATCATTCCACCAAACTCTTTTTTAATATTTTCCATTAGCTTAACTCCATACATTTCTGTGTTACTTTATAAAATAACTATTTTTGCTTTGATCCAAATATTTTGCACATCCTTTTTTCTTACATCTACTGTACTGTCTAATTACACTCTTGAAAATTTAATCTTCTAAACCAATGGTTCTCAAAGTATGGTCTGGAGATCCCTGTGGTTTATTAAGTCAAATAAATTAATATTTTAAAATTTATCAGTTTTAATTTCTAGCCCAGTACAGGTAGTCTTCGACTTACAATTCCAATTGAGCCCAAAATTTATGTTGCTAAGCAGGGCAGTTATGTGAGTTTTGCCCCATTTTATGACTTTTTTGCCACAAGTGTTAAGCAAATCATACGGTTGTTAAACAAATCTAGCTTCCCCCATTGACTTTGTCAGAAGCCAGCTGGGAAGGTTACAAACGGTGATCACATGATCCTGGGACAGTGCAACTGTCATAAGTACATGCCAGTTGCTAAGCACCCAAATTTTGACCACATGACCATGAGGGATGCTGCAACAGTCGTAAGTCTGAAAACTGATCGTAAGTCACTTTTTTCAGTGCCGTTGTAACTTTGAATGGTCACTAAATGGTTGTAAGTCAAGGACCATCTCCAAATATTGGCAGATATAAACCACATATACCAAAGGTCTGTTCTAAACATTTTTCCAAACAGGACTCTTCCCCCCCCCCATCATCATTCTAGTTTCATTTCCATTTCTTTCCCTTTTTTTTTCCTCCTGTCCATTTCCCATCCACCCCCCAACCCCCTGGATCCAGTATGGACACTCCCCAAAATGGTCTGTCCACATTTAGAATTTCCTAACCGGGATTTCCTCTTTCTAGCTATATAATTGCCTTTAAGTGTTTTGAAAATTTTCATCAGGAAAAGCAGCGGTAAGTGGAAGTTAAGAATTTTTAATTTGTAGAGAAGAGCATTTAATTTGCAGTACAAAGTGTGCATTCAGTCGTTTGGCATTTCTTAATTAAGCACATGAAAGAGAAAATCTGTGTGCAGTTTATCTAATTTCTTAGCCTCTTTGTCCTACCCTATTCAGCCTTATTCAAGAACCCTTTCCCTTCCTACCCTGTACCTTTCCCATGGTAAAAAAATTAACAGTTTAATACTTCTGTAAGCTTCTGAATGGCACAGAGCACTTTGGTGAAAAAGACATGTTCTGACTGGATAACAGAACTGAAACCAAGCAATTTGGTTCCAGGCTTCTTTGTCAGAAATGCTCTAATGCTGCAATTCTTTAATAGCTGTTTATGCTCGTTATTTTTTTTCTCCTGGCCCTTTCAAATAGCAAAGGAGCTTTTGTTGAAGTAATAAATGTATCCTCAGAACTGGGGAGAATCTTCGGGGATGCTTCTCAAGAGACCACCCGCCAACTCATTTGTTTCTTTTCCAGGGTTTCTGTCAATGTCCGTATTCTCTCCTCCCTGGCTGTCATGCTGGCCGTCTTCCTGGTGATCACTGTGCTGGTTAAAGTGGACACTTCAGCTTGGACAGTCGGATTTTTCATAATCACCATTGTTTGTGTGGCTGTCATCAGCAGTGCTGCCACCATCTTCATCAGCAGCGTCTTTGGCTTGTCAGGATCCTTTCCCATGAGGAATTCCCAAGCACTGATTTCAGGTTTGCTGTTCTGTTCTGTTGTTTTGTTTTGTTTTTAAAAAACATTTAAATAGATTGATTATTATAGCAGGTTGGTGGGACTCTTTCAGCACTGTGTCCTGTGATGACAGCTGGGTTAACACGGACCCTTGACTTTGCACTGAAGGTTTTTGTCCATGAGTAATGATGTGACAATTATTTCTATCTCAGGGACATTTTTAGCCTAGTTGACTTTTACAACAACCTGAAGAGGAAGCTTAAAATGAAAATTTATATTAAGAGGTCATACCTTTTCTTTGTTCTTATTGTTTCATTCTGTGGCATTTTTGGGGGGGGTGGTTTAATTTTTTTTACAGGTGTGGCTAATCCTTGGCTTATGACTGTAATAGAGACTGCCATTAGGATCACAGATTGTGATGGTTGTTAAGTGAGGCACCCATGTAATCGCCTCACTTAATGCACTCCATCCCTGCTCTCCCCAATGCAATGAGGTTGTCAAGTAGAGCATGGGGTGCCTCAGGCTTGGGGAGGGAGCCCTGGAAGGCCTTGTGCACTCCCTGGCCCACTTGCCTCAGACCTCCCCAAGCCTCCTTCACCCCCTGAGGCATCCTGTGCTCCTCTTTCCCCCTCTGAGTCTCAAATAGGCCTTGGGCCTGCTAACCAGATCCCCATGGGTACCCTATAGGCACGCTGGCTGAGGAATTCTGGGAGTTGAAGTCCACAAGTCATAAAAGGGCCAAGTTTGAAGACCCCTGCTGTAGGCTGTGTGGTGCCATCCCAGAAGCAGCTGCAATTTCAGAGTTCATTGCGGTTGCTCCAAAAATGGCGCCTGCTTCCTGGATGGAGTCACATGGCCTAAGGATGGCAAGGGGCAGAGTGACCTGTTCTTCTTCCCCAGCATGATCTCCAAGGCTTCCAGAAGGAGAGCTACAGTAAAAGGTAAGTGATTGGAGATGGGGAGGAAGGTGTGGAACCTGGCAAGGTGGATCCCTGCAGTTAGTCGAAAGGGTGAATCCACCGAAATGTTGTTCACATGACTATGGGGGTGCTGCAGCGACCCTAACTTCAAAACCAAGTCGTAAGTATCTTTTTGGGAGGTGGGTGTAACTTTGAACAGTCACTAAAAGCCAGTCCTAGTCAAGGACTACCTGTACTGAAAGAAATCATTTGCATTCAGCTCCATGTTTGTTTATATTTTGAGGGGGGGGGAAGCAAAGCTTTTCATTGTCTTATTTGATATTCACATTAAAGCTCATCTCCATAACTGATGAGTTCCAAGTTTGCAGGTATGAGTGATGAGTCCCCTAGAGGTTTATCAAGGATGGATGGCACTGGAAATGCAATCTGAGAATTTAAAAAATGTGGGGGAAGAAGAGAAGAGACAAAAATCAATATGTACTGAGATTTTTATTTTATTTTATTTTATTTACTTTTTTTCCTGGACCACAGCAACAAATGCAGTTGACCCCTGGTGGAGATCTTCACCACAGCACTTTTTGGAAGCCTTCCAATACTTAACCATACATTATATAAATTTATTTTATTATGACTATAAAATGGAAAGTCACATCAGGTGCTAATAAACCTTTGCGTTGTGTACTTAAACATCTTTCTGATAAAAATGGAAAGTCAAAGGACATTCTCATAAGACCAGACTAATAAGCGATGATATTTCTGTTTGTATATATTTGATCCAAAGAGCTAAAATTAACACAATTTTCCACATTTTGAACTCTTGGTTATCTATCATTTTCCTTTATAAATTTGTCACTCAAATATGGTTGGTAATCCCAAGATTTTTAAAGTAATGTTGTCTTTTTATTTCTCCAGAAATAGTTGTTTTGAGTCTCCTCAGAGGTGATTTTTGAAATTCCCACAAGATTCAAAAGTAATTTGCTTTTTATAGCTAGGGAGTTCCCCTACTCTGGTAATAGATAAATGAATTCCTCTTACCTTTTGATATATTTAATCCTTCTACACACGTTTGCTTGGATTAAAAGCAACATTAGTTGACCTGTGTGGTTTTTCATTACTCAAATTGTACAACTGCCTTATTTGTGCACATGTGTGTATGTGCCATCTGAACAATTAAAAATCTATATGAACTTAAAGATGACCTTACATCCACATTTATGGAATGACATGGGAATACATGCACAGTAATTGGACCACAAATTCATTATGGGCATAATCAACTAAAACTTCAGAATTCCAGGCAAAATGTCTAACCAGCATCAAAACTGGGATTATTGTAGTCTCTTGTTCCCCAATTTCATTTTCCCTGATTTGGCTGCCAAGCTGATTCTCATTCAACATGTTTCATTTTGACTAACCAACATTGGCTTGACCTTATTTCCATTTCATTGAGATTTGCGCTTCTTCTTCCTTACCCCCATATCCTCATCACATAGGGCAGGCCATGGGAGGAACTTTGAGTGCCTTGGCTTCAGTGGTGGATCTGGCAGCATCATCGGAAGTCACAAACAGCGCTCTGGCCTACTTCCTCATAGGGGACATCTTCATTGTGTTGTGCATTGTCATGTATCTGATTCTTCCGAAGCTGGAGTATGCCAGGTAACAACCACTGTCGGATTAGATCAATAATCAGCCTATGTTTAATGGTTGGGTTCTAACATACTTAGCTCTGGATGTCACGAGAGTGTCTTTTCATGAAAGCCTTTCCTATTATAGCTAGGGAAAGTGTTAGGTAGTGCCTCTGCTGCTTCTTGTTTCTATTTTCCCTCCCCAGGCTGATCAATGCAAGCTTGGAATGAAAATATATGATTTATTACAAGTTGTATTCTTTTCTTCTTCTTCCCTGACCGAAGACATACAATCTGGTATGGATACCGTGTCAATATAAAACAAACTCTAGTTTCGGAATCACTTGTGTTCCTGATGGTGTGTGTAGCCACCAGTCTTAAAACTCTGGAGCACAGTCTGTCCAGGTTTTCTAAAAAAACTGGGATTTGGCTTTTACAGATTGGCTGCTATCCCTGAGCAAGGAGAAGAACTTAGTCATCCTTAACTGATCTTGGAAGCTAAACACATTTAGTTCCAATTAGTATTTTGATAAAGAACCATAAAAGAATTCCACAGCTATGGATTGAACTGGAAAGTTGGGGGGGGCAAAAACATGTTGAAAGGAATGGAAAACTACTTCTCAAGGCTGCCAAGGAAAGGATGTAGATAAAGTACCAGGATTGGAGCTAGATTCAAGGATGACTTTTCTCTTTTCTCTTTTTTAATTATCCTTCTTGATGCTATTGATTTATTTGCAATGTAAAATGGTTGGCAGCTATTCCTTAAGGCCTCTTTCTTAGGCCTGTCCTGGCACATTTTCCAGCATTTAAAAATAATGTGTTCATGATCTTTTATGAAATTGAACAACTCAGTTGAATTTGATTATTTCCTCATTGTTCTTCAGATGTTATAAATACCACATTCCATAATTCATAATCAGTTTGCCCAAGAAGGTATTAATTTGAATTGAATTGTACAAATGACCAGATTAGACAGAATTGTTCTCTGAGCTGGTATGGGAAGCGTTTCAAACTTCCTCTGTAATTTGGTAAAGAGTCAACATTTTCTCATGGGTTAAGGTCCATGCAATGCATCTGTCAAAGTTGCATTCTTTAAATCTAATTTTCAGTAGCAGTGGACATGCTGTGAAAATAGTTCCCCAAAGTTGGGGTAGTTTCTTCCTAAATAAGTAACAGCTTGAAGAGTTTTCCCTTTCTCCTCCATGAAAAAAATAATTTTGTAATTTTGGAGAGACTTGGGAAGCGTCATCAAAGCTTCTGTAGAATACAGTTTTCTGCTTGGTCCAAGGAGCCAAATTAAACCAAGCTCCAAACATGACAGTCCATTCTCTGCATGAAAACATCTAGCAAAGCAGAACCTCCCACCTCTCTGGTAATTAATTCCTTTGTTAAATTGTTCTTCCTGTTAAGTAGTTTTCTGTTGAATTCTGCCTTCCTAAAACATGTCATGTCTTCCATTCTGGGGTGATAGAGAAGAGGTCTAGAATGGTTTTGGGGAACAGCCTTAGAGCTGCAGAATTTGTAAGTCACAAATATTGAGAACTGTATCAACCTTCAAATGTTTCTGGCCACAGCCATCTTCACTTCATTTTGGGTTGCCACAGCAATGGGAGGAGGGAGATGCACTCTTCTAGTTTAGTTTAATAACTTTCTTGTGGGAACCAAGGTCAGGCTGCCTAAGTGCTTGGCAGGCTGAAGCTATCATTAGAGAGCCCACCAACGTAGTTAATTGGAGATTGTGATTTATGACACAGGGGTGAGGAGTTCAACTTTTACTTTGTAATCTTGAGGGGGGAATTTTCAGTCTTGGTTTCACCTTTGTTTGTGCTGATACTATGTAGCCATTAAAAGTGTTCTTTGAGGAAAGCAAATGCTTTCTTATTTCTACTGGTCTCATCTATCAGAACCATGACATACTGGTTCAATAGCAGTAACTGCAAGAGGGAGTCCTAGTGGACAACCACTTCAATATGAGCCAGCAGTGTGCTACAGCTACTAAAAAAGCCAACACAGTCCTAGGCTGCATTAATAGAGGGATAGAATCAAGATTGCATGAAATGTTAGTACTGTTTTATAAGACATTGGTAAGACCACACATGGAATATTGCATCCAGTTTTGGTCACCATGATGTAAAAAAAAATGTTGAGACTCTGAAAAGAGGGCAAAGAAAAGCAACAATGATTATTAGGGGATTGGAGGCTAAAACATGAAGAAGGGTTGCAGGAACTGAGTGTACCTAGTCTAATAAAGAGAAGGGGTGACATGATAGCGATCTAAGAGACTGTTAGAAAGAAGTGGGGGGGGGGAGAGGTCAACCTATTCTCCAAAGACCAGAAGGCAAGACAAGAAACAATGGATGGAAACTAACCAAGGAGAGAAGCAACCTAGAACTAAGGAGGAGTTTCCGGACAAAACAATTTACCAGTGGAATAGCTTGCCTCCAGAAGTTGTGGGTGCTCCATTATTGGAGGTTTTTAAGAAGAGACTGGATAGCTATTTGTCTGAAATAGTCTTGTGTCTCCTGCTTGAGCAGGGGATTGGACTATAAGACTTCCAAGGTCTCTTGCATACTCTGTTATTCTTCTATTAAAGAATCAGAAGCAACTGAATGACTGAACAAACAGCAACGTGAGCAAATGAGCTCCTTTCCATCTCCTAACTTTCCTATCTCGATTTCAGTTTTGATTTCTCTGTTGGCTTGCTTTTCTCTGATCTTTTTTTCCCTCGCCCCCCCCCCCCTTTTCAGGTATTACACTGCAATGCTGTCACCAAATGCTTTACCCAGCAGTTACTTGGAGGAAGAGGATATGGCAGCAGATAATCCCAGCCAGCTGTTGCCAAACAGAAACTATACTGATAAAATCCCTCCTCTGTGGCTCATCTTGAAGAAGATTGGCATGTTAGGTTTCTGTGTCTTCTACGTCTACTTCATCTCAATCACCATTTTCCCTGCAATCTCATCCAGCATTGAGTCTGTGAACAAATTCTCAGGGAGCCCCTGGACAGATAAATATTTCACACCTGTCACTAGTTTCCTTCTGTACAATTTTGCTGACTGGTGTGGGCGGCAGATCACCGCATGGGTCCAGGTTCCTGGACCACGAAGCAAGTGGCTACCAGCTATGATTCTGCTGAGAACTTGTTTCATCCCCCTCTTCATGTTATGCAACTATCAGCCTCGAACGCACATTGCAAAAGTCACCTTTGCCCATGACGTGTATCCAGTGGTGTTTATTGTGTCCCTAGGACTTAGCAATGGCTACCTGAGTACCTTGGCGATCATATATGGTCCCAAAGTCACTCCGAAGGAACTGTCAGAGGCAGCAGGAGTGTTGATGATGCTCTTCATGCAGGTGGGGTTAGCACTAGGATCGGGCTTCTCGGTTCTTGTTGTCCATCTCATATAGATGGAAGATTTCAAGCCTGGAACTTCACTACTACGAGGACATTTTCAAAAAGACAGAGCAAACACTGGCCTACCAGTGGAGTATTCCATTTTTTAAGAAGTGGTGTAGGCCAGGGGTCCTCAACCTTGGCAACTTTAAGACTTGTGGACTTCAACTCCCAGAATTTCTCAGCCAGCTTTGCTCAGCCTCAGCTTTGCTGGCTGAGGAATTCTGAGAGTTAAAGTCCACAAGTCTTAAAGTTGCCAAGGTTGAAGACCCCTGGTGTAGACATTCTGGCTTTGGGTGTGCAGAAAAAGCTTGGAAATGCACCACAAAATGCAGAAGTGGAATTCCCATGTATTATTGAAGGTCTCGCTTTTTTTTCTTTTTCTTTTTCTTTCTTTTTTTGCAAATAGGGTTTTATTTTGATGGCAAGTAAATTTATGTAGCAATAGGACTCACATATCTTCACAGGTTTATGACATGGAAACTCTTGTGTTTTTCTATGGATATGAAGGAATTACATTCTAGATTTTAAAGCTCTCATTAAAATCAGTCTTCTAAATTATTCAGAATAATAAAAGTTCATTTGAGGAACTCTGCAAAGAAATCAATAGCTTACTCTGTCTTCCAATACATATTTTATATGATCTTAAGAGAAATATCCCTGTAATACAGTGTAGGATAAACATGTTAAAAATATAACAAATGCAGATCAGTCAAGTAGGATTCTCAAAAGCTTTTCATAGGAAGAGTAGCTGAGAAACAATTTTGGTTGAAGAACAGGTAACTTTAACCAATAAAGCTCTGGTGCATGTTTTTCAAGGGTAAATTACAACAGTGAATGCCAAATGAAGTTAAACAGAGATTAAAATGGGACCAACCATGATTTTTCATTCACTCTACCCTTACAGCTATGTAGCCTGGATGAAATTGGTAGGAGTTGCAGTATATACAATACATACATACATACATACATACAGACATATATATATATATATATATATTATAAAATACATATACATATACATATACATACATACATACATACATACATATATATAACATTATCCTGGATCCTCAAAGGGCTTTGAACCTTTTTGGAGAAAACATGGGTCCCTGTAGCCCAATGCTTTGCCTGCAGCCATTGGACAAGAACCTGAATTAGAAAATCAGGTTAATGAGGACAGATATGATATTGTTGCCATTACGGAAACATGGTGGGATGAAACCCACAAATGGAACACATAGCTAGAGAGATTTAAATTATTTAAAAGAAACAGACCAAATAAAAGAGGAGGTGGAGTTTCTCTCTGTATAAGAAATAACTACATCTCTATAGAAATAGCACAACAATGATAAAAACTCCTCAATGCATTTGGGTCAATATAAAAGGGGGAAAAATAACATTGCTATAGGTGTATACTATAGGTCAGTGGTGGTGAACCTATGGCACGTGTGCCAGAGGCAGCACTCAGAGCCCTCTCTGTGGGCATGAGCGCCATGCCCTGAGATGGCAACCGTCCCTCTTCAACCAGCCACCTGCTAAGTCGCCAAGGTCCCATGTGGCTGGATGAATCCCAGCACCCATGCGCTCGCTGGCCTTTGTGTGTGGGGGGGGGCAATAGTATCAGGCAGCAGCCACCCCAGCCCCTGCCTTGCCTTGTCTTGCCTTGCCCTACGACAATGGCACCCCTGCCCTGCCTCGTCTCACCTCGCAGGATGAGCCTCCTGCCTACCGCCCCACCTGCCAGAGACCCCCAACCCCGCCTGGCCCCCACAGGCATCCCTCTCCACGAGCAACATCATGACCACACTCACCCAGTCTGCCATGACCACCACAGCCACATCCACCCAGTGGGCCACGCCCACCTGGCACCCGGCGATAAATAAGTGGGTTTGGGGTTGCAGTTTGGGCACTCGGTCTTGAGGGAAGTTAGCCCAGAGAAAGAAATATTAAAAAGAGCAGAAAAATATATTTTTCCTCAAAAGGACTTTTTAAAACCAAACCTGGCTCCAAATCTATCTCTCTGCCCCAAGCAAGACTTTAGCCCCATACAAATGCAGATGTAAAACCATCAGAAAGTTGGAGCCAGAGCAATCAAGAAGACAAAAGAGAAGATCTGCATACCCCACCCAAACTCTAGGAGTCAGCCCCATCACCTGGGAAGCAGGATATGATAATAGAATTAAACCACAGATATCAAGGCCTAGACAAACACTCAGAAACAGTCTCAAGGTTCATGCCACAGGAACAGGAAACTATTCCAAACAACGCTAGAGGGGGTATAAAAGCCTACTACCCCATGTGCTCAGTCTCTTCTCTCCTCTGTACTTTCCTGAAGACCATCTTTCTGCAATAAACTGTAACCTTCTTCCCAAAGCAGTCACCATGTTTGCTTATTTATTCCCGGCTTGGATGAACCAGGATGAAGACCTTATTTCTATCAATTTGGCAACCCAGATGGGACTCCAAGCTATCCTCTCCAATGGACTGAGACTGGTAAGCCCCATCTTGCTGGCAGCAGACCCCCTTGTGTCTGTGGATGGGTTTCCCAGGCCTTGTGTAAGGACCCACCCCACTTTGCATCTTAAGAAGACAGAACTCTTGGAATAATTCTTCCAACTGGAATCCTTTATTAAGAAGAAGTGGTTGCAGGCGTGCTAGACAGGACTTGGGGTCCAAGCTCTCCCATTCAAGGTTTTAAGGGGTTCCCCAGTAGTCCCACCAAATCACCCCCCCTTCCAGTGATAGTTTCAGGTATCACAATTCCACCCCCTTTTTTCTTTCTTCCGTCTGGATGGAGACTTCAGATAAACTACATGAAAGGCAAATAACATTCTTTGTTATGGTAAGGTTCTTTGGTGCTAACTCTTTGAGGTTGCAATAAACACACATTCAGCATTCAGCTCCTTAAAAGTATACTGAAGGAAGTGAGGGCCATAAAGCCCCTTTGTTCTCCCCCTTCTCTCCCTCTTATGGCAGAATCCAGAGAAGGCAGAATTGGGAGTTTCTATATTTGATAATTAAAGATGAAATATAATTGGATTCTGACATGTGGAGCTAGGGTAGTAAAGGGAGTTTTGAGAGTTTGAGCTCAAGGGCTGCTTTGGAAAGAAGGTGAAGGTGAGTACCTGTAAATTTTAAGTTTAAAGCCCAGGGGAACAAAGAAAATGTGTGTATTTCTGTTTGGGTGAGTGAGAAGACTTTTTTTTTCCCAATCACAGTTGGATTTTGCGGCTTCTGGTCTTTCCTAGCCGCAGAAAGCATCTGTTTAATTGGCAGAACCTGGAAAGCATGGGGGTTGGCCAGAGCACAGAACCTTTTGTTAGGGAAAAGGGAGAGACTGTGTGAAAATGAAATGGAATGAGTGAATGAAAGAATTGGATTTGGGCAACTAGCTGGTAAGGCCTTTAAAGAAAGCAAAGTTAGGAAATTAAGCCTCAAGAAGGGAGCGGCCACTTACCTCCGAGAGCAAGTGGAGGTGCCCACGGACATTGGAGGCATCCGTAAACAGTGGTGTGAAGCCGGCCGGTCGAAGAGTAGCCTGTACCTTCTAACGAGGAAACCAGAAGTGTCTCTGCAGACCCCTTTTTGGTCTGAAAACGTGGCAGGATCCCTCAGAGGAGCTGTCCCACGAACTCTGTGAGGGATCCAGAGTGCTCCGTGAGTCCCATTTTTACCGGACTCACAAAGAATCGTTGTGGAAGAAAGAAGTCTCAAAAGGAGGCTTTGACTGTGTAGTGCCCTTTAGCGTCAAGGGAAAATCCCGTCATATAAGAATGGGAGGTTCCAATTCAAGGGCTGAGGTAGGTTTCCCAGTTGAAAGCTTGCTCATAGCCTAGGACAGGAATCGGCTTCCTGTCTAGGCCAGAATGGAAAAGAGGTAGGTAAAGAAACTATATGAAAAAAAAAATAGACTTTGCTTAGGGCGTTGCTGGGAAACCAATTTGGCTAAATAAAGGTACTTAAAAGGGAAAATAAGAAATAGTGATTCTCTCTCTCTCTCTCTCTCTCTCTCTCTCTCTCTCTCTTCTCTATGCAACCATGTGATATGTTTAAAATATGTGCTTTCCCTAACTTGAGTTATCTGAAATTTATGGTGGGAATGAGTAGGATGTGTAAAACTAAGACTTCTGTTCTCTTGTCTTTGTGTATATATGTTTGTCAAAGTCTGTGCGTGAGAGGTAAATGTGACTGTTAACTGTTTCAAATCCAAAGGAAAAAGAATTTTAAATTCTGCTAGAAATTCTGCTTAAAATAAGCCACAAAAAGGAAATACCTCACTCTGTTTGTCTGGCCAACAAACAGAGTGAAGAAAAAAAATTGTGTTTGTTTGTTTGTTTTCCTCATTCTCTCTGTGTACGCTCAAGAACAGCCTTAAGTTACCAGGAGGGATTGTTTTAAGTTTATCTGTTGGAAAAGTTTCACTTGCATTTACTGTATGTGTTTTATCTATCCTTTTCCTGAAAAATGTGTGTCTATCTACAAGAGCCTTTTGAAACTCAAGTCTGCTTGTATGGGGAAATAATTTTTTAAAGTTACTTTTCTTACCTATCACTTACTGGTGAAACAACTATGAAGCTTTCTGAAACATAAGCATTTCTCAATCTCTAAAATGATGTGGTCTATTTTAGAATAAATGTTCTCCTACCTCTGGAAAGTTGCACACCTTAAAATATTAGGCTTTAAAATTATTTGGAGTTTTCAGCATTCTCAAGCTGCCTAGCATTTTTTTTCTCCTCTTCCTTTCAAGTTGCAAGTTCTTGTCCATAATATGTTGCAAATGGTCAAGTTCAAAGGTGAAACATTTCATTTTGTCGTTCCCCATTTGTCTATGTTTAATAACTGTAGTATTAGTGCCCTTTTCAAACTGCCTGCAAGCTACCCCCTTCCAATTCTTTTCCTGCCCTTTGTTCTCCATACCTTTTGTCTGCCTCTCCTGGTAGAGTCCACCCAGAAAGCGGGGGAGACCTTGTTCTTGTATCTTTCAGCCCTGAAACCCTCTCCCAAGCCTTTGGAAGCAGAACACACAGACCCAGATGCTGCCTCCATCCATTTGAGCCATGGAATTGGGTTTTGAATCCAGCCATCCACTAAAAAAGCCACCATGAATTTGAGTGGAAAATCTTCCCAAGTCCTACCATTTACCCAGATGCCTGTGAGAGCTGCAGAAGGAAGGAGTCCTGGAGCCACTGATGCCATGTGAAGCCTCAGAAGAGAAAATTAGACTGTGGGGGGAGGGTGGAAACTCATTGTAAACTTTTCTTTCTTGCCCCATTTGTATTGTAACAAGCCAGTTGAATGTATTAATGGAGAGATGGCACTTGGGAATAGGTGGCAGAACAAGTACTGAACACCTTGGACTTCTATCTGGTGGGAGGGAAAATTTATCCAGAATGTTTGTATTGACTATTTTGTAAAAGTGCACACACACACACCATTCAGAATCATACTTGAATCTATCCCCTCCACCTACCTTCAGTAAAGTTCCTCAGGCTGATTTTTGCTCTATTGCACCAAAGCTTGGGATCAACTTCCAACAGATAACAAGGGGGAGGGAACTAGGCCCCCTCAGGTGATTTGCAATTCATATGCCCTGACTAAGGAAGCAACAGGAAAAATCCCAAACTTCAGCCCTGAATATCTTGCACTGGTGAGCCCAGATTGGGATTCCTAGAGCTCAGTATGTGCAATTTAAAGACAATTTAATAGCCTGGCATACTGGCTAACCTCAATTGGGCATTACAAACCTGGATGCACTGAATTAAGAGCTAAGGCAGGAAACAACCCTTGAAATTGGGCAGCCAGTGGTCATGTACTAAGGAAAACCATGGCTGTGAAGAATTTTGGGAGGTATACAAACCTGACTGAAAGCTAAAGGTGACATCCAACATCTGAAAATTATTGGCACAGAATATTGGGCACTATAAATTTCTTTTCCACTTAACAAAATTTTGCCCTGCCTTTTAGAACTTTATGAGTGCAAGCTCCCCTTTTGGGAGCCACTAAAGGGATCTTTTTCTGCTGCCTCCATTAATGTCTTATTTTTCTTTTTTTTTGCTTAACAGTTTAAAAGCTTGCCTACCAAGTCTCCCTGACCAGATCAATTTTAATGTTGTGCCAATAAGTGTGTCATAATTCACACTTAAGGCACAAAGTGGGGATTGAGGGAAGTTAGCCCGAAGAAGGAAATATTAAAAAGGCAGAAAAATATATTTTTCCTCAAAAGGACTTTTTAAAACCAAACCTGGCTCCAAATCTATCTCTCTGCCTCAAGCAAGACTTTAGCCCCATACAAATGCAGATGTAAAACCATCAGAAAGTTGGAGCCAGAGCAATCAAGAAGACAAAAGAAGATCTGCATACCCCACCCAAACTCTAGGAGTCATTAGCCCCATCACCTGGGAAGCAGGATATGATAATAGAATTAAACCACAGATATCAAGGCCTAGACAAACACAGAAACAGTCTCAAGGTTCATGCCACAGGAACAGGAAACTATTCCAAACAAGGCTAGAGGGGGTATAAAAGCCTACTACCCCATGTGCTCAGTCTCTTCTCTCCTCTGTACTTTCCTGAAGACCATCTTTCTGCAATAAACTGTAACCTTCCCAAAGCAGTCACTATGTTTGCTTATTTATTTCCAGCTTGGATGAACCAGGATGAAGACCTTACTTCTATCAGTCTCTAAAAGGTTCGCCATCATTGCTATAGGCCACCCAACCAAAGAGAGGAAATAGATGAACTTTTTGCTAGTCAGCTAACTAAGATATGCAGGAAGCACATCACAATAGTAATGGGGGACTTTAACTAACCTGACATCAACTGGGAGACAAACTCTGCACCAAGTGGAAGATCAAACAGATTCCTGACAAACCTAACAGACAACTTTGTCTCCCAAAAAATAGAGAAGGTAACTAGGGGATTAGCCATTTTGGATCTAATTCTCACTAACAGAGATGAAATGATAGAAGGTATTGAAGCCACAGGAACCTGGGGGGGGGAGTAATCATGCAATATTGGAATTCAACATTATGGAAGCACAAGCAATAGAACACAGTTGTTAGAAGTAAGGTCTTCATCCTGGTTCATCCAAGCCGGGAATAAATAAGCAAACATGGTGACTGCTTTGGGAAGAAGGTTACAGTTTATTGCAGAAAGATGGTTCTTCAGGAAAGTGCAGAGGAGAGAAGAAGGAGAGAGAAGGAGAAGGGCGAGATTGAGCACATGGGCAGTAGGTTTTATACCCCCCCTAGCCTTTTGTTTGGAAGTTTCCTGTTCCTGTGGCATGAACCTTGAGGCTGTTTCTGAGTGTTTGTCTAGGCCTTGATATTTGTGGTTTAATTCTATTATCATATCCTGCTTCCCAGGTGATGGGGCTGATTCCTAGAGTTTGGGTGGGGTATGCAGATCTTCTCTTTTGTCTTCTTGATTGCTCTGGCTCCAACTTTCTGATGGTTTTACATTTGCATTTGTATGGGCCTAGCTCTTGCTTGGGACAGAAAGATAGATTTGGGGCCAGGTTTGGTTTTAAAAAGTCCTTTTGAGGAAAAATATATTTTTCTGCCCTTTTTAATATTTCTTCTCTGGGCTAACTTTCATCAATCCCCGCTTTGTGCCTTAAGTGTGTAAATGTATGACACACTTATTGGCACAACATTAAAATTGATCTGGTCAGGGAAACTTAGTAGACAAGCTTTTAAACTATTAAGCAAAATAATAATAATAATAAGACATTAATGGAGGCAGCAGAAAAAAGATCCCTTTAGTGGCTCCCAAAAGGGGAGCTTGCACCCATAAAGTTCTAAAAGTCAGGGCCAAATTTTGCTAGGTGGAAAAGAAAATTATAGTATCCAATATTCTGTGCCAATCATTTTCAAATGTTGGATATCACCTTTAGCTTCCAGTCAGGTTTGCATACCTCCCAAAATTCTTCACAGCCATGGTTTTTCTTAGTACATGGTTGCCCGTTTTCAGGGGTTGTTTCCTGTTAGCTCTTAGTTCAGTGCATCCAGGTTTATAATGTCCAATATGCCAGGCTATTAAATTTTTCTTTAAATTGCACATACTGAGATCTAGGAATCCCAATCTGAGCCCAACCGTGCAAGATATTCAGGGCTGAAGTTTGGGATTTTTCCTGTTGCTTCCTTAGTCAGGGCATATGAATTGCAAATTACCTGAGGGGGCTTGGTTCCCTCCCCTTTGGAATCTGTTGGAAGTTGGTCCCACAAAGCTTTGGTGCAATAGAGCAAAAATCAGCCTGGGGGGAACTTTACTAAAGGTAGGTGGAGGGGATAGACTCAAGTGTAATTCTGAATGGTGTGTGTGTGTGCATGTATGTGCAGCTACTTTTTCAAAATAGTCAATACAAACATTCTGGATCAATTTTCCCTCCCACCAGATAGAAGTCCAAGGTGTTCAGTACTTGTTCTGCCACATATTCCCAAATGCCATCTCTCCACTAATACATTCAACTGGCTTGTTACAATACAAATGGGACAAGAAAGAAAAGTTTACAATGAGTTTCTACCCATAGTCTTAATTTTCTCTTCTGAGGCTTCACATGGCACCACCTTCCTTCTGCAGCTCTCACAGGCATCTGGGTAAATGGTAGGACTTGGGAAGATGTTCCACTCAGATTGCATGGTGGCTTTTTAGTGGATGGCTGGATTCAAAACTCAATTCCATGGCTCAAATGGATGGAGGCAGCATCTGGGTCTGTGTGTTCTGCTTCCAAAGGCTTGGGAGAGGGTTTCAGGGCTGAAAGATACAAGAACAAGGTCTCCCCTCCCCCGCTTTCTGGGTGGACTCTACCAGGAGAGGCAGACAAAAGGTATGGAGAACAAAGGGCAGGAAAAGAATTGGAAGCAGTTTGAAAATGCTGAAAACTCCAAATAATTTTAAAAGCCTAATATTTTAAGATGTGCAACTTGCCAAGGGTAAGAGAACATTTATTCTAAAATAGACCACATTATTTTAGAGATTAGAAAATGCTTATTTGTTTCAGAAAAGTTTCATAGTAGTTTCACCAGTAAGTGATAGGATAAGAAAAGTAACTTTAAAAAAATTATTTCCCCACACAAGCAGACTTGAGTTTCAAGAGGCTCTTGTAGATAGACACACATTTTTCAGGAAAAGGATAGATAAAACACATACAGTAAATGCAAGTGAAACTTTTCCAACAGATAAACTTAAAACAATCCCTCCTGGTAACTTAAGGCTGTTCTTGAGAGTACACAGAGAGAAAGAGGAAAACAAACAAACAAACACATTTTTTTTTCTTCACTCTGTTTGTTGGCCAGACAAACAGAGTGAGGCATTTCCTTTTTGTGGCTTATTTTAAGCAGAATTTCTAGCAGACTTTAAAATTCTTTTTCCTTTGGATTTGAAACAGTTAACAGTCACATTTACCTCTCACACACAGACTTTGACAAACATATATACACAAAGACAAGCAACAGAAGTCTTAGTTTTACACATCCTAGTCATTCCCACCATAAATTTCAGAGGCACACATTTTAAACATACCACGTGGTTGCATAAAGAAGAGAGAGAGATAGAGAGAGAATCACTATTTCTTATTTTCCCTTTTAAGTACCTTTATTTAGCCAAATTGGTTTCCCAGCAAAGCCCTAAGCAAAGTCTATTTTTCTTTCATACACTACACAGTCGAAGTCTCCTTGTGAGACTTCTTTCCTAACACAGTCGAAGTCTCCTTGTGAGACTTCTTTCCTAATACAGTCGAAGTCCCCTTGTGAGACTTCTTTCCTAATACAGTCGAAGTCTCCTTGTGAGACTTCTTTCCAAACACAGTCGAAGTCTCCTTGTGAGACTTCTTTCCTAATACAGTTGAAGTCTTCTTATGAGACTTCTTTCCTAACCTAAAGGGCACTACACAGTCGAAGTCTCTTTGCGAGACTTCTTTCCTAACTCTGCTTTGCTTACAGGGCCTTACCAGCTAGTTGCCCAAATCCAATTCTTTCATTCACTCATTTCATTTCATTTTCACACAGTCTCTCCCTTTTCCCTAACAAAAGGTTCTGTGCTCTGGCCAACCCCCATGCTGTCCAGGTTCTGCCAATCAAACAGATCCTTTCTGCGGCTAGGAAAGACCAGAAGGAGCAAAATCCAATTGTGATTGGGAAAAAAAGTCTTCTCACTCACACAAACAGAAATACACACATTTTCTTTGTTCCCCTGGGCTTTAAACTTAAAATTTAGAGGTACTCACCTTCATCTTCCTCCCAAAGCAGCCCTTGAGTTCAAACTCTCAAAACTCCCTTTACTACCCTAGCTCCACATGGGCAAGGCCTGGGAAACCCATCCACAGACACAAGGGGGTCTGCTGCCGGCAAGATGGGGCTTACCAGTCTCAGTCCATTGGAGAGATTAGCTTGGAGTCCCATCTCGGGGTGCCAAATTGTTAGAAGTAAGGTCTTCATCCTGGTTCATCCAAGCGGGGAATAAATAAGCAAACATGGTGACTGCTTTGGGAAGAAGGTTACAGTTTATTGCAGAAAGATGGTTCTTCAGGAAAGTGCAGAGGAGAGAAGAAGGAGAGAGAAGGAGAAGGGCGAGATTGAGCACATGGGCAGTAGGTTTTATACCCCCCCTAGCCTTTTGTTTGGAAGTTCCTGTTCCTGTGGCATGAACCTTGAGGCTGTTTCTGAGTGTTTGTCTAGGCCTTGATATCTGTGGTTTAATTCTATTATCATATCCTGCTTCCCAGGTGATGGGGATGATTCCTAGAGTTTGGGTGGGGTATGCAGATCTTCTCTTTTGTCTTCTTGATTGCTCTGGCTTCAACTTTCTGATGGTTTTACATTTGCATTTGTATGGGCCTAGCTCTTGCTTGGGGCAGAGAAATAGATTTAGGGCCAGGTTTGGTTTTAAAAAGTCCTTTTGAGGAAAAATATATTTTTCTGCCCTTTTTAATATTTCTTCTCTGGGCTAACTTTCATCACAGTCAAACTAGAATCTTGGACTTTAATAGAGCTAATTTCAATAAACTTAGAGAGGGTTTGGGAAGGATTCCATGGATGAGAATCCTCAAGGGGAAAACAACTCAAGAAGCTTGGGAAATTTTGAAAAGTGAGATAATAAAAGCCCAGTCTAATACAATACCAACAAAGAAGAAAAATAACAGCTCTCAAAAGAAACCAGCATGGCTGCATAAACAACTCTGATAAATTGAAAGATAAAAAGGACAAGTATAGAAAGTGGAAAGAGGGACACATAATTAAGGCAGAATATCAGCAAATAGCCGGACCCTGCAAAGTTAAAGTGAGGAAAAGCTAAGGCTCAAAATGAACTAAGGCGACCAAAGTCAAAAATAACAAAAAAAAACTTTCAACATGTAAAAAACAAGAAAAAGGTGAAGGAAACAATTTGTCCATTAGTGGGTGAAAGTGGCAAGAAGGTGACAAGCAACAGGGAGAAAGCCGAACTATTTAACTCATTTTTTGCATCTGCCTTTACACAAAGAGAAAAAACAGACCATCAAAAATAGTGCCATAAAAAACAGAATAGAAACACAAGATAGGCAAGAAAATGGTAAGTGAGCACCTGTCTAGCCTAGACGAGTTCAAATCACCAGGACCAGATGGATTACACCCCAAGGTTCTCAAGGAGCTGGCAGATGCGATCTCAGAACCACTGAACTATATTTTTCAAAGATCCTGGAGCACTGGAGAACTACCAGAGGACTGGAAAAGAGCTGATGTAATTCCCATCTTCAAAAAAGGGGGAAAAAAGGACCCAGGAAATTACAGACCTATCAGCCTGACCTCAATACCTGAGAAGATTCTGGAAAAGATAATCAAACAACGAATCAGCGAATACCTAGAGGCAAACAAAGTCATTACTAAAAGCCAACATGGGTTTGTCAAAAACATATCATGTCAGACAAATCTTATTGCATTCTTTGACCAAGTGACAAAATTAGTGGATCAGAGGAATGCTGTGGATATAATTTACTTGGATTCTAGTAAGGCATTTGATAAAGTAGATCACAACCTACTACTTGGTAAGATAGAAAAATGTGGGTAAACAGCATCACCACCAGATGGATTCGTAGCTGACTGGCCATACTCAGGATATGGTCCTCAAAGGAACCGCATCTACATGGAGGGAAGTGTGTAGTGGGGTGTCCCAGGGCCCTGTTCTGGGCCCAGTGCTCTTCAACATTTTCATCAACGATTTGGACGAGGGGATAGATGGGTAACTCATTAAATTTGCAGACGCCACCAAGCTGGCAGGAATAGCCAACACTGGATCTGGACAGACTTGAACACTGGGCGCTATCTAACAGAATGAAATTCAATGGTGAAAAAAGTAAGGTTATACATTTAGGCAAGAAAAAACAAATGTACAGGTATAGTATAGGGGGTACCTTGCTCAATAGTAACTGTGAGGAGGATCTCAGAGGCCTAGTGGACAATCACTTAAATATGAGCCAGCAGTGTGCTGCAGCTACCAAAAAAGCCAACACAGTGCTAGGCTGCATTAACAGAGGGATAGAATCAAGATCACGTGAAGTATTAATACCACTGTACAATGTCTTGGTAAGGTCACACTTGGAATACTGCATCCAGTTTGGTCACCATGATGTAAAAAAGATGTTGAGACTCTAGAAAGAGTACAGAGAAGAGCAACAAAGATGATTAGGGGACTGGAGGCTAAAACATGTAAGGAACGGTTGCTAGAATTGGGTATGTCTAGTTTAACGAAGAGAAGGACAAGGGGGGACATGATAGCAGTATTCCAATATCTCAGGGGCTGCCAAAAAGAAGAGGGAATCAAGCTATTTTCCAAAGCACCTGAAGGCAGGACAAGAAGCAACGGGTGGAAACTAATCAAGGAGAGAAGCAACCTAGAACTAAGGAGAAACTTCCTGACAGTTAGAACAATTAACCAGTGGAACAACCTGCCTCCAGAAGCGGTGAATGCTCCAACACTGGACAGCCATTTGTCCAAGATGGTATAGGGTTTCCTGCCTGAGCAGAGGGTTGGACTAGATGACCTCCAACGTCCCTTCCATTATTATTATTATTATTATTATTATTATTATTATTATTATTATTATTATTATTATTATTATTATTAAGGAGCATGTTGTCAAAGGGTTAGGAGGTCCTGTTTAAGGTTGGTAGTTGGTAGATTCATTTCTATTTTGCAGTCTGGCTGTTGTGAATCTCTGCTATTCAGAAAAGAGGACCAGATGTTTCTAAATAATGTGACATGATCAAATAAGGGCATTGGGTAGTAAATTTGCTATTCTACTATTAATTTTTACTTATTTAGGGCTAAAAATAACTAATTTTTACATTGAAGTAAAAAAAAATTACATTTACAGCAGGGCTTTTCAACCTTTTCACAGATTGTACCATTTTTAGGGCATGACAGTATTTGAGTACCACCAGTGCTTAGCAAGGTGTCAAAAACTTGATGACTAAAAAAAGGGGGGGTTGGGTTTTACTGATTAGATTCATTTGTTGTTATAGAAATGGCTAATTTATAATATTATGGAAAAGTAAAAAGTTGAGGTTCAATGTTAATGCTTCCTTCTACTGCAACAGAGGAAGTCTGTTCTTTTTCCCTTCTCGCCCTCACTTTTTCCCCCTTATTCCTTCCCACTATGTCCTACTATTTGCTTTTGTATTTTGTTCTATAATCTAATAAAATATTACAAATTGTAGAAAAAAAGGAAAAAAGTACCAGTTTTAATTTTTTGAGTGACTGTTCCTTTGCTGAATCACTTTCCCTTTGCACTGACAAATGTATGATAAATTTATCCATGTTTATTAATATGCACCACTACCAGCTATCTCAGAGGTCTTCAAACTTGGCACTTTTAAGACTTGTGGACTTCAACCCCCAGAATTTCTCAGCCATCATGGCTGGTTGAGGAATTCTGGGAGTTGAAGTCCACAGGTCTTAAAGTTTGTAGACTCCTGAGCTAGCTGGTTGGCCCTTCTTCCTCTCTCCTTTCTGAGCATTTTCCACAGTGTAGTAACATACACACCCAGTCCCTTCCCTGTACCCTTAAAGACAGAGGACTCAAATGCAAGGCAAAAAGGCTCACAAAATAAAGAAACACATAAACTCCATTTTTTTTCTTTAAGCTGCCTCAGGGTGTCATGTTTCACAATGTTGCAATCCAAGATTGAAAGGCTCCAGCAATTGCGAAAAGCTTTAGCTTTAAATTAAGCCTGTTTACCTTCAAAGAAAACGTTCTAAAAGCCATAGAAAAGACTCAATTAAAGGAGGCAAAACTAATTACATTTGTTTAAAGGGATTAAACCTTTCCCTGTTGTCTTTTTCTTCACTTTCCCACCAATCAGCTGGAGCAATCAGCTGGAACCCTGCCGGCTCCTGGGGCTTCTGCCTAGCCCAGACAGTCCTGCAGCTGCAGCTGCCTTTCCCTCAGATTTGTGTCACTTCATCTCATTCCCCTCCCCTGCTACACTTCTCTAGGACGGTGGCGTATCACCTGCCACATGGCAAAGTACCACAGGTGGTACACTACCACCGGTTGAAAACAGCTGCTTTACAGAACTTAAGTAGGGCAACCAGGTCTGGATTGCAAATATCTGAATGACCACTGGATAACAGCAAAGCATTAATGTTTTCTATGTTTGTTTGCTGCCGTCTCATGGTCATTCAGGGGTTTGCAGACCAGATGGGAGTAATGCTAACTTAAGCTCCTTTGATGGCACAGATCTCATTCTTACATTCTTGAGTAAGTATTAAGCAATAAAAGCACTTTCTCTGAGTATCACTACATAGACTTTTTCACACATTGTAATTTCTGACAAATATTACATTTGTACATAGAGGAAAAGTCACTTTGTATAATGACCAGTATCTTTGGAGATTCTCAGTCCTCCAGATTGTGGTTGTCCCAAAGATGTTTTTTCAGAAGGCAACTGGACTTCCTTTGTTTTGGTTTGAAGATGTTTTGCTTCTCATCCAAGAAGCTTCTTAGTTCTGACTGAACTAAGGGAGTTTCTTGGATGAGAAGCAAAATGTCTTCAAGGAAAAACAAAGAAAGTCCAGTTGCCTTTTGAAAAAGTATCATTGGGACTATAATGGCCAGTGTAATAATTCTAGAAACATCTATTAGCCTGAAAACAGAGAGAGAAAGATGATGATGATGATGATGATGATAATAATAATAATAATAATAATAATAATAATAATAATACAGCAGAATAGACGAGAAAGAACTGGAGAAGATAACAAAATACAAAGACATAGAAATAGAAAGACTGTGGCAAAAGCAAGCAAGGGTAGTACCAATAGTCATAGGCACCTTGGGTGCAATCCCAAAACAACTGGAGCACCACTTGAACACCATTGGCATTGACAAATTCGCTATTAGTCAATTGCAAAAGGCGGCCTTACTAGGAACTGCTTCCATCCTGCGACGATATCTGTAATACCATCAAACATCCACATCTGCCTATCCCAGGTCCTGGGTAAGGACTCAATAGGTAGACAAAATGCCAAATCCAGTCTGAACATCTGGCTGACTGTGCGATGATCCATAATAATAATAATAATAATAATAATAATAATAATAATAATAAAGTTGGAAGAGACCTTGGAGGTCATCTAGTCTAACCCCCTGCTCAGGCAGGAAATGATAATGCTGATGATAATGCTGATCAGATATGATGATATATGCAGGTGATATCCTTGTATGAAATCTACTTGTGTGAAGCAAGTGGAAGATTGAGGAAGATGCGAAGAATCATTTTTAGTATAGGTCAGCAGTTGTGAACTGTAATTTCTCTCCCATTTTCTTCCTGAAATCTGTCTACAGAGACTTTGAACCATACAAATTCTACACAAAAGCATCGAACTTCTAAAAGAACGATATAGTTTCAATGACACCCTGCCACCACCTCATCTATACTTTGCACAATCAGCTATTTCCAGATATGTGAAGTTTGCAAATCCATTACTTCCAGCTTGCATAATTCTCTATGAGGTCAGTAGCCCAGTACATCTGGAGGACAATACAATGTGGAAAGCAAATGTAAATGATGTTTTGTGTAAAATCCTATTGTCTAGCTTGTTTGCAGTTTTGGAGCTTGCATTGCAAATGTATTTCTACTCCATTGGTCAAGATTTAATCTTTGGGGGGGGGGGGAATGGTTAATTCCAAAACACGGTGCAATATAATGTAAATCTGGGGACTGGTATGTTTGTTATAACAAATATTGAAAAGATTTTAAACTGGTAGAGTTATTGTTTTTTCCCTGTTTATTTATTTATTTTATTATTAGATATATGAAAGAGTATAGAATTAGGAAATAATAAGCTGACATGATTGAGAACAGTACCTGGATGGAGTTCCCTAAATGAGCATCCATAATTAAGTGTGGTTCACTAGTAATGCATACCGAGTCTAGCTGAATAAGTAATTTAAAAATAAATATGCCCAGATGTGAATAGAATATTTACTAGGCATATATGATGGAGAAGAAACAGCTGTATGGGTTGTGATAGGCTTTTTGCATAAACTCTAGAAATTGTTAAGTGAATACAATTAGAAAATTTTTTGCTCCCTGCTTGCCTGGATTTATGACATCGGCAGAGTAGTTTTAAATGGTCTCAACTTTCATTAGCTTTTTCATTGGAAATCTGCAAAGGCCAAGAGCGGGTAGAATAGTCTTGATGAATAATAGCAAAGATTGTCTTAGTCTAGCATTTTATTTTTCACAGGGACAAACTAAATGCCTCTTGGGTGATTCCAAGTAGAAGATGGAGAGTGATCCTCTCTCCCTTTTGCTACCTTGCAGCTAAAACTGGGGATCATGCACCCCCACCCCCAGAGGTTAATGCCCTTTAATCAATCTGTCCTCTATGAATTTATCCAACTCCTTTCAAACCATCCAAGTTAGCAACCACCTTAATCTCTTGTGGCAATGAGGTCCACAAGTTAATCCTATAGTGAAGACATTATTTCATTTGTTCTACTGCTGTCACTGAGCTCTCCACTGTAAGTCCAAGATTGATTTGTTACAGTCAGACTTCACAAGTGTATTTGTGAAGTTAGGGAGGTTCTCAAAAGATGCATTGCTTTAAATTTTAATCACATTTGTGTTACATTAACAGAATCTTGCAAGACTGAAAGTATTCCTCCCCTCCTTTTACCTTCTGGTTTTCACATTCTGATTATCCAAGCTGTAGTTCATCCTCCTGTCTCCCAGGATCGTTCCCACACACCCTTAGAGAGGTCGACTAATTACAGTGAAGGGATTTTATTGTGCTTATGATTTTAGTATGTTTAAGTTTGACATTAGCAGCTATTTTATATATAGTAACCATTTTATATTGATACTTGTAGTGTTATCATGTAATCATTGTTTTGTTATTTTGTAATCATCATTTTGTAGCCAATTGCCTGAGCAGATGCTTTGTGTATATTGGAAAAGTAAAAGTCTCATGTTAAACATACAGGAGATTGATTACATCAGTGATGGCGAACCTTTTAGAGACCGAGTGCCCAAACTGCAACCCAAAACCCACTTATGCATCGTCGGGTGCCAGGTGGGCATGGACACTGAGTGGGCGTGGCCACCAAGCTTTCGGCTCATGCTCACTCGCTCACTCACTCGCTGTCCGCTCCAACTCGTGCTCGCTCTCTCACTGTCTGCAGCAAATGCTGCTTCCGCCGAAAGTTGCTCCTTTTATAGCTTCTCACCTATTCCCAGACTGTGCATGTGCGGAGAGCTGCACATGCACAGAGAGGAGGAGGGAACAGCTCGGCCCAGCAATGGCTCGCATGCCACCAGAGACGGCTCCGCGTGCCGCCTGTGGCACACATGCCATAGGTTCGCCACCACAGGCTTACATGAAAAGAGCATGGATGAAGGGGAAGGGGGAAAGGAGTTACAGATGGAGCCTGGGTTGCTGTGTATGAGTCATCATCTTGGAGTTGTTTTTTTATGCTATCTTATGCCTGGTACAAAGACCTGATCTTTTTGTTCTGGAAAGGTATAAAAGGTGGAAGACATCTTTCCTGATTGTTGCCTTCATTCCTTTACCAGCCACGAAGAAGAATGGGGCAACCGCTCTCTGTTTTGATCAAAATAAAGTTGTAATTCATTGCTGAAACCTCGACTCAGGAGTTTCTTTTGGCTCTTCTAAATTCCTGAGTAATGCTGGGATAATAGTGAGGCTAAGTGGATAACCTTACAACAGTTTAAAGAGATCTTTTGGAGCTCTTCATAATCTGCTTTAGCTTCCACTTCCCTGAATAATTTGGTATTATGTACAAATTCAACCAGCTCATTGCTTATTCCCTAAGGCAAGTCACTCTTGGAAGCATCTGATATATATACACTTCAAAGCATTTACACAGAAGAATATTATTTCAGGGTGGGTTTTTTGCTGTGGTTTTTATTCATGCCCCTGCCCTTTTCTGGTGTAGCTACAGGAAAGTATGATGCTATTCTTTCCTTCTTTCCTTCCCAAACAAAAACATACCAAAAGATAAACACATATATTTCCTTTCCCCTTTCAGCATAAACAGCAAAATAGGGGGAAGCTAAAAAAAATGTAGAAGTTGTAAAAGAAAGAGCTGTATTGAGAAAGAACAAAACTGGATGGAACAGACCCCAAAGGGGAAAAAAAACAGAAGAGAAAAAGAACCCCCCCCCCCCAAAACGTGTTTAGGATATTAGAAAGGGTTAAATCCACCAGGCAAACTTCTCCCAAGCATCAGGTGATCTTAAAAATTATTGCCTTTCTCTGGCAGAGAGACCTTCAGACATTTGCACCTAAAAAAACAAATTAAAAAATAATAATAACCTAGGTTTTTAGTTCTTATCAGCTGAATGTAAATTCACCACCTCTCTTTTCCCAGTCAACAAGTTTGGAGAAAATTTTTCATATGGTAAGAATGGTTATGAATCATTAATTTTTGGAAATAAGTTCATGATTTCTTCCATAATGCTCATTATGTATTACGATGGAAAGCAATTTGTAACATAAAGAAGAAATGGTTGAATAGAAAGAACTTGAGGACAAACATGGAAGGCTCCTGGGAGTAAATTGTAAGGAAAAGGGTGCTGCAGGAGTAAAGAGTTGGTTATCATGGGTTTGTGGAAAAGGTGGATAATTCTTCCCTATTTCTCATCAGTTTGCAAGTACAGTGTGGAAAAAAATTCAGACTCTGTGACAATCTTTAGATGCAGTATCTACTTCAGTTGTTCCATGGGACTTGTTTGAGAGTCTAAATCCTTTTAATTAAGTGGGAACTAGCCTGTTAGGTATCAAAGGAGATGGAAAACTTGTCAGTTTTAATACTTCTGATTGTCAGCAATTTTCTATTGAATCAGACTTGCATCCAACACTTTTTGCCTCTAGAAATATAGGCCAAATGTTTGTGCATGCAATGCAAAAAGGAGTCCATTTTCTCTCAGCTGGTAACAGAAAAGGACAAGGATGGATACTGATTATGAAATTTTACTCATGCTTTGCCACTTTGTCAGGCGTGTCTGGAATGCTACTCCATAGGGCCATGTGCTTCTAAGCCTAACTTTGACCAAAAGTGCAAGAACTTCATGTTTAAAAAATGAGTTGAAATATTCACAGTAGCTGTGATCTCTTGCCCAAAGTTCAAGATGGTGCAGCCTACAAACATAATGGGCAGTTTGCCATCTGCAATAATATAGCTGTGGATGCTTTCCTTGGTGTGGAGATGCAGAGGAGGGGGAAGGGAATTATGTAGCAAAGAAACATTGTAGGACTTGTATATAGTGTATAGTGACTGGTTCCAATGAGGAGACCATTTTGTAAACAGTGTTGCAGGCTTTTCCATTACCACTTAAAAGACCTAATTCCCCACTGAATCCCAGGAAGGATGTTAGAAAGAAAATAAAAAAGCCTCTGTCCCAAGGGACATAGAAATATATTGATTCTAAGTGGGAAATTATTCTGTTGCTGGAATTGTACCGTTATCCCTTCCATCTCAATAAATCCTGAGTTATTAATTAGGTTTCGAAGGATATTGTGCTTTTGTGTGTTCTAAATGTCCTATTTGGGACTGCAGCACAATTTTGGAGTTTTTCTGAACTCGCATCTCCTGTTTGTAGAAGTGGTAGCTATGACTAGGAAGACCTTTGCCTAGTTGTGTATCAGTTGTGCCCATTTCCAGACCAGAAGGACTTCCAGGCAGCCAGTCATACTTTGGTCACCTTATATGTGACTATGGTAATGTTGTCTATTTGGGTCTACCTTTGAAGGTAATTTCGAATCTGCAGCTGATCCAGAACATAGGAGCATAGGATGCTCATGTAACACCTCTGTTGTATTGAGTCGCTTTGATTCCCAGTAGGCTTCTTTCAAATGCTGGTTATTACCTATAAAGCCTCCATGGCATAAAACCTGGTTGTCCAGCTACAATTCAGAGTGCAGGTTGTCATCTCTAAAGATAGTAATAATAATAATAATAATAATAATAATAATAACAACAACAACAACAACAATAATAACAATAACAATAATAAAGTTGGAAGGGATCTTGGAGGTCATCTAGTCCAATCCTCTGCTGAGGCAGGAAACCCTATATCATTTCAGACAAATGGCTGTCCAGTCTCTTCTTAAAAACTTCCAGCGTTGGAGCATTCACAGCTTCTGGAGGCAGGTTGTTTCACTGATTAATTGTTCTAACTGTCAGGAAATTTCTCCTTAGTTCTAGGTTGCTTCACTCTTTGATTAATTTCCATCCGTTGCTTCTTGTCCTGCCTTCAGGTGCTTTGGAGAATAGCTTGACTCCATCTTCTTTGTGGCAACCCCTGAGATATTAGAACATTGCTATCATGTCCCCCCTCGTCCTTCTCTTCATTAAACTAGACATACCAAATTCCAGCAACCTTTCCTTATATGTTTTAGCCTCTAGTCCCCTAATCATCTTTGTTGCTCTTCTCTGTACTCTTTCTAAAGTCTAATCATCTTTTTTACATTGTGGTGATCTTCATGGCATTGGGCCAGAGAGATTGTCCATCTCTTATAGTGTTTGTTAAATCCAAAAGAATCAACAAGCGTTGGTTCCTTTGTCCAAACAGTGTCATATGACAAGGACCCAGGACGTGGACCTTCTTCTTTTGTTACCTGTCCTCTGCAACAGCTTTTCCTCTTATTGGCCCTATCTTGTTTAAACAGGCCCTTGAACCTCCTCTTCCTCAGATCCAAGATAGACTGAGTGGTAGATATTTTTGTGCAAATGTAAGAGAAAGTGTTTTGTTTAGTTTTGCTAGATGTCCATCATTTTTTTCCCTTCTTTGCATGTGGTATAATCTGTTTCCAATACTGTGGATCAAGAATGTGCAACCTTAACAACTTTAAAACTTGTGGACTTCAACTCCCAGAATTCCCCAGCCAGCATGGTTGTCTGGGGAAGTCTGGGAACTGAAGTCCACAAGTCTTAAAGTTGCCAAGATTGGACACCTCTGCTTTAGACTGTCCAGTGTGGTCATGATCTCAGCCAGCTTTATGAATTTGATAAAGAAATATCTTTATATGTTCACTGGATGATGAAACAGGCAATTAAAGAGGGCAATACTGAGTGGCTTCTACCAGATTATATTCCAGATGGATGAGGGAACTGGATAGAGGGATTTTGGGAGATGTAGGCCTAAGGAATGTTTGCCTGCTCGACTGGGTTATAGCAATTTTTCCTTTTTAAAAAATATTTTTCATAAGATTGATTTGGTGTGCTCAGGGGCTTATTCTTTTTGCATAGCCATTCTGGACAATCCTCTATGTTTTCATAAATATAGACACAACGCTGGCCACTCTCTGGGAGTTGAGGTCCATGCAGCTTAACGTTGCTAAGGTTGAAAAACTCTGTTCTAGAGAAAGTGTCATTTGCAGTGGAAAGGATCTTAGTGATAAATGTCTCCGAGGGGGGGGGAGGTTAACATTTCCTCTAAAACTTGAGAATTTGTTAGAAGAAATATATTTGTGAGTGAAAATGAGCACAAATATTTGATTTGCTTGAAATTTATACCATACTGCTAGGCTTCAGAATAGCAAGGTAAAAAGTTCAAGATGGCTACAAATCTATTTAAACCTGTTTTGTTTTTGTTTTTTAAAAAAATAGTTTAATCTCTCTGGCATACATTTCTCAGAGATGAGAAGGAAAATTAAATATTCTTCTTTATTTTTATTTTCTCATTGGTCTTTTTGACAGCATTGATGGACTCAGAAGCCAGAAAAGGCCATATATATTTTTTGCTTCTTGTTCCCCTTAACTTGGGGAAAATGGCATCTCTAATAGAGACTGTTCCTCACTGGGAATAATTTTATTTCAATCAAAATGAATTTACTTTTTGTTTCTGAATATAAACTGGCCCTGATGAAAAACATATAGACTGAGAGAAAAATTTGATGGCAAATTTTGCCAGATACCCATTAGTGTTACTTTGCTCCATACATACTTCAAAAATAATTCATTTTTTAAAAGACATGCTTGTTTAATAAATGATATTATTTCTTTAAGCAGGAGCATCTTTTTTCATACTCATGTGGAAGCTTAAGGAACGGCATCATGCTCCAGGGAAAAGCAGAGAAGTTCACCTGAGGTTCAAAGCACTTCATACAGGTCATTTTCAGAGCAAACACAATCCCTCTGCTACTCTTCCTAAGATCACAATGTTTGAAAATACAGTGGGTATGATCCAAGAAACACTTTCATGGGCCACTGATTTTCAGCGACAGAAGCTTAAGCTGAAGCCTTATCCTCTTTCCAATAGACTAATTTAATTTAATTTAATTTAGGCAAGTATTGATTCTCTTCCCAAAACAAATGGAATCACAAAGTGCTTATCTTGCATTCTTTTCCCTAACTTCTCATCATCTGCCTTCTGGTTTTGAAGGATTGGAAATTTAGGATTGGGACAATGTTGAGTAAGCTTAATGAATATAGTTTACCCTAAGATATGGGAGTGGGGGGGGAAGAAAAGGACTCTGAATCTCTACTCACCTAGTAAATATTTCTGATCTTGGCTTAGAAAAGTTAGCCCCTGATCTTGCCTGCCTGCTGTGATTCTATCTTGTTTGTCATGCAAGGGCTTTCCGGAACAAGCTACCAAAGGCTATTCCCATGACTGGCATTAGTTTTCTTGTGTTGAATTATTCCTGGCATTAACCAGACATTTTCTGTCACAGATATTTATCCCATGTTTTTCTGACATTCTTTCAGAGTCTGATCAATCAATCAGAATAGAGTTGGAAGGGACCTTGGTGGTCTTCTAGTTCAATCCTCTGCTCAAGCAGGAGACCCTATACTATTTTGGACAAATGACTGACCAGTCTCTTCTTAAAAACCTCCAGTGATGAAGTATCCACAACTTCTGAAAGAAAGCTGTTCCATTGGTTAATTGTCCTCGCTGTTAGGAAGTTTCTCCTTAGTTCCAGGTTGCTTATCTCCTTGATTAGTTTCCATCCATTGTTTCTTGTCCTGCCTACAGGTACTTTGGTAAATAGGTTGACCCCTTCCTCTTTGTGGCAACCTCTCAAATATTGGAATACTGCTATCATGTCACCCCTAGTCCTTTTTTTCTCTAGACTAGCCAAACCCAAATTCTGCAACCGTTCTTCAAATTTCATTTGCTGCCACAATAGTGACAAAATGTGGTTTGTTGAAGGATATGTCTGTGATCAGTCTTGCCAATGGATTAACCAAAAGGAAATTGATGGATGGATGGGTGGGTGGGTGGGTAGATGGATGGATGGACAGATGGACAGACAGACAATATTTGAGTCAGTGACCAGATCAAAAGGGATAGGATCAGTCAAACATGTCCATGGATATTGACTGTGGTTAGATCAGTAGCTGATAATCTCTTTTGCTTCAATAATCCCAGCCTTCCAAGAAAATTTTGAGAGTTGATCCCTTACTGCAGGAGGTCTCCAATCTTGGCAACTGTAAGACTTGTGGATTTCAATTCCCAGAATTCCCCAGCCAAGGTTGGAAAACCCCTGCCTTAGTAGGCCTCCTTGCTAAGCTTTACTCACTATATAATTTACAGCTATAGACAGTCAATCAAGAAATATCACCTAGTTTAGTAACTTTTGCAATTTGGGCTATAAATTGTTCTGAAAATAGTTATTTTAATATTAGATAGGGCAGGGAGTGTAATATTGTTTTAGTTAATCCAAAACTGCAGTTTAATTCCTCTAATGATACACCCTATATTGTCTTAAAATCATTGTTAAATTTGTGCAGCCACAAGTTGTTACATCTATTAACTTCCATGGGTGTGATTGCTGGCATTCCTCTGGAAGTTTTGCATGCTCAATTGTTAGACATCTCTATGGAGGAGTAAATTAAAAGGAGCGGGGGAGGAGGCAGATAGATGGAATCCCCAAATCTAAGACAGAGTCCCTTAGCTTTGCATTTATAGATTGTTAATGGCTGTTTATAAGACTAGGTGTCAACCGGATCCTGGGCTATGTTATTTCTGCAACCACGTTCTGAAACTTTCTTTTTAGAATGCACTAGATTGGCTTTCTGTGGACTTGGGGGATTGATTCCGGCCAAAATCCAGGGGCTTTGAGAGATTTAGCCAACTCTGGACTTGGAATCACCTACACCACACCTTGAAATGATGTATTGTAAGATTCACCATAACAGTGTATAATTTGTCACGCTGTGAGCTGTGTGATGTCTTCCTTAAGTGCCTAAGTTCTCTGTGTGAAAAGCAAGATGAGGTTGCAATCCAGATGAAGTTTCCACTGAAATCTGGCTAGAAATTGGGAATGATGACAAAAAATGTCATGACAAAATAGTTTTTTATTGACTCAATAATATGTAAATAGCATGGTAGTTCAGCAGAGGAGAAAGTCCTTTAATTTTGTTAACTACTGTCAATGGTCTCTAGAAAGTTCTTCCTGCCCAAAGACTATTGGCCTTTGATGACAGTTAAATTAGCACTGCCCACACCAGGGAAGGAATCAGAATACACTCTACTAATACTTGTCTAAATGCATATGAGATGTTAACATTGTGAGGAATTAAACAGAGAAACAGAATTAGATACATTTATTTTTATTCTGTTGTAACAAAAACACTCCTATGATGATCCCAAAGATGCTTTTTCACGAGGCAACTAGACTTTCTTATTTTTCTTTGAAGACGTTTTGCTTCTCATCCAAGAAGCTTCTTCAGCTCTGACTGGATGGTAGGGAATGGAAAGATTATAGTCCTGCAGACAGCTGTTCATTTGCATTCTTTTAGTGAATTGTTAAAGCTACTTGGAGGCTTCCCTGTGTCTCCAGGGTCACCTGAGTAGTGCAAATGTGTGTGGAGCCTTCTTGGAACTGTTGAAAGGACTGTGTTGTAGACTGGAGATAGATGATGTCCAATCCCTCCCCCTCTGTTGAGAGAGGGCTGTTCAATTTTGACATATATGGCCTCTTTGACCCTTCTTTCAAACCAGCAGTCCTCTCTGTCCAAAATGTGGACTTTGCTGTCTTCGAAACAGTGGCCTTTGTCTTTTAGATGCAGATGGACTGCTGACCCTTGTTCTGATGGGTTTGTTCTCCTATGTTGTGCCGTATGTTTATGATGAAGTCTATGTCAAAACTGAACAGCCCTCTCTCGACAGAGGGGGAGGGATCCGACATCATCTATTTCCAGTCTACAACACAGTCCTTTTAACAGTTCCAAGAAGGCTTCACACCCATTTGCACTACTCAGGTGACCCTGGAAACACAGATAAGCCTCCAGATAGCTTCAATGACTAACTAAAAGAATGCAAATGAACAGCTATCTGCAGGAGTATATATCTTTCATTCCCCACCATCCAGTCAGAACTGAAGAAGCTTCTTGGATGAGAAGTGAAACGTCTTCAAAGAAAGTCCAGTTGCCTCATGAAAAAGCATCTTTGGAATAACTATAGCCTGGATGACTGAGAATCTCCACAGACACTCCTATGATGAAACTTAAAAAGGTTGGTTTTGAGTCAATAGGCTTATGCATCATAGATACTATGATGCATAGTATCTATGCATAATAAATAAATAAATAAATAATACTATGGAAAGATTATCAAGGATACACCTGGAATTTTTCAGTTCCTGGATAGATATGTGTTGCAGAACATATAACTGAAGAACCTGTTACATTTCACCTTCTAGTGAATGTCCAAAGAATGTAAGTGAAATTGTCCTATACCAAAAAAAAATGTCTAAATATTGCCTATTGCCTTGGATTATGGGCTATGAGGAAATAATGCTTTGAAAGGCAAGTAGCCCAGCTGCAGAGATGCTTCTGTATTCCTGGATCTGATTCACTTTTGTCTGCTTCACAGACTGATTGAGCAATATTTACATGACGCTGATGAAGACTTTTGAAAAACAAATTGAAGGAAATGCTGTCAAATGATCACTTCGAGGCAGAGCTGTTTAGTATTCCCACCAAAAAAATTAAAGTAATAGAGGAAAATTGTCATCCAAGGGACAGTCTGCTAGTCAAAGCTGGGTACTTGCCACTTGATTTGTGTCTGTAACATGAGAAGGAGCCGCAGATGCATGCTCAATCCTGCGGGGGAACATATGAATGCGTTTAAATCATTTACAACTTTTTACGGGCTCCATTGTGAAGCATGTTTCTCTTCTGCATTCAAAATTAGATTTCCAGCAGATGGTGAAGCAGTGTTGCCCCCAGTTTAGGGAAGCTTTTCTTGTAGTGGACAACACCAGAAAAAGAAACTAAGCTTTGTCACCTCATTTTAATAAAGAAAATATATTTAACGAGAATTTGACTAGATTTGCATCATAGAAAATATAATTAACCTGCAAGCAACTCAATATGTCATCATTACATATTGATATACATCATTACATACACATGTATATGTGATATAGAAATGGCCAAGGAGATAGGCAACAAAAGTCTTGGTCCTTCCCATCTCTACATGACAATGAATACTGGCTCTGTTTCTCACAAATTACCTGTTTTGCTTCCATCTCTTTTCTCATGAAGCACTTTAGTTGAGCCAGACGAAGAGTTTTTGGCTACCTGAAATTAAAATGATGTCCCAGCATCACTCTTATGTATAGCTCCCAAGCAGCCCTGTTAATTCTACATATAGATAGCAACATAGTGACAAGAATGAGTTAATTAATTAACTAAAACATCAGTACTTGGTGCCTTTTCATACTACCCAAGATTAGCTGGCTGAATGTCTACTGATAATTACTGATAGGCCTGTTCTTGACATTCCAATAGTTCTTCGTTATTGGGTGAATGGGAATTCTGGGAGTTGAAGTCCACACATCTTAAAGTTGCTGAGGTTGAGGAGCACTGCACTAGAGGATGCTACCCTGTCTTCTGGATTGAGATAAGGGTCAACTTTCAATTGTTGGATGTGGAATGGAAACAGGAGATGCGAATCATGTCTTCAAGTTAAGAACAACTTATATTGGGCCAACTCTGTGTAAGTATTAACAAAGGAGAATGAACTTTTTTTATATGTGAAAAATCTATTTGTACAATTGCATACATGGTGCTCCCATTTTTCCCTACATCACCAATTCTATGAGTTATGTTGAACTGAGAGGATGTGGCTGACTTGGATTAACTCAGTAAAGTTCCATGACTGAGAGTGGAATTAAATATGGTCTTAATCCAACCCCTAAAAATATAGCACCTTGCCTCTCATGCTGTCAGTGAGTTTACCTCTTTATAAACATTGCTGTGAAAGAGGAAACAATTAATGCAAAATTAGTCAATAATACACTACATTTCTTGCTGTTCATTTAAACTATAATACGTTTTATTTTTGACATGCTTTTTTTTCTAATTTGGATTCAGGGATACAGAACTGTACTTTTGTAAAACAGCAGATAGCAATGACAGGGGAAAATATCAACTGTGAACTTGAGAATGTGCTGAGCTCGAAAATGTGCTGTTTTCAAGGAAACAGAAGCCTAAATATTCTGCAAAGAAAAATATGCGAGAGTCTTTTTGTACCTGAGACCCTGCTTTGTCAGCTGTGGTTCTTGAAGTCAGCCTTCAGAGGGCGCTTGTGATGGAGCCTTGTGTGCCTTTTCCTTTTACAATCATGCTGACACTTATGTTACAGAGAGCAAATGATGTAACACGGAGGACAATCCTATTGAGCGTCTGCTATATTTAAACTAATGGCTATTACCCAAAGCTGAATGAATTGAATAATGCCCAAAAATGCAGCAGCCGTTAATTTTCAACCACGTTCCCTTGTAGAAAATGGGTGAATTCAATTTTATAAGGCGATGCTGATGCAGCATAGAAATGCCAAACTATTGAGAACCTAATGGCTGCATGACAAGCTAACCACAATTAGTGTTGAACTAGGCTAGTGTGCTTGTTTGGATTGGTTTAGGGTATTTTAAGGCTTTATGGTTTGATGTTTTGTACAACTGTAGAAAAGAAGGATATTCAGAACCATGTTCATATTTAAGGCTTGGCATATGAAGCTCAAAAAACTCAATTTCACCATACCACTGGTATATTAACTCTGGGTTAATACAATCCCATTGTCATTTATAGTGAGAAAAGCCTACTGAAAATGGTAAGAGTTTTTTTTTATTCAACAGTCATAACATTGTGTTGTGGGAGTCATTCGACAATTTGGATTGTGAAAGGTAAACCTTGGCATGTTGTGGTTTGATTGTGTGGACTATTGTGGCTTGCAAAGATGCTACAATTCAGTACAATTCAGCACCGTGGCTGGCCATAGTTGAGAAGGAGACTGCCAGCAAGATCCTATAAGAATATAAATATTTGCTTCTTTCTTTTGCATTCAGTTTTAATAGTGCATTTTAACTTTAGTGGGTGAGAAAGTTGCCGGATTTGTAACGTATGGAAGCTGTTGCAAATTCTACCCCAACTTGTATGCAAATAGACATATGTATACATATATTATGAGAGCCAGTTTAGGGCAATGGTTAAGGCATCAGGTTAAAACCTGACCATTTCTATTCTACCTTAGGCATAAAGCCACTTGGGTGACATTGGAGTAGTAATTCTCAGCCCTAGGAAGGAGTCATTCGCAAACCACTTCTGAAAAATCTTGTCAAAAAACCTGAAGGGTTAGGGTTAGACTTGTTCAGGTAGTCGTAGAGAATTGGAGTGATTGAACAGAAGAAAAAAATACATATGTTGTATGCATTATTTATATTATATTCATATGTAACTAAAGCCCCTATAGCAGGGGTCCACGGCCCGGTAGTGAGCCATGGGCTGCTGGCCACCGGGCCACAGGACAGGCTGGCCAGTACATGCATGTGTGTGCACACATCCCCCCACTCGTGCTAGCGCTGCAGCTGTGGAGCACAAAAACAGGACACTGCACCACGCAGTGCAAAAATAGGCCGCTGCCGCACCTTGGGGTACAAAAATGGGATGCTGCCGCACCTCGGGGTGCAAAAACGGGCTGATGCTGCATCTCGGGGTGCAAAACAGGACACCGCCACACCACGGGGCACAAAAACGGGACACTGCCGCATTGCAGGGTACAAAAATGGGACATCGCACCACTGTGCTGCACGAAAATGGGCCAAAGGCACGCCTCAGGATGCAAAAATGGGATGCCGCCACGCCTTGGTGTGCAAAAACAGGCCGATGCCATGCCTCAGGGTAAAGAAACAGGACGCTGTGCACAAGAAAAGGGCATGGCTAGCGAGTATCACGCTAGCCCCACCTTGTTTGCATCACACGCATGTTGTGGTCCTATGTGTGAACCCGCATGCACGAGCACATAAAATGCTTCCCACTCCCTTTCCCTCTGGTCCGCCAGCCAGAAAGCTTGGTGACCTCTGCTCTATAGAATTAGAGGTCTCAGTCAGAAACACACATAGCTGAAAGAACTGGTTTGAAGCAACAAATGATGGCAATTCTCATGGGTCTTTTCAAACCATCTAATCCTAGGAGTGATTAAACCTGTCACTATCCCTAACCCAATCAGAACTGTCAAAGAAGTTGGATGAGAATAGGGATATCTTGTTTCACCTTGGCAAGTATTTGGGAGATGTCTCAATTATTTTTAAGTTGTTGTTTCAGGGTTTTTTTCTACATCATGTTTTTAACCTTTTGTTGTTGTTGCTAGATGCCTAGGATTATTTGTTAAGAGGGCCAGCCATTAAAATTTATGAAATAAATTTCCAGGGAACTTTGAATGTGCTAATGCACCCAGGCATATTGTTTTGTCAACATATGTTTTAACTGTATATACTGCCAAATGCAGTATAATCAAAACATAGCCTCTCAAAATCTTTACAATAACTATTATAGATTTGCTTGGCCAGGATTTCCAATTTTTCCACTATCTTCAAATTAGGATTATTATGACAGAACCAGAGTTCCATGACAAATTTAAGAAAGGCTCTATCAGGGATGTTCTACCTCTGGGAAGCCAGAGGTAGAACATCCCTATTGTGAGATTCCTTCCTTCCTTCCTTCCTTCCTTCCTTCCTTCCTTCCTTCCTTCCTTCCTTCCTTCCTTCCTTCCTTCCTTCCATCCATAAATCTATGTATATGGCTGCCCAATCATAGAGCAATTACAGCAACTTGAGAACAGAACTTGGCTGTGAGAATAGGATGCAAAGAAGGAACCAAGATTGAACATGAAGAGTCTGGACTTTAAAAAGTAGACTTATAGTCGCTTTACTCTTCCATAGTGTTAATGGACTCTGTCATTTCAATATGATTGTGATATCTTTTTAATTACATTTTTATTTCAATTTTGGGTTTCCTTGAACCTCCATTCCCCAATGTACCTTAAACATCCTTCTGAGTTCCTTGTCAAAGGGAGGTCACAAAGTAGAAAACCCATTTTTGTCTTCACTTGATTCATAGTATTTTACTCTGATCTTCATGATTTGACTGCTGATTGACTATGAAGGGCGAAAAATGTTTCTTCATCAATGATCACACATAATGATGACCTTAAGGCTGTGATCCAGAGATTTGGATGTGGCTTAGTCAAATCACTTTGATAATTTGGAAAGCCTTTTGCCAATATAGAAAAGAAACTCAGAAATTATTACTATGATAAGGAAGACATAGCATAGCCTTAGGGCTTCACAAGCCTTTGCAGCCACTAGCAACAAGTAGTTATTTTTTGTTCCCTTTCCTGCAAACTGATAAAGAATGAGAGACAGAGAAGCAATTCAATAAAAGAGAACAATTGGGAGACTACTTCAAACTTCAGCAGCATCTTCTGAGGACAGGTAGTTCTCCCGTAAGTGAGCACTGATTCAGCAGGCATTCAAAGTGATGAGAAGGCTGAACAAAGAGACTAAAGGCTGTTCCTCAGATTGTGGCTGTTGCAGCGGCCTCATAATTATTTGATTATGATTTGGACACTTGACAACCAGGATGCAGTTTCAACAGTCATAGTGCCTTGTACTCACATGATTGCCTTTTGTGAATTTCACTGCTGGCTTCCACAAGCAGCAAAGTCAATGGGGAAGCAGCAGGAAGTTGCAAGTTGTGATCATATGTCATCCCATTTAACAACTACAATTAGAGTTGCTGGAACTGCCATTGTTAGTTGGAGCAGTCACATGACTTTTTGTTATATGACCTTGTGGCTTAACTATATAAGGGCTGAATGGTAGAGGATCAAACAAGGCTAAGTGTAAAGTAAAAGGATATTAAGCCTTGAGTAAAAGGAATAACATTTCCAGTCCTTAAAGGATAGGAAAAGAATACTGCCTTATTATAAGAAAAGGTTGGCAGTTAAAACAAAAAAACACAGAATAAAAATTTGTTATGCATCGTCAATTTTCACTTATAACAATAACATTGCCATGTATCAAAATATTATTAGGCACCAATATGTAGCTTACTTATGGGCTTTAGATTTAATACATGTTAAGTACATATTTTGTAAAATAACCAATCTTAAGTATATATAAGAAAGGAAAATCATTCAGCTTCTTGATCTATGGTTTGTATTATAACTATATTTAACTCTCTCTCTATAACTATAATCAGATTTAACAAATAAACATACTGTTTTCAGTCCTGGAAGATATAAATATGCATGTTTTAGAAACCCTACAGGCTTCTTTGTTACTGAAGTGGAATTCCAAATTTTATCTGGTCTCATTCAATTCTAGTTTCACACTTACAGAGCACAATCCCACTTCTGTCTTCAAATGTTGCATGTAATAGACCTAGAAATTAATTTCACATTGGGCAAAATAATCACTTTCAACCGTAACATTCCAATATTTTTGCATGCATGAGCCAATCGAACGAGTCCGATGGTAATTAATTTACTGAAGTGGACTTGGTGATAGAAAAGGCTATGGTCACCCCATGTTTGAAAAACTGGAATTAGGGCGGTGGAGAGACAGTCCTGGCTAAACTCAAATATTCCAACCAGAAAGAAAAACTAGGATTATTTGACACTCCGGACTCTCCAAATTTTATGCCAGTTAAAGTGAGTAAGTATAAAATGATCTGGATTAATGCAGATAGAATGCATTTCAGTCATACTTCACTGCAATTCTTAACATCTGGAACATAATTTGTTTAGAGTGTCATAAAGCGTGCTTTCAGTATGTACTCTCAATGGCAATAGAGCAGAATCTAAATTAAACACACCAAAGTCTGATTAAATATTTGTCTTCTATTAGAATCAATAGGACCGTGGAAAAAAGGTATTTATGACTCAGTTTCAAGGTTCTGATGGCACACACACACACACACACACACACACACAAACACACACACACACAACAATCATGTTCCATATTTGGGGTGTGCAGCCCCTTTTATGTCCATGACCACAATTTACAATGTTTTTGCCAAAACCCAGCTTTTACCTCCAGTTTTTGGCAAAAAAAAAAAAGCTCCATAGCAAACAATGGTTCAGTTAAACAACCACAGATTCACTTAACGACCAGGATGATTTACTTAACAACCAGTGCAAAAAGAGGTAATAAAATTGGACCAGTCATGTAATGACTCCCTTTATGACATGTCTTACAACCAGGCTTAAGGTTGTAAGTTGAGGAGTACTTGTATAGGAGTTTACTCATATAATTTTTTTATTTTGCTCAGAAAAAAAGAATACAATTATTTTCTTTTACAAAGACAGATCAGAGATAACGATTGGGGCCATCCGTGGTAGAATGCAGACATTCTACAAGTTAATTACAACAGAGGGCTTTGTAGTTAGATTATTAACAGAGGGCTTTGTAGTTTAACTTTGCAGTTGACTAACTTGTTAACTATCTATTTTTCATATATATACATGTCTGACAGGTCAAATTGGGTTGCAAAGAGATATAGAAGTTTATAAATGTTGGGCCTGTTACGCAAGGGGGGGAAACAATTATTGTTGTAATGAACTTGTCAGTATCCAGCTAGAAAGGGGGAATAATATGTGCTTTTTGTCTTTTAAACTCACATCTTTTAAAATGTTTTTGTTTAGTTTTGTTTTGTCCTGTATAGGAATTTACAATCTGGAGCCAGTTTTGAAAACATCAGTGATGGGATTCAGCCAGTTTGCACCACTTCGGCAGAACCGGTAGCTAATTTTTTATTGCCCAGGCCCAGAATGGACTTGCGGCATCCACACAGAGAACTCCAGTTGTTCACATATTTGAATCCCACCACTGGAAAACATAACTATGCAACTGTGTAACCATGCGATCTGCACAGCTGTTTTAAAGAGAAACCCCCTTGGTAAATCAATGAAGTCAAATGAAAAGAAAGTTAGCCTGATCCAAGTTACTGGCTGAACTGTAGGCAGACCTCAAAGTAGCACGGTGCTCTTATCTAATGTAGTACACTTTCTTATGTACGAAAAACCCATTTGCATTACAGGCAGTCTTTGACTTATGACCACAATTAAGCCCAAAATTTATGTTGGTAAATGAGACATTTGTTAAATGAGTTTTGCCCCATTTTACAACTTTTCTTGCCATAGTGGTTAAATGAATTACAGCAGTTGTTAATTTAGTAACATGGTTGTTAAGTGAATCTGGCTTCCCCATTGATTTTGCAAACATCGCAAAAGGGAATCACATGACCCCAGGACACTGCAGCCGTCATAAATGTGAGTCAGTTGCCCAGCATCTGAATTTTGATCACATGACTAGGGGGAGGCTGCAACGGTCGTAAGAGTAAAAAATGGTCATAAGTCACTTTTTTTAGTGACGTAACTTTGAAAGCTCACTAAATGAACTGTTGTAAGCTGAGGACTACCTATGTAGTGATTTGTATGAGTAGTTCTTCCGTCAGAAGAATTGAAGTCTGTTATTAATAATGAAAATGTGAACTGGCAACTTCAGAATGAAACACAAGAATGTAGCTGAGCTGCATGTTATTTGTTGTCAATATTAGCATGCTACCTCATTCCCAATACTGTACTGGTTTATCTGCTTCAAAGCAACTGCTGAAATGCATATACTAGAGAGATATGTAGGGTTTTGTGGGTAGAAAAAATAGAGAGGGGAGGAGGATGAAGCTGAATGAGCCAGCTAGTTAATTTCAGACCTTATCGGTTTTTTCCCCCTTTGGGTGTGTAATGAAGAGCTCTCTTGTTGCCGACAGCTGTTCTTGAGGGGATGTTTTATAGCATCACTTCCATAATTCAAGGTCTAATAAGCCTTAAGCTTAGACAGACTTATAGGGATGGAGACTACAACTAGCTCCAAAGCTCCAAGCAAATAAAAAGCATAGTAAACAGGGGAAACACATCTGCTCTGCCAACGTTTTAATCTAGTAAAATGGAATCTTTTGGGTTGCTTGTGTGTCAGGATTTTGGATCCAGACTGAGAGGTGAGACCTGTGGAAAAATAAAATTCTTGTAATCCTTCAGTGAGCAACCTCTTATCTTTCAAACTTGGATAGGAAAAATAGTGGAAAGGTTTCTTCTGCAGGGTTTATATGCTCTTTTGAAGTCTGCTGTTTCTTTCTTTCTTAGAACATAGAATAATACGATTTGAAGGGACCTTGGAGGTCTTCTAGTCCAACCCCCTGGTCAAGCAGGAGATCCTATATCATTCTGGACAAATGGTTGCCAAATCTCTTCTTGAAAACCTCCAGTGATAGAGCACCCAAGTGAACAGTGGAGGTGTTAAAACCTGGAGGCATAGTTTCCAGCCATTTTGAATCTCAGCCTAGCTGAGCTCAACCCTAGGAAGAAAAAAAAAAAAGGAATATTCTGGCTGGATCTAAATATATAACACACTTTGAATCCTCTCTTGAGCCTGTAGAAAACATAAATGTAGCCAGCAGCTAGCAAACATTGCTGAGATCTTAGCTAGTGCTAATGTGAAACATTAGAGCTACCTTGTCCTCCTCCATAATAGCAATTGCACCAGCTATTTACCACCAAAGAATTTCCTTTGGCATGCTTCTTCCTGTCTTAGCACTGAGCTGGTATTTGGGTCACTCTGTAGCGTCTCTCTCTCATGAACTCTTTAATAACGTGCTACAAGAATAGAGCAGACAAGCAATCAGTGGAGAACTAAGCTGATTTTTTCTAATAGTTGCTATTGGAAAGAACCAACAGCCTTTTTCAGTGGAGCAATCTAAGGGCTGCAGGAGTTTCTGCAATCCATTAATCAAGAGATATGATTAGGGGTATTTCTGCTGGGTCTTGTTCCAATGGAGTCCTATTTACAAAAGCTGGGTTAGAATCCAGCCCATTGTTCTTTTCCCCAGAGATTTAAAAAAAAACCCAGTTGTTAATTTCTGAGAGGGTGAGCTGGGACATTTGTGCTTTTAATGTCAGCTAGGAACACACTGAAAGCTAGTTTGGGGTAATGTTTTAAGCACCAGATAAATGCTAGTTCTCCGTTAGGTACATCAACTGTCTGATTCTGAGCCACATTTGTGAGAGCTGAGAGTACAACCTAGATCCCTTCTTCTGTAGGTATCCTTCCTTCCTTCCTTCCTTCCTTCCTTCCTTCCTTCCTTCCTTCCTTCCTTCCTTCCTTCCTTCCTTCCTTCCTTCCTCAATGAAAAATATTACTGCCCCACACAGCAAATTGCAGGAACTCATTCAGGCAGGGACCAAGAGTCAAGATTAACTCAAGGGCACCCACTGACATATACACAAGGAACACATGACATAGATCAGGTCAACCTCTTTCATTTTTCTTTGTTCCTTCCTTTATCACATTTGTATATCCACCTGTCTCCCATAGTGACTCTGGGCTGAGTAATATTAAAAACAACCAATGAAAATTAAAAAGATTAAAACAATATAAAAAAACAGAATGGTGGCAAACATACAGTACCAGAGCATATTCAGTTGAGTGTCATCTAGCCATCTAGCAAGCCCTCTCGACAGAAATACATGGGTAATATGAGGATAAAGCTTAGAGTCACTTTTCAGAATGGCAGAGGAAGGAAGAAAGAAAGGAAGGAAGGAAGGAAGGAAGGAAGGAAGGAAGGAAGGAAGGAAGGAAGGAAGGATACTTGCAGAAAAATAGATCTAGGAAGTTTCAATTCTCAAAAATGTGATCTAAATAAGTTGAAGCTCCTGCATTTGACAGAAAATGACTAAAAAAAGAACTTCTCAGTGGATAATCACATCAAGGTTGGCTTCTGCTCTGAAGATGTTGAAAAGCTGGTATATACCCAGGCCTTGTGGCAGAATAAGTCCATATAAGTTTCAGTTATCTGTATGGCTTTTCTGAATGTGCATCATGTGTCTCTTTTTATTCTGACTTTTTTATTATGTAAAGTGCCCAAGGTCAGCTAAGGTTGGACATTTTTTAAATTTATTTATTTATTTAGCAAAATTAAAAGACAAAGAAGACTGTTGCCATGTATACAAGCTTTTTTTAAAAAAAAAAATAAGCATCAGATAATCGACTCTCTGTAGTTTGAGGCAGGACCCTTTTGATAGCAACACTCCTGTTGTGAAATTTTTCCTTGGTTCTCTTTTTATAGCATTTGACATGAGAAGGAGATGTAGGGAGTGATTTGAAAATATAATAAATAAAAAATAAAGAATAACTACAGGAAAAGGCAGTATCTGTAAGTTTGATCACGCCTGGATAATTGATACTATTTTTAGGATGCTGCACCTATGCAAATGTTTCACATGGATAGTTTTATAGTGTCTGTCTAGGCTGTAGATTAAGATGTGATAGACAAGATTAGCTATAATTATTAAACAATGGTCTGTTAAAAATAATGAATCAGAGTTGTAGATTTTTTTTACTGTAGAGGTCAGTGCAATTCCAAACTGACCACAGTGTGAGAGTCTGGAAATATTTAGCTAGTGAAAAAATCAGGATATTTCTTTGATAATCCAGTTGTCATTGGAAGTGCTATTTATGAGAAATCTGCTATTGCTAGTCTTTAATTCCAGCCTTCTCATTTCAGCAAATGATGCAAAACCATCACATAGGTTTTTATTTAATGGAGGAGGGAGAGTAAGTTGACCTCTGTGTTTCTGTTTTAAATAAAAGTAGTAGAAATGCTAATTGGTGGAGTCAGTTATCATCATAGTTTAACCTACAGTATTAAGAATAAGATATCTGAAATCAATTTAATGCCAACTAAGAATGTATAGCTCAGACTTTGGGAAGTGCTAGAATCTCATCCTGACAAATTTAATCAGCCACATTAACCTGATAACTTGTCACTATGGATCATATTAATATAATGTGGATCATCCAGAACTGTTAAAGTTCATTTATAGATATATATCCTGTTTTAAAGGAGAAATTTGTCTCTCCATATTATAATACAGGTAGTCCTCATTTAGCAACTACCTTGGATAGTTACAGTTACAGCTACAACAGTGATGAAAAAGTTACTTTGCAATCAATGCTCACATCTGCAACCTTCACAGGTCTGTAAAGCAAAGGAACAATTATAAGCATAAGTCATGGTTTCACTTAGTGACTACTTCACTTAACAACTGAGTAGTTAATTCAATTGTGGTCAGTAAATGAGGATGTCTTATATACTCATCCAAGTACTAACTGGGCTCTGACCCTGATTAATTTATAAGCCTTAACATATACTGGAATATTTCATGCTTTGGCTAAATCCCAGAGGAAGGCAGCAGGAAGCAACTGATTAGTAATAAAAGCAATTACAATAGCTGGTCTTTATTTGTACTTATTTGTCTGTACATATTAATCAGTTGCATGCTGCCTATTGTCATCACAATAGGCAACTTAACAATAAATACCATAAAGCATCCATAAAATACTCATTAAAATAAAGCTGTCTGAAACCAATAAATCACATCAATAAAATGGTCGCTACCCTTCAGCAAATCTTCTTGTGTGAAGCCTCTCCTGAATAAGGTTGTGTCACCATTCTATAAAAAGACCTCAGTATTAGGTACACATATGACTTTTGGTGGACAAGCTTCTCCAGAGGAAGTGGAAGAGGGCCACTGCTAAGAATGTCACTCTCTTTCACAGTGGGTAACAGGAATATACTCTCCTTTACAAGAAGATATAAGGCAGGCAGAAAAAGATGGTCCCAAAATAATAAGAGTGCAAACCAGTGGTGGGATTCAAATATGTGAACAACCGGTTCTCTGTGTGGATGCCACTTCTGGAAGTCCGTTCTGGGCCTGGGCAACAAAAAAATTAGCTACCGGTTCTGCAGAACTGGTACGAACTGGCTGAATCCCACCACTGGTGCAAACTATAAGGAACTGTGGCAGTGCAGTGTTTAGAATGCAATATTGCAGGCAACTCTGCTCATAGCCAGTAGTTCAGTCCTAACTGGCTCAAGGTTGACTCAGCTTTTCATCCTTCTAAAGTCAATAAAATTAGGACCCAGATATTTGGGGTAATATGTTGATATTTATAAACTGCTCAGAGAATGCTGTAAAGCACTATGGAGTGATATATAAGTAAGTGCTATTGCTATTGCCATTGTTATTGCTATAAAGGGGTATATAAAGAACACTAGCATTAGAGATCTACCAGCAACAACCTCTGAGACTTCAAAGTGTGTTTTCAAGATAGCCTTGAAGAGAATTGCGGCAAAGGAATAAAAGCATAGGTCACTGTCCTTGGTGCTTCCTGGTTCAGGAAAGGGATAGCTATTGTGGGATCCTTGGTGCTCTCCAAGCTTGATGGTTTTCTTGCAGATATTTCATGATCCAAGTAGATAACATCATCAATGTTAATGATATTATCTAGTTGAGTCATGAAACATCTGCAAGAAAACCACCAAGCCCAGAGAGCACCAAGGACCCCATAGTTCAGGGATGTCAAACTGTTGTCCCGTGGGCTGGACGCGTTACAAGGAAACCGTGCCCACCCCATTGCCAGCAATGGGGAAAATGTTCAGATACTTGCGAGTTTGACATGTCTGCCATAGTTCAACCCTGAGATACAAATATTCTATCAGTTAGCTATTGACCAAATACTATCCTGGCAACATCTCCTACCTCATGTTCCTACTGGAGCAATGAGTTCAAGAGATTCCCCAGATTATGTACTAGTTCTTTAATGAGAAGTGCTGCCCCATCAAGAGCTATAGATGGAACACCCAAGCTACTAAATGGTAAATGAACTAACATTAACCCCTTCTTGCTAGGATGCAAACAGAGTCTCTTTTGCCCTATCCGGTCCCTCACAGCCTCCAGACCTTGGTTCAGTTTTATCATATCTTCTATTCACTCTGAGAGTTTATCATTCTATTTCTTTTTTTTTCCTCCCCCACCCCCTCCCCCCGCCCCTGCCCCCCAACTTCCCAGAGCAAGTACAGGGTTATACAAACATATTAAACATCATCTATTTAAGTTTACTAATTATACAATAACCAAAATCATACTAACCCTTAACTCTCTTCAAACTTTAACATCATAAGTTTATAAACAAATCCATTACTCATAAAATAAATGAAACTTTGTAGTTCCATATTTCTTCTGAACATATTCTATCCATCTTCTCCATACAATAACGTATCTCTCTTGTGAATGGTCTTTTAAATAAGCAGAAATTTTAGCCATTTCTGCTAAATTAGAAACCTTAATTACCCATTCTTCTAAAGAAGGCAGAGTATCCTTCTTCCAATATTGACCCACCAATAATCTCGCTGCTGTTATTAAATTCAACATTAAGATAGTTTCTTTAGCATCAAAATCCACAAAAATACCCAAAAGAAATAACTGGGGAGTAAACTTAATCTTCCTTTTAAAAACCTTTTGAATGTTCCACCAAATCATAATCCAAAATGCTTTAATATTTTTACAAGTCCACCAAACATGAAAATAGGTTGCATCCAAACAACCACATCTCCAACATTTAGGTTGCAGGTTCGGGTACATACAAGACAACTTTTTAGGATCCAGATGCTATCTATAACACATTTTATAAAAATTTTCCCTCAAATTTTGAGCCTGCGTAAATTTAACATTTCTGACCCTGGTTCAGTTCTATCATATCTTCTATTCACTCTGAGATTTTATCATTCTATTGATGATATAACCCAGCCCCAAATGATAGATGATCTCTACCAATCTTTTCAAGCATATGTTAAATAAGGTGTGAGGGAGGCATTGAAGGTTCTAAGTCCTCAATCTCATTTTCAACAACACTGTGTGGGACCACCTGCTCAGGAAAGTGTGGAAACACTGTAAAACAGTGCCCCAAACTCCAATCAATGTTCCAAACTCCAATCCTTGCAGGCAGCCCAAGAGGATACTAAGATCAATGTCACTGAATGCTGCTAACAGATCTAGCAAGATCAGAAGGGACACATCAGCCTCTTCCAAGTTCCATTATAGGTCAATCCCGAGAGTAACTACTATGAGTGCCATCCTAGGTCCAAACCTGAAACCTGATTGCACAGCTTCTAGAATCTAGATAATTCATCTCATGCAGAATCCTCTGTGGTATTAAACCTTACTAGGAGGAAGTTCTGCACCTGGGATCATTGGGGCAAATCTCTTTCCATAGACAAATTTAGACAAATCATCTATCTAATTCCCCTATCCCAGTGGTTCTCAACCTGTGGGTTGGGACCCCATTTGGGGTCGAACAACCATTTCATGGGGGTCGCCAAACAACACAGTCCGCCATTTTTTCCCCCTTTTCCTTAGCTGTGCTACTCCCTTTTATTCTATTGGCTTTTGAAAGCCAATAGAATAGACTCTCTTGAATAGAGTCTAATTCTATTGGCTTTCAAAAGCCAATAGGAATTGTCCAGGCTGTCTCTGCCCTGCTGAGCCTGCCAAAAGTCCCATTCTGCAAACGGTGCTGCACCAGTTGAGTAGTCCTCAACTTACGACCGATTGAGTAGTCCTTGACTTACGACCAGTTAGGGGTCGCGGCATTAAAAAGGTTGAGAACCACTGCCCTAGGCAGAAACTGGGTGAAGCACTTTGAAAGATCATTAATAGTCAGCTCTGGTCCCCAAAGTCCCAGTTGCATCAGCAGGCAGTTCTAAAGGCATAAATCTACTATTGATGTTGCGTCTATTGGCAATAGTTCCTCAAATGGGGCATACCTTCCATAATCTTTCAGGTTATGAACTGGCATAACAATTTATCCCCACTGAGTTTGGAAGAAGAATGTAAAAAATAAAGACTCAGCAGACTTAAAGGCTTAGTAGCATCCCACCAAGGGATGGATAATATACAAGAGATGGATATTGCTTCTACCATCACCACATATAAACTTATAGAAGACAATCCTCGGCAATCTAAATTACACAGCCTTACAGTTAATATCATAAAATAATTGCAAACTTATTTTCAAGAAATACGAATAAAGATGTGCTGATAGTCGTATTTTAACATAAAATAACCTTTTTTTAATCCCTGAGGGATCAGGAATGCGGATTTTCTCAGTTTAATATTAGTACATCTCTGAAACAAAGTTTTGATACTTCAGAGATGCTAAGCCTTGTAATACACACAGAGAGATGGACCACAGATGATCTTGAGTGATTCAGGAGGAGGGAGCAAAGTTTGACATTCAGGAAAGATAATCAGCCTTCTCAAGCAAAAAACCTGTTCCCCATCGACCATGATCCAGAGACTACTCAGCTTTTCATACAGCTACTAACATTACAAAAAATATGCTCATTAATTGCATTCATGCAATTAAATTCCTTTCCAGTTTGGCATTAAAAAAGCAATGTGAAAAAAACATTTTCAAACTTCAAATGCCTTTAGATCAGACAGTTTATTCTAAACTATCAACTCTGGGTATTTTAAGGGTGAATTTGAAACCACTTAAGTATTTAATTTATTAAAACATTATTTCAACATTATTGTTTAATGAATTAAGCAACTTCCCTGCTTGGGAAGATCAGCATGGCCAAATATTGGTGATTGGCAATATCTTCCCCTAATTTACCAAATCCTGTAGTTTCGCCTAAGAGCCTTAGTTCTTTGTGAATGAGGTTCTCTATCTTTGATGAAGAAACATAAGAAATTGCCTTATAGAGAGTGAGAGCTTTGGGTCATCTAGCTCCAAACTCTTCATTCTTCATTGGCTGATGGGTTTCTATAATCAGTAAACCATGTTTTATTACTTCGCATATTGTAATAAGACTATCTATTGTGGCTAACTGAACAAGTTGTAGCTCAAAAACCAAAACCCAAGGCTTACACAAGCCACTAACTGGCAAGTAATTGTCCACTAACAGCCACTAACTGGCAACTAATTGTCCAAATCCCACACAAGAGTATTTCCATCTTAATTTTATGATGCTAAGGACTGGATCTTTTGCATGGAATGCACAATTGAACTATCATGCAATAGGCAATTTTCCAGTTGGATAGTAGGTGGGATCCTAATAGCAGGGGATAATGTCCTGATAATGACACTATACACAGCTGCGTAAGGAAAATGATCATGTACTGTCTGTGGATCCAGATAGACCCTATGCTATTTCTCTTTACTGAAGGGGTACTATAAAGGTGAGCGGAGTAAGCTTTTCTGTTGTTAGCTATATACAATGTTTTATTGATTTATTTATTAAATTTATATGGCTGCCTATCTCACAAGAAGTGACTCTGGGGGCAAGTAAAACAAATATATAAAATTGATCATTCTAATAATATTATTAAATAATTATTAAAAAATAAAATATTATTAAAGTATACAAATCATAAGGCACAGAGAGTGAATGTATCATTCACAGTAGTAGAGCCACTTAGGATGTTACTGATTCCCTGGGGCCCCCAAGCCTCATAGCCTAACCAGGTCTTGAAGGACTTCTAGAACACTAACAGGGATGGAGTTAACATTGCAACAGGAAAGGCCCACCTCTCTGGACCCATCAAATGTAAGTCCCTAGTAAATGCAATCTGCTTCTTTGCAAGATCTAATGGGTTGGGCTGATGTAACTGGGGAGAGATGGTCCCTCAGATAACCCTCCCCCATGCCATCAAAGACTTTAAAAGTTATACCAGCACCTTGAATTGGATCTCAAAGCAAAATGGCAGCCAAGGCAGCTTGCTAAGCAGAGGGGTGACATATACTTTCCTGAGAGCACACATCACTGCCCACGCTGCTACATCCGGCACCATTCCAGATATTCTTCAAGGGTCCAATAATCCAATCTAAAGGTGAGTAGGGCATGGGTTACTGTGAGCATAGCCTCCCGATCTAGGACAGAGTGCAAGTAGTGCACAGCCTGAAGCTGACACTATCATGCAAAATGATGCCTTATCTGCTACAGTGCAAACCATTTATTCTGCCACCAGGGCAATCACAGAATAAGGAGACCTTTTAAAAAGCTTGTCAAAGCAATGACTGCATGCTTTTCTGCAACTGATTTAATAGCATGCGGTTTAACATATATGAACCTTGAACTGGATTATTACAACATTCATCAAGATGACATTTTTACATCTAGTAGACAGGATGCCTGTTCTAGTCTTGGTTAGCACTTGGGTTGGCAAGAGTCAGTATGGAGGTTTTGTTCATTTTTATGGAAGTTATACAAGCAGATTGGCACTTGACTTTTGAGAAACCCTCAACCCAGAATGGTCTTTCCAGGCTGATGTTTCCCAGTTCAATTGGGCAGGAATTATAGGAGTTTTCCAGCTATATTGGACCTGTAGTCCAATATAGCTGGAAAGCGCCAGGAAGGCTGATTTAGAATTTTTTTACTGGACCTTTCTCCCACTCCCAAGCTGAAGTGCTGTCCACCCATCCTTGAGCCAGTGTAAATTTTTACTGCCTTGAAAATTGCTATCCTCGTGGCTGATCCCTGCTCTATTCCTGGTCACTGCCAATCACCTGATTTTCCTCCAAGATAATGAATGACAAAGTTGACGGATTTTATACACTTTGTGGCTGTCCTTGGATGATGTCAAGAGATTGGGAAAATACTGAAAGACGGACTGGCTGAACTGTTGCTTAATTCTGCTTTCCTTTTTATTTTTTTTTATTATTTTTTGGGAGTTTTTAAATTGATTCTATTTTATTCTATTTTACCTTATTTTTAATTTTTTGGATTTTTTATTTTCTATTGGTATTTTTATGAAGAAAGAAAGATAAATTAAAATGGCTTCAAAACGACAACCAGCTACTACAGCTCCTAAGGTAACTTCTTCTCCTGCTACTTCTACTGTGCAACAACAACTTAAAATAATACCCTCAGTGCAGCAACCTAAAACTACTCCACCTTCACCTCCCCCATCTGGCACATCAGCACAAGACATTAAAGAAATAATGGTAAATGCTGTGTCACAGTTTAGGGAGGAAATGAAGCAACTTTTGGAACAGAATAAATCTGAAAGCAAGGAAGAAATGAAGAAAGAGATGAAGGAGCTTTTAGAACAAAATAATACTATTTTGAGGGATGACATACTTTTAGCTTTATCTGGAGTGGCCTCAGTGGTCGTGAAGCTGGATTCTAGAGTGGAGGAAATTGAAGAAACAGTAGAACTTTTGGATTATAAATTCCAAGATATGCAGAAAAAAGTGGAAACTTCACAAGATGATATTCTCATGTTTCAGTACAGACAGATGGAATATGCTTTGAGAATAAGAGGCCTGAAAGAAGATAAAACCCAAGACTTGATGGAAATGGTGATTAATGACTTGGCTGTTATTTTGAATATAGATAAAGATGAGTTACGTGGGGAAGTGGAAAGAATTTATAGAGTTAATTCTTGGATTGCAAAACAGAAGAATCTGCCTAGAGATGTGGTGATATATTTTGCTAAGAAGTCTTTGAGAAATCAGATTCTGCAAATTTTTTACAATAAAAGATTTCAGATTGCTGCCCAAGATATTATTATTTTAAAGGAAATTCCACAAGAGTGGTTCTATAAAGTTTCGTATTTGGCAGAAATGGCAAAGATTTCGGCTTTTTTAAAGGAGCAATCTCAAGAGAAATTTTTTGCGGTATGGGAAAAATGGATAAATTTTATACAACATAATTTGGATATGGAAAAATATTATTTAGCTTTTCTATAACTTGTAATGATTGTTTTTTTTCTTTCTTCTTTTTTTTACGCTTTATGTATTATTATTCATATACTTTTTTATATATGTTTTATTTTTCGTCTACTCTTCTTTTTTTCTTTCTCTCTCTCTTTTCTTTTTCCTTTTTTCTTCTTTTTTTTCTTTTTTTTTTTTAGTATATATTATTCACTTTAAAGCTTATGTTATGTATATTATTATTATATATATTATGATTACGATTTTTATTATTATTATTAATTATCTTATAAATTGTAAACGTTATTTTTAAAATTTGTTAAATAATCCTATATTCAGTTCTGGGAAGTCGGGGGGGGAGGGTGGGGTGGTTTGGGAGGGGGGGGTGGATGTTTATCTGTAAAATTTCTGAAAAAATTCAATAAAAAAAAAAAAGAGATTGGGAAAATACTATTTTAACATTGGAACAGCTTAAGCATGGTTTAAGTCTATCTCATTCACTGGCTGAGGATGGGATCGGTAATGGGGCATGTCAAATATAAAATGTTGCCACAGCAGTTTGGGGCAATGTTGAGTCACCTAAACACTTCACGCTGGGGTTATTGCAATGTTCTCTCCATAGGGCTGCCTTTGAAGGCCATTCTGAACTACAGCTGGTGCAGAACACAGCAAAGCAGGTATCTTAATTGAGCTGTGTTTTTCCACCGTTTTATGAATTGTACACAATTCAATGATTGTCACTTATAATAGCAATAACAATAGCACTTCGACTTATATACTGCTTCATAGGGCTTTTACAGTCCTCTCTAAGCAGTTTACAGAATCAGCATATTGCCCCAACAATCAGGGTCCTCGTTTTACCGACCTCAGAAGGATGAAAGTCTGAGTCAACCTTGAGGCTAATAGGATCAAATTCTTGGCAGTGGGCAGAGTTAGCCTGCAATACTGCATTCTAACTACTGCATCACCATGGCTCCAGGTGATAATAGAACCTGGAATAGCTATGAAATCACCTTTATTCAATTGTTCCTTCCTATTTATTCCTTCCTTATTTATACTCCACCTTTATTTTTTTATAAAATAAAAAGGGGGGTGAGATGGCTCAGCAGTTAAGGACCCTGAGCTTGTCAGTTGGAAAGCTGACAGCCAGGGTTTGAGATCTGAGTGCTGTGCAATGGTGTGAGCCCCCATAACTGGCCCCAGTTACTGCGCACCTAGCAGTTTGAAAGAATGCAAATGTGAGTAGACAAGCAGGTACTACTTTGGTGGGAAGGGAACAGCATTCTGTGTGCCTTGGTGATCCTACTCTTTGAGTTATGTTTGGCTTTATAATAGGCTTTGCAGTTTTACCAATGTGAGTTTTTATATCTTATACTTTTGTTATTATTGGTTTCTGACTTTATTTGAATTGGTGTAAGCTTTGCAGAATTGCAAACTGCAGTTAAGATAGATGATAGATAGATAGATAGATAGATAGATAGATAGATAGATAGATAGATAGATAGATATGAAAGATAGAAAGACCCTCCAACAGTGATATTTCTGCAGAGACTTCAAATCAATGGATTCTGCTAGCAGTCGTCATAGAACTTTGGTGGAGATAGATGGATTACTGCAAATAACTGATTAATCATCCCTCATAAAAAGATTGATTCATTTTATTTTGTTTTGTTGACTTTATTTACTGGAGGCTTTTTAAAGTGTCATATTGATAAAGATTCAGGTGACTGTATAGGATGAAAGATAACACTATGTTTTTATTTCTACTTATTTAAGCAGCTTTTGTTTCATTACATTAGTCTAAATTAGCCTTTCCCTTATTGCCTTCCAGATGTTCGGCTAGTGAGTCCATTTTATAAGATTGCTTAAAGCTATACAGAGGGCATCAAGTTGACCATGGCAAGTATTCAGCTGCAGCATTATCAAACTGACCAAGGAAAGCTGCTTTAACCCCAATCCAGAGGCTAAATTGTAGGGTTGAATAATCTCTCTGACCCCAGTGCTGACTAGATCATGATGTTCACTTGACTACTTGGCTTGGCTCAGGTAAGCTTTGCTTAACCCAGTAAAATCATTCATAAAACTTTTTGGTAATTTTGAGCCAATCCTTCTCTCTCTGAGAAAGTAAAAGCCTCCCTATCCACAGTTAGCAGAAAGAAGATCTGACCATATGTTGCCAGCCTTTATTTACGGTCCTTATGGCAAGAAGCTGTCATTGAAACCTGGAGGAGCTGCCATTTCTATTTAGCTCAAACTGGAATTTGAAATCATCACAATAATGTTAAAATGAAGGATGCGCCTGTTATCTTGACATATCCTGCTTTGAAGAGTATCATAAAAGTATCAAATGTATCCTTACAAGTGATATTTGAAGTTATCATAAGAAAGCCAGGAAACTTAGCCCTTAGCCAGTGATAGTGTGAGGGGTCCTTGGTAATCTCTGAGCTTGGTGGTTTTCTTGCAGACATTTCATTACCCAAACTAGGTAACATAATTGGTGCTAGTTTGGGAATAGAACGTCTGCAAGAAAACCACCAAGCTCAGAGAGTGCCAAGGACCCATCATTTCAACCCTGAGCTACAAATATATTCTCCTTTATTGATACCAGTGGTACTGTCTCCAACAATAGTTATGGGGCATAAATGTCTACGGAGACATTTATAGTTATGGGACAAAGTATTTGAAATCTGTGTTGCTGGTACTCTATGGGTTGTAATGCCAGATATTGTATCTGGGCATTTGACTCTGAACAATGGGTCCTGCTCATCTCTGTTATGCTGTGGACTAACAATCATACATCCTCATAAACACTGCAAGAGAGATTTTGAAAACCATACATGGAGAAATGAGCAGAGCTTAAATAGGAGGGTTACGCTGGATTAAAATGGAGGTACATTGCTAGTTATCACACCAGGGAATTTGGCCACTTCCTATTCTCATTATACTTGCCTTAGGCTGGACATATTAGTCTTTCATTGCATAAATATTGAAAATCATTCAATGTTAATGGGAGATAATTAAGGATCTGTCAGCCAGCAGTGCCTGTTTTAAATATAAATGTGTGAAAATAACTGGCAACTTTATCATGGGAGAGAAATGTGCCCCCAGAAACAATAATGGGATCCATTGATGAGATTCTTCCTTTGCCGAGAGCCTGGAAGGGAAGCAGATTTTGCTCCTCTTCTTAATCCTGAGAGATGTGAGATGTCACAGCCTTTACCAGCTGTTCTGCAGCAGCAAGCAGAAGGTAAACTGCTCTTGTGAAGACACTGCTTGGGCATGCAGAATCTTTATTCTGTCTGGGCATGTGATGGTGGACCTTAGCATTCATTTAATAAGTATTAATGGAGTGGGATTTGAATAGGGTGGGGGAAGCCAGGGATCTCAATCTGGAGCTTAATGGATTGCCAAATTAATAGCAGACACCAAGTTATTGATAGTGTAGTTGATGATTGGAATCATATGCAGCTCGGTCATATAAAAACTATGTAAAGATCTTGCTGAGAGATCTTTCTTTGATCTTCTCAACTAAGACTTGTAGCATTCCATGTCTCTCCATGCATTCATTTCTTCCCTGGTTATTTCAAGCTTTTTTAATTACACAGTCCAGCAATGTAAGTGTTTTGGCATAGGCTAATCTAGTCAAGGGCCAGCTATTCTTACAAATCACCAAAAGCAATAACTACATTTTCATAAAATGGAAGTGATGGTTAAGTTAAGCTTACTGCAGGGAATAATTAGGAGTAGAAGTTGTCTCTGTTTTTCTAAATTGCAGGAAATGTGCTTCAAACTGGAGATTCTGGCACACTTATTCTAGTAATAAGATTGGGGGCAGAGAGAGGGCCAGGAAGAAGGACTGTGCAATGATCAACCTGTGTCATTAAAGGGAGGAGAGAAGCTTCTGATTCACTTGGAAATGCCACCATCTGTACTCATTCAGTGCCCATCAAGGACGATGTTAAGATTTGGGATCTATGCAAAGTTACTTGGCATCTCAGACATCTTCTTCCATTCCCTGTCCTCACCCAGGGGCTGGTATATTTCTTTACAAAGAGCAATAGGTGGTTTTCTTTTATCTAAAGACTCTTTTTACAGGGCCCATAAGTCTCTGAATCCCAGAATTCTCCATTTAAATTCAATGTTCTTCCAATTTAATCTACCATATCCAGTAATGAATGCAATGGGTTTTTAGAAAGAAAGAAAGAAAGAAAGAAAGAAAGAAAGAAAGAAAGAAAGAAAGAAAGAAAGAAAGAAAGAAAGAAAGAAAGAAAGAATAAGTTCCTTCAAGACAGTTTGGACTCTTGGCATCTGCCCGGACTAACCCCTGCAGTTTTCTTAGCAAGGTTTTTCAGAACTGGTTTGCCACTGCCTCCTTCCTAGGGCTGAAAGAGAGAGACTGGCTCAAGGTCACCCAGCAGGCGTTGTGCCTAAGGTGTCCCAGGGTCTTCCCATTTTTAGCCTGATGCCTTAAGTATTATATCAAACTGGCTTTGTATTGAAAACTGACTCTATATTTCATCTCAATGCAAATATGGCAACCATAATATTGTTACCACCATCTGTTCCTCCAAAAACTCCAGGGCTATAATGCATTCAATAGGGTAGAACCTGCTATTTTCCAGCAACTGCATTTAATTGCTGAGAAAAAAAAACGTTTACTGAGAATAGTGGCTTTTTCTTGGATAACATCATATGAAAGGATAAGTGAAGGCCCACAAAAATTGCCAGATTGACAATGGCAAGAACAATAAAAAACCCTCTCTTTGAAAATCATCTTCTTCTGATTGCCCAGTTGAAAGAAGGAAGTCTTTCCTCTCCTCTGAATTCTGTATGTTTAGCAGAGCCATCTCACTTAGACCCTGGATCTCGCACTCTCCCCAAATTATCTCATGTGAAGGAAGAGATGAGTTATTGCTTTTGAATATCTCAAGCCCAATGGGATTGGCCCATCTCTCTGTGTATTTTTCAAAGGACATGGGAATATGAACAAGACTTGGGGGTTCTGGTTATTAAAAACAGGGTGGCTTTGAGTTGATCATGAGGACATGGTCCTCCTTACCATGGATCTCCCATCATCAGCCAGGTGAATCAACAAAAACCAATGCAATCCTAGGCTGCAGTAACAGAGGAATAGAATCAAGATCACGTGAAATATTAGTACCATTTTATAAAACAAATGTACAGGTATAGTATAGGGGGTACCTTGCTCAATAGTAACTGTGAGGAGGATCTCAGAGGCCTAGTGGACAATCACTTAAATATGAGCCAGCAAATGTAAGGACCCACCCCACTTTGCATCTTAAGAAGACAGAACTCTTGGAATAATTCTTCCAACAGGAATCCTTTATTAAGAGAAAATGGTTGCAGGCATGCTAGACAGGACTTGGGGTCCAAGCTCTCCCATTCAAGGTTTTAAGGGGTTCCCCAGTAGTCCCACCCAATCAACCCCCCTTCCAGTGATAGTTTCAAGTATCACAATTCCACTCCCTTTCTTCTTTCTTCCGTCTGGATGGAGACTTCAGATAACTACATGAAAGGCAACTTCCCTCCTTTGGTATGTTAACGCTTCGAGGTTACAATAAACACACATTCAGCATTCAGCTCTTTGAAGTGTAAAGAAGGAAGTGAGGGCCATAAAGCCCCTTTGTTCTCCCCCTTCTCTCCCTCTTATGGCAGAATCCAGAGAAGGCAGAATTGGGAGTTTCTATATTTGATAATTTAAAGATGAAATATAATTGGATTCTGACATCCGGCCCCTCTTAACAATAAGAGAGATCCACCTGAAAGAAAACACAAGTATAAAATTTAGTCAGGCTTGTTAGGATACTCTGTGTGAAACTTCTTCAATAGCTTCGGGGCTCTGACATGACGTTTATGGACCCACTCATTTTGTGAGGGAGGGAGGTGTTTCCAGGCAACTAGGTACTGAGTTGCTCCATGATATCTCCTAGAGTCAAGGACTTCCTTTATTTCGAAGTGTTGTTCACCCTCCACCATGATTGGAGGTGGTGGGGGGGGGATTTTTGGCCGTAGAGGTGACTGATGCTCTCTTTTCAGCAAGCTGCAATGAAAAATTGGGTGTATTTGCCTGAGATTTTTGGGTAATTCTAATTCTACTGTTACTGGATTTATGATTCTTTTAATTGGAAAAGGTCCTATGTATTTTGGTCCAAGTTTTTTACAGGGCTGTAGGGACTTTAGGTATTTTGTAGATAAGTACACCATCTCTCCTATAATGAATGGTGTAGGCTCAACCCTTTTTTTATCGGCTTGTGTTTTGTAAGCCTGCCTAGCTTCATCTAGTGCTTTTCTGACTATTGGCCAGGTGTTTTGTAATTTTTCCATCCATTCTTTCAGCGAGGGGATCGTTGGTTCGTTTGGGGTTAATTCTGGCATGGGGTTGAAACTTTGACCGGTGGCTATTTGAAAAGGAGTGTAACCTGTGCTGGAGTGGACTGCATTATTGTAGGCAACTTCTGCAAAGGGGAGTAAGTCCGCCCACTCGGTCTGCTGGAAACTAAGAAAACATCTTAAATATTGCTTAAGTACTGAGTTCATTTTTTCAGCCCCCCCATTTCCTTGAGGGTGGTGGCTAGATGTCAGTCCCTGAGTGGTTCCTAAGAGGGATAAAAATTCCTTCCAAAATGCAGACGTAAATTGCACCCCCCTGTCAGAGATGATGCGTTGGGGTGCCCCATGCAATCTGTAAATGTGTTGGATGAAAAGTTTTGCTAAGGCTTTTGCAGTGGGAATCTTTTGGCAAGGGATAAAGTGCACCTGTTTGGAAAACAAGTCCGTGACCGTCCAGACCACAGTATTCCCATTGCTTTCTGGCAATTCCACTATAAAATCCATGGCTATTTCTCTCCAGGGGGCTGAGGGACTTGCCACTGTTTGCAATAGTCCTGGCACTTTCCCTTGCAACCTCTTTGCCGTGGCACATTTTGGACAACTGGCTATATAACTTTCAATGTCCTTTTTCATGGATGGCCACCAAAATTGCCGTTTAATTAAATGTAAAGTTTTTACAAATCCAAAATGCCCTGCTGATTTTGTGTCATGGCAAAGGTGCATGAAAGTTACTCTTTGAGTTGTTGGTATATATAACTTTTCCCCTATCCAAGGCAACCCGTCTTTCATTGTCACACATTTTTGTTTTTCTGGAACCAATCATCTGTTTCCAAACTTTTTCTGAATTCAATTCCAGTTTGGCTGTCCAGTTGTGGTTTTAATTTGGCTTGGGTTCTTGTGGTTACTGGTGCTGCCAGTTGTGACTCTGCCATTATTGGTCTAGAGTCTGTGGTTCGTGCGCTGTTATATTGGGGCATGCGAGATAGTGCATCTGCCAGGAAGTTCTTTCTTCCTGGTAAATGTTTGAGCTTAAATTGGAATTGGTGAAAATGCTGGGACCAGCGGGCTTGTTTGGGATTGAGTTTCCTGGAAGTTTTCAGGGCTTCCAAATTTTTGTGATCAGTCCACACCTGGAAGGGGATTTTGTTGCCTTCCAGGAACTGTCGCCATGTGAGTAATGCCCAACGTATCCCATAAGCCTCCTTCTCCCATACGGGCCAGCGCTGTTCTGTTTCCGTGAGTTTCTTGGATGTATATGCACAGGGTTGCAATACTGCATCATCATTTTCTTGTAATAGCACAGCCCCCACTGCCACATCACTTGCATCTGCCTGTATTATGAAGGGTTTGTCCATGTCTGGGTGCCTTAGTACTGGTTCGGCAGAAAAAAGTCTCTTTAGTCTCTCAAACGCTGCTTGGCACTCCATTGTCCATGTTAGTGGCTGGCTAGGTTTTACTGAGGATGTTCCCTTCGTTTTTAGTAAGTTAGTGAGGGGCAAGGCTATCTGTGCAAATGAGGGGATGAATTGGCGGTAAAAAATTTGCAAAGCCCAGGAAACTTTGTAGTTGCTTTCTTGTGCGGGGTGGTGCCCATTCTAATACTGCTCTGACCTTCTCTGGGTCCATTTCAATGCCCTGTGGGGATATGCGATAGCCTAGGTAGTCTATCCTTTCCTGGTGGAATTCGCATTTTGAGAGTTTGGCATATAGGTGAGCGGCTCGCAGCTTCTTTAAAACCGCTCTGACAAGTTTGACGTGTTCTTCTTTTGTTTCGGTAAAGATAAGAATGTCGTCCAAGTAAACAAGGACCCCCTTAAACAGGTGCTCCCTTAGAACGTCATTGATTAGTTGCATAAAGACTGCAGGGCCCCCTTGTAATCCAAATGGCAAGACTTTGAATTGATAGCACCCCATGGGGCAGTTAAATGCAGTCTTCCATTCGTCCCCTTCCTTGATTCTCACGCGATAGTAAGCTTCCCTTAAGTCTAGTTTAGAAAAAATTTTCCCTTTCGATAGATGTGACAGCATGTCTTTCATGAGGGGCAGCGGGTATAGGTTGCTTTCACTGATTGTATTCAGGGCCCTATAATCCACGCATAAACGTAAAGAGCCACCTTCTTCTCTCTAAAAAGGACCGGGGCAGCCACTTTAGGCTTGGCTGGCTCAATGAAACCTCTCTCCAGGTTTTTTTTTATAAATCTTTCCATTTCCTCCTTCTCCTTTGGGCTCATGGAGTATAATCTGGGCTTCGGGAGTTTTGCCCCAGGCTTGAATTCAATGGTACAGTCTGTGGGTCGGTGGGGGGGAAGCTCATTCGCCCTCTCCTCACTGAAGACTTCAGCAAGGTCCCTATATTCCTCTGGTATTTCTGTTAATCTTTTTTCCTCTCCTATGGATGCTTTTTCTATTCTTGATTCTGGTAGCCTCCCTTGGGGTTTTAAGTCCATAGGGTCCCCCTTCGGGAATTTGATTTCTGTCGTCCTCCAATTTACCCAGGGGTTCCATTTTTTCAACCATTCCATCCCTAGAATCATTGGGCATTCCATACCTGGGGTCACCACAAACGTTAAGTCCTCTTCATGGTTGCCCAGGGAGAGATGTATTGGCAAAGTGGCTAGGGTAGCTGGCACCCCCCCTGCTATGGATCCATCTAGCTGGCCAAATGAGATTGGTTGTTCCAGTCTCCTGGATGGGATGCCCAGATTCCCCACTAGTGTTGGGCTAATGAGGCAGCGGGTACAGCCAGAGTCTATTAAGGCTTTCACCTTCACAGCTTCGGGCATGGGGGGGATTAATATAGTCACTGTTTTGAAGATGGGTGTGATGCATCCACTTACCAGGGGTTCGCCCTCCGAGCTGTCATCTGAGGCATCCACCGGCCCTGTGGTGTAGGCTGGAGTCCTTTCCCCTTGGTGAGCAGAGGTGGGGGTTTCTGCAATTTCCATCATTCTCATGGCCGTTTCTTTTGGCTTAGCTGAATACTTTCCGGGTTTGTTGATTGGGGATCTGTCTGGGTTGTGCTGGGGGGCCTTTGAGCGGCATTCTACAGCTCGATGCCCTTCTCTTCCGCACTTGAAACATCCCATTTGCTTCTTGGCTGTATCCGATGATTTCACCGGTTGGTGTGTCAGCTCAGGCGGGGGGCGGCTCCATTGTTTTCCTCGGCGGTGCCTCTTCAATATGTCGATCTCTGCTTCCTCTGCCAAGACGTACCATTCCTCAAGTCGATGTGGGTCCCCTCGGGGCAGGCAAGCATCATATAGATCATAGTTTAGTCCGTCTTTGAAACGGCCAAGGAGGATGTCTTCTGGCCAATTCAGTTTGCTGGCAATGGCCCGGAATTCTTGTGTATACTCAGCCACTGGGCGTTTGCCCTGCCTCATCGTTGTTATTCTTTCACGGGCTTTGCGATCAGCCAGGGGGTCTTCAAATCGTCTTCTCAAAGAGGACATGAAACGGTTGAAGTTACTGAGTTCTGGGGCATTGGAGTCATGCAAGTTCACTACCCAATCCGCAGCTGGTCCATCCAGGGCAGATTGCACGATCCGGATGCGGGCTTTGTCGCTGGGAATGTCCTGCCCATATTCCTCCATGTAGCTGAGGACTTGGGTTAGGAAAAACCCCAAGCGTGTTGGCTCCCCTTTGAATTTCACTTCCAACGGTGGACGTCTTGGAATGGATCGGTGCCTCTGTTGTGGGTGGTAGTGCCTTCCGTCCAGATTGCCATCTGTGGTCCGGTAGGGGGTGGGAGCTCCTGGATCAGTAGATGTCCCTGGGGTTGCAGGTTCCACGTCCCCCTCGGTGTCTCTCCCTTTGCGGCTCCAGGAACTGGGGCGGCCGTAGGGTTCAGTATTCTCCTCTCCTAGGGAGCTGAGAGTTCTCTTCATCAGGTCAATAGCTTTCTCTAGGATCCAGTCTGAGTACGGTGCCCAGCTTCCTCCCTCTTCACTTGCGTGCAGGGATTTCTCCATCTCCTGCTTCCATTCTGGTTGCTTGGTCCCCCGTCTCAGGGTCACCTTTCTTGATTCCTTTCCCCACTCACTTTTCTTTCCAACGCCCATCGACCAGCGAGGCTTGTGGTCCTGTGTCTCCACCACTTCTTCTCCTGAGGAATCTGGCCTCTCGGATCCCAACATCTGGCAAGGTTCCAACTGGGTCAGCGGCTCTCTTTCCAGGGAGTTTTTCCCCTTCTCTTGCTCCATTGTCTGACATGGTAAATTTTTGCAAAATCCCCCGGCAAGGGTCTTCCTTCCAGGTGGATTAATTTTGCAAGTCCTGTCTAATGTAAGGACCCACCCCACTTTGCATCTTAAGAAGACAGAACTCTTGGAATAATTCTTCCAACAGGAATCCTTTATTAAGAGAAAATGGTTGCAGGCATGCTAGACAGGACTTGGGGTCCAAGCTCTCCCATTCAAGGTTTTAAGGGGTTCCCCAGTAGTCCCACCCAATCAACCCCCCTTCCAGTGATAGTTTCAAGTATCACAATTCCACTCCCTTTCTTCTTTCTTCCGTCTGGATGGAGACTTCAGATAACTACATGAAAGGCAACTTCCCTCCTTTGGTATGTTAACGCTTCGAGGTTACAATAAACACACATTCAGCATTCAGCTCTTTGAAGTGTAAAGAAGGAAGTGAGGGCCATAAAGCCCCTTTGTTCTCCCCCTTCTCTCCCTCTTATGGCAGAATCCAGAGAAGGCAGAATTGGGAGTTTCTATATTTGATAATTTAAAGATGAAATATAATTGGATTCTGACACCAGCAGTGTGCTGCAGCTACCAAAAAAGCCAACACAGTGCTAGGCTGCATTAACAGAGGGATAGAATCAAGATCACGTGAAGTATTAATACCACTGTACAATGTCTTGGTAAGGTCACACTTGGAATACTGCATCCAGTTTGGTCACCAGGATGTAAAAAAGTTGTTGAGACTCTAGAAAGAGTACAGAGAAGAGCAACAAGAATGATTAGAGGACTGGAGGCTAAAACATATAAGGACAGTTGCTAGAATTGGGTATGTCTAGTTTAATGAAGAGAAGGATGAGGGGGGAGATGATAGCAGTGTTCCAATATTAGAGGAGCTGCTACAAAGAAGAAGGGGGTCAACTTACTTTCCAAAGCACCAAAAGGCAAGAAAGGAAACAATGGATGGAAATTAATCAAGGAGAGAAGCAACCTAGAACTAAGGAGAAATTACCTAATGGTGAAAACAATTAACCAGTGGAATGGCTTGCCTTCAGAAGTTGTGGGTGCTCCATCACTGGAGCTTTTAAGAAGAGACTGGACCTATCTGGAAAGGTATAGGGAGGAGATTGGACGAGAAGACCTCCAAGGTCCCTTCTAATTCTGTTATGTATAATAAACTTCTGTTTTTAAGAAAGCTATTTGGGATGGTTGAAAGGTACAATTATCCATTAAACAAGGAAAACAAAACAATGGATTTCTAAACCTACTGAAGAGATTATTTTATGCCCCTTACAGAAAATAACTTTTATTGTGCGGCCTTCATGGAGCGAAACAGGTGCAGATTGCATTTAATAGTTGCATTCCTTACTGCAAGCCAGGTGCCAAATTCTTAACAGCTAGCAATAAGCAAGACTTTTCAGAACAAATAGGTAGCAGGAGAGGAGAAAATCATTGTCTGTGGAAGCCACGGATTAGGTGTGAGAATGGGAACAAGGAGGTTGGAAACTGAACTTTACCTATTCTTCCTCGCTTACTGCAAACTTAATAGGTCAGTTGCAGACTCCCCATTCATGTATGATTCATGTGCTCTATGTTGCTTTGCCAATATTTTCATTTGTCTTTAATATCACTGGTTCTATAAAAGTACAATGCTATAAAAACCAAAGGAACTTTATGTCCCAGCACAATTGGTACATTACTACTGTAGGGGTAATTTTGTTCCAACAGGCAATTGTTTTCCATAGCAGCTGATAATACTGCCAAAATAAGAAGATGTGCTTCTTTTCTAAAGTTTTTTTATATATGGAACGATCAGCCAAAGCTTGAACAACCTTGATTAGTTTGAAAAGAGTATTTTGGATGCCAGGTTCCATGAGAGAGAAACTCAGTCTGTAAACAAACATGCTAATTTTATGGAGACAGACACAACCTAAAGAGAAAATGCCAGGGAAATATGAGATGGCTCTTCAAGACGTTTCAACATACTTTTTAAAACAAAAAATCAATAAAATAAAAGGTTTAGAATGCATGTGTTTCAGAGATTGGTTCCTTAAGCCTTGCTTTATTTTTTAAAAAAATGTATTGCATGAAACTAGAACTGTTGTGTAGAATGTTTATGAAGTATTTATGATTATTAAACAAAGATAATCAACAGCCCTCTCCAAGCAGTTTACAGAGTCAGCATGTTGCCCCTGACAATCTGGGTCCTCATTTTATCGACCTCAGAAGGATGGAAGGCTGAGTCAACCTTGAGCCGGTGAGACTCGAACTGCTGGCAGTCAGTAGAATGAGCCTGCAATACTGCATTGTAATCACTGCCCCTCCATGGCTCTCAGGAACATTTTAAAATTATGTTTGTATGTCATATCCCCCCCCCCCACTGTATTCATGTAAATTTCATAAAGAATCTATAGCCTTGCAAAATTAAGCCGTGATTCATTCACATTCAGTAGCAGGGATGGCTGTGACAGTGTGGAAAGGCAAGAAAAATCAAGATGCGATTGAAGTTCCACCTATTTTTATGTGTGTCACACACATGACCCAGAAAAAAAAAGATGTGGAGCTTTGATTGCATTGTCGTGGCCACCATCTTGATCTTTGAACCCCTCCTCCACAGATGCTTCTATCCAACAGAACTGGATTTGATATGATTTCAGTTGATTTAGATTAGATCTGGAACTTTTAGAATAACCAGCTGAAAGACTTTGTAATAGCCAATTGCACTTCTATATGGAGCTTCATCTCAGTATAGCAAGGATCTCTGCTTTGAGGAAGCATTGATGAAGAATTGAACTGCCAACTCTGTTGAGGAACAGAATAGGGGAAATGTAGTTGAGATGTTTTAAAAGAGTTCTATTAAGATTTCTACCAGGTGAAGTTCTTTCAAAGCACTTGAACATGCTTCCTCTCTTCACTCCCAACACAACTAGAGGAAGCCAGTTGAGGAAGGTAAATTCATGGCCATAAAACTATGGAGATTCTCAGTCATCCAAGTCATGATTGTTCCAAAGGTGCTTTTTCGAGAGGCAACTGGACTTTCTTTGTTTTTCCTTCAAGACATTTTGCATCTTATCCAAGAAGCTTCTTCAGTTCTGACTGAATGGTGGAGAATGAGAAGATTTATATTCCTTGGATTTATTTATATTCCTTTATATTTCTAATGCTCAGATGAGTGCAAGGAATCTAAATCCTTCAATTCTCCACCATAATACTTGATGATACTTGAGGCAGCCTAATTTCCAGTTTATTTCCAGTCTAATAGGTGAATTTGTCATGATTCTGAGCTGCTTGTAGTTAGGAGTGTAAAAAAAATTACATAAAGAAAAGTAACAGTATGCTTCATATCATGCTAAGTTTTCATAAGATGCAGAAGACCTGGCCCAGTTTGACTCATAATGACAGAGCGGTGGCTTGAAAATTGCAAGTGTTGGATGAAACAGATAGTTTCTTTCTTTACATGCATGTATACATGTATCCTGTAGACATTATATATACATTTAAATGCTGCCCAGCACCTAAGACTCCAGACAGTGTGCAATGATATTAAAAACAACCCTAAATGATCAAGCAAGCAAAAGAGCAGCCAGACCTAAATAAAATAAACAAAAACAGGTGGCTGATCATAAAAGTCTCATGAACAGTACCAAAATCAAACAGTCCTTAAGCTACAAGAAACATCTAGCAGAAAAACAGCCTTGGAATCCATAACCCTTTGAATTTTATGGGGAGGAGACCCTAAGGACTCCTTGCTCACATATTCATGTGGGCTTGAAGGAGACAAACCCTAAAATAACCCAAAGTGAAAACATGGGGTTTTTTTGGTTAAAACCAGGACTTTGAATTGGACTCAGAAACCTACTGATAGCCTGTGGATTTGAGTGTTGCAGTGACCTCAAAGTTATTGGTTGGTTTTCTCCATAGGTCAAAATCAGGTTCCGGCATTATAAAAGAATAACGGAATAACAGAGATAGAAGGGATCTTGGAGGTCTTCAGCCCCCAACACAAGCAGGAGACCCTGTACCATTCCAGATAAATGGCTGTCCAGTCTCTTCTTAAAAGCTTCCAGTGCTGGAGCACCCACAACTTCTGAAGGCAAGTCATTCCGCTGGTTAATTTGTCCTAGGTTGCTTCTCTCCTTAGTTAGTGCTTTGGAGAAGAGGTTGACCTCTTCTTCTTTGTGGCAGCTCCTCAAATATTGGAACACTGCTATATTTGCGGAGCTGTTTCATTCAATGTAGTGTACTTATTGAGATAGCTCTGTGTTTAATTACACTCTTCCTGGCTGCATAACTGTAAATATATAAAAGAGGCATTAATTGATAGAAGACGAGATTGATGGGCATTGGAGCTCCTTTTGTATGATGTGTACTGGAGAAATTGATTGTTTCAAGGAGGAGGAATCAGTGGTTGGAGATCCAGCAGGAGCAAGCAAGATCTGAAGAGAGATCAGCCGAGTGAGCTGGATGGTAGAAAGAGCTGCATTTTTGGAGAACAAGACCAGAGGGAAGTGAAAACACCTCGACAAAAGTGCTGGAATCCAAGAAATCCAGGAAAGTGCTATTTCTTCCCTTTCCCATTCTCTTCCCTAGGATAGAAGTAAAGCGAGAAATGAAAGCAAAAAAGAGGCTATGGAAAAGAAGTAGAAACAGAGTAAAACAGTTAAGGCACTGTAAAAGGTTTGATTTGAAATTGTGTTTATAGAACTATGCATTTGTCATTTGTTAAGCCCAATGCTTTTTTTGTAAGAAAAAAGGTGCCAGAACTCACATCTTGTTAATTTTTTATTGAAATAATTATATATTCAGTTAACATAAATTTAATTTATTGTATTTAAGGCAAATGTTCATAGTAAATTTTACACTAAAAATTAAAAGATTTTCAATTCACCAATGATTTTGCAAAATACGGTAGTTCACTGCACACACCTCCACACACGTCAGTTGTGTAACGAAACATAACAGTCACTGCCCGCAGTAAGCACTCAGCGCGCAACCACACGACCAATCACAAGCCGAGCAGTGCCATCACAACCAGTGTGGATGAAGTACACACAAGCAACTCACATGCACTGTTTTAATGATTTTGCCACCAACCTGCTATGCTCGATAGGGCAATTCAAGTCCACGTGGACCAAACATCAAATTTTCAAAAGTTACTTTTAAAACTTGGAAAATCCATTGAAAAAAGTTGCCAGAACTCCATTCCAGTGTGTTCTATGACAAAAAAGCACTGGTTAAGCCAAGGCTGCTTATGTGTGTTATTTGTTAAGCTGTAGGAGATAGAAATACATTGTGTGCATGTCTACATAGGCAGAGCAATAGTAGCTCTCATCCTCTAATATTTGACCATTAACTTCTTGGAAATTTCTGGGAAAAGGTTATGGCATGTAAATTTGGCCACCTTGGTGATATTTACTTTCTTTATTCTTCTTTTTGGTAGAGTTTTGCTGTCAATCAAGGGAATATTATACCTACCTCTTCATTACATCTTTGAAAATGCTGTCTTCCCTTGAGATTTCATTTTGTCCCTGTTTGTAATACTTTTGTATGCCCTAGGAGTGGTGGCTTGGAGATTTGCAGTAGCTGGTGATGGTTCTTTCTGTCAGCCCAGAGACTGACTTAAACTGAAATTAACTAAAGATGTAACCAGGCTTTGTTGGATCTCTCTGATGAATAGGATTCAACTATCCTTGAAAGATCAAACGTGAAGCCTTGGTGGGGTACTGTAGGAAAGAACAATATTGTTCCTACATATTCCTACAAGATAACCCTTTATCTGATGTAGCAATTTCAAGAGATGGACTGTGTGTCTGTGTATTTGTGTGAGTGTGTGTGTGGGAGAGAGATATGATAGTAAATTATAGTTGAACTATTGTAGCCCATTTGAACATTCCAAAACTTCTAACTGAATTTAAAGAGTGGACCAGCCGCTATCTAGACATTTTTATTACATTTTGTGGAGAGTCTTGCTTGGCCAGGTTCCACTGAAACTGTATCTTTTCCATCATTTTCCTTCTCCATCAGCTCTTGGTTTTCTGAATTCCTTTCAAACTTATCCTCTCGTTTCTCTTTTTGACATTATCTTTACTTTAGGTTTCTGATAACATGGAAGGTTAAGTACAGATATCTACTACTTCAGTGGGCGCCTATATTTTATTTGCCACTTTTCTCTGTATTTGTCAATTTCAATCATCTTCTTTCTCCCCTTGGATAGAGGAGGGTGATCATTTGCTAGATTCACTTTTCTGTAAGACTAAGCTAGATGCACTGTCCTGCTAATGGGATGACTTCTGATCTACAATAGTGTCTTTTCATGTTTCTTTAATTCCTTGCCAATATGAATTAATGAGAAGGAACATAGGAAAAATAGGCAGAGCCCTGAAATGAAAATCTCCTATTCCTGCTAAATGACCCTATTTTCCCTAATAGCTGAGGATATCAGTAAAACAGAGGAGAAAACCAGTCAAATGTCCTAATAAGGACAGGGTCACTATGACATAAGGCATGACAGTGGCGTTTCCCCCATTGTATCTTGGCATGGCACCTACATGCACCTGCACAAGTTTTTTTTTCTACCCCTGGGTGTCACCGACCCACAAATGAGACATGCTGATGTTGACCTCAGTTATACAGGTGTTAAAATAGTATTTTCTCTCAGTTTTTCACAGCATCCAAGGGTATGGACACCCCTTAAGAATTGCTTGAGGGGAAATCGTGTAACTGGAAACAAAGGCAGAATTAAGGTCAGTAATCCAAATAGTAAATTTCATTCCAGTATGGTTGTCCAGACCAATAGTGGGGGATAAACCCTTATTTTAGCAAGTTTTAAGTCAACCTCCAGATTCTTAATTAATTGCTCAACAGTTTTAATACTATTTGTATTTTAATTCAAATATTGTTTATTTTATATTTCTTTACTGACTGTATTCACAGCCCACCCAATATTATTAAACCATTAGATTTTATATATCATCTTTTTAAAACCAGGGAACAGGATAAGAATGGAAATCTGTAGGGTCATTTTATAAGCATTCCATGGGGAAAGACCTCTTTAGGGAAACCTTATAGAAATGTTCTGCCATTTTTGAATGTCCTTTTCAATAGGAATTAAGAAGAGGAGGCCTCTCAATATTTATTTATTTTGCAGGTGAATAGGAAGAAACAGAAATCATTTTGAAAAAGTCAGTGGAACTTTACATTAGGATACCACAGAAACGAAATAGTCAGTTTAGTCATTATCCCAGGAAAAGACTCCAGCAATGGTTTTTTTTTTTCCAAAACTGAAATCTTCAGTTATAGTTGCATTCTGCTAATCTGAGATAAGTTTAGTGAAGAGGAACTCCGTTTTCTTCACATAAATCTGAAGTTACAAAATCAGGATCTTATAAGACCAGTTATAGCACACAGCAGGTTCTCCAACCAAGAGTTGTGTTGACTGAACAATTGTTAAATTGTGATCCTGTGCATCTTAGAGCAGGGGTCTTCAAACTTGGCCCTTTTATGACTTGTGGACTTTAACTCCCAGAATTCCTCAGCCAGGCATGCTGGCTGAGGAATTCTGGGAGTTGAAGTCCACAAGACATAAAAGGGCCAAGTTTGAAGACCCCTGACCAACCTTGACAATTTTAAGCTGTGTGGACATGCTGGCTGGGGAAATTCTGGGAGTTGAAGTCCACACAACTTAACGTTGTGTTCCCCATAGGTTGGAGAAAGCTCAAATGAAATACTTGCCAGCCTGCTTGCCTGCCCCTCTCCTAAGGCTCAAAGGAATAGTTTTCTTCCACCGATCTTTCGCATATCCCACGCACACATCTATAGTACCAGGTCAGGTCTCTCTGGCCAGAAAGCTTCACCTGGTTGGATGGGAAAGTTACCCGAGCAGGGCAATCCTACTTCAAAGGGGAGGGGGCGACAACAGCAGAGACCCTCTACCGCTGCTGCGCAAAAAAAAGGGAGGGTGAGAGCCGGACCCACTTTTAGTTTTAACCTATTCTGCAGCCGTTACTTTTCTCCGAGAGGACCTCTGCTGAATTACTTTGAATGGTAAGTATGTCCCCCCACAAAAAAAAAAAAAAATCGTTAAAGGAAGAGACGCTTAAGACTTGGGAGGAGGTAAAAACAGCCCCTCGCAAAAGTCCTCTGGAAAGTCCCCATGGCGGAGCCTTCCCATTTCTTCGTCCTCCGTCCGGCAGCAATTCCGGGCTGACGGGCGGCTCCGTTCTGAACTGTTTTCGTGGCCACCGGAGCGCGCGGGCGCGCTTGCATCTTTGCCACTTCCTCTTTCAGGAGCCGCCGAAGGAGCGAATCCCGCGGTGTCAGTCAAGGGAGCCGTTCAGCTCGCGCGCGGAAATATTCATTCCTCCACCCTCCTGAACAATGAGGCGGCGGTCGCCGCCACCACCGCCTCCCGCGTGCGCCCCGTGAGCCTCCTCAGAAGCTGCGCGGCCGGCTCCCACTCGGGCTGTGACGCCTGGCTGCTCCCTCGAGTGGGAGAGCGGAGCGCGCCCTTCGTCATCTCAGCCCGCGGGAGCCACCGCCGCGCCCTCTCGCCACGCGCCCGCCTGGCTTCCCGCGCCCAAAGTTGCTCCGCTCCTCAGGCGAAGGGCACGGGCGAGGTGGTGTGTGTGTGTGTGTGTGTGTGTGGGAGAGAGAATAGGGCAGGGCAGGGGGGCGGCGCTCTGCGGTAGGCTCCTCGGGCAAGGCGCCCAGACCAAGGCAGCTGGAGAGCGGACGACGGGCGAAGCCGCGGCGGAAGGAGGCGAAGGCGCTCCGCGCTGGCGGCGGCCGTGCCGGGACCTCTTTGCTCCGCTTCCTCGACCTCTTCGCCGCGACCTTCTCTCCCCCGGCCGCCAGACGCGGGAAGCACGCAACCCCGGTTGCCCGTCAGGTAAGGCGAAGTTCCGGGCGGCTCCCGGCTCTTTGCTCGCTTCTCTTCGCGGGAAGAGTTAGTCGTGGGCGTCTTTCGGGACGTCCCCGGCTTAGGCTTAATAACCTGCTGCCTTGGGAACGGCTCCTTTGGGGCGTTCATTCATTGGCTTTAGAGGCCCCCGCAGCTCAGCGGCTTCGGGTGTTAATAACGGACCCCCAGAATGAATAACTACAGGAGTTGTTCAAGTTGCCACTGGAAGCGGGCTTCTTGGGAAGGCGAGGGTGACTATTACTGGATAGGTCACCCGATCCGCTTTCCTAGAGATATTTCCGAAAGGGCTCGGTGGGGTTTAGGCGCAAGTAGGGTTTACTATTTCCGAGTAAGTCTACACGAGGTGGGCGGATTTTACCGGTACTTTTCCAAAGAAGGTACCTTCCTATTATCCTTCCTCGTACGTAGTCCTAAACACACGAGGGAGTAAGCTGGGTTCCACAAGGGACTTGTTTCCAAGTAAACATGAGATTTCAAGATTATTGCTGGTGGTGCTTGTGAATTGTTCCTGGGCAGCATAAGCGAATTCAACCCGAAAACCAACATAGTGAATCAAAGCAGTCGGATTACATTAAATCACTAATACCAAACACAGACTAAATTATTTTTTTAAAGGCTGTGCCTAACAGCGTAAAATTCGGGAAGTGTGTGTGTGTGTGTGTGTGTGCGCGCGCGCGCGCGACGGAAGCACAACATCAGAAAAATAATTTTCCCAGCAAAACAAAACAAAATGAACTTTTAGAAATGTTTTTGTTTGTTCTTACTCTGTGCCTAGGGGATAGATTTAATTTAGGCTTCTCTTATTTGTCCTTAAGGCTGTTAACTGGAATTTAAGTTAGGACTAAACATGCTTGGGTTTGGTTGCTGGTCACTTTTCTTCAGTTCTCTTTGATTTGGCTGCTCAGAAATTGTTTGGAAACAAGGAAGAGAACTGCAAAAGTTGGAATTTGGATGTAGTTAAATCAATTACATTGGAAATATTTAAGAAATGCATAGGGTTGCAAATCCTGTTCTTTCCCTTTCATTCAGGCTGGGTTTTAAGCATTTCCTGAATAAATGACATGTACATTTTCCCCACCACTGCAACAGTTCTATATTAGGAAGTGATCCAGCTGTAAAAGACCCAGGAGGCTGCAGACTAAAGCCATTAAATGTAGCATCCAAAGAGCTGGCACAATTGTTCAGCAAAGAAGTTGAAGCTTGGCAGTTAAGATGGTCTGATGCAAAAAATTTGCATGGTTCCTGAGTTTTTAAAGATGGTTAACAGAACCCTTCTTAATGCTGCAGCTTCAATGCCTTCACCAATGTGATGTGATTAAGAGGATCCTCTTCAAAACAAGTGAAACTGGGTACTCTGGATAGACCTTTAATGGAAAGGTTATATCCCAATTAGATTTTACTTGATGGCACTTGTTATACTGGTAGTGCAAGTGGGAGCATAATTTCTCTGTCTAAATTAGTTTATCACACTAAACCTAATTAGCATTCTGGCCAGGGGACTTTGCCCTTTCACTGGGGCTGCCTTTCTAATCGTTCAGGTCACTTGCTTGCAAATTGTGTTTTTATTCAAAGGAGATATCTTTGTATCTTTGGGACTGCAATGCTCTTAAGCACATCTATTTGAAATTACACCTCGAGGAAAAGTTATTTATGGGAAAGAGGTCCTGAAATAGGAAGCACCACAACAGGTCTTGATGGATCGTCTAGCGGAAGGGTGGCTTTCCTGCTACCTTCTAGCCCAGGGGTCTTCAAACTTGGCCCTTTTATGACTTGTGGACTTCAATTCCCAGAATTCCTCAGCCAGTATGCCTGGCTGAGGAATTCTGGGAGTTGAAGTCCACAAGTCATAAAAGGGCCAAGTTTGAAGACCCCTGGGCTAAGGTTTCTGTAACTTGCAACACCCCCTTGAGCCCTCCAGCTATTTTCAGTGGACCAAAAGCCCTGTGCAATAGTTTTTTCTGGATCAGGTGTGTTTTTCTCAGGCTGGGTGAAGATCGCTGAGAACTATCATTTTTCAGTGTTCCTGCTTCTTTCACGCTGAAGGGAGATGTCTGCTTTTTTCCCAGGTTATGAAGTTCACAGCTACTTCAGTCGCTATTCCCCACCCTTGGTTGCTAGAACCCATCATTCAAATTGTCCTGTGTAACCAGCCAGCCTGGTTTTCATTCCCCCAACATATATTTTTTCTCTTGTAATTTAAGTTATTTTCAGTGACTGAAAGTACTGCAATTCAGAGGTGTAAGTTTTACTTCATTCTGCCTTCTGATGTATGTTATCGTTTGGAAAACCATTGTTTTGAGAATATGTATGTTTATCATTAGTGTTATTCTCTACATTGTAATACTATTTCTCATTTCATATTCTGCATTAAGTTTCATAAATGAAATGACAGTATAGCGATTCAGAACATTCCCTGTTACAAATCAGTTAGTTGTTCTATAATTGTCTTTACTGAATCATCATAGAGCTCCTTCAATAGGCAGATGAAGTGCCCCCATGTTTTTAAGAACTATCCATAATTTGCTGGTGTCAATATGCAATCAAAATATCCATAAAACAAATACAAATCTCTCTTTTGAAATTCCCTTGCCTTTTCCATTATCCATCAGGTGTTAGTAATGTGATCTCAGGTGCTTCTTCTGAATCTAGACTGAATATCTGGGAATTCTCCTTCCATGCATTGTTGAAATCCAGACTTTAAAATTTTGAGTATCACCTTTCTAGCATTTTTTAAAATATTATTTGGACATTCTTCAATAGTCCTCTTTTTGTGTCAGAATATAACTTGATATTTTCCAGTCCTTTGGCCACCATTATTTTTTTCTGTAATGGACAGTAAATACCACATGAACTACCGTATTTTGCAAAATTTTAAATAATTTAGCAGTCTCATCAACTCCTGCAGTTTTGTTGTGAACATTAGGTCTCATTAAATTTCACTTTTTAAAATATCTTGCATATGTTCACTGACCAAACCTATGTAAGTATCATTGATTTTATGATTTTTTTGGTGGAGCTTATCTCTATATTTATGCCATCTCCTCTTTCCATCTTTTTTTGTAGGTCATTCTATTCTTTGACTTTTATGATACCCATTTCTGAATAAATTCCCTGATTTCTGCAACTTTATTAAATAACTCTCTCATCCTTTCCATTTTATGTTATCTTCAGTCTCTTTCCACTGCTTCTTATCTATAACATCTTGTCGCTTCTTGATCTTGGCAAATTTTTCATTATTGCCTTCTGCTCTTCCTAGTTTTTCAGCTCTTTTCAACATATCAGGCAGCTATTTTCCTTCTTTTAGCATTTTGGAATATTTTTACTTGTTTCATCTGTAATAATAATACACATTTAAATCTTGAGTCTTTCAGATAGCAAATTTAATCCATTAAATTTTGTTCTTTATTTTCACCAGGTGACCATATAAAATATGAAGCCATATCTAATTGGTTTGGTTATTTCATTTCTTTTCTATAATCAGAACTTTTCCATCTTTGCTTGCAAATACATATAGTCAGTTTGAATTTGGTGTTTTCTGTTCAGGGATGCCCATGTACTTAGCCACTTCTTAGATTACTGGATAAGAATAATAGTTGCTGTAAACATTGAATTTGCTTGGCAGAACTTCATTGATTTTCCCTTTATTGTATATGATATTTTACTTGTAGCATTGGCATCCCAATTTCCTATAATTAGCATAACTTTTGTGTGTGTGTGTGTGTTGGGTTGACAAGATGTTGCTGGTTACCATACAACTGTTTATCTTGTTCTGTTTCTCCATCTGGAATATTTTGATACCACTGATTGGCCTGTCTTGGATCATATTGAGATTCCTCTGTACTACAGTTCTCTGAATTAACCTAACTGCCTGGATTCACACAACACCCTGAATCATAAAATGGCCATGCTGCTTGCGTTCTCATTATATACTGAGCCACAGATTATACTTTATTGAATACAGCAATTGCTCCTAAGGGTGACTTGCCTCATAATATTATTGTGAGGATAAAATGTTGTGGGAACTATTTATACTTTTGCTTCTGGAGAAACAGGAGGATGCAAATGTAAGAAGTAACGCTTTTTGTAAATCAAAGATTTATTTATGCAGCCTTCAGGATTATATATTTATTTTTAAAATAAATATTTTTTAAAATAAATGTCCTTCAAGTTAATTACAACACAGATGTTTATTGTTGTTGATTGATTATGACATCAAGTTAGTCTCAGCTCTTAATGACTACATAGATATACCATCTCCAGTATGATCTATTCTCAAATTAGTCCTCTTTCTGTTTTATTTGAGTTCATCCACCTTGTTGCTAGTCATGCTTTTCTCTTTCATTCTACTTTCCCCAGCACTATAGATTTCCCAAGAGAGAAGATATTAATGTGGTCAAATGATCTACTTATTTATTTTCTTGGCTATCAATGGTATTCTGAGGGGTCAGAGAATATTTTCTTCATTGGAAAATCTCAACACTCTAGACATGTGTCTTAATAATTTTATTGGCAAGAATATAGAAGTGGTTTGACAAGCCTTCTTCCTTTTTTTAAAAAAAAGTTTCAATTCCTGGTTTGATTCCCTATGTTGTTGGAATTTCCTAGTGATCTATGAAGTTCAGTAATGATCCAAGATTAATCAGGTTCATCTGAACTGATAGAGCTGCCACTTATAATATCAAATCCTTCTGCAATTGATCAGTCTCCTCATTTGTCTCCTGATAATGCTGATGAAAAAGGGGCAAAAAAGAATAGATTTGGTGAAAATTAAGAAAAGAATAAGGGGAATGAAGATAAAATTAAGCCACTAGCTGTAGCAGATGGCACTATCATTTTTCCAGAGATATCACCCATCTTATTTTTTTTTTTTTGAGGGAGAAAAGGTGATAAGAGAGGCTCAGTGGAATACATCAGGCTTATTCTTAATTATTAAAAATATTATATTATTGGTTGTGAAAACCTTTACATAAGCATGCATCCAGAGCTCCAATTACCTTGCTGTCTAGAGCCTTTGTACGTTTTAAAACAGGGGTCTTCAAACTTGGTCCTTTTATGACTTGTGGACTTCAACTCCCAGAATTCCTGCTTTTAAATTTCATTTGTAGTGAATTTACTGTAGCACTTCCTAGGTCTAGCATCTTTTCGAAGTTAGGTAGCAAAGTGTGTTAAAGATATAGCCTTTCACATAGCAGCATTAGATAGCGGCTAGTGCCTCTCTGCAATAACACATTTTATACTATGGTCTTGAGTTTACCAAATGTGGAAGAGTGGTGCACACTTTTTAAAACATAAAGTTACTGTAACGTGCACTTCCTTCAAGTAGTTGTTGTAATTTGTTAAGAAAAGAGAAAAAGAATTTTAAAAAATCTGCTTTCTGCCAGTTGTGGCAAAGAAAATGCAAATTTGGCCTTTGCAACTTTGTCAGCTGATGCTCTGGTCAGCCGTTCTTTTTTGTATAGGAAAATCAAATAGAGTTTGCAATGGCATCATTTTGCATGAAGAGGAATATATATTTCAATTTTGTATGAGAAAGATTGAGATGAGACCAGCATTTTTGACTGGACAGCCATTTGTCTGAAATGGTATAGAGTTTCCTGCAGGGGGTTGTACTAGATGACCTCCAAGGTCCCTTCCAACTTTATTATTATTATTATTATTATTATTCAGTTGTACTTGGTGACCAAATATAATAATTCTAGGGATGGTAAGTGTAGGAAATCATGTTTTGACCAGTTGATGCCCCCTGTTTCTGGAATTACCTTCTTGCAAGTTGGCTTAGGGGAAATGAAATATATCATTCAAATTTGAACTACTTATCAGTTTGCATTTGGCCCTTTGAAGCAAACTGGGACCAAGGAAATGGCACCAGAGTTTACACTTGTTAATAAATTGTTGCTTCTTGAGCATGCTCACTTATGCAGTAACTTTCAGACCTCTTCATCCTCCCATTTGAGAATGGTAATAGTTATGCTAAAAAAAAGGAATACTTGGACTGCTAGCATATGAACTCTGCATTCATCTCCCCAAGGGCGAAATGTTCAGTTTAATCTTCTTTGGATCGTATGTGAATAACAGTAACCTTATTTTGCACCTCTAAAAAGATACCACTACAGGCAGGCAAACTGGTGATTTCAGACCTAGAAGTGAATATGAGAACGAAGATGGAAATGAATTAACCTTTGGAAAGTTGTTTGCATATTAAAGTTATAGGAACTGATTTGTTGAGTCAGATTAAAGTGTTCGGATTCCCTAAAGTAGAGGAGTGTTATCTCACTATGCTTGCTAAAAGTTTTGCTGTATTTCATGGATGATGATAAAAGAATTCTTCTCAAGGGTAAGAGGGTTGTAGTTTTGGTATGCTGTATGGAGTAGAGTTAAAAAGGAGAAGTGAGATAGAGTTGGGCAAAGAATCCCTTAAGAATCCTTTTGAAGTTTTGGAGCACTGAAGACCCAAATCCATTTCATTGTTTTTGATAATATATTTTATATATAAGACACGTGGCTTTTTTGAGGAGAGGCTAATAATGACTACCTGGTCTTTAGAGCTTATGGAAAAGGAAATGGATGTTTCTGCCTTTTTTAGTTGTTGTTAAAGTTCAAATTGCCCTGGAATGGCTTTTCCCCATCTGGGATGTTGCAGAATTTTTTTAAAAAAAGTCTTATATTCTCTAGTTAACTCTTTAATGTTCATTCTGTCTAATTATCATTTTTTTTTTCATCTCAAACCCTGGGGATGTATTAAATTGTACATTTATATACAGACATGCACAAGATAGTTAGTTAGTTAATTAGATAGATAGATAGATAGATAGATAGATAGATAGATAGATAGATAGATAGATAGGAGGGATAGGGATAGGGATAAAGCTGTTTGGCTAGATCAGGGGTAGGCAACCTTGCCTCTTTTATGACTCGTGGATTTCAACTCCCAGAATTCCTGAGCCTACCCCTGGGCTAGATGAACAAATGTATTCCTGGGTGAGAGGAAGAAACTGCAGTTCTATACATATCTATTTAACAGTAAACCTGAGATTGTACACTTTTACAGACTTTGAAGTAAGCTGATGGAACTCAACAGAGGTACATATGGAACTGGCAGTTGAGACAAATGATCTTGGGACTGCATATTGCCCTCACCTTCGTTCAGTGATGGGATTCACATATGTGAACAACCGGTTCTCTGTGTGGATGCCACTTCCGGAAGTCCATTCTGGGCCTGGGCAACAAAACATTAACTACCGATTCTGCCGAACTGCTGTGAACTAGCTGAATCCCACCACTGCCTTAATTTCATATTGTTCCCCAGCAAAAGCAACCTGTCTCTTCTCTAGCAGTTTGCAGCACAAAGAGGGAAAAAAGTGCTGACCTAAAGATAAAGAATGGTACCACCTCTTTCTTAATCCCAGCCACTATTGCCACGATGCCTCCAGTACATTATACCTACAGAAAGGAAATCCTCATCAGAAAAAGGGTTGCTTATACTGGGAATATAGGCTTATGTTTTTTTACTTAATATATCTGTAGATTTAGCTGAATTGATGACTGGAAACAAATGCTAGAACTGTTTTGTTTGCATTTTGTTTAGAAATATCATATGGAATAAAAAAATGGGTTTCCTTGCTTGTTGGCCTATTTTCCTTTAGATTCCCACTCTTATAGCTGGCATGTAAATAATACAATTTCTTGAAGGCTGCCTGACACCATACATACAGAGAGATGATGAAGAAGAAGATCCAATTAAACTTTTGGTCTTCTACATTATAATGTAGAAGACCAAAAGTTTAATTGGATCTTCTTCTTCTTCATCTCTCTATATGTATGGTGTCAGGCAGCCTTCAATAAATTGAATTATTTATATGCCAGCTGTAAGAGTGGGAATCACTGTTGAAGAAGCATAGCTGAGAATTAGAATTAGGAATAGAATAGAATAGAATAGAATAGAATAGAATAGAATAGAATAGAATAGAATAGAATGTGATTGGACACACAACAAATTTGTGTCTGGTGCATAAGCTCTCAGTGTACATACAAACAACAAAGTAATATAATCATAACAATAATAGAAGTTAAAAGATGAGAAGGATTATAGTAATACAACCCTACTACATGGGTAAATATCTTTATACATAAGATGGTGCTGTGGGACAGCTGTGTTTTGGAAACTGTGTTTGGGAGAAGCTGGCTGTTTGTTTTGGAAACTGTGTTTGGGAGAAGCTGGCTGTTTAGTGGAGTTTTACTTTTTTCATAATACATAAAAAGAGTTTTTCTCCCTTTTCATACGCTCTTAAAGTTTGAGCAGTCAGCTGACATCGGGTCTATTCCCTGTTGCATTTCATTTTTAATTCACTGTAGTTATTTCTTCAAGCTTCATCTCCATCTCATTTTAGTCCCTGGTTTTGCTGTCTTCTGTTTGCAAGACAGCTATCTGTATTCTGTGATTTGTTATGCTTGTTTGACATTTTTGCTGGAAGGAGGGAGGCAGATAAGTAGTGATGTGTATGTGTATGTGAGGGTGATTTTATGTCTCTGAGAGAGAATGTATTGCTGTGGGTTGATTAATTGATCAAATTTATAAGGCCACCCATCTCAGACGAAATGAGTCTGGGTGGCATTCAAATCAAATCAAATAACAAATATATAAAAATCATATATAAATATGATAATGTAGGAAAAAATCATAATACACTTTAAAATCATTGTTAAAATTAAAATATTATTAAAAATTAAAAATATATAAACCACAAGGCACAGAGAGAGGGACCACAATAGTGGATCAACATAATATTTCCAGTTCTTCTTTTCCATAACCAGATCTTGAGGTATGAACAGGATGGAGCTAATCTCTCTCTCTCTCCCCCCCTCTCTCTCTCTCCCTCCCTCCCTCTCTCTCTCTGCGCACGCATGCACGCGCGCACACACACGCACACACACACACACACAAACTATGATAGAGAAGGTTAAACTTCTAGCACTCATCAAATATCCCTAGCAGATGATACCCAGAACATGCCTTCACTGCAGATTAAAGGGGGAATCAGTTTATTTTATAAATGGAATACATTATACGATGGATTTTACAAAATTTTGCCAATTTTTCTGTCTCTTATTATTTTGTTGGATGATCTTAAATATCTAATCATATATGGAAAGAATTTTTTTCATAAGGAATTTTTAACTGATAGTTAAATAGGAATAAGGATAGATTCTAAAACCTCTGTAGTTTTCATTTTTATGGGAAAAAAATCTATGTCTCCAGGAGTCAAAAATACTTAATGATCCATAATCAGTCAATCTGTAGAGTTTCCTACTTTCACTAAGCCACATATAAGGGAGCCTGATGGCGCAGTGGTTAGAATGCAGTATTGCAGACAAACTCTGCCCATAGCCAGGAGTTCAATCCTGATGGGGCTCAAATTGACTCACTCTTCCTTCCATCTTTCCAAGATCGGAATTGTTGGGAGCAATATGCTCACATTGTGAATTGCCAAGAGAGTGCTGTAAAGCACTATGGAGCAGTATATAAGTGTATGTGCTATTGATATAAATTAAATACTATTATATAGTATTATAATTTGTTTTGCTCTGCCTTTTGTTTTCTTTATTAGAAGAAAAATCTAAAATACTCTATTTGCTAGTCACTAAATTTTTACTAAAATGCTGCATTTACTTTTAGGTTGAATCATGGTCCCATTAGGGCAAACATTGTATGTCATATCTCCTAGAAAATCTCTACCTAGATTAGCTTCTGCAGACCACTGCTAGCATGAGTTATTTATTGTGATTTATTACGTTCTGTTCCCTGCTAGGGATTATTCTGGTTAAAATGAAAAAAATAATTTTAAAATATAAATATAAATAATGTGGAAAAGCACAATAGTAATGGGTATAGCATTTCCACACTAAGTATTGATTCCCATGGAAGAGAGCTGCAAAAGAAATTTACCCAGTTAAGACACCCAATTAAATGACATTTCCCTCAATAATGACCCATACCGATGTCTGTAGTCTTCAGTAGAGGCATTAGAGATGCTATAAGAACAGTGGTTATAACAGAGAGGGAAGGTGGATAATATTTTTAAGTCCTTCCCCCAAATTTGATCTATGATGCTCTTAGGTCAACTCAAATGGAGTATTAGTAAATTCTTCCCCTCATACATTTTGCTCATTCTGTCAAGAGGGGGACAGTTAGTTAACAAGGCTATATGTGAGCTCCAGGTCAGAAGAATCATATTTGCACAGTAGCTGCTTAGAATACTAGCAATGGGCCAGAGATCTTAGAATCTGTTTGTGGTCTTCTCATAGGCATCTGATTGGCTGCTATGGAAAAGCAGTACTGGATCACATCGGTGCTGGTCAGATTCAGCATGCTTCTCTTTTATGATGAGTATTGCTGTTTCTGCATTTCTAAAATGAATAAAAAACTAGAATCATTTTGAATCTCCAAAATGGAAGAATGAAAGTGTCTGGCTCAATTAAAATCTCACTATATCCTATGTTTGGGGAGTGAAGTATACCAAATACTTCATTTTGATAATGCGATTAATAGAGAATTTAACATGAAACAGCCTCAGGGCTATTTCAAGCTATAATCAATTCCTTCTGGGTTAGTTAAGAGCTAGTTGGCTTGAATTATCATGTTTGCACAACACCATTACATTCTCCAATCCAATTAAGCAAGTTGCCCTTATTAAGGGATACACATTCTCTCTTTGTTACTTACCTAAAACATAATTTTCCTCTAAATGTGCAAATTTTAACAATATACTTAGTCAGCTTGTATTGCCTAATTAAGCGAATAGTATAAAGTATTATGAAAGTAAGTCCTGTTAACTTCAAGTTATATTTGGATGACATAAAATTATTTAGATTAAGATTAGGCTACAATGCATTTTTCATTAGCATCAGCTGTGCGTACTGAAATCATATTTGGTTGTTTCAAATATTTTGCTAAGCCAGAATTTTGAAATGATTTGTAGAAAAAATCACAGTGCATTCATACATCATACTAAGAAATACAAGGATGACATAAGCGACAGTGGAGGCCACAAACTATGAGTTCAGTCATATAACCTCCAAAGAAAACCAAATGATCAAAGTGTAATTATTATGTATAAGAGTACCATAATTTATTGAGATAATTCTTGCAGGATCCTTGAAAAGTTCAGAATTTCCCACTGTATAGTAGAAAATATAGAGGATCTTATAGGTTCCATCAATAACGGAATAATCAATCTGTTATTATTATGTCCAGAGTCATCTTGTAGGAGATATGGGTGGCATAAACATTTAACAATAATAAATAAAAGTGACACTATCCTCCCCCCCATTCACTGTTATGGACACTTGGAGTGTTGATTCAGAAAAACAGAATGGGATTTCACTATGACTAGCACTTCTTAGCTCAGGAGAAATACTTGAGTATCAAAGTACAATAAATAATTTGAGAGAACAATGAAACAAATACTATCTTAAGAGGATTCAAAATGATTTTATCTTCTTTGTAAAACAAATGCATTGTAATATATCTGCTTCACTCTGCTTTTGATGGAAGGCAATGGTGCTAGAAACAGTTTGAATATCTGTAGTGATGTAGTGATGAGTATAGTATTCAGAATATGACTGCATACTAACCTATCTGCTAGAACTATCCAGATTTCTTCTTGTATCATATCTAATTACATATAACTGGAAATAGTTAAGGGGCTCGTTATTTGGTTGCAAATAATTCAAAAAGCATTGACTGTTTAACCACCATAGGTTTAAGCCTTGTAAGCCCGTTGTTAAAATAATAAGGAAAAACCTGTATCTACATACAATATGATCCATTGCTCCTTGGGCAAAAGTCTATATATATATCAGTTGGCCAGGTTGCCTGTAACAACACAGTATTGTTAGGTGACATGCAGGTTGGCCTAGACAACTAATGGCTAACTATGACAGCATTGATGGTTGTTTTTATACTGTTCATAGCATAGATGTTTAGACTGGATTTGGCACTTTTATACACCTATCAAGACCTTCCCAAGGACCTGGGATAGGCAAGTTTTGTTTTTTGATGGTGTTAAAAGATATTGCCACAGGATGTAAGCTGTTCCAAGTAAAACTGCCTTTTGCAATTGATGGTGATTGGTGGTGATTTGCTCAATACTGATGGTGTTCAAGGGGTACTCTTTTGCCACAGTAATTCTACTTCTATTTGCAGATCTTTGTATAATATAATTATCTCCAGTTCTTTCTCTTCTCTTCTGCTGTGTCCAGGTCATTCCATGTCCATTATCCAGAATTTTTTGTCTTTCTTATTGCTAATTATTAGGTCAGGGATATAATGTGCCAGGTGCTTGTCTGTTTACAACAACAACTACTACTACTACTACTACTATTATTATTATTATTATTATTATTATTATTATTTAATATAGCTACCCACTCTAGTAAACTCCGGGCAGCTTACAAAATATAATAGTAATTAAAACAATTAAAAACAAAGAAATAAAACAAGTCAGTTTGGATTAGCAGCAACCATAAAAACTAAGCATCACAGCTCCCCCCAACACACAACACACACACACACCCTCACACACACACACACACATTAACTCAATGTGTGAGGGAAGACAACATCAGTGAATGTTGTGAAGAAAGAGGATAACAATTTATTTCTTAATGCTGGGGTCATCCAATAAAATAGATTCAAAGTATTAAAACATATACTTTTTCATATAGCATTTAGTTAACTTGGGATATTTTGTTGCCACAAGATACAGTTCTCAACCACCCACTTGATCACTTTTTAATAAATACCCAGACCAGCAGATTGGCTGCTGGTCATAACGGCTGTATATTTCCCACAGTAGAGGTGAGACTAAGTACCTCGGTACTTGTTTAAATAATTGCATCAGATCAAAATAAAGTCTCCAAGTTACATTCCATGTAGCCTAGAGTCCAGGAATTCTTCATTCCAGTAGTAACTTGGCCTAACCCTGCTTAGATTCTGAGCCCAGAAAAATGCTCGTTGAGGGATACAGTTTTAGGGAGACCATAATCTGGGGGAAGAGCTATTTAAGAGTTGTGTAGAAGAGGGAATTTCAGCAGAACAATTTATTTTGACACTCCTATTAAAAATGTGAGAACCCTGTCTTTATGTGCCTCTGGCCAGTGATCTATGATCATGTCACAGAAATCTTCCCTAAGGAAGAGTGAGAAAGAGCCACTTTCCCTTTAAAAGCATATGTTGTCACTGGAATAAAGATGTGATTTAGACCTCAGTTTCTCTGGTTGTGGTTCATAGTAGAAAATGTGAGTGTAGCTTAAGAGAGTGACAGGTTAGAAATAAGAGAGAACAGCCAATATGAGTGCCAGGGCTTACTAAAATAAAAAAGATTAAGAATTGCTGTGATTTACTGCCTATGTTAGATTAAGTGGTATGCTAGAAGAAGAAAAAGCTCTGTTAAAGTTTCCTGAACGCTCAACAAGGAAACTAGAGCAGATTAAAAATAATGCAGACAAAGTAGGTCTCAAGAGTGGAAATATTGGCAGCATTTAGCCAAGGTGTGTCTCTAAGTCCTATGAAGAGCTAGGGTCAAGCTGGTACTATTGATTAGTAAACCACTTAAGAAGAAAAGCATAGAATAGCTTAGCCCTGACTCTAAGCCTTCCCAAAGAGTATGAACACCCCAGATTTTGTCTCAGGCATCAGGGCCAGGATATTTTTGAAAGTAGGATGTATGTGGTTACGTGTAATGAGCTGATTATGAGGTTAATTGATTATACTATTATGACTATTTTAACTGTGTTTTACTTTTTTTCTGTTTTGGCTAATATATGTGTGTGTGTGTGTGTGTGTGTGTGTGTGTGTGTGTGTAGGTCTTTGGTTATTTGGGTTTTCTCCCGTGTCAAATTGGAAGTGTCTTGGTGACGTTTCGACGAAGTCTCATTCGTCATCTTCAGGCTGGTGTTTTTGGCTTCGTGCTCCTAGAAGCACGAAGCCGAAAACACCAGCCTGAAGATAACGAATGAGACTTCGTCGAAACGTCGCCAAGACACTTCCAGTTTGATGCGGGAGAAAACCCGAATAACCAAAGACCTACATACAAACACCTGCGAAAACCTCAGAATATATATAATTAATAATTAGCACTTACTGGCTTGGATGCCATATGTAGACAGACAGCTAAGACTTTAAATCAATAAGCAATTCTATGTGAGGTTATTTTTTTTAAAAAAAACTGAAAATCTTACCTTTCACAATTAAGTACTGAAATTAAATTGTCACACAAGTCAGGTATTCAGAAAAAATATTATTCACTTCAGTAGCAAAAAGATTATCTTTGAAGAAAAGGACATTGTCCTTTTAATTTTTGTTTCCTTGAATTGGAAGTCATGCTGTGCTATATTCATTTTTCTCAAAAGCAGGCTGTGATGAGCACTGATGTTAGTTCTCATGACATCTTTGTGCTGCCTAGATATAGTTAAATCTTTAAGGAACTCCTGCTCCATATAAATTATAATTTATTACATTATTATATCCTGTAATAATAAAGAATGTCTGTCGCCTGTCTATTTGTCTGTCCATCCATCAATCTATCCATCCATCCATTATTATCTATCATTGTCTGTCTATATCTATCTGTCTGTCTCCCTCTAAATTGTGTGAAATACAATAATATGTTATGCTAAAGTAGTAAGTATTATTAAGTGTAATGGTAAAGCTTCTTGTGAGAAGGGCAGCAATATAAATTTATAAATAAATAAACAGGCAAATTAAAAGTTGTTTTCTTACCTTAAATTATTACTTAAATCAGGCATGTCAAACTGCTGGCTCACGGACCGAAACTGCACCCACCCCATTGCCGGCAATGGAGAAAAAGTCACAATATGTCGTGCAACGTCACATGACGTTGCAAGTTTAACATGCCTGACTTAAATTATTATTGGATTGCAAGCTTGTAACAATTAGTAAAGTAGAATAGTCTTGATGTCAAAGTGGAATGCTCTAGGAGCTGTCCTTCCTTTAAGTGCTGAAATTATTACTGTTACCATCTTGCAAGCAATTTTCTTGAAAGGAAAGAGTCTTTAACATGATTTTATATCAGTTCTACTTTTTTATGTGTTGGGGGGTAGTTGGATTCATAATATAATCATAAATCAGTTTAATTTTCCTGAAGCACTTCTTAAAACTTCTATACAACTTAAAATTGAATTTGATTTTCATCAAATGCTTCTTGGCAATTTATTCCACTTATGCACTCCTTTCCAATCCCATTGCTGACTCTGAAAAGATGATTTATTGAAGTTATTAGAACTATAACCTGAAACCAGTTATTTCTAAGCTGATACCTTATCTCAGAGTTGATAGATGACCATTACCAAATAATGATCAGTTTTTAAAATCAATTGCATGTTGTTTTAAACAGTAAACTAGCCTCTTTTGATATAAAATGGGATTCATACAACATAAAATTTGATTTTGAATATAATGGACAATCAAGGATTTTGAGTAAAGTTGAGTTATGGTTGACTTACTCTGGGAAATGCATTTATGAGCTGGAATGCTCTCTCCTATGATTTGGCCTTGTTCCACTATTGCCAGATTTTAGACAGAAATTCATAGGATTGTCAGTATTAATTTAGAATGACTGTTATTTGTCAAAGGTGCATATTTTGTCCTTGGCTAGATATCCATATTTGGAATTTAGCAAGGTGTCAGGAATGATACTTTAACTATAAGGATTAATGAAAAAATGACTATGTGGCTGACTGTGCAACCAATCATAGTTTATTAAATTTATATGCTGCCCAAATCCCATGACTCTACTTTCAAAATTAAAAGTAAGCAAAGGAGACATTGCAGTTACAGAATTTAATGTGGAATCCAAACATTTGAAATTATGTAGAATTATCACAAGAAAACTTCTAGAATAAAGACAAGGGAAAATTCCTGAGGCTTATAGAGTAGTGCAAAACATTAGAATGGGACAGTCTCAGACCCAGAGCTCTGCACTGGTGTGTTCATCCATTTGGACCTTTTTGAGGTGTAGACTCAGGCCACCTCTGTCCTATATTAAGCTATTCCTTAATCTGATTGAATGGATCATTAGGAAAGGTTATGTTTGAACTCCACTGATTATTTTAAGGCAGTGGTTCCCAACCTTTTCTATACCTTGCACCCCTAGAATGCTTCTGATATATTCTTGCACCCCTTACAAAAGTTCAAAATAACAGTAACAAATTATGCATAAAACTATAATTTTGAAAACCCAAGTTTTCGCACCCCCTGGAATATTGTCTCACACCCCCAGGGACCATATTCTGAGCCCCTTTCTGGAGTTGTGCCTTCTCAGGGACAACACTTGCCCTTGTTAGACTTTTATGAAGATCTGAAGACATGGGTACTACTTCAATAGGCAATTGAAACAGAAGATTAGGTGTACTTTGCTACTACTGATATGCTTGCTTGCTTTGGGGAGTTGGAATATTGTTTTATCTTTGAGTGCTGGGTGTTGTATGCTATGGTTTCATATTTTAATCATGCTATCTGAAATCACCTGTGTGCTCTACATGTCTCATTTGTTTGGGGCATGTATGAAGACTGGGGTGAATTCATCAAGATGCATATTTGGTCATTATTAAAAGATTTGTTACTATATAATTATTTATTTTAAAATTTGAGTAATATATCTAAATGTGTTTGGGATTATAGCGATATATCTTCACATATCTTCAGGAAAAGTACAAATACTATATTCATACTCAATATTTCTATCCAGAACACCAGTTATATATGAGCATAATCTATGAAATGCTGTATAAGAATTGAGGTTTCAACTACTTTGTGAACAGAGTCAGGAACTCTGTCATGTTTAGAAAATATCAAATGTTTTTATAGCTCAAACCGACCAATATGAAGTGTTGCATATCCAAATGTTTTTAAACATTAGTTGCTCAAAGTACCAGACAGTTTTAGCAATAGCAATAACACTTAGACTTATGTACTGCTCCATATTGCTTTACAGTACTCTCTGAGCAGTTTATAACATCAGCAAATTGCCCTAACAATCTGGGGCAATACCGACCTCAGAAGGTTGGAAAGCTGAGTCAACCTTTAGTTGCAGGCTTGAACTTCTGGCAGTGGGCAGAGTTAGCCTACAATATTGCATTCTAACCACTGTGCCACCAGGATGCCTCCTTCTTTTATTGTTTCTTCCAAAATTATATAAAGGTCTGTGTGACTGAAAATAGTTTAGATGATAGAGAGAATATTATGTCATATATAAGAGCCGAGGTGGCGCAGCAGTTAGAGTGCAGTACTGCAGGCCACTTTAGCTGACTGTGTTCAGCAGGTCAGCGGTTCAAATCTCACCGGCTCAAGGTTGACTCAGCCTTCCATCCTTCCGGGGTAGGTAAAATGAGGACCCAGATTGTTGGGGACAATTTAAATATATATATATACATTGCTTACTGGTGTACACCGCTTAGAGAGTGCTTGCACTTAAAGCGGTATATAAGTCTCATAAATAAATAAATAAATAAAGAGTCAATATTCAATCTTTTTATATGTAATAATATTGTTGTTGTTTTTAAAATATTTGTAGGCTGCCCTTAAAGAGTATTCACTCTTAAATGTAATAATAGCAAATATATCAGAAGGTGTGTATGTTCTATCAGAAGATCAGCATTATTCTTTTTCTAATTTCTTAATATGATGAGTGTGAATTTCTACAGTCAAGTGATACTGGAAAAGCAGAACAAGTGGAACTTCAGTGAAATTAGTAAATTTTAATTAGTGTGATTTCTTTTTTTAGGTATTAGTGGGAAAATAGAATTTAGTCAGTAAATGGTTTGGCTACTCTGCTAATTCTCAGTACTTTTGTCATGCAAATTGTTATTTTCTGTTTTATTTATTTATTAAATTTCTATGCTTGTCTTTGTTTTCTATCTTAATACAGTATAGGAATCATTCTTAAGTTGCATCTGTCTGTTAATAACTCTCTTGACTTTGAATTCATGAAGAGTATTTTAATCATACACGTATTAAATCCAGTATAACACTACCATAATTATAAGCTTGTTTGACCAGAGTGGCTTCATGGTCTCAATTAAAATTTAATGATGAACTCTCCTGAGGAAAGGATTCACAGGTTTTTAACTCTGATTGCATAGTGATAATGTATAAGAAATAAACTGCAAGAATCTAGTAATTTTGTGCCTCTCATATACAAAAGTCATTAGAAGGTAAAGTGCAGCCTAATGTAATCAACACATTGCAAATACAGTATGTACAATTAACTTATCTTGGCCTCATAAGCCAACCTCTCTTGTTACCTTTAGCACTCAGATAATTTGGCACTAATGTTTAGGACGTGTTCAGCTGATCCCCAAGCTAAAGATACCATCCTGGTGTGGGAATGGTTCAGTTATCTTTAAAGATAATAATAATTGCTGAAACTTTGTGTGAAGAGGTAAATGTTTATATCAGAAGCAAAGTGGTGAAAATAGTCATGAGTTTGGAAATAGTCAATAGCAACTTCCATAGCAACCTCGGAAGCCTGAAAAAAAGTTATATTGACTTTAAGAAATTGGAAGGTGCTTTGTAAGTACCACCATGTCTTTAGAAGGGTTTCTCTTGAAGGATTTCCACAATCCTGTTAGCTGTACTTAAATGTTAATATTCTTCCAATTTCTTATATTTGCATTGCTTGCTGCTGGTACTCGTATACAATCCTTGATTCCTTAACTCAGACTTGCACATTTCTTTGAGACCCTGAGAAATGACTAAATGCCATTTCTTCCTGTATTTGGAATCGATCAAGAAGCTTGTGGCTTATAGATGATCTCTTTGGAATTTGAAATTGTAAACTGAGTTCCCAGTGAGACTTACATTTTCTTAAGCCAAACAAAGAGCTGATGGTGCTTCCTGTAATGCCTGACCATATACACACAGGGGAATTTTTACCAAATACCTCCCAAATCTATTTGTGAAAAATATTTATTTATTTGTTTTTAAAAAACATTGATTTGATTTATATGCTGCCCATCTAACTTTCAAGTGACTCTTTTAAATTTGTGGTAGACTTTGAGGTAATTGAGGGTTTGATAAATATAATGTTTTGAGAGAAGATTCAGAAAAAAAAATCAGGGTTGAAATGTCCAGAATTAAATAAAGTGATTAGGAGGCATTAATTCTTCAATTTAGTACAAAAGTCCATTGAATTTGCTTTGACTGAATCTCCGAACCTGATTATTTGCATAATATATACCATTCATGCATTGATCTACATGGGAGTTTGTGTATGTGACAGCAGATATACTAACGGAGCCATTAAGCCAATTTAACTGAATATATGAGGTAGTCTGAAATTGAGAGTATTATGTGTTTTGTTTCTTTTATTCTCCTACTATTAATTACTTCAACTGGAAGCATATATCCATACTTCCAGCTCTGATGTCTGATATCAGTTGTTAAGGATCTCCTGCATGTAAAAGATGTAGTAATAATGGCCTGTGTTGTCTTCCCAAATAGAATATAGAATAATACGGTTGGAAAAGACCTTGGAGGTCTTTTAGTCCAACCCCCTGCTCAAGCAGGAAACCCTATATCATTCTAAGCAAATGGCTGTCCAATTTCTTCTTAAAAACCTCCAGTGATGGAGCTCCCACAACTTCTGGAGGCAAGCTTGTCCACTGATTAAATTTTCTAACTGATAGGAAATTTCTACTTAGTTCTAGGTTGCTTCTCTCCTTGATTAGTTTCCATCTATTGCCTTTTGTCCTGCCTTCAGGTGCTTTGAAGAATAGGTTGACCCCTTCTTCTTTATGGAAGCCCCTCAGGTATTGGAAACTGCTATCACATCACCCCAGTCTTTCTTTTTGTCTGAGTCCTGGATTGTATATGAGTACCAGCAGCAAGCAACTAGACATACCCAGTTTCCCCAATCATTCATCATACAGTTTAGCCTCCAGACACCTTATCATCTTTGTTGATCTGGTTTTATTCTGATAACAGCTTTAATGATTTTGAATGACTGTTCCCTATCTGCCCTATTATTACCATCCCACAATAGCCATATGCTATAATATAATGTTTATTCTCTAAATAAAATGCCAATAAACCACATTTATTAAGGAACCATTTTTAATCACTCTGAGCAATGGGGGTAGGATGGGGAGATTCTTCATGGAACAAATCTCATTTTCAACAGTCTTTACAAAATGAGCCATAAAATTACAATATTCCAAAGTACTTTATAATTCCAGTTCAGGCAGCTCTTCATCATGGAATCTGAAAGCTGAGAAAATACAAAACTCATTAAATTAAAATAAACCACCTACTGCGAGGAAGAAAAACACATTTGTCAGTATCAATTTTGCTTCTGATTATCCTATATTTTTATCTGTTATTTTTAAGAATTATGATATGAGTGTCATTCATGCCCAAATGAAAGTATTTACCCTAAGCCTTATTTTTCCATTTCTTATTGAAATTTCTTATTATCCAGTTTTAAGACTGGTGAAAAATAACCAAGCAACAGGCTCTATAATTATCAAAAGATACACAATTCCAGTAATGCAACTAAAAATTGCTTTAAAATACTTTAATCAACATAGTAATACTAGTTTTAAAAAGGCAGCGCTGGTGAGTTCTTTGATCTGTTTCATGTTTTAAAGTTCTTCAAAATGTACCTATTTAAAAAATTTCTTCATGTTCATCTCATTCATATTTTCAGCCTCTTAAGACCTTAAAGCTGCATTAGAGATTAACAGCACAATAAGACTTTTATTAAGTCTAATTAAATCTAATGCAATAGTGAGCAATTGTATTAGTATTTAGGTATTTCTCCAGGCCTCCCCCCCCCTTCCAAATTTAATCAGCCACTCCTTGGCTATTGTTAGTATTTTACAACTTGGTAGAGTTCAGCCAAATAATTTAAGACTATAATCATTTGGCTACCAAATTGCCAGCTACTACTAAACCCAATGTACGTAAATATAAAGTTATTCTATACAACAATGCATTTATAGTTTTGAGACAGGATGTTTATTATATGTGATAGAGAGATTGACAGTTGGCAACAGACTGTAGAATGTAGAAAAGAGAACATGGTAAAAGCTTCAGACAGATGTAATTGAACACCCTAGTAAATAGATCTCTATAAAAGAAACTTTGTTATGCTGATACCTGATCCTTCAGGTCTTTTAGTATTCAGTTGAAAAATACCCCCCCTCCACATGTACACATACACCACCATGATAACAGAGTATTTCCTTGCAGTTGGTAACCATGGCTTCAGGTTTGTGTGCCTCAGATATTTTTCTTTCAAATATAAAGTCATCAGTCCCTTTGAATAAATCCACTCATTTGTGTTTTTCTAATAGTAGTATTTTAAAAATGCTCCTATACAAGAAGAATGCTTTTGCTCAACTTGCCTAGTCAGCTCTTTAGTGAGTTGACCTCTCTTTAAGAAGCTCCTGTATGTTGAAGAGACACTTGTCTTGTTAGTATTTAGACGGGTAGAAAAATGCGTTGCTGGGTTGGCATTTTTAAAAAAGGATTTAAAAAAACAATAAAAAACAAGCAGACACAAGTGTTTAGGCAGAATGAGTATTCTCAGAAGTAATGAGATAAATTGAAGAAATAGATTCCTGAGGCTCAGCCCTCCCTGAGTTGTTCTATTTTAAACTACAGTTGCTTGGGATTTTGAATTTTCTTTTATAGTTTGATTATGTTTATCAAATCAGTGTCAACGGTTAATAACCACATAGATTTTTTTTTGCCTGATCATCTGTTCTGGTCTTTTCTTCCATTTTTCCCAGCATCAGAACCTTTTCCAAAGACCCAGGTCTTTGCATAGGAGGCTAGAATCTTGGTCATTACTTTGTCGCAACCTACTTATTCTGTAGTAAAATTACTGCAGTTGATTCATAATTATGGTCTGGTTTCGGGTTTTAAGATTAATGTTAATAAGACTAAAATTTTACCTAAAAATATGACTAGCCGGGAGAAGCAGACTTTGGTTAACTTGACGGGTTTTGAAATTGTTAATAAGGTAAAATATTTGGGGGTGATGTTATCTGTTTCTAATGCAAAATTATTTAAAAATAACTATGAAAGGTTGTGGGTTAGGGTACAGAAAGACCTGAAGAATTGGGAAAAGTTGCAACTATCCCTAATGGGAAGAATTGCAGTGATAAAAATGAATATTCTACCCAAGTTTCTCTTTTTGTTTCAAATGTTACCGATTTTGAAGAATGAGATTAATTTAAGTGAATGGCAGAAAGGTCTCAATAAATTTATTTGGGCAGGGAAAAAGCCAAGGGTTAAGCTTAAAATTATGCAAGACTTCCGTGAGAGGGGAGGACTCAAGGTACCGAATTTGAAATTATATTATGATGCGGTGGTTCTAACATTAGTTAGTGACTGGGTAAATTTGACAAACTCTGAGATACTTCATTTAGAGGGATGGAACTTACTTTTTGGGTGGCATGCCTATTTAATATTTAATAAAAAAGTGGATTGGGCTTTTAAATCTCATATTTTAAGAACTCCTCTACTTAGGATTTGGAGAAAATACTATAAAAGTGATTTCAAAGTACCATTATGGGCTATACCTTGGCATGCGATAGAAGGAATAAAAAGAGGGGTTAAAATGGATATGGTGTCTTATAGACAGTTACTTAGATGGGATGGACAAAACTGGCAGTTAAAATCACGGGAAGAGCTAGCACAAGAAAATATCATTTATTCTTGGTTCCAATATAGGCAATTAGCAGATAGATGGAAGATGGATTGTAAGGTGGGTTTTTTAAGAGAAGATGAAAATCTTATTAAGCAAGTGAAGGATCAAAGACAAACCCACATTAAGAGAATTTATGGGGTTCTAGTTGAACTGGATTCAGAAACGGAACTAATTAAAGATTGTATGATTAGATGGGCGCAGAATTTTGGTGAGCCAGTTTCATTGGACACCTGGGAAACTATTTGGGTGAGAAATGTCAAATTTACGCAAGCACAGAACTTAAGGGAGAATTTTTACAAAATGTTTTATAGATGGCACCTTGATCCACAAAAAATGTCTCTTATGTACTCTGACTTAAAACCTAAATGTTGGAGATGTGGTTGTATGGATGCTACTTATTATCATATTTGGTGGTCGTGTAGAGAGATAAAAGCATTCTGGATTAAGATATGGTGGAATATCCAGAGAATTTTTAAAAGGAGGGTAAAATTTACTCCGCAATTATTTTTGTTAGGTATAGTTACTGATTGTGATACAAAGGAGGTTATATTGATGTTAAATTTGATTACAGCTGCGAGGTTGTTAGTAGGACAATATTGGAAGAAGGAATCTTTGCCTACATTGCAGGAATGGTTTCTTAAAGTGTCTTATTTGGCGGAAATGGCAAAGATTTCGGCTTTCTTAAAGGGACAAACGCAAGAGAAATTTCTTGCTGTTTGGGATAAATGGATAAAATTTATACAATTTAAGTTGGATATAAAAAAATATTATATAGCCTTTTTATAATCTTTATTTTTATATACATATGTATATCTTCTATTTTATATTTTTTTTCTTTATAAATATAATTTTTTTAATCTTCTTTTAACTAAGCCTATATTCTGCTCTGGGAGGCTCAGGGGGGGGGAAGGGGGGAGAGTGTGGGTAGGGGTTGGGGAAGGGGGGTTTTGTTGGGTAATGTTTGTTTTTTATTTGTATATGTTGTTTTTTGTTTTTGTATTGTCTTGTATTTTTTGTAAAATTTATAAAACTTTTTAATAAAAAAAAAAGAAGCCTTAGAGTAGAATTTTAGGACTTTGAAATATATGAACACTGAGGTAGAATGAAAACAAAAATAGCAAGATGGACTGAAGTCTGCACCACAGTAGCACAGGACTTCTTAGATAAATAGGTAAATTAAAGAGGTTCACAATATTTTTAAAAGGAAATTGATGTAAGCTCAGTTATTGCATCTCGGCTGAAATCCTAAAAGTAGTCATAGCCCAGCTGTCATGTACTAGCTTTGCAAGGGCAGCTGAAAAGAAAGATCTTATTGTTTGTTCTATGCTCACATTTTATTTTTACTGGTTAGTTTAAATAAACAGCCAATATCACTTTTTCTGTCTGCACAGCAAAGACTAGCATTTTAATTTGTGTGAATAATCCAGGTGGGGGCTTTCTGTGTCTTCTTTTTGTAGATATTTGAAGGTCCACAGATCACGGAAATGGCAGGAAGGCCAACTTTCTTGTGTATTTATCTGTTTTTATTAATTTCAGTGGAGTGGCTGTCTTCTCTACTGGCAGCTATTACAGGAATGTTAAAGGAGCTCACAGAGCAACAAACACAGTTCAGAAGAAAATGTTCATCTTACTTTTATATAGAGTCTTTGATCTGACTGAATTATATATTTCAGTTTATCGTCTGAATCACTGACATGCATTTATGATGTCAAAACTGATCCCAGTGCGTTGTTGGTGAAGATCTTCCTCAGGTTGAAGGAAGAATTTTAAAATATTATACAGCACTCAAACTGCTGTTTTTCTTGAGCTGTATGACCTGTATGTTCTTGAGCTAAACTACTTCGAAATGTGAAGTTAAATCATTTTTCTTCTATCAACAGTGAAAACATGGTCTAACATGGCAACTAGGCATCATCTGGCTTCTGAATTGGTGCCTGGTAGCTTAATTGTGCTCACTCAATTTTTCTATCATGCCTCAGAGGTTACTTCTATGTTTTCTATTAATGCATCAGTTCAGACAGACACATTGAATTATATTTTAAAAGCTCAATGGCCAGCCTCCACCAAATTACTAGAATAAGAAAAATATATATGAAGACTTACCTCCCAGATTTATGTTTGCACTTATCTACACTTATCTCTTTTTTCAGATGGACAATGCTTTAGTAATCTTGATCACTTGTTTTAGCTATTGCAATTTCCTTATCTTGTGGCATTTTAAGAAACACATTTATCATACCATCTTCTGGAATATAGTCAGTATAAAGACATTTGAGAGAATGCTCTGGAGATCTCCATTGCTGTGATATTTCCACTTCATTTGCTGTTAGAAAATGAACCATTAAAGTTATTTTTTCCATTTGGCTTGCGACAGATATGCGGTCCTGAATAACAGTGTAATATCTTGTTGAGTTCAGAAATGCAGCAATCTTCTCTTTGACTTTTGTTGCCAGTAACTGTATGATCTCATTCTGACTTGTTTTCCAAAGTAAATAACTTGGTTGGTGAAACATCCCAGATGCTTCTGGAATACAACATCAAACTCAGCCATAAGCTCTGTGATTTTAAGGATATTTTCATTGTTTGGTATATGAAGCTCATCTGAATTGCTGTGCAAAATTCTAGATTTTGGGTATAGGCATTTTTGCAATGGGAATGAATATTTTGCCAGTAAATAAGCTCCTATGAATTGATTGACCATATGATTATCTATGGTTGTCTTTAATCTAACATTCAGATCAAACTCTTTTCATTCATTGAATACTCCCTAGTTATTTCCTGGATTGTATGCCATTCTAGATTCTAGTGAGATTTTTTTTTAGTTTTTTGTTCTTGTAAAACTCAATGTGGCTAGACTATAAGACTGGAAGAATTGTCAAAAAGCACAATATACAGCATTGTAGGATTCTGAATAAATAAGTCATGATTTCTGCTTTTTTACCAATCCGATTTTCATATGGTAGATGGAACCTTATATTTGCAGTGTCTTTAGAGAATATGAAATTTTCACTGGCTGTAGTAGATCATACAGTGCAAGGGTAATCTTCATGTTGCTTGTAGTAACTGGTAATGTGAATGGAACATGATCTGAAATAGCTATAGTACCTGTGCAGTATAGTACTGTAACTTTATTGATTAGTCAATTCGCCATAGGAAGAAAATCAAATTTTCTTGCTGTTAATTCAGCTGGTTCTAAGGAAATAACCTAGACACAAGTCAAATCGCTTTGCAGCCATATTTCATTCTGTTCTCCCCTCCTCCAGTATCTATAAATGTATGCTTAAATAATCCATGTCTGCAATTTTCCTGGAGGCACAGTAAAATGCTTTTGTTGGCTTGCATGTTAATATAGTTCTTAGCATATCACAGCTGTGCTCAGGGTGTAAGAACACGTTAGAATAAAGTATCTTCTACTAGAAATAGTCCACTGAGATTCCCCCCTCACCCTTTTTTGATAGAAGCTCCACTGAAAAGAAAGGAATGTTTTCCTTTAGGCAGTTTTCATTCCCTTTAAAGTGCTATTGTCCCTTCTTTATACTTTGACATACCTGTAGTATCCTGAATTTGAAAATCTGTCTCTTTTATTTAGAATCATAATTCATCCTACTCAGAAATGCAGCCATATATTAGTATTCAAGAAACATCTAAAAACAAAATATAAAAAAAGTGATAACCAAGTTAGCATGATAAAAAAATGTTGACTTGGAAATTAAATCTGTTCCGTACTATGAAAACTCTTACTGTCTTAAGCTTCTGAGAATCAGTCCACTAAAATAATGCATATGGTACTTTCAAAGCTTTTTGACCTCGAACCTCAATGAACATCAAGAATCCACAGAAATAGCGTACTGTATATGCTGAAAATTAAGCCTATACATTTTGTTCAAGAACCTCATGGGACGAATGATTATGATGAGGCAGCATCCTTGATTGGCCAGAGAGCCTGATAACAGCATAGAAGAAGAGGGAAAAACAGGTGTATTAAAAATAAAACTGTTTTGTCAATGATTCACAGCTAGAACAATATAGTAGGAAATGAATGCTAAACAATATCGCAATAATTAGACATAGTGTCACTTTTGCTTAAATTGGATGTTCCTTTTCGTTTTTAGGGAATGCAGCATAGGCAACATTTCAATAATCTAGTTTTAAGGTAACAGATAGTAGCAAGTGAACCATAGTTATATTTGATAGAAAAGAAACAATATTACGAAGAGATGATACGGTTCTGTGGAAAATGGCTTCTGTTATTGCATGAACTTGGTCTGCTAAGGGCATCTGTGTCCCTGAGTCATTCAGGATCAGTGACTTGAGGACAGCTGATGATCAGGACAGCGATCCTTCCTAAATCATGGAATCAATCAGACATAAACTTTTGTGAGATGCATCTTACTTCATGAAATGCTTTTGCCACCATGAACGTGGTTCTCCTCTGCAAAGACAGTCATCATGGCACTCTGTCCTAATTCTGCTTTGAAAGGTTATTTACATTTAGAGCTTGCCAAGCACAAATTTTTGCATGACTGGAGATAGATGAAAAAGTGGCAAACCTGTTTATATTGGAATACTGATTGGATCTAATGAAGCACTTCAGTATAAATTTACTTAGCATATAGGGCAGAAGAACATGATGTTCTTCTATTTGAGGGGATAGCTCTGTCAAAAACATAACAGATGAGTAAGTCCTTGTTGAGATGCACAACCAACATAAGCCATATACTCCAGGCCTTGGGCTATCCAGCAAGATTTATATGGTGGAATTTCTGTTATCAATCTCTGATCACTAAGTACATACAAGAGGCATAGCTTCAATGCAGTACCTAGGCTGAAAGGCAGGCTAATCTGATCTGTTCTGCAAATGCAACTTTAATTATAGTATTCATTATTCACAACTGCATTACTTCAGATATCTTAATATTTGCTTGCTGCTGGCGCTCATTCTATGCCTTGCCTGTTTTATTGCTGTCTGTAACTCATTATGAAACTCTGGAATTATTACACTTTTCAATAAACAATTAATTTATCCTACATTCTAGTGGGATCTTGTAACAATGACCTGGCAGGGTTAGGGCCAGTTGGCAAAGGAATGTGGTAAATATCCAATCAAAACTTGGGTGAAAAATGAGAAAGGCTTTCTTTCACAACGTGTAACTCACAAGTAAGGGAGAGAGGAAAAAGTAATAAATGCCATATGTTTGGTGTGCAGGAAGAAGCAGATAAGCCAGCAATATTATATATCAGAAGACAACAATATTCTAGTATTGCAAAGTTGAGATCATGTGCATACACTTATTATTCTGTAAGTCAGGTAATAGGGAGAACAGAATAATTTTTCCTCTGTTTTTGTGGTCATTTAAAGAAAGAATTACACATTGATTTCTTTAATTCAATGTATTCTTTAATTCATATATATGTTTTGGGGGCATTTTTTTGCTATTATATATTTGTGGATGTGATCTTATTTCATTTGATGGCATGAGTCCCCCATAAGAAGACAGACCTATTACCTACAGTAGGGCTGAAATGATAAAGATTTCTGTTCTCTTTCAGGAAACATGAAGTCTCCTAATTTGGCCAAGAGTATTTTCCTTGCTCCTTTGTTCTTGCAGTCAGTGTGTTTGGGTAAGTACAAATCATTTGGGGTTCAAAGCTAAAATATTATTCCATCTTTCCTCTCTTCCTTAACCAAGTGCTGATGGGACCCTGGAGAAAAGAATGATCTCCAGCTAACTCTGCCTTTTGTCCAAATAAAGGTTTATAATTGTACTGTGTCAGCTCCATCTCTTATACTCCAATCTTTTCCTTATGTTAGAAGTAAAGTCTTCATCCTGGTTCATCCAAGCTGGGAATAAATAAGCAAACATGGTGACTGCTTTGGGTAGAAGGTTACAGTTTATTGCAGAAAGATGGTTCTTCAGGAAAGTGCAGAGGAGAGAGAAGAGAGAAGGAGCAGAGAAGAAGAGCACATGGGCAGTAGGTTTTTATACCCCCTCTAGCCTTGTTTGGAATAGTTTCCTGTTCCTGTGGCATGAACCTTGAGGCTGTTTCTGAGTGTTTGTCTAGGCCTTGATATCTGTGGTTTAATTCTATTATCATATCCTGCTTCCCAGGTGGTGGGGCTGACTCCTAGAGTTTGGGTGGGGTATGCAGATCTTCTCTTTTGTCTTCTTGATTGCTCTGGCTTCAACTTTCTGATGGTTTTACATCTGCATTTGTATAGGGCTAAAGTCTTGCTTGGGGCAGAGAGATAGATTTGGGGCCAGGTTTGGTTTTAAAAAGTCCTTTTGAGGAAAAATATATTTTTCTGCCCTTTTTAATATTTCTTTCTCTGGGCTAACTTCCATCAATCCCCGCTTTGTGCCTTAAGTGTGAATTTATGATACACTTATTGGCACAACATTAAAATTGATCTGGTCAGGGAAACTTAGTAGACAAGCTTTTAAACTGTTAAGCAAAATAATAATAATAAGACATTAATGGAGGCAGCAGAAAAAGATCCCTTTAGTGGCTCCCAAAAGGGGGAGCTTGCACCCATAAAGTTCTAAAAGTCAGGGCAAAATTTTGTTAGGTGGAAAAGAAATTTATAGTGTCCAATATTCTGTGCCAATGATTTTCAAATGTTGGATATCACCTTTAGCTTCCAGTCAGGTTTGCATACCTCCCAAAATTCTTCACAGCCATGGTTCTCCTTAGTACATGACCACTGGCTGCCCAATTTCAAGGGTTGTTTCCTGCCTTAGCTCTTAATTCAGTGCATCCAGGTTTGTAATGTCCAGTTGAGGTTAGCCAATATGCCAGGCTATTAAATTTTTCTTTAAATTGCACATACTGAGCTCTAGGAATCCCCATCTGAGCCCAACAGTGCAAGATATTCAGGGCATATAAGTTTGGGATTTCTTTTCCTGTTGCTTCCTTAGTCAGGGCATATGAATTGCAAATCACCTGAGGGGGCCTAGTTCCCTCCCCCTTGGAATCTGTTGGAAGTTGGTCCCACAAAGCTTTGGTGCAATAGAGCAAAAATCAGCCTGGGGAACTTTACTAAAGGTAAGTGGAGGGGATAGACTCTGAATGGTGTGAATGGTGTATGTGTGCATATGCAGCTATTTCTACAAAACAGGCAATACAAACATTCTGGAAAAGTTTTCCCTCCCACCAGATAGAAGTCCAAGGTGTTCAATACTTGTTCTGCCACCTATTCCCAAATGCCATCTCTCCATTAATACATTCAACTGGCTTGTTACAATACAAATGGAGCAAGAAAGAAAAGTTTACAATGAGTTTCCACCCTCCCCCCACAGTCTAATTTTCTCTTCTGAGGCTTCACATGGCACCAGGAATCCTTCTGCAGCTCTCACAGGCATCTGGGTAAATGGTAGGACTTGGGAAGATGTTCCATTTAGATTGCATGGTGGCTTTTTAGTGGATGGCTGGATTCAAAACTCAATTCCATGGCTCAAATGGATGGAGGCAGCATCTGGGTCTGTGTGTTCTGCTTCCAAAGGCTTGGGAGAGGGTTTCAGGGCTGAAAGATACAAGAACAAGGTCTCCCCCCGCTTTCTGGATGGACTCTCCCAGGAGAGGCAGACAAAAGGTATGGAGAACAAAGGACAGGAAAAGAATTGGAAGGGGGGGTAGCTTGCAGGCAGTTTGAAAATGCTGAAAACTCCAAATAATTTTAAAAGCCTAATATTTTAAGATGTGCAACTTGCCAAGGGTAGGAGAACATTTATTCTAAAATAGACCACATTATTTTAGAGATTAGAAAATGCTTATTTGGTTCAGAAAAGTTTCATAGTAGTTTCACCAGTAAGTTTTAGGATATGAAAAGTAAGTTAGGAAAATTATTTCCCCACACAAGCAGACTTGAGCTTCAAAAGGCTCTTGTAGATAGACACACATTTTTCAGGAAAAGGATAGATAAAACACATACAATAAATGCAAGTGAAACTTTTCCAACAGATAAACTTAAAACAATCCCTCCTGGTAACTTAAAGCTATTCTTGAGAGTACACAGAGAGAAAGAGGAAAACAAACAAACAAACACAATTCTTTTTCTTCACTCTGTTTGTTGGCTAGACAAACAGAGTGAGGTTTTTCCTTTTTGTGGCTTATTTTAAGCAGAATTTCTAGCAGAATTTAAAATTCTTTTTCCTTTGGATTTGAAACAGTTAATAGTCCCATTTACCTCTCATGCAGACTTTGACAAACATATATACACAAAGACAAGAGAACAGAAGTCTTAGTTTTACATATCCTAGTCATTCCCACCATAAATTTCAGATAACTCAAGTTAGGGAAGGCACACATTTTAAACATACCACGTGGTTGCATAGAGAAGAGAGAGAGAGAGAGAGAGAGAGAGAGAGAGAGAATCACTATTTCTTATTTTCCCTTTTAAGTACCTTTATTTAGCCAAATTGGTTTCCCAGCAAGGCCCTAAGCAAAGTCTGTATTTTTTTTCTTTTCCCCCATATAGTTTCTTTACCTACCTCTTTTCCATTCCGGCCTAGACAGGTAACTGGTTCCTGTCCCAGGCCACGAGCAAGCTCTCAACCAGGAAACCTACTTCCGCCCTTGAATTAGAACTTCCCATGTTTCTATAATGGGATTTCCCTACCACTAAAGGGCACGATTCGTCAGAAGTCTCCTTGTGAGACTTCTTCCTACTATCATGATTTTGTGAGTCCAAAAAAAGGGGACTCACGGAGCTTCTCTGGATCCCTCTCAGAGTTCGTGGGCTCCTCTGAGGGATCCTCCACGTTTTCAGACCAAAAAAGGGTCTGCAGAGACCTTCCAGTTTCCCTCAGAAGGTACGGGCTACTCTTCCACCGGCCGGCTTTACCCCACCGTTTACGGACGCCTCTAATGTCCGTGGGCACCTCCACTTGCTCTCGGAGGTAGGTGGTCGCTCCCTTCCTGAGGCTTAATTTCCTAACTTTGCTTTGCTTACAGGACCTTACCAGCTAGTTGCCCAAATCCAATTCTTTCATTCACTCATTCCATTTCATTTTCAAACAGCCTCTCCCTTTTCCCTAACAAAAGGTTCTGTGCTCTGACCAACCCCCATGCTTTCCAGGTTCTGCCAATTAAACAGATCCTTTCTGCGGCTAGGAAAGACCAGAAGCAGCAAAATCCAACTGTGATTGGGAAAAAAAGATCTTCTCACTCACCCAAACAGAAATACACACGTTTTCTTTGTTCCCCTGGGCTTTAAACTTAAAATTTAGAGGTACTCACCTTCATCTTCTTTCCAAAGCAGCCCTTGAGCTCAAACTCTCAAAACTCCCTTTACTACCCTAGTTCCACATGGGCAAGGCCTGAGAAACCCATCCACAGACACAAGGGGGTCTGCTGCCGGCAAGATGGGGCTTACCAGTCTCAGTCCATTGGAGAGGTTAGCTTGGAGTCCCATCTGGGGTGCCAAATTGTTAGAAGTAAAGTCTTCATCCTGGTTCATCCAAGCCGGGAATAAATAAGCAAACATGGTGACTGCTTTGGAAGAAGGTTACAGTTTATTGCAGAAAGATGGTTCTTCAGGAAAGTGCAGAGAGAGAGAAGGGCTGAGCACATGGGCAGTAGGTTTTTATACCCCCTCTAGCCTTGTTTGGAATAGTTTCCTGTTCCTGTGGCATGAACCTTGAGGCTGTTTCTGAGTGTTTGTCTAGGCCTTGATATCTGTGGTTTAATTCTATTATCATATCCTGCTTCCCAGGTGGTGGGGCTGACTCCTAGAGTTTGGGTGGGGTATGCAGATCTTCTCTTTTGTCTTCTTGATTGCTCTGGCTTCAACTTTCTGATGGTTTTACATCTGCATTTGTATAGGGCTAAAGTCTTGCTTGGGGCAGAGAGATAGATTTGGGGCCAGGTTTGGTTTTAAAAAGTCCTTTTGAGGAAAAATATATTTTTCTGCCCTTTTTAATATTTCTTTCTCTGGGCTAACTTCCATCACTTACAAAAGGTGAATTCACACAGTCCACTTAAGGAACAAAAAATGTGATGTGATTGTATAAGAGAGAATGGCAAGGCAGCTGTTAGAGTAAGTAATTTGCCAAGTACAGGAAGCTTGGTAATTATTACAGATGATATGTGAGAAAAACACTGTATGAATTTGCCCCAAATCAAATATTTCACAAAGGATTTGTGAATTTAAAAAAATCAAACCCAAAGCTTCTCAGTACCCATCAGAAACTTTATAGATCCTTTGTTGAATTAATGATGGACTATATAGCTTATATCAGAGTTTGATAGTGCTGTGTCATTGGATCTGTTTTACTCTTAAAGTAATTCTCACTTGAGTTCCAATATTTTATTTTAATTTTCAATGTGTTTTTAAAGCAAAGCCTTATAAGAGGTCAGAAACCTGAGTAATCTGTGTTCTTGCATAAGAGTTCATTCAATTTTTGACCAATTTATATTCTTTGTTTCTTTTTAACTTTTCTTTGTTGATGTTGTTTTTTGTGCTGCCCAATATTTGATGGATTTAGGTCATTAATTAATTTTCATATTAATCTATAATATAAAATTATTAAATTATAGATTTTAGTAAACTTTAGTACACTTCTACAGGTAATATTTTAATGTGGGTTATTATCAAAGTAAGTTCATTTCTTTTACTCCAACTTGGTGCCTTTTGATGAAAGGTATTCTGGGAGTTTACGTTCCAAGGGGGCAGGAGGGCAATGAATTGGGAAAAAAACCTGATGCCATAATTTTTAAGACTTTCAAGATTCAACATAATTTTTCACTAAAATACATTGTTAATTAAAGAAAAAGGGCAGGACAGAACAGATGTTTAGATGTAGGGATTTTTTTTGATGATGATGATTATCAGGTATTGCAGCTCCATACATTGTCATCAAATGTGGCTAACAATAATTTTAAAATGTACAACAAATTACAGTTAAACATAAAGAGATTGTTAAAATGTATGTAAATTTAAAGTGCAGTGCAATTAAACTTGATTTAAAAACCATGAAACCTATTGATGAAACATCCAATCAGCATCTAATCAAATTCAAATTCATCTCAATGGATGCACTCCAAGTTAGATGGCAATTGAATGCTTGAATAATAATGTCTACCGGCAGGACAATAAAGGAAAGAGGTAAGGCTGACCTTTGGCAGAAAGCTGTAAAGCTTTAGAGGAGTCACAGAAAGAAAAACCTCGTCTTACACTTCCTGGCTGCATCTAAAAAGATGTATTTCAGCACAGTTAGATGCAGAATTTTTATGAGTGCCTTATGATCCAAAGCTGCTGATATGGCCATAAGATTACAGAGGGGAGATCACATACTGTACTTATTCTGAACACTAGAAATATGTGTAGAAGCATCAAGTTGAAAAATAGGCAAAAAGTATAATTATTGTCTTCATAAGGCTAACTTAGAAAAGTTGAGAAAATCTTCTAATTCAGTATGAAAGTGTAATGGCCCAGCTTAGAAATATGGAGAAACTCCTATTTGGAGTTCTTTTGTTCACTCCATCAATTTACTCTAGCAGTGATTTACATTGAAGCTTAGTGACTTTTCATATGATTGTCATAGATGGAAAGTATTTGTCATGGAGATAAAGTCTTGGTGAAATTGTCCACATATGGAAAGATTAATGACTATCATATCTTGGTAAATGTCTCTTTTTTCATTATACAATAAAATGTTTTATGACAGAGTCTGTTTTGCAAGATTTTTTTTTAGATGCAAGGTTCATGCTTTATCCTCTTTAAAAATGTCTCCAAAGTAGTTATGGGTGCTTCTCACTTTGCCCATTGCAACTCTGTTCTGCAAGCTGCATTAGCTGTTAATGTTCTCTGGGTGCAATTAAAAGTGTGGCTTGTTATCTCTTCTGAAGAAATGGGATCTTGGGAATGGGGAAGGAATGAGTAAATCCTTAAGATGAGGCAGAGAGAAACTTTGAGAGACTTCCAAGATTCTGTTTTAATAAAAATAAAGAACATCCCCAGAATCCCTGCCAGGTCTGTTTGTTGAACTACCTGAAAGGGCTGACAGTTACGTCTATTGCGTAAGCTGCCTAGAGTTACTCTGTAATTGAGATGGCATGCAGATCAGCCCATAAAGTAAGGAAAGAAAAATGAAAAGTACTCCATGCAAATCAGCGATGGTCCTGCTTTTTCCATATTATTTCCTGTGTAAGATAATTTAGATTTAGAACATAGGGTAGAAGGAAGGAAACCTTTTTTGTGACCAGCTTGAGTTCTTCCTTTCCTTTGTTTTCTCCTTTGGGACTTTAAGGAAGTGTGAAGAGCACAGGATGACACCTAGTTTCCAATTATACAAGGAAAATGCTGAAAGCATCAGAGTGTGGATAGAGGTTAGAGCAGACATGTCAAACACAAGGCCCGGGGGGGGCAGATGTGGCCCACGAAGTGGTTTCATGTGGCCCATGAAGCCATCCTGGAAACAGTGAGGGAACGGCCCCCGCTGCCTTAGCCCTGGCTCAGGCCAGCTGGGAGCCAATGTACAATTTTGTGGTGGCCATCTTGGCACTTGCCCCAGTGGACCATGCCTTGGCACTTGCCCGGTCCCACCCCCTTCTGCCAGAGACCCTCAGATCTGTCCCACTCCTGCCCAGGCCCCCCCATAGACACCCTTGACGCGAATGATGTAGAACTGGCCATGCCCACCCAGTAGGCCACACCCACTCCATCCACGCCCACCCAGTAGGCTGCACCCACTCTGACCACCCCCCACCCCCCCAGGGCAACAGCAATGCTGATGCGGCCCTCAGTGAAATTGAGTTTGACACCCCTGGGTTAGAGGAAGAATTGTATGGTGCAGGAGAGGAAGAATTTGTAATTGAGGGATTGGACTAGCCAGAAGCAGCAGCTGAGCAGCCTTACCACCCCAGTAGAGATGCTGACAGTACAGCTAGCCAGCACTTTCATTTTTTTCTACCCCAACCCAGGCTGAGAAATTGCAAAGCCAGTGCTTACATAACAGTTCAGAAAGCAGCAAGTAGCAACAAAATCCAACTAAGTCAGGGGTCTTCAAACTTGGCCTTTTTATGACTTGTGGACTTCAACTCCCAGAATTCCTCAGCCATGCACGCTGGCTGAGGAATTCTGGGAGTTGAAGTCCACAAGTCATAAAAGGGCCAAGTTTGAAGACCCCTGAACTAAGTGGAAAGTGACTAAATAGGGGTTGATGGTTTTGTTATAAGCTCAGTTAATAAAGAGCAGAAGTATTCATAGGAATGAGATACATGCATAGGCAAAGACATTAATAGTGTAGTATATAATACAGCATAGATTAAGCCAGGGGTCCCCAACCCCCAATCTGTGAACCAGTATTGGACTGCGGCATGCCCGCAACCTGTCCGCACAAACAAGCAAAGCCCCATCCATGAGATGCAGGCAGCACAGAAAACCACATATCCTCTGGTCCGCAGAAAAACCTCTCTCCACAGAACTGATCCCTGGTGCCCAAAAGGTTGGGGACCTCTGGGTTAAGCAATTCAAAGTTGAGAATAGCAATTTCTGAATCTGCATATTGATATAGCATGTTTAATTCTTTGCTTTAAATCACATAGAGTTCTGGAGCTCTTTTTCACTGCTGTAATTGAATCAATCCTTGCTGCTGGTGAACCTATTTCTCCTCCTTTCCTACCATTATAGGCTTTTCAAGGCAACTTAGAATTTTGCCTAATGTGTCCAAAACATGATAATTTGAGTCTGGTCATTTGTATCTTGAGCAAAAACTCTGATTCAAGAACTCTGATCTATGATCTAGTAGTTCTTCATTTTCTTGGGTATTCTTCAACACCAAAATTCAAAAGCATCAGTATTTTTTCAATCCTGTTTCCCCCCCCCCAACTTCTGCTTTCATTTCCATAGGATATCTCAAAGAAATCCATTGTATGCATGATCCCTAAGTATATAGATATCTCAACATTTGAATATCTTTTCCAAACCCTTTATTATTGTTCTATGAAGTGCTAGTTTGGTGGCCTGTTTCTTATCTGTTGGTTTCCTAACCACCCTTTCAAGATGGTCATTGTCAATTATAAGGCTAGTTGCTGTACTTGTGTCATCAGTTCAGTCCTGTAGTTAATCTTAGACCCATTTTTCATTGTACTCCTTGACTTTCATAGTTTCAGCTTCCAGATCATTTGTGTTTTCAGAGGAGTGTCATCAGCATACTTCAGATGATTGTTGTTTCTTCTTCCTGTTTTAAAACCATGCTTGTCTTCTTCTAATTTAGCACCCCTTGATAATATGTTTGGTTCAAAAATGTGGGCCCAACCTGTCCCAAATATAATTATATTATTTTAGATTACACTTGGAATTTGAACCTGGTTGGATTCTCTATTCCAGGGGTGTCAAACTGCCGGGCCGAGGGCCAGATGCGTCATGCCAAAACCACGCCCACCCCATCGCCGGCAATGGGAAAGTCACGATACGTCTATTCAATGAAAATATAATTGATAATAAGGAGAACAGTGGCCCAGTAGAACCATGGTACAATAGCAGCTATTGTCTCTGTTTATGCCATGACTCTCAGTCTCTCAGCTTTGGAAGTGATAGCGCTGGCCAATTGAGTTGATCTTGAAAAGGCTGCACTAGGTTAGCTCTCTCAGGACTGACAGCAACAAACATCCTTCTGAATTGTTGCCAATAACAATAACATGGAAGTCAGTGTCTATGCAGTCAGTAGGAAGAAAACACAAATTGAAAAATGTATACTCTTGTCAATTTTTCTTTTAATGACTCATATAATCAATACATAAGTAAGATGTTATGTTTTTTACCATGTGCTTAAAACATATTTCACCTTATCAGCCCAGTAGGTTTTAATATATGCCTTGTAATATATAGCACCCCTATCTCAGCTACAAAGTGTCTCTCTTCAACTGGGATGCTTAAAAAGTCATGCCATTCTTTCCCCCCCTCTTGTTCTTGTGTTGATCCCTCTGATATACTCATTTGCTGAATAGGGAGAGAAAACAATTAAAGTTAGTAACAAGGTGTTGAAAAGATCAGCAGCAGCTGCCTAAAAACAACCTGGCAAGACTTTCACATGGTGGTGTTAACATCTACTACTAGTCAACTCCCAGGTGTCTGTAAAAACCCATCTTCCAAGCTTTAACACCTCAGTTGGGTAGTTTTTAAAAAGATTTTCCAAATTTCTTTAAAAAGTGTTCAAACTTTTAATTCAAGGAGCTGCTTACCAGCTGAAGAGGGTAAAGATCAAAACGTGGTTTAGATAGGAAGGTAGCTGAGTTTGATTGGGCCATGGAGCTCCACATTGCTTTTATTACTTTCAGCAGCTTTCCAGGATTTCTCATAGCAAATTCTGTGGATTCACATTTTGATGGCATTACATCTGCTGTGCAAGTCAGTTACTGCTTCCTTATCCTTTTCACACTTTTTTGTACCTGAGAGAATTGGAGATCAGTGATGTCTAAGCTCAGCCACTTTGCCTTGGTAATTGGCATTGAGTTGCACATATCGAAATTTTTGCAATTTATGCAGATTATTATTTGAGTACAGATTTTATATTAATCAACTTTCTTCTACAGAACCAGGATTTGATTTAAAACTGGCTGCCTACCACCTCCTTGTTATTCAAAGTTAAAAATTCTTGTTATTCAAAGGTCTGGTTTTTGAGGGTTGAGGGAGTACAGAAATTCAGTGCCCAGCAGGCAGATAAGATGTCCAGGCAACCGATAATTATAATTGACAGATGCTTTAAGCTAAGATTTTAAAACTGAATATGTCACAGAAATGTTCTGTATTTTAGCTTATAAATAATCCCCAATAGTGTAATAACTTTCCCTGATATTCGCCACTATTGCAAAGTTCTCCAGACTTTAATCTGCATTTTAATATTGTTTGTTTTTGAACTTGGGGGAGGAAAATCAAGTTTGTGTGATAAATTTGAACTTCTGTAAAAATAAGTGGTATAACTCCAAGCCACCATGGGAAGATGCTTGGAATGTTTTGTTACTTTTTCTCCTGGAGTTTCAATATAGCTTAATCAAATATTTGAGTAGAGGAATATTTATGGTGATCATCTTCATGGCCAGCTTTCCAATTAATCAGACAGCCGCTTAGCTTTAATATTCTTGAAGCATCTGACCATTTATCTGGAGGAGGTTTAGGTCAAGCACTCTTCTCCTGTAACACATGCTGGAAAAAAATTCCCACTTCAGGCAAAAAAATATCCAAGATTCTATATTCATATAGCTTGGGAAATTGGCTCCCCTCACCTCTCATTGGAGGAAAACCTGAGCCAAAAGAGACATTATTCCATATGGAATTAGGTTTACTTTACTTACTTGAGTCTTAGATATCTTTACTGTAAATGGCATGCAGAATGAAAACAGAAAACACTGGCTGAATCTCAGAATCAGTATATCTATATCAATGAGTTGAACCACAGATTCATATGGATATAGTCAACTGCCATGTTTATTGGGAAAAATAATGTAAGTCATATAAATATCATGCCCTTATGTAAGTATCATGCCAACATAATGTAACAGACTAAGGCACCTTGGCTGGTGCTCCTAACAAATTAATTCCTGATTCCATATCCTTAATTGGCCCACCTGTTATGAAATAAAATTTAACCATTTTTTCAGTGAGAAAATGCAGAAATATTTTTTTCCACTTAAAAAAATATAATTCTGTGTGTGTGGGAGGGAGGGAGGGAAGGAGAGAGAGAGAGAGAGAGAGAATTTGGATAAGACTAAGTTTATTTCTTATTTTTCTAATTCTAAATACAGTTTTAATAATGCATTTGGTGTCTTGTTTTGTTTTAATGCAACTATGATAATTGATATTATAATTTGGAAATCATGAGAAATATCTTAACGGTACCAGTTTTAGAAATTGCCTTCTTTGGAAAGTTACCAATGCTGTATCAGTTATGTAAGTCAGTTGAGTGAATCAAGACCACAATTAAGTTCAACAGTTATACAATTGCACCATTTGTGGTGCCATATTTGAGCCTTTGTAACAACTTTTGTTAGTATGTTTGTAAGGAGATTTTCTGGAAAGTGTTGTACAAAAGACAGCTGAAGTGGTGAGGCTACAAGGAGGAAGTGAACCTCAACTGCAAGTCTTCCTAAATAAGTGCTCTTCTAAAACTACCTAGAGCTCAGCCGTTCCACTGAATAACATTGTATTGTTTCCCTCTAGTGTCTTATTCAAGTAACTGCATAATTCAGTTCAAATTTAGGTCACTTAGTTACTCGATATTTCAGATAAAAATGGAAGTAGTTGTGTTTTTATTAGAAGCAGAAATGCATATTTTTTCCTCCTCCTCCTTCTCTGAATTAAATCTGCTATGTAGCCATATTTTTACTTGGAAAATAAATTCTACTATTTTTGCTGTGCCTTGTGTCAACAAGCAAAACATGTAAGGCTGCCATCTTAAAGACTAGTTCAGGTGTCTTCAAACTTGGCCCTTTTATGACTTGTGGACTTCAGCTCCCAGAATTCCTCAGCCAACATGCCTGGCTGAGGAATTCTGGGAGTTGAAATCCACAAGTCATAAAAGGGCCAAGTTTGAGGACACCTGGGCTAGTTTATAGTTTTATTTGATGAATACCATACTACAGTAAAGCTATAATGATCATTTGACAACACTTTCTTAGTGTTACAGACACATCAATAATTGATATCTCAGCTGTTGGTGACTATTACTACAATAGATCAATTTGTCATGAGCAGCCAAGCTCTTTCTAGGAAACGGAGCTACTTTAAAAATCTTGAGTACCGAAAGCTGAATATAGAAATGAAGATGATTTGTTCTTAAAAGTGCACATTTACCTTGCCTTCAATGATCAAGTGTACAGTTTTATTCTCAAAATACAACTATTTTAAAAAAACTAAAAGGAACTTTGGCACAAACTCCCTTCTTCTAAACAAATATACCATGGGGATACTTTGGAGTTTCTGTGACATTTCATGAGCTAGGAACTTTCATTTTTTGAGGCTCTGTTGCGCCACTGTTTATGTTTATAAACATTTTTAAAGAAATTTTCTATAGTTATTCTACAACCAGGAATAATGAGAAACAAGGTGTTTAAAAATCATGTTTATATTCAGTGGAACTTCAGGGTTTTAAGTTTAAAAGAATATGTTTTTTGTGACCAAGAAAATGGAACTTCAACGTAGAAAGATTTATTTTTTATTTTCTATTCCTCTAATTCCCAAGGCATGTCCAACTATTAATGTACTTCCTTTCTTATCAAATAATGTCTGTGGATGGTTGGCTGTTGGTTAGTAGAGTGTTTTGTTTTCAACTTCTATATATTTCAATAAAATCTGGGAGAAATATTTTCCACTGTCTTCTATATCTGTGGAACTCTCAGCCAGATATATTTCTAGTGGGTAGAAACATTAGAAAAAATTATTCAGGGTTATGAAGCCTTTACTCAGTGGATATTTCTGCTATATCAGAAGGCAGTTAAACATAAATATTGCTTCAATTCTGGGTACAAGATCATGAAGGAAGGAAGAAGAAGGAAGAAACAGCTGCAAAGCCTCACCATCAGATGCTGAATGTGCTGCCAGGAAGGTTACATGGAAGAGCAGTTTCTGACTCAAAGCTCTTCGCTCTTAGATTTAAATAATCTTAATCCTTTTTTGAAATTTCCAACACTTCTGAAAAATGCATTAAAACTTAATTGTGCTTATAAATGATAATAAATATGGTTCTAAATCTTGAAACATATTAACTTATGAGAAACAAAGGAATGCACATATTGTGGAAAGAATGTAATGCTGCTAAATCTATATTACCCTTGAGAGAAGCTTCCATCTGTTTTCCTTCCTCTGTTGTATATTGACATAACTTTTTCCACAATGTATACATTTCAAAAACATTTTTCAATGAGCTTTATTTATTGAATGACATGTCAATGTTTTTTTTAAGTTTGCCACTTTTTTCTTTTCTAAAGGCAAGATATAAAAACAAAAATATTTACATATTAGTAATATACCTTCTAAAAATGTTGGTAGGAAAAATATATTTAATTCTTAATTATTCAGGCCTAAGATAATCCTTTTGACAATCCTTGATTTATATAAAATATTATGCCTTTGGGAAGAGAATGCAACTTTTAAATTTTTCAGAGATTGTAAAGTAGAGTAGATGCTATAGAGACAAATTAAAGTATTCTCATATTCTGTATTTGCTGCTTGGTACATAATTAGAAAAAATAGAACTGTTACAGTAGTTGCTTCCTATGACATTTATACCAGGCACTGATATATACGTTATAGACCATTTTGTTGAATTGGAATTAAATGTGAGCTGAACACTCTTTCCATCTGTTATCGTTCTTTTAAAGGCAAAATATGGTCTTCAAAACATTTTTGTAAATAGTGGATGACAACTGTCTCAAAATCACCCCAATAATTTTCCTGGCAGATGGGAACAACTATACCTGGATATCTCTGTTCCTATTCCAATATTTTATGTACCATACAGTAGATAGTCTTTGCTTAATGATGGTATTTGGAACTGGGATTTCTGATACTAAATGAGTGGATGGCATGTGACCTAGCAATGGCAGTTCTACCAGTCCCTAGTTACCATTGTTAAGTGAATAACTTTTGATCATTAAGTGAGGACCTTAAATGACAGTGATTTCTGACCTGCTGATGGCTTCCCCATAATTTTTTCTTATGGGAAGCTGGCAGGGACAATCACAAATTTTGACCACATGGCTGCAGGACACTGCAATGATCAGATCAGATTGTCAAGTACCTAGATTGTGATCATGTAACTGCAGGGGTGATGTGATGGTTGGAACCCATCACTCTTAATAGCAAGATGGGCAGCATACAAATTTAATAAAGTACCACACATTCAGCACCATGATAAGTTCCAACAGTCACTGAATGTGGGTTGTAAATTGAGGGGCCCCATGTATATAACCGTGTCCATGGAGACCTTCAATGTGTTTGTACTTGTAACTCATTTATTGATGTTTCTGATCTAGTGAATATTTATTCAGAATTCTAATTGTTCAAGGGAGCTTGCTTCAAAATAGATATTGATAGGAATAACCTCTTTACCACAAATAGAAAGGCTAAAGATTTCATGAGTAGTGAAGGCTGCTATTCTCAGCACTTCAGGTATGATAGATTCATTCATGGAATGGCATTAATGGATTACCTAGAAAATCACACCAACGTTGCCTGAAATATCTTTCTGAACTGCTAGCTGATTATAGAGGTTTATAACACATATATATTTCACAATAGCTTGTCAAAGAACCATTTTGTTATGCTGCTGGCCAGTAAATGTTCAGTTACCCTATTGGTAGTTTGTATTAAGAACTGGCATCTGCTTTATAGGTAAGTAAGTGGCCGGATCCTGTAGAATTAAGATGTAAAATATTTCTGACAGGCCAATTAAATATCCTATTTTTCTTGTTCAATAAAGTCTGGCAGCTAAAGAGGATCTCTTAATAAGACACAGTGCTGGCTTCTGTAACACTGGCTGGAAACCAAAGTAAACCCATCTGTCATATGTACATTCAAACCTGTACAGGAAATTACTTTAGCTACCATCACTATTATAAGCACCTTTTTTTTTAGTTCGTAATCAAAGTAATTCATTCTTTTTACTTTGCTATGTCTTGGCTTTGACTTTTCTTTTCTGATCAGCCATATACTGATTTGTGTGCCTTTTTGAAAATGATCACATTTTCTTATGTTTGAAACACGTAATTAAGGAGAAGTGCTTTCTACGACTGTAACATAATGGTGATAAAGAAACTCCTTGGAAATGGAGGTGGTATGATAGTAGATAATAATATTAGAGAATCAAGATTGTATTTCTTCTTGCTGTAAACTCTCTTGCTGTAACTTCTTGCTATAAACTCTCTCTGAATAAATAATCTGTAATGCAAAGGGGCTGGTGGTTCAAGAATCAATCATACATGTGTTTATTTATTCTCATTAGTTAGGTAGCTAGGTTTGTTACTAGAAGGAAAAGGAAGAGAGATCGAGGTGGAATCAAGACTGTCTAGGCAAAAGGCTCACAGACAACTTTCATCATGAGTTAAAGTAAGAATGACACATTTTCTGTTCCCCTCCCATGCAACAAGAGGAAAATAAGTTTTTAAAAAAAATGCTTCAGGGAAAGATCTGTATATTATACAGCGGCAATGAGTTATATGATATCTGTGTTTATAGTAATCATTGCCTTAAAAAGAGCTTGTGAATTAGCTTCATTTAATGCCACTATCACAGAGTATGAATGTGCTACTGTAAAATATATTCCAAAATATACATTTTGAATTCTTGGAAAATGTAGTGAATCTGTATAATTTTAAAGAAAGGTATGGGTCTATTGTATCACACAGATTACTTTTTTCCCTTACTCTATGGAAAATAATTATTCATCTTAGGCACAAATGCCCCATAGAGCATCTTCTTTACTGTAGTTGGCTTCTTATCTTTTTGGACTTCAAGCCACAGAGATCCCAGATTGTCCACTTTTCCTATAGGCACAGAACTCATTCATGTTGTCTGAGTAAACAAAAGAAAGAGTAGAGAGTCTTAATCTCTTCTAGCTCTTTTGCTGAAGCATTGAAACAACTATTTTGCTTAGGATTCTAGTTAAAAAAGTGTCAGGGTTATATATGTTATGTATATATACACACACATATATACACACACATATATATACATACATACATATACATACATATACATACACAGACACATAGCTTCAGTATTATGAATATAATTTTTATATTTCTCAATTTTTTTCAGGTCTGAGCAATCGATTGCCATACTTCATAAATTATTTCTTTGACACTTACTTGTTAATCAATGAAGACACTCTAGTGGGTAAGTATGTTAAGATGTGTGTTTCATGGGTAAAATTGTATATTTGCATTTTGTATTGTAGAAAGGGAAAGGACTAGAAAGTCAACTCAGCATTTACGCTTTGAAGGAATACCTATTAAGTTGCCCTTTTTCTTTCTTGATTGTATAATGCATGTCTTAATGATTTATATTATTTTTATTTTAAAACTTTGTTTGCCCTGCAGAATCACTTTGACAACAGCCCTGGCCATATAAATCTAAATAAAGAAAAAGAGACATATGCTAAAATATTACAGTTTCACTATTTGGGACTATTTTCACAGGCAGGTTAACTTGAAACTTCTAAAATAGGTAGAAATTAAACCAAATGTAGAGACAAAAATATTGCATGCAAATATATGCTTGTATACCAGAATGCTTGTACATCAGTGTTCAATGATGCAATTCTTTTTTTACAAGATTGGAAGGAAGTGCTAATAAACTTCCAATTAGTAATTTAGATTTTCCACATTCTCTTGGATTACTGTTTCATGGTTTATTTTTATTTTTGTTGTTTGAGTGATAGTTTGACTACAAGACTATCCAGAGTGAAAAAGGGGGAAACATTGCAATATTCATGGCTTTTTGCAGCTGTTTTATATCTCTTCCGATCTACAAAATTAAAGCTTAAGCCTTTTAATAAAAGTAATTAGTTTGAAACAATTCTACCATAGACTAACATGGTTTTCCTTCTACCATGTGGGTTTACAAATACCACTCTGTGTTTTGTTTTTATTAGTCTTTAATCCATTTTTGAGTCCAAAATATTGTATTTACTATTGGCTGAGACTCTCACTCCTCGTTTTTAAGGAGAATCTCAAAATTAGCAATTGAAAGATGATAAGCAATAAAGATGAAATCCTCTGTATACTTACCTATGCACTGCCTAGGTATCTGTCAGGCTCTTTGGAGTCTAAAGATTTTTGGAGTCTAAAGGCAGAAATTTGGGGGGGAGGGGAATCAGTTAAACCTCTGGATTAAAATTCTGTGTCATTTGTTTTGTTTTATGTTGTGAGTCTTGGTCTTTTTAACAGCCATACCAAAAGAGAAGGTTGGGCTAAGAAATCTGCAGTATGTTTAAATTTATGAAATAAAAACCACCAATCCATCCTGTCTCAGCTATCAATGACCTGACTGAGAGTAGAGAATGATGGGTGTGCTTTTAATTTGGCCAAACTGTGTCAGAGCTTAATCAACAGATGTAGCTTCTATTTCTTTATTTTGGCAGTAATCAGTTTTAGTACATGTAGAAATCAATTGGGTCTTTTCTTAGCCTGTGTCCAGACTCTCTGTCCATTAAGCCTGATGTTTAGTCAGTTTGTTTGAATGGATTGTAATACTCTTCGAATTGATTGTACAACTTATGTATGTGCACCAGCATTGTTTAAACATGATAGGCTGTGCTCTTCGTTTATAAATAACTCGTACTTATAAAAGCCACAGTAGGAGAAAATCCTCTTGCCTTCTTAAAATTTGTATGCTGTCCTTAAAAAGGAGGTCTTTTCTGGACTACTTCTAGTCCAGTATTTCTCAACCTTGGCAACATTCAGATGTGTTGGTTTCAATTTCCAGAATTCCACAGCCAGCTTTCCAAGGTTGAGAAGCATTGTTCTGTACTGTGTCTTTTCTCTCCTTTTGTCTCTTGGGTTCATACCAGGGAGAGTTCATATCATTGCTAGTTCCTACATTTTCATTAAAACTGAAATAAAACTTGGCAGATCTTTTTATGAAAAGATTAAAGTTAATCTGATAAGCAGCAATAGGTTTATAAAATTCCAGCGGTTCTCAGATCCTTAAATAAAGCCTTGTATCTTATTAGAATTAGAATACACATGGCCCATATTTTCTCCAGAATTCAAAGCATTATTGTTTGCAATGTGCAAATGGGTCTTGAAGTTAGACATCTAACTATTACCTGTTCTGGATTATTGTTGGCAGTATTCTTAGGGTCTGCAAAAGCTGATGGTGGAACAACCCATAAGAGGATGGGCTACATTTGATATGATTGGACAGGAAAGACTTAGTTGAAGAAGTGAAACTAGTTGGTAGTTGTGGGAAAGTGACCATGTAATGCTGGATTTCTTGATTTTAAGGTAAAGTAAAGCTAATTATCATTGAATACTGTCTTAAAATGGATTTTAAGCAATGATTCATAGTGTCAGGAACAAAAGACCATGTCCACACATGAAGGTTCAATTTAATTGATTTATTGCTAAAAGCCCATGCACAGGAATCTTCTGAACTAATGGGTCAGCAGTTGATTAGAGTTAGATAATCATAGTCAAGGGGAGTTGTACTTAGCTTGTTTGTGGCTATCTGCTGATTCTAGGTTGATCCCCCTTTTCACATCTTCCCCCTGGCTCTGTCTTCACATAGTACACATGGCAGGAGAAGTTAATAAGCAGAGGAGTTCCAGATGGAAGGAACTTTGTATTTAAAGGAGGCACTAAAGGATGGTTGCAAACAATTTCATGTAAGGGGAAGAATGGAAGAAAGCAGTAGTTGAATAACTACCTTAGTAGTTCAAAAATAAAAAAAAATAATTAAATAAAGATAGAGGGACCCATTGCCAAAGAATGATAGATACAATTCATCCACAATTGAAGAGAGAGTGTGTTAGGCTAACATTGATGAAAAATACAAGAAAAATTAAAAAGAACTTTAGATATTCTCCATCAGGATGGATGTAGACTCCACTGATTGGGTAATTTATGAATTACTCAGACTAAGACAAAAAAACTCTGCCACGCCTCCTTCTGGGTGTGACTTCCCAGTTTTTGTCTTAGTCTCGTGCTCAGCAAGACGCTTTTCAGAAGGCTCCTAGCTAAGTTTGATTCTTTCCTTTTTTCTTTTAGGCTATTCAAATTAAAATTGGATACTTTAAATTCAAATTGATTAACAATTAGATTAATTCGGCTTCACTTCCAAATTAAGAGGATTGCGTTGGGGGGGATAGGGACTCTGTCCTCCCTCCCCTGCAGCCCTTTGGGCTTTGAAAAGGAGGCTGCCGGCTTCGTTCGTTAGGGAGCTCCCTTTCCGACGATCTGTAGCCTCTTTGCGATTCCGCCAATTCAGCTGGGTAGCGGAGGTCGGCTTTTCAACTCGGAGACCTCCTGAGTGATTTACTTGCCTCGAGGCCTTGAGGGAGAATTCCTGACTGCAGCTTTATCTGGATCGCAGCAGGGGCTGCGCTACTAATCGCAAGTGCTTGGGGACTGGGGGAGGAATCCCAAATCAGCCTTGTATTCCCCTGCTGTGTAATTGATTCTCCTGTTTAAAATATGACAGGGTTTTGCTTCTCCAGGCCTTAAGGCCTGGCGGCCGCCATTTTGACCTCATGGTCTAGCGCGGCTGCTTCTAGAGGTCCCACGTGGCGGACGCCATTTTGGAAGCCTAATTGAAATTTTTGCATAATCATTGGCAGTTATTCCTGCATTATTGCAGACGCATAGTTGTTGCCTGTGTCACTTGGTCTGTGAGCAGACCTGTTCAGGGGGGAAGATATTTTTGTATCCACAGGAGTTGTGGTCAAACTTGAGGGGGCTACTTCAGGTGTGGGCCTTGGCTGCATTTGAGCAGACCAAGGTGTTATTAACTGGTCCTAAGGCCTAGAAGAGAAGAGCGAAGAGATTCCTTTATTGTCCACCTGTTTCTCAGTTTAGCCCGTGATCTTTTGTCACAAGGCCTGTACAGACAGCATTAGAACACTGTCTGGCTGTTCTTGCCATTGCCTTCTGTTCAGAGCGAGGATCGGTTTTCCATCTCTGACTGTGATCTGCGTGTTGGGTTCCTCCCCCCATTTCTAGGTACTACTGTCCAGGAATACCTAGACAGCAATGGCAGACAGCTCCTCGCCCCAGGCTTCTCAATCTAGTGTCCCCCCCGCTCAAGCAAAGCGCAGATCTGAAGAATTGGACATGGGGGGGAAGAAAAAAGCTAAAACCAAACATCTGTCTTCCAAAGATACTTCCAAATCAGCCGGGCGAGAGGCCACAAGGAGACACTTAGCATTGGAGAGAGAATTCTCCAAGGCACAAAGGCTCAGATCCAGTGGGACTGAAACGGTTTCCCCCGCCCCACTGGATACTCCTTTGACAGAACCTCAATTTGAATCATCTCAGGATGCCCCAAGACCTTGGTCTCCTCGGGGGGAAACCGAGCAGGTAGGTCCTCCTCGCTCCTCTCCTTCATCAGCACACCAACCACCTGAGACCAGGTGTGCCTCAACGGAGGTTGGGGTCAGTTCCAGGGACCAAGGGGAAATGTGGTCCCAGGCTCAATTCCAGGCCTTCATGCACCAAGCATTCAGGCAGTTTATGTCATCAACTGAGAGTAGCCAGGTGCAGTCCCATCCTACTCCTCCCGCATCTATTCCCCCACCTCTGGTGGAGCGTGATACTAGACCTAGCTCTGCTGTTTCGGAGACATCCTCACAATTAGGGGAGGAGGGATCAGTGGAACTGGGAGTTGCAGACACTCCCTTGTCTGAGGAGGAGGATCCAGCTCCTGAACAGGTGACCTCTTCCGGGCTTTTCGATCCGGCCATTTTTCGGTCACTCCTCGTAAGGGCTATTGACACGGTAAAACTTACCTCAGCCCAGGAGGAGACTCCTTCTTCCTCATCCAACCGGGAAGCCAACCCTCTGTTTGCGGAAAAGGTCAAGGAGGAACCGCAGATTCCATGCCCACTAGTCTTCAGGTCTACGGTGGAAAAGCAGTGGGCATCCCTTGCTACCACTCCTTCACAGAGCAGTTTAGACAAGAAACTTTACAATGTCTCTTCTTCTTTCGCTTCTCTTCTAGAAGTCCCATCTGTAGACGCTCCGCTGACCTCTCTGTTCTCCAATACCGCCGTCCCGGGGGACATGGCTGAATTCTTGAAGGCAGAGGACAAAAAGTTCGAGTTCTCTTTTCGTAGAGCTCACCAATCTTCGGCTTGGGCCATAAGGGCGGCAACCTCATCCTCCTTCTTTGCACGCTCGGCAATTATGTGGTTGCAGGAACTCCAGACGCTCATTCCGCCGGATCAGGTCAGAGCGCACCAAACAATAGGGAAAATAGTGGCAGCATCCGAATACATTGCGGATGCATCCTTACACTCGGCTAGATGTTCAGCCAGATCCATTGCAGCCTCAGTGGCATCACGTAGGCTGCTCTGGTTGAAGCAATGGCGCACGGATTTAAAGGCAAAGTGGCGCTTAGCAACATCTAGGTACAGTGGCACCCACCTTTTTGGTCCGGTCCTAGAGCCTCATATCATTGAGGGCAAGGACAAGCGCAAGGCGCTGGCCCATCCCTCTAAAAAACCAGATAGACGGCCCCAACAGGACTTCCGTAGGCCATCATTCCGTCCCAGCGGTTCCTGGGATTGGAGACAGCCCTTTCGGGCAGGGCAGTCCTGGGATTGGCCCAGAGGCTCGCGATCCTATTCTTTCAGACAGGATCGGCAACAGGACCGCCAGAGTAGTGCAGCCAGGGGTCAGTTCCAGACCAAGCGTCCCTTCAGGGGATCAGGCAGTCGTCCTTACAGGCGGTCCAAGTGACGCCAAGGAGGACTACCCCATTGGGGGTCGACTGGCACTGTTTTACGACGTTTGGGAAAACACAACCACAGACGCCTGGGTCAGAGAGACCATAAGACAGGGTCTCTCCCTAGAGTTTCGATCTTCTCCCCCAGATCGTTTTATACAGTGCCCGGTTTCAAACAATACATCAAAAACACAACTAATCACAACAGCCATCGCTCATTTATTAGAGCTCAGAGCCATAGAAAGGGTTCCTCAGGAACAGATCGGGGAAGGGTTCTACTCCATCCTGTTTGTAGTTCCCAAAGCCTCAGGCGGTTGGAGGGCGATACTGGACCTAAAGGGTCTAAATTTCTTCCTCATTTACAGGAGGTTCAAGATGCAGACCCTAAAGTCCATCTTGGCAAGTATCAGGAAGGGGGATTTCCTTTCCTCCATCGACCTGACAGAGGCTTACTTACACATTCCGATCATCCAGGAACACCGCAGGTTCCTGCGGTTCTGTTACGCACACAAACACTACCAGTACCGGGCTCTTCCCTTCGGCCTATCCTCGGCCCCGAGGGTCTTCACAAAAATCTTGGCCGTGCTGGCGGCTCATCTAAGGATGATACCCGTACGGGTACAGTGCTACCTGGACGACATACTGATACAGTCCAAATCTTTCCAATCAGGGCAGTCGGACCTGGCAATCACTATTCAAACACTTCAGGATCACGGGTTCTCCGTGAATTTCAAAAAGAGTCACATCACACCCACAAGACGTCTGCTCCATCTAGGAGCTCTGATAGATTCCAGCCTACGCAAGGTATATCTCTCCCAGGAGCGACAAGTCAGCATCTGGAAGCTGACACTGCAGATCCGAGGGGAAAAAAGAGTACCCCTGGTACAATTATCCCAACTCCTGGGGAAGATGGTCTCTTGCCTGGGCATCGTTCCTTGGGCCAGACTGCACTCCAGGAACCTCCAGTGGTTCCTTCTTCCTTTTCAGAAACGCAACATCAGCGCCTCCAACAGGAAGGTCAGGGTTCCCCATCACACTCTGTCCTCCCTCCTATGGTGGACCTCGTCCGCCTTGTCCAAGGGCACTCTGTTCAAGGAACCCACCAGGATCACCCTCACCACAGACGCCAGTCTGTTCGGTTGGGGCGGTCATATTCTGAACCACTTAGCCCAGGGTCAGTGGTCCAGTTCAGACCTGGCTCACAATATAAATTGGCTGGAGCTCAGGGCCATCCACCTGGCTCTCCAAAGATTCTCCCCCCTGGTATCAGGGAAACACGTATTAATCCTGACAGACAACATTGCGGCCAAAGCTCACGTAAACAAACAAGGGGGCACCCACTCTTGGGCACTCATGCAGGAAGCACAGGCCATAGGGCTGTGGGCAGAGTCCAACCTGAGGTCCATCAGGGCAGAGCACATATCGGGGGAGGCGAATCAACAGGCAGACTCCCTGAGCAGGGTCACAGTGGATCACTCAGAGTGGAAGCTAGACTCAATCCTATTCCAGGAAATATCACGCAGGTTCAGACAGCCCATTCTAGATCTCTTTGCCTCTCCGATCAATGCACAGCTCCCCAGATTTTTTACCAGGTTTCCGGCGAGGGGGGCGGAGGGAACGGACGCCCTCCGGAGCAGATGGCCGGAGGGCGTACTTTATGCATTCCCTCCTCTTCCACTAATACAAGCGACCACTCGCAAGCTCATCCAGGAACAGGCAGAGCTAATCTTAGTGGCTCCATTTTGGCCAAGACGCCCGTGGTTTGCCGACCTGGTGGACCTGTCAATTTCACCTCCATGGAAGATTCCCCCGGACCGAGTAGCTCTCAGCCAGGGGAACCTCCAACATCCGGATCCACAGTGGCTCCAATTAGCCGCTTGGCATTTGAGCGGGAGAGTTTGACCAAACAGTCTTTCTCCTCTGGGGTTATTTCCGTCATCCAGGCCTCGAGGCGTCCCTCGACCAACAGAATCTATGACGCCACTTGGAGAAGTTTTTGCTCTTGGTGTACCAAAAAGCGGCTTTCACCGCTTGCTGTCTCCATCCCAGACATATTAGATTACTTACTTGAGGGGTTAACTAGAGGTCTGTCAACCAGCACCATACGTAGGCAGATAGCAGCCTTGTCGACAGTTCTCACCTGTGACAACCAGGTTTCCCTGTCCCAACACCCAGCAGTCAGTGCCTTTCTCAAGGGTGCGGCCAATGTAGGGCCCCCCACGGTTCATCGTTATCCATCCTGGGACCTCTCTAAGGTGTTACAGGCTTTAACGTCCTCTCCATTTGAACCTCTGAAAGTTTGCTCCCTTCACTTCCTTACATTGAAGGTAGCCTTCCTAGTGGCCATCACGTCGGCCAGGAGGATTTCAGAATTGGCGGCCCTGTCGGTCAGGGAGGACTTGTGCATGTTCCATGAGGATAGAGTGGTCCTCAGGTTGGATCCTGCATTTGTTCCAAAGATCAATACAGGGTTTCACCGCTCGCAGGAACTAGTCCTTCCTAACTTCTGTCCTAACCCTTCCCATCATCTGGAGAGACGGTGGCATATGTTGGATGTGCGCAGGGCTCTGCGCCATTACATTAAACGAACCTCGACCTTCAGGAAGTCCGAGGCATTATTCGTGTCCTTTCAACCCTCAACTATGGGTCGGAAGGTCTCTTCTTCCACCATTGGTCGGTGGATAAGGATGTGTATTTCCAGGGCTTATATTTCCCAGTCCCTTCCGGTACCTTCACATATTACTGCTCACTCTACACGTAGTGCTGCTGTCTCAGCAGCTTGGTCTACCCAGGCATCACTCGAGGAGATTTGCAGGGCTGCGACATGGTCCTCTCCTTCCTCATTCATAAAATATTATAGGATAGATCAATTTGCAGCAGCTGAGGCTGCTTTCGGTAGGAGAGTCCTACAGCAAATAGTGGGTTCTCAGGGGTCACAAGCCTAGACTCCCTCCCTATAGGGACATGAGCAGCTTTGGTATGTCCCAATCAGTGGAGTCTACATCCATCCTGATGGAGAAAAGAGCGTTGTCTTACCTGAACGCTTTTTCTCAGCAGGATGGTGTAGACTCCACACCCACCCTGTTAGTGTTAGTCTAGGCCTGTGTCTTCCTTTTTTGTTTGGAGCCTTGCGTCTGGTAGCTTCGCCTCGACAAAAACTGGGAAGTCACACCCAGAAGGAGGCATGGCAGAGTTTTTTTGTCTTAGTCTGAGCAGGTGGGATTAAATTACCCAATCAGTGGAGTCTACACCATCCTGCTGAGAAAAAGCGTTCAGGTAAGACAACGCTCTTTTTTCAAAGTCATGGAAAGAAAAGAATCTGCATACCAGCTGCTCAGTTAAGGAGACAGTATACTAACAGACAACAAAGAAAAGAGAAAAATATTCAAGTCCAGCTTTGTCCAACAAGACAGTATATTTTCTATCAGGCATTTCAAAGAATAAAATGTGAAGAATTGAGACTTGGGACTGGCAAAACTTTTTTAAAAAGCACCAGTTTATTAAATAACTAGGTATCAACCAAGAAGCTTGTTGATGGTTCAGCGGAATCTTTCTTGGTTATTTTTGGAACATCTTAAAGCAGTGATGGCGAACCTTTTAGAGACCGAGTGCCCAAAAACTGGCCCGCCCCCCACTCCACCCGCCTGCAGGGCCACTCACTACAGATCGGCCAGGCAGCCTTGCAGTGCCATGGCCACGCCCTCTGCCTGCACCCTGCAGCATCATCTGAATGGGATAGGGTGCGAGGGTGGAGTCTTGCCCCTGCTGCCCAGCTGCCATGTGCTTGGCTGCGCTGCTCCGTGGGGGACGTGCCTGGTGGAGCCTCTCCTCCGGGCAGGCTGCTGGTGAGGGGGTTGCAGAGAGAGGTGGGGCTGAAGCAATGGTGTGCATGCCCACAAAGAGGGCTCCAAGTGCCACCTCTGGCATGTGTGCTATAGGTTCACCACCACTGTCTTAAAGAATGAATGGAATATTAATGTCACGTAGTCATATTCAATAAGTGAAAAATTGAGGATCCTGAAAGATTCAGATTAATGTGATAATGACACTTGGGATGAACAGATTATATGATTGATCTTATATAAGTCACAGATGTGTTTTGCCAGTCTAATTGTACCAATTAAATAATCTCCTTCCTGGAAATGCTATAGTTGTAATATATCTTGATTTCATTAAGGCATTTGATAAAAATATTCATTGCATTCTGAATAGCAGCTAGTTAACCATGAACTGGATGGTGTGACAAGTACAGGTAGTTCTTGCTTAACAACATTAATTGGGACATCAGTAAGCTATGTAGTCATAAAATGCGACATTACATGACCATACCACGTAGCAACAGCAGCTCTGGCAGTTCCCCATTCTCATCATTAAACTTCCATTGAGTTTGCTTGTAGATAGCCATCAGGGAAAGTCTCAAATTGTGATCATGTGACCACAAAATGCTTTAATGGTTGAAAACCCATGTCAGTTGCCAAATACCCAGTTCACAATCACATCACTGCAGGGCTACTTCAAATGCCAGAACTTCAAGGATCAGTCGTAAGTTTTACTCGTTCAGCACTGTTGTAAGCTTGACAGTCATTGAATGAGTGCTATTAACAGAGAACTATCTACATGTCTTGTAAATTGTAGTCCAAGAGTATTTATCAGTGGTTCCTCATAAATTGGAGTGAAGCATTTGAAGAGAATCTTGGGCTTTGGTTTTTCAACCCTTTTAATTACTCGGATGAAGTAGCAGATACAATGCTTATCAAATCGGCAGATAATAAAAATCGGGTGAGAAAAATAAAGCCACAGAAGACAGACATAAAACTGAACTTCCTGATAAATTAGAGAAATGGGCTGAAAGTAACAGAATGAATTTTAGCAGAGTCAAATACATGGAACAAAAAACAAATGAACAGATATAGTATGGGGAATATTTGGCAGTAATAGTATCTGTGAAAAAGGTTGTTCGCATAAAAGTTAACTAAAAACTAAACATAAATCAGCAATGTGTCTATTAAAAGAGACTAATGTTGTTTTAAGCTAAACCAACCAAATTTTAGTTTCCAAGTCATAAGATATATTGGTTCTGTTTGATTATGTGTAGGTCAGACCACACTTCAAATAAGTGGTCCGGTTCTTAGATCCTGTTTTAAGAATTATTCAAACAAAATGAAACAGGTTTGAGAGACAAGATCTTGGAGTGAGCCAAGATTTAAGAGGGGGATTTTTAGTCTTTAGAAGACTGAAGAAAGAAGATACCATTATTCAAAAATCTGAAGAGATTTTATAAAAAAACAACAACAACCAAGACCTGTTCTTTGTCATCCCCAAGGGAGGACATGGAATAATAGATTTAAGTTATAGGAAAACAGATTAAAAGTGAACATCAGAAGAAAAAAATTGCTAAAAATAAGAGTACTTTAACAAATTATTTTTTCCTGCATTCCCAATCACTGGAAATAATAAACAATAATAAGATAGAACATCAGTTGAATGTAGTGATTAAGATACCATGTTAGAAATTTGGAGACTGTGGTGACTATCTAGCCCAGGGATAGGCAACCTTGGCTCTTTTATGACTCTTAGACTTCAACTCCAGCTGGCTCAGGAATTCTGGGAGTTGAAGTCCACGAGTCATAAAAGAGCCAAGGTTGCCTACCCCTGGGCTAGCCAGTCACTATCTTTCAGCCCCAGGAAAGAGGTAATGCCAAACTACTTCCAAAATCTTGCCAAGAAAACTTCAGGGACTTGTTCACGCAGTCAGCAGGAGTGTAATATTGACTCAAAGGCATCAAATAAATAAATAAAAATAACAGGATAGATATTTATGTTTTCTCTCCTTTCAAAAAATAATTGGCAGCAGGAACTGTACTTCTCTAGTGATGTTTCAGATTATCTTCTTTAGAGAAGGAGGGACTGGGTGGAAATTTTGTCATCCCGATATGGATTAAAATGAATCCATGCATTTCTTGTAATGTAAACCCAGCAGCTTTCCTGATGAATTTACCATTCCACACCTCTTATTTAGCATAAAAAATTAAACTTAATAATTTAAAATATATTTGGATATTGGAGAATGATGCTGTTGGAAGAATGAAGCTAGTTCAGAATAAGCCAATGCTTTATTCGGACAAGGGGCCTTATTCAGTAAGACCACACCTAGAATACTGCATCCAGTTTTGGTCACCACATTATAAAAAAAGAGGTTGAGACTCTGTAAATAGTGCAGAGAAGAGCAACAAAGATGATTGGGCCTGGAGGCTAAAACATATGAAGAACTGTTGCAGGAATTGGGTATGTCTAGTCCAGGGGTCTTCAAACTCGGCCCTTTTATGACTCATGGACTTCAACTCCCAGAATTCCTCAGCCAGCGTGCCTGGCTGAGGAATTCTGGGAGTTGAAGTCCATGAGTCATAAAAGGCCAAGTTTGAAGACCCCCAGTCTAGTCTAATGAAAAGAAGGACTAGGTGTGACTTGATAGCAGTGTTCCAATATCTAAGCAGCTGCCACAAGGAGAGGGGGTAGGTCAACCTATTTTCCAAAGCACCAAAAGGCAAGACAAGAAACAACGGGTGGAAACTAATAAAAGAGAGAAACAACCTAGAACTAAAAATAAATTTCCTAACAGTAAGGGTATTTGCCCCCAACTGTGTGTTTGTTATAAAAAAAATGTGCAAAAATGTCATATTTCTTGGTACAAATAGTTATTTTTCAAACTAAAATTGATGCAAAAGACCAGGGATGTGAAAAGTGATATGAGAAGTTTTGTTTCAGTGATTCCCTAGAACAAATAGCATTGGTTTTACTTGGCTTTATTATGCTTTCTACATCTCCTACTTTGCAAACCTTTGTTAGAGATGTGACACACACATACACACACACACACACAAATTCACAGTCTGTTTCTGTTGCTGCCCACTGCCCACTAGGGGAAGGTTTTGAAGTATTTCTAGCTGGACTACCCGATTCTGTATAGCCTCATTCCCTATGCCATCTACCTCATATATATATATATAAAGTTATTATTCTATTATTCTATTCTATTCTTAACAACCTTTATTAAGATACTTAAAAGATATAAACTGCTTCTTGCCAATTTTTGTTCTTTTTAGAACATTTATGTTTTGATATGTTTGAGGTTTTTCATTGGGAAATTATTCTGCATTATGTTATCTCCGAAGACATTAGTGTATTCATTGTGTAATGAAGATATTTCAGGGAGAGGGGTCTATTCTATTCTATTCTATTTTATTCTATTCTATTCTATTCCATCCCATCCCATCCCATCCCATCCCATCCCATCCCATCCCATTCCATTCCATTCCATTCCATTCCATTCCATTCCATTCCATTCCATTCCATTCCATTCCATTCTATTCTATTCTATTCTATTCTATTCTATTCTATTCTATTCTATTCTATTCTATTCTATTCTATTCTATTCTATAAATTTAATAGAGGCATTGACACACCTTGGATTTCTCCCACCAACACTGTTATACTTGCTTTTTTATTTAACTCCTATAACTCAGGTACATTAATAAATCTATTTTCTTCCTTCCTCTCCTCTGTTCTGTCTCTCGTAAATCTCCTATCCTTCTTTTTCCCTCAACTGAGTGCAACTGTCTTCCTCCCCTTTTCCATGTGATACCTGGAGGAGTGTTAAGCAACAATTAAAGAGATAATTCCCTCTCTAATCACTTACATGAGTAAATTAGTCTTGTCAGGAGCTATTAAGACAGAGAGCTCGGAATTCATTAGGCTAGATTGGACCTATGGAGCTTCTGGCATTGCTGCTAGTCTAAGCTGATTAATTTCCTTGAAAACACCATCAATGCCCATCTGTTTCAGTTAGTCTTTAGAGAGCAATTTTCAGGTGGACTGACCCCCTCGTCAGTTATTTCACCCAGAAGTAATGACTGACATGCACAACTTACTGCAGTGTGAAGAGTAAACTGTTTGAATGCATGTGTATATATATTAAAATAATATATGCATGCAGATTCCCTCATTCAAGACCTGCAGCCTGTATTTACCATGGTTTTAACATCAGGAAGGTTACTTTGCTCCACTCAGTCTTTCAGTATGCAGAACTGCTGTGCTCTTTCTCTGTTTTCAATCTTTCTCCTGCCATTTTCTGCATGTTGGGAAATGTACTTCCCTTGAAATGTAGTTTCTGCTGCAACTTTTTATCTTCTCTGTAGAATTTGGGAATGATTACTATGAGGCTAGGTAAAACTGCCTTATAACCTACCATTAGGTACTGCTGTTTGGACGATACTCAAAAGACTTGGGTATCTTCTTATCAGGGTTCCAATTTTTTTGTGATTTAATTGATTACATTCCAGGAAGTTGGTATCAACACCTAGGGATGATATATGTTTGAGCCTTCATCTATTGCTGAGTGCATCTATTGCTGAGTCCATTCACCTTTCTGATTGTCTTGGTTGACCTTTCCTTTTGATTTTCCTAGAAGTATGGACTTCTCAAAGGTGCTAGGTCCTCATGTAATGTGTTCAAAGGGAGGGGGGAAGGATAATTTAGCTTAGATATTCATGTCTCGAGTGAGAATTCCAGATTGATTTGTTCTACAAACCATTTGCCATCCACATCCACACCCACATCCCTGAATTTCTGTGCATTTCCTCCATTTCTGTTTTTTTCCCATATCCTTCTGTTGACTTTTCTTTGCCCCCTTCACCATCCCGAATGCTGCTTCTTCAGTTCTCCTCAACTTCTCCTCCATTAATGCTGCTATCATTATGACTGTAATGTTATTGCTTTATGATGTATATAGAGGTATGGATAAAAATAGGAATCTGTGACAAACACAGCCAACATACAGTTGCAGTGTAAAAACAGCTTTTGGGAAAACAAAAGGCTTCTAATTACATTTAATACTTAATTGACTTTACGTACTGTAATACATAAGTCTTGGAACAAGTATAATTTCCCAAGACAAACCATGTACCAAGAAGAATACAAAGCTTCTTATTTGCAGATTTTTAAAAAATGTATATATGTTTTTATCAATATTTCTAACATTTTTCTATTCTAATAGATGGTGTGCAATTTACAATGCATTACATTAAAAAAATAATGTACAATCATATTTCCATCAAATAGACAACATTCACATTCAGCTTGGACAAAATGCATGACGGAATACTATTATTCAGACATCAGGGATCAGACTGAAACCAGCAGCAATCATCGTTTACTTATTTATTCAATTTATAAAACTGCCTATCTCACATGCACAACTCTGGGAGAACATAGAATTAAGAAAACATCTAAAAAGTTTGAAAACAAAGTATGGGAGGATTGCTAAGAAAGGAGGTTTCTCTCTACCAGTAACCAATTTGGATGGCATATATCTAACTCAAGGGTCTTCAAACTTGTCTCTTTTATGACTTGTGGACTTCAACTCCCAGAATTCCTCAGCCAGGCACATGCCGGAATTCTGGGAGTTGAAGTCCACAAGTCATAAAAGGACCAAGTTTGAAGGCCCCTGATCTATTTGATTTATCCTTCATCTTTCTGTTCTGTCAAGTACTCACGGTGGCTGGTAAAATTTAAAAACAAAAGTAGGATATAAATGAGGTTGGGTAGGCATGCAGACCATGGCTTGAATTCTTTCCAACTGCTTTAGCCCAAAAAAAGGGCACAGAATTTTCTTCTTCAAATATTATTGTTGTATCTCTATGGGTGGAAATGTGGAAATCTAGAAAGTCTAACCAAAGCCTGTGTGCTTTGTTCTCCTCTTGTGTTCCATCTCTCTGTGTTTGTATGCATTATGCACTGGGAAATATAGGACCAGCACTATATGGTTCATTTTGAGTAATGGGATTAAAAAGGAGGAGAAAGAAGGCCTTAGAATCTCTCCATTCTTCAGCATTCAGTCCGAACTGAGGATGCTTCTTGGATAAGAAACGAAATGTCTTCAAGGAAAATCAAAGTCCAGTTGCCTTTGAAAAAGCACCTTTGGGAGAACCATAATCTCGGTGACTGAGAATCTCCATAGATATAAGAATGTTGCAGTTACAGGTAGTAACTACCATTCATTTAGTAATCATTCTTATTTATAACTGAAAACTGACCGTATTTACAACTGAAAAAGGTGACATGACCGTTTTTCACATTTACGACCACTGCAGCATCCCCATGGTCACATGATCAAAATTCAGAAGGTTGGCAACTGGCATGTGTTTATGTCATGTGACCCGTTTTTGCGAACTTCTGACAAGCAAAGTCAACGGGGAAGCCAGATTCAATTAACTGTGTTACTGATTTAGTAACTGCAGTAATTCACTTAACAACTGTGGCAAGAAAGATCATAAAATGGGGCACAACTCACTTAACAGCCATCTTGCTTAGCAATGGAAATTTGGGGCTCAGTTGTTGGCATAAGCTGAGGACCACCTATACAAGCATGTCAAGGCATTGCCCAACTGGTGGCAGCACCATAAAGGTGCATTGGATTTGGTGACGGTATGTGTGGGGTGTTCTCTGCATTCCTTGGTTGCATCTGGCCCATGCTTGACCACAGTTTTTCTTTTGCCAGCTTCTTCTACCTTATCCAATCTTTTAATTTTCAGAGAGTCATCTTTCTGCAGGGCAGTCAGAGCCCCTTTACATAATGTCTTTCCAAAATTTCTTTGGGCTGGAAGGAATAAAAGTGAGTTAATAACATTTATCTGCAGTAACAATAAAGCAATTCTTGCTATTTGCTATTTGTCCTAGTGCTGCCTCGGACTGTCTAACCTGCATTAATAATACTTTGTTTCTGAGAAAGATTTGAAAAGTATCATTTGGGGGCCTGAAAATAGGTATTTTTGTTTTTATAGATATGTGTGAAGCTTACTTAGGAAATATTTGGAGAAATACCAGAAAGTAGAAAGATTACCAAGACACTCTAATTCAGAGTAATGATATATATTTATTGATTAAAGATATATTGATTAAAATGTATGCAATATTACTAAAGTATTTAAGAATTTATTTTTTTTAAAAAAAACACAGTTGCTACTTGTTTTCAAAATTTCTTGGGGGAATTTTGTGGCTTATTCTTTAAATTAAAGCTGTTTCTCTGACAATATATTTTCCCATCTTTGCATTCCTCCCCTTCTCAGTGGAGGTTCCTGTCCTAGTGCATTTTTAAAGCCCTGGCAATCTACTGTTGAACTGATATAAGGCCTACAAATCTCTTGATGTGGTGGATGCTAAATCTAAAAACATTTGCTGGACACCAAGTTGCCTGTCTCTTTTGTGAAATATCATGCAGCTGGATGAATGTGTATGAGTCCTAACAATCTAACTTCGATTGCTTTGTCTGAAGATTTCCTAGTCTATGCTAAATTTCCATACAGTTCCCTAATAGATCCTACAGCTTGATGAAGTATACTGGCATCAAGATAAATCAAGGTTTTTTATTATTATCGGAATGAACCTAGTCTTCCCCAGTCCTATTTGCTCCTGTTTGCAATATGGTCTTGCAATCAGTGAAATCTAGAAAGCCCAATTTTCTCAAAGCAGCCAAACTTCAGGCTTCTTAATCTTTTCCTCCTTGCCCTTTTCTGCATGGAGAAATTTCCCTGTTTCCTGTTGCTGTTCCCCTAAGATTCATAATGATTTCATTTTGACTCTGGGTTGTTAAAGGTAGTCTCAGAGGTGCTTTAAAAAGGCAACTAGACCTTGATATTCCTTGAATACGTTCCATTTTTTATCCAAGAAGCTTCTTCAGTTCTAACTAATGGGTGAGAAATAGAAAGGATTTATACTCTTTGCAGTCAGCCAGTCATTAACACTCTGAGGGTCATTGAAATCACTTGGGGGTTAATCTGTGTCCTCAGAGTCACCTGAACAGAGTACAAACTGGTGTGGAATTTTGTTGTGGGACTGCTGAAAAGGCTGCGTTGCAAACAGGAGATAAGTCATGTTGTGTCCCTCCCCCTCTGTTGAGGGAGGGCTTCAAGGAAAATCAAGGAAGTCCAGTTGCTTTTTGAAAGCATCTTTGGAACAAACATGACCTGGATGGCTGAGAACCTCCATAGACACTACTTCAAGGTAGACATGTTGCAAGCAGAAGTTGTAATGTGAAAATTCATCTAATATCAAATGTATATATTTGAATGCTTTTAATATAGCACCAGCTTTTCTCTTCATGAAAGCAGTAAAAATTAATGAATCCTCCTGGTCTGTAATATATGAGATAATCTATTTAGTACTGTTTTTAATACTGTTTATATCCTGAAGGTCTGCTTATCATTTATTTCAGTTCTAGCATTCCAGGGAATTTCCCATTATCTTCTGCTATGGAGCTATCTTCCTATAGAAGTTTGCCCGAAGACTTCTTTTCTTGTCTTTTTAAACAAAATAAAAATGTAATTTAAGGTTCTCAATTTTAAAAACTCCATGTTCAGGTCTGGGGTAATATGAGTTTTACTTTGCATCTGTTTTACTGTAAGCATTTATGTAATAATTTGTATTTACTTTTAAATAATAGCTTAATATAACCTTCATATTTCATGCATCTCCCAATGTCTTTTTATGTGATTGATCTGGAGAGGCAGAGGATTCTGAAATTTGGGCACTATTTTAATTTCGTCTATTAAGTGGCTTAATAGAGTTTTTTGAGGAGTAAAATGTAGGTTAATAGACTTACAACTCAGTGCTACCCAAACTGGAGACAGAGAAAATAGGCTTGCCCTGGTTGGGGGTGTGTGGGATACATCTGGTAGATGCTTGGTGATGTGTTTTGAAGAGCATTATCTTTTAATTCTACATTATTGGTGGATGTAGTGATTCAGGATCTTCAGGAATTGAAGTGGCATAGAAGCCATAGTAAGAAACCAAATAAATAAATGATAGTTGAGCAACACAGAAGCCAAATAACTAAGTAAATAAATGACAGTTGAAAACCTCCCTTTATTTTTTCTTAAATGAAACTTTCAATAGTCTGTTATCTGGGTCCCATTATTTTATTTATTTGTTTATATATAGGACTATACATGGCCTCCTATCTCCTATGACTTTGGACATCTCATAATAATAACTAGAAACATAGTTAGAAACAAAAGTACTCTTCTGTCTGGTGCCAGACCAATCATTCTCACAATTCAACTGCCATCCTAGCCCAAGGTTGGGGGAAGAGCCAGATCACAGCCCCCTCCCCAGAAGCTATGTGTGTAGGAATCCCTCACATCTCAGATAGAAGACTGTTCCAAAGGCCACCAAGAGGTCCCATTGCAACATTTAATGAAGGGGACCTTGAGTGCGCCCAATACATCTAACCTGGTTAGACAGGCTGATACTCCCAGGGAGGGGTGCAACTGCAAATAACCTGGCCCTCTACAATGTAGGGCTTTAAAGTTTATAACCAGGTGGCAACCATGACAGTTGATAATGAAAAAGCTATGTCAAAACTGAAAGCTATCCATTAACATATAACCATCTCATTGCATGTATGACAAAGGGAGATAAGTTGTCCTCCCAATTGCATTGCAATTGTCTTCAGAAATTCTTTTGCTCCCACTTGGAAAACCAAGAGAAAAAAATTTGTGGAAGTAACAAGTCTTGTGAACACTGGCTTCAAAATTGGCCCATATTTGATTCCACCAAGTCCTAAGATACAGGGTTCTATAACTATAACTTAGCCATAAACAAATATTGTCCACCCTATGTACCTGCATCAAATTCTGTCTCAATGAACTACATTTTGACATGTTGCAAAGTGGGAATAACCAGATTAACAGTAGCCTGATGCCCTTCTCTGTGTAGAAACTAAATCCCTATAATAATTCATGGAGATCCTATGTTGACAACGTTGTGGAATATCCATTATGCATGTGAAACTGTACACCTTAATAGAAAGACAGAATTGGCCCAAAGTTCTGTTCAGATTATTAATCTAAAATGTAAATCAAATCTTAATTTTCACAGTTTGAATTCTTCTCTAAGAGTCTACAAATTTTTAAAGTATTTTTTTCAGAATGAGCTCAAGAAATTGAAGAATTAAATTACTGTTTGCAATTATGTTGTTTTAAAACACTAGTTTCACAGCATATTTAAGATCATGATTTATTAATTTTATTTTGTGACGAGAAACTGTCCTTGCGGATAAATATATACAGAGGGTACCTAACCCTTTCCTGTTTACCTTTGAGTATTTGCAAGTGTATGCACGTTTGTGCTTTCAGTTTGTAGTTTTCCTATATTTATGATGTATAGCAAGTTTCCTTTCATCTTTATTGCACAAGTAATGCTACTTAGATTGCAAGTTTGCTGAGGTTGTGAACATTTTAATGTGTCTGCATTGCTTTTAGAATTTATTTATTTATTGCAATATTTATATACTGCCTTTGGGGCAAAGTACAGCATCGCTATTTTAAATAACCATATAGCACATTTCATTTGTCACCAATATGATAATACTTTGTTTGCTTAAAAGTTGATAGAATGAACAGAGTACAAGTGTAGAGTGGGTATATGTAATAAAGGGGCTGATGACATAATTTGAATGCATGTTGTAAATGAACATTAAATATCTTACAAAAAACAATTAAAGAACTGTCCCAATCAGAAAAATCAGAAAGGTTTTCCCCCGCTGTACATACCATATACAATTTAGGATTTATTACATCTAGAGCCTGAAAGAGGAATTCACTATAAAATATATAGCACAAGTATTAATAAACACACACACACACACATAGATATACAGAGGATAACATAATAAAACTAGATAGGTAGCAGCAAGTTCATTGCTAAGTTTTAAATATAGGCCCAACTCATTTATGTTTTGAACATCTGTGAACATCATTGGAGAAGAGCCATGATAGATTACAGTACTAAAAATGAGGAAGTCTGGTTTTATTAAATTTATTTTAAAAGATCATGAATGCTTATGTCTTTTAATAAAATTTGTTAGCTACAGAAGATAGTACCAGACTCTTTTTAATTTTTTTTTAGTACCTATAGAACTTTGGTGAAAGAATGCTTCTGCGTCTATGGAATTTAATTAAGTAGATTTATATGTAGGAGAGTAAAAAAGAAACTCATATGTATAGTCTCTCAGTTTTATACAGGGCTTTTTTTTGTCATAGAACGCACTGGAACGGAGTTCCGGGACCCTTTTTTGATGGATTTTCCAGAGTTGCATTCTTTTCCTATTGTTTCCTTTCCTATCCTCGTTTGTTTTTGAAAATGCCACGCTGGCAGTACGGTGGGAGCAGGGTCCCCTCCGGTGCTTTCTGCCTCCTCTAGGAGGATCCATGAGGCACCGGAGCACCACAGCCAGAGCATGGCTTGATTGGCTGGGTCAGACCATGTGGTGTGGAAGCCGATGGTGGCAGTGGGAGACACATAAACATGGAGGACATCTTTCACAAGAGGGTGAGTGAGCCTTTTGCCTTCCCTTACAGAAGGTGGGGTGTGAGGTTAAAAAGAGGCAAAGCGAGAGGAAAGAAAGGCGGCTGACATGGAAGCTTGCCCGACAGCGAAACTTTGCTGTTTCAGTTCCTTGGGTAGTTCAAAGACTGGGATGTCTACGAAAAGCTCTTTTTAGTCATTTATACTTTATATTCAAACTGCAGAGGGGAAGAATAAGAATAAAGCCAAGTGATTTGGAGTATTATTATTAATAATAATATATATTAATTATGTATTGGTCAGATGTAAAGGTAGACCTACAGTATAAGATTTCAGATTTATTTATTAAATTGGGTTTAACTTAAAGGTAAATTAAAAGTAATCTCTTCACTGACAAATTTCAACTTTAATTTGTTTTAAGTCAATATCCATATTAAAATTCAAATGTAAATTTTTCTACCTTGTTTGACAACTTCTTAAAAATAATTCAGTCTTTTATAAGCAACCAAATTTTGTTTTATTAGGCCAATTTCATTCCACACAGAAAGCTGACATTTCCACTCATTAAACTAAATGGGTATGCCAGTGGTAAATGTCCCAAAAGATTAATAAAATGCCTTCTTGTAATTTAAAGCCACACAGTGCATGGTAACATTAATAGTATTAACTTACCTTGAACAAAATCCTGGTCTTTTAGATACACTAAAAATTGAAGGGGTTTTTTTTCAACCACAAAGGTAAACCTTGTAGGGTAAGCAAGGCGGGTTGTATAACATGTGTGAGTTCCGACACCTTTTTTTTTTTTTGCAAAAACACTGTTTCATGGTTCCGACAGATGAGACTCTTCAAAGAACTTCAAGGCATTATTTACCTTAAAGAATCTTTATTCAAGAAGCATAGCATCAGCACATACAGCCAAAATCTGAATTCCTCTCCCCTGAGCACATAGTATCCAAGCACAATTCCCTCCTCTAATTTACAGTCATAAATCACATTCTCCAATTAGTTTGAAATGCAGACTCTCCCTCCAGTTCTCCAGCCTGCCAATTCATTAGAATTGGAAAAGGTGTAAAAATAGTAGAAAAAAATTGATCTATAGCCGATTCCTTTCATTTTCATGGTGTGCACCATGAAATAAAAACAATTAGTGTAAGATTGCAAAAATATCTTTGATTTGTGATTTCATATACAGGAAAGTTATGGAAATACAATATGGGACCAGATTATAATGTACTCCTTAACCTGGAAGTTGCTGCATGTACAAAATAATGCTTTTGTTAACCAACAGTAAGTAAAGTAAGTAAGTAAGTAAGTAAGTAAGTAAGTAAAACAATGTTACAACAGTGTTTGTTAAATCTCAAAGGAATCTTTCCCACTACAGGTAGTGATTGTTCAAAATTACAACAGCACTGAAAAAAATAAATTATGACTCTTTGTCACATGACCATTGTAGCATCCCCATGGTCATGTGATCAAAATTCAGATGCTTGGCAACTGACTCATATTTATGTTGGTTGCAGTGTCCTGGGGTCAAGTGATCACCTTTTATGACCGTCTGACAAGCAATGTCAATGGGGAAGCCAGATTCACTTTACAACCGTGTTACTAACTTAACTGCTGCGTTTTACTTAACAATTGTGACAAGAAAGGTCATAAAATGGGGCAAAATTTACTTAACTACTATCTCACTTAGCAACAGAAATTTTAGGCTAAATTGTGGTCATGTCGAGGACTACTTATATTAAAAATTATGGAGAACCCCCAAGGAGCTTTGTTTGTATGGATTATTGATATTTACCACAGTAAAAATTAAAATTGACACATTCGCTACTTCTCTCATTACTTTGATGGGATTTTAACAATGTATAATTTTTCTACATAAGCTGGTAAATAAATCTGATTTTGAGGAACACTGAGAGGGTCTTGGGGAACTTCCAAGGTCCTAGGACCACACTTTAAGAAACACTGCATTAGCATGCCATCTCATTCCACTGAAGTATATATACTGATTTTCCCTCCTTTGATTAAGACAGATTTCCTTTGCCGGTGTTTTTTTTTTTTTAACAGATGTTTTATTGATGCCTTTTCACGATAAAAGGGAGGGGAGAAATTCTCCATGAATGGTCTTTTTCATCGTCCTAAAGAATTCAGCCTTGTGACTGGAATATTTTCTGTCTGGCACCTAAGTTGTGAGTGGCAGGTTATAGAAAGTAAATCAAGCAAAAGCTATTACATTCTTACTTCAGTGGAATTTGAAAAATAGTCAAAAATTAATGTTCAGTGCTGACTTCTAAGAAAATTCCGTGCCATTATTCCAAAATGCATTAGATCATAATTGTTTTTTTTTTAAAGAAGAATTTAGCATTTAAAACAAAGGATGGGAGACCAAGGCTTTGAATCCTGGGGGACAACAATTTATAGAGGTTTAGTTCTTCTACCCTTTTATACAACAAGAGCTATTACATCACTTTAAAAAATATTCTGATATCAATAAGCCAAGCATTTTTCCTCCATGTGTCATACACTGCTAGTTTTACAATGAATAGAAAAAAGAGCCAACACATTACAGCCACTGGCCAAGTTCTCCTGAACCTACACCAGAAAATAAATTCGGGGATTTGTAGAAGCTCATTTCCAAAAAGACAAGTAGTAATATATCAGATAGGGATGTTCATGGAGAGGGATAAAAAAGTCAAGATGCAAGCATAACTGATTGATGTTTCTCTTCTTTTTAATCAAATGCATGTAAAGGAGTTAGGGCTTTGATCATACAATCACCTCTTGGCCTCTTTGTGGACACTCTTGTCAACATGTCTACATTTCTTGATCTTTTGAATGAATACACACAGTATTTGAATAACGTTCCATCTCCACCTAACCTCTGTTCTTTAGCTCTTTTCATATTTTTAAAAAATATTTCTGTGGTTTTAACACTGGAAAAGAGCTTACCTATTCAATGTGCAGCTCTCCTAAGTTTTATGGGTGATGCATAAGATAAAGGTATCTTTAGTACTAGGACATTTGTTACTATAATAAATAGTAACTCCTCACTTATGACTAGAACATTTTAGAAAGTACTAACTCCTGAGGAGCCACGAGTAAGACTGCTATATCTGTAAAATTATGTCTCTGGACTTAAAGATGGACAACAACTGGAGATATGAAATATTTAAAATTTTCTGTACTTCTCTACTTATGTCTATATATATTTTAGCCCATGTAAGGTAGTCCTACATTTGCTACATATCTCGACTCCTAAATTTGTACTAAACCAAAGAGTGAGAACTCATCCAGGTTCAGGAAAAAAAAATTAAAACTCAAAATCATATACATTGTAGCTAATACAAATGGAATATTAAATTCCCAAGTAATTTGAATGCTGTTCCCTCTTACTTTAATCTTTAAGGTCTCCAGGAAAAACAAATGCACTTATACACCATCTAATTTAAAAGTATTCTGTCTGTCAGAGGTTAGAGCAGGGGTCTTCAAACTTGGCCTTTTATGACTTGTGGACTTTAACTCCCAGAATTCCTCAGCCAGGCACGCTGGCTGAGGAATTCTGGGAGTTGGTCCACAAGTCATAAAAGGGCCAAGTTTGAAGACTCCTGAGTTAGAGACTGAGAGGGCAAGGAGAATCAACTAGTCAAGAAAAAAGCCATTAAACCACTCCTATCAAGAAGTTACAACTAGACTATTCAAATCAATCCATAAACTCAATTAGGTACTAGATTGGGTCATGCTACAGGGATGCTTGTGGTCCAGGTGGAGCTTGAACTGTGCAGGTAAGCAGTCCATGATTTCAGGCTTCAAAATAAGGTTGTAGATTGAGCTGAAAGAACATTGCTTCCAATAACTATCTGCCTCTGATCCTGCCCCATAAAGTCCTGTGGCCCAGCTGATCCTTATCATTCTGACTAGTATGGAAGCTGGTTCTCCCAAGAAATCTGACTCTGCAATCTGACACTCCCTTGCAGCTCACTCTTCTGTTTCTTCCTTTGGCAGCATAGATGCTCAGTAGCTATGAATAATAGATGGTAGCTGTGTAGCCTGAAAAATGTCACAAGATATGGTTCTACCTCAGTGTCCACTCCCTGGCCTATGCTCTGAGTCACAGCAGACACCTCCAGAGCCTCATTATAATCTCCTGACACTTCCTCCTCCAGGGAAGGACCCAGGGCAGACATGACAGATAGTCCTGAGTAACTGGCATTATTCAATGTCCCATTAACTGAATGCATCTGTCCATGCAGAATGGATAAGATTGAAATGGTGGGAAAACAGGTTCAGGATTTTTTTTTCCATCCCTTTTTTGTGTGAAGGTTAAGTATCCTTCCTTGTATCCAGTGTCTATAACTTGGTTTCTCAAACTTGGCAACTTTAAGATGCATGCACTTCAACTCCCAGAATTCTTTAGCCAATATACTAATGTTGAGGAATTCTGGAAGTTGAAGTCCACATGTCTTAAAGTTGCCACGGTAGAGAAACACTGATCTATATTCTCTGCTATTGTAGAGTTGTTATACTACTACTGTCTCAGATAAATCTTCTCTAATGTAGATATAGTACTAGTGGACCTTAGTTGCATGTATTGGAAGTGAAACCTCTTACAGCATGAAGGAAAACATTAAGATGTGAACTACATTTTGGACTCTATTCTTGCTTTTTTATTTTTAGACAGGTTTATATGTACTATATATAATCATATTACTAAAACTCTCATTTCCATAACCTTAGGGAAATAATTTTTGAACAAATTACCTCAAATAGACTAATTAACAGAATGTGTCCTAAATCTGAGACCCATCACTCTTACAGAACTGAAATTTGGCAAACTTTATAAAATATTTCATGACATAAACATCATAAAGTATTTCATGACATAATACAAAATGTCATAAAACATTTTCTGTGGTCAATGTTTGATTGAGCTATATAGTTCAAGATGGGGCTGCAGTCAAGACAGATACATCTCTGAATATCTCCCTGAATTTTTAAGAACTTTTTTCATATATTAGAAGCTTTGCCCCTGTTGAAGGCACTGAGGAATCTGGTAAGGAAATATCTCTGAAACAACGGCCCAAGGAGTCCTGGGGTTGTCTAGTAGTTTACATTTATGCAGCTGCAGAAGTAGCAGGCCTGACTGATCTTATCAGAGCCTATGCAGTAAACAGGGATAGCACTACTTAGAACTTGGATAGAAGATCATTAAGAAATGCCAGAGCTATAGGCTAGAGTGGAAGTGCAAAAGTACCCAAAAGAAAGAGAAGCCTAACCTGTTCCACACTGTTGCTAAGAAAACTACACAATTGGGCCCATGTAGTCACTGGAGTGAATTTAGAGAAAAAAAGGTAAAAACTCTTTTACTTGGTTTGCCAGCTATAGCCACATTTCCTCATTTGCTCTACCATGCTGTGGCAAAAGGTTTTACCTCTTCTATCCCAGGTTGCTGTCTTCATTTTGTCCTTTAAGTTTCTCTTAGTTGTATTCGCATTCAAATAATACCTTCTCTTCTTAAAAGCCTCCAGTGATGGAGCACCCAAAACCTCTGGATGTTAAATGTTGATGTTTCAAATATCTGTATATCTCCCTATGTTTATTAATGTATTTATATGCACTCCCAAACTGTAGTGTTTCTTTTTTCATTCTTTCAATTATTTTGCAATAATTTTTGCAATATATTTTTTTGCAATGTTTACTTTTGTGTGTTTCTCTTCTTATGCTGGACTTTTTATTTTCAGTGCTCTGTTTTTATTTTTATCTTATAAAATTTCTGAATCACTTAGGCTTAGAAGTACCAGCAATAAGCCAATGTGATATATAATAATATCAAAGGTTAAATATTGTATTAACAAAAGAGCAAGTTAAGAAAAAAAAAGTAAAGAAAGTACCCCAGAAAAATTCTGTTACAGGATTTTGTTGAATGAATAGCTCAGATCACTAAAACACAAAGGGATGGGCGAGGTTTGCCTCTCTGTATCAATTGTACTCCCTTTAAATGTGATGCTCTTTTTGATATCTTTCTTCTGAAGATCTATCATATTTGTCCTCCCAGCTCAATTTGGAAGCTATTGATGTGCTCCCTTTTTTTTTTAAAAAAAAAATGAGCATCTTGGTAAATGGCTTGATAAATGTAGTGAGCTGCACCATAAAATTACCAGAATTTTTGAATATTTCTATCTTGCTACACTTAAAAAGAAATCCTGCAGCAGATTACAACTAAAAAATAACAGCCCTAAATTTAACAAAATTTTTTTAATCAAGCCACCAGTGTGGTTGCCATTACTTTCCTGTTTGAGGGTTGTCACTTGAGTATAGAAATATTTAGGTAATTATATACATTTTAATTGGTCAATTAATTTTACTAAGTTAAATTACTATTTTGTATAGAAAATTTTTTGAAGGGAAGGGCATTATTTTTCATTGCGAACATTTGTCGTTAGAGGCATATTCAGAAAATAGTTATTTCTTCTGTGTGAGGAAGTGAGAAGGGAAGATACGAAAATGTTCTTTTATGATATTGCCTCCCACTTTTTGATTTGTATTAGCTTTTCTGAACAAATCTAACTATGCTGTTTTTTAAATAACTCTGCCTCTTGATTTCAATAGCTTGGCTGTTTAAAGTTAAAAAAATTAACAATCACAATCCTACATTGGCAGTAGTGAAAGAAGACAAACCAAATGAAAAACATGTTCATGAATAGCATACAAGTAGCATCTAGGATCTAAAACAGTGGTTCACAACCCTTCTGGAACCAGCAACCGGTTGTATGGAAAACAATTTTTCCATGGCCTGGGGGGTAGTGGTGGTGGTTTTGTGTGCAATCTAGATCCCGCACATGTGCAGATGAAGCTTCACTCACTTGCCCACCACACTTACCCCCCACACTTGTTCCTAACAGGCCACAGACTGTACCATCCACGAACCAGGGATTGGGGACCCTTAACCTAAAAGATTTGTTGTTGAGCTCTTGTATTTTAGCTTCTGTAAAAAGACCAAAACATACGAAGAACGGCTACAGGACTTGGGTTTGGCTAGTCTAAAGAAAAGAAGAAATAGGGCAGACATGTTCCAGTATCTGAGGGGCTGCCACAAGGCAGAAGGGGTCAGATTGTTCACCAAAGCACCAGAGGGAAGGACAAGAAACAATGGTTGGAAATTGATCAAAGAGAGAAGCAACCTGGATTTAAGGAGAAAATTCCTGACAGTGAGGACAATCAACCAGTGGAACAGCTTATCCCCAGAAATTGTGGGCGCTCCATCACTGGAGATGTTTAAGAAGAGACTGAACATTCACCTGTCTGAGACGGTATAGGTTCTCCTGCTTGAGCAGGGGGTTGGACTAGAAGACCTCCAAGGTCCCTTCTATTCTATTCTATTCTATTCTATTCTATTCTATTCTATTCTATTCTATTCTATTCTATTCTATTCTATTCTAAAATTCAGATTATGTATGTATATATCTACATATGTTTATAGGTCTTTGGTTGTTCGGGTTTTCTCCCGCGTAAAATTGGAAGTGTCTTGGCAACGTTTCGACGAAGTCACATTCGTCATCTTCAGGCTGGTGATTTTAGCTTCTTGCATTCTACATATGTTTGTATGTATACAAAATCCTATAATGAAATCAGTTTTGAGAATAAGTGCCAGGTCTAAAGAAGTTGAAAATTAGCACTTAGGATATTACTGGCAAGATCCAAATATTTCACTAAGCTATAATGTGATAGCATTTTTTTTGTTCAGTTTTGGCTTAGGTTGTTGTGTGTACCCAGTGGTTGTCCTTTTTAAACTACTGTTTATGGTTTAGCATGCTGTACAAAGCCAATCAGTTGTGATTTATTCAATATGTCATCTGTAAACAAACTCCAAATATATAAACACGGTTTAACAGTGTCCTCTTGAGCATGTCATATATTGGCCACATACTGAATAGACAAGTGCTAGTTTCTATTTTTTCTAAATAATGCCTCCAATATAAGATGTGTTCATGCATTACTTTATTATTCAGTTAGAACTGGCTGGTGTCTTTATTATCCAACTAGCCAGTCATTAAAAATGTGTTAAGCCATTAGATAATTGTTTGATTTGCTGGCAAAGATAGTGTCATCAGGTGTGGATTGTATCTCAAAATAAGCATCTGTCTGGCTTTCACTTATTTTTTTTTAGTAAAACTATGAAACTTGCTCTTAGGACAGTAGAGAAACACAATGAACAGTGTGTTTTACAAAAGTTAAAAGGGAGTTTACAATGCTTTCTTTCAAATCCTCTGCTGTGATCTCTCTATATATTCTGAAACCCAAGGTCTTTTTGGACAGCTAATATATAATTAGTAGGTCTGTGCAGTGCTCTAGATTTTATTTGGAAGAGGTGATGTAAAATGCAGAGCAGAATGAATGAAACACCTGTCTCATTATAACCACTGGATATTTTTCCAGAATTGTATGAGATTGCTTTCTCTTCCTGTTTTCCCCTCTTCCTACCTACATGCCCTTTTATATCTCTTGATTTCGTTATATTCTTTCAAACCAATTTCTCATTAAACTTATTCCTCATGGGCACTGCAGGTGGATTGCACAATTGAACAACTACCCCACTTGTGGTTTTACAAAGTTTTCTTAAATTCTGTATTTCTGGGTTATGGGCAGAAAAAATCCAAAGTGCACCCTCTTTATTTTCCACCTTTGCAATTCTATGGCTCCATATTATGGCGATTTTATTATGGTTTCATCTTAATTTAATATTTATCTCCTATATTGTATTGTCCACATATCTCTATATTTGTATATCAGTGATTGTATGATCTCCGTAGATGCCATATGCTGAATAAATAAAATAAATTTTCTACCAAGGCTAAAAAGAGGCATCCTTAGTGGAAGAGTTGCAAATCTCCAGCTGCACAAAATAGGATATGTTAAAAATTCAAATTCATTAATTCAGTAATTTACGTTCTGCACAGCAATCTATTGGTCAATAATGGATTGCAATGTTCAAAATTTGGGACCAACCTCTCAATTTTGCCTTTCAACATAAAGACATTTCAAAAAATCAGAGAAGAAATCTAGTTTATTCTTTGGAAACTTTTTATCCTCTTTAGAAAAGAGGGCATAACAAGATCCTTGTTTCTACCGCTTGAAACTCTCTTTTGGTTCCTACCTTCTTAGGGTATTTTATAAGCTAAATGTCTTCTGAGTTGTAAAATGTGGATTGCAGCGTGAGCCTCTTTTAGCTATAAAGATAGAAATACATATTTCAATAAATTGGATGGAGAGCAAGTGATTGTTCTCTAAGATTGGTCCATTCTTCCATTTTGGTCTACCTTTGTTTTTTGAAATCTGCTGGGCTGTAAAAGCAGAAATGACCTCAGATGGCAGGATAATAGCATCCTTAATAGTGCCTGTAGTAGTGAAGTTAACTTCTTATCTAAAAGCTTGATTGTTATTAATGTGCATATTGCCCAGCATTTTTATTAACTCTGGACTGACACGTTTCCTCTTTTTTGCTTCTGTTGGGAATTCATGCATTGCATAGGAAGTATTCTGTGTATCTCAAAAGCCTGCGTCAATCAGAAATGAGCTTTCTAAAAGAGCACTCCTGAGCTTAGAACAGGGAAAATATGGCCCTTTCAAATAAACCGAATATTCCCAGATATCAGTGCAAGATTTATTTGCAATGAGAGTTTGAAGTCAAATTTTGAGACTAGGACTTAGAGAAAAGGGCAATTGCACAATGGGAGGACAAATATTGTTTCAGTAAGATAAATCTTTCTGTCCAACACACTACAGATAGTCCTCAACTTACAACAATTCATTTAGTGACCGTTTAAAGTTACAAAGGCACTGAAAAAAGTGACTTATACCCATTTCACACCCTTATGACCATCCCCATGGTCATGTGATTTACATTTGGATGCTTGGCAACTCACTCATATTTATGACAGTTATAGCATCCCAAGGTTATGTGAGAAGTTATGTAAACTTCTGACAAGCAAAGTCAATGGGGAAGCCAGATTCATTTAACAACTGTATTATTGACTTAACAACTGCAGTAATTCACTTAACAACTGTGGCAAGAAAGGTCACAGAGTGGGACAAAACTCACTTAACTCAGGAGCAGAAATTTTGGACTCAGTTGTGATTGTAAGTCAAAGACTACCTGTACTTGGATCCAGCATTCTTCTCATTGCTTAAAATCTAATCATTTAAAACATTTCAATAGGAGCACAACATTTAAACTGAGTGTGTCATATGAATCAACAGCCAACATTGGTGATGAGAAAGACTAAAAAGTAATATATGTTAATGGGGATAAAGGCGACGGAGGGTCCAGTATAAAAGGATACTCGACTGTCATTGAGATACAACAGGTAAAGCTTAGAAAAAGAGGCACATGCGTGAAAAAATTATCAAAGTGAAAAAAGGAGGAAGAAGGGGGAAAGTGAGGCTTCAAGAATTCTGTCTCTTAAATTACGTTTTTAAAAATATAATTGCTCAGATCTTTAGGATGCATGCATTCCGCCACAATCAGATTTCTAAAACCACAATGTAATTACCTACTCAAATCTTTAAGATGCATGCAGAGTAAGGTACTGTGAGAATGATTGCTTGCAAATTCTGCACATGGAGTTGATAGCCTAGCTTCAATGAATGTTAATGGTTTCTCCCTCTTACAATGCTGCAAATATTTGTGTCTTTTTAGCCAGTTTATTGTCAATTCCTTACATGAATTTTAAAGATAGCAAAGGTAGGAAAGAAATTCCTGAATGGACGATCTTTCAGGATTCTATTTGCAGATCTTTATATAACAGTGCAATTACTAAACACTGGAAATATTTACATAGTGGGAGAAAGAGTTTGTGGTTGTTGTGTGTGTTTTAAACAGCAGTTTCAATAAAGTATAATTTCATTATACTCTCCAGCCATAATCTAGGACTGTCAGCAACTCATTCATAATTCACAAGTAATATCATTTCTTCAATCTGTTGACTATTTGGGGGATAAATTTATTTTTCTAATGTTGAAGGAATGGTCTCTAAGATTCTTTGTGCACTTTGCATTAAGAATATCCTACTTCTTCAACACTGGATTGTCCCAAAGGTGCTTTTTCAAGAAGCAGCTGGACTTTCCTTGTTTTTCCTTGAAGACATTTTGCTTCTTATCCAAGATGTATCAGACCTGCCGCAGTCTGATCTCCTAGGAAAGAAAAACTCTTGACTCCATTTGATTGAAGTGAAAAGGTAATTTACTAAGAAATGCTGATTGCAGTAGATTCAAGCAGAATCCGAAGTTCCTATGCATCAGTACAAAGTTAACCCCTTGGTTGCCCCATCCCTCCCCCATAGTCTGTCTGTGTGTGCCCAATCTGGCACCACTGCTGAGATGTTTTGGGAAGCACTGAGGTGTTTAGGCTGGTGAAATTCTACTTTCAGGGTAGCGGCCTTGAAGGTGCCAACATGGACTGGATTCCAAAATGCTCTGTTCTTCCTAAGCTGTCAATTCCTGCTCCCACTTTCCCACCATAAAGGTATACAGCTTTATTGCCCATTTGTTCCCCCCTCCCTTCCCTGGTTGATGGCAGAACACCAGTGAGGTGCCAAGCTGAAGGTGGTAGATCTGACAAGAAGCTTCTTCAGCTCTGAACTGAAATGTCTTCAAGGAAAAACAAAGAAAGTTCAGTTGCCTCTTCAAAAAGTCCCTTTGGGACAACCATGACCTGGATGACTGTATATGTCCAGGGAAAGCAACAGTTGGGCTTCGGGTTTGCTCTTTCATTGTGAGGGGATCCTTGTCTTTATATTCTTCAAAATCCCTATTAATTCCTGGAGATGGTAAAGTAAGTGTCACCAATTCCTTTCCTACTTTAGGAATTAGTTCATTTTTTTATTTATGTGTTTAATAGAATCTAGAAGCTCTCTGCCTCCAAAAGATGCCAGAGGGCCTTGCGTTAAAAAAAAAAGGTAAGAACAACAATAAAAGATCATAAGGCTTCCGAAGGCATTTTGGTTTTTTTCCTTTCTTTCGTTACATCTTTAAGACAACATGACTAATAAAACACATGAAAGATACAGATGGCAGGATCATTTAGTTAACCCTTAAACACTTTAAAATGGTTTAATTACAGCTCTACTTGTCTCAACTCTGTATCTATGCAGGCGTCTTCAAACCTGGCTCTTTTATGACTTGTGGACTTCAACTCCCAGAATTCCTCAGCCAATCATTAAAAGGCCAAATTTGAAGACCCCTGATCTATAGCTAGCCAATTCTTGCCTATCTTGATTACTAAATATATTCTTAATCTTATCTCTTTAAGAGAGGACTGAGCCTCCTTCATCTGTCCTTGCATTCTTACCTCCCAAATCCAATTTCCACTTCTCATCCTCCCCTGAACTATGAATTGGGGGGGGGGGTTCCTGAGTTGCCATACTTTGATTGACACTTCAACTACCCAATCATTACAGTGTCCATGCTTCCACTGATTAAACAATACTGTGGAAGAGTTGAAAGAATAGACATATGCTAGACTGGTCAGTTTTCTATACTATACTGAAATTGGATGGAAAATATTATTTTTTTAAAAAAAATAGGTTTGAGGTAAGACAATAACAATCCAATTCCTGTTTATGCTTCAAAAAGAATAGCAAACTCTTAATTTGACATATCACCAAAGCTGTAAAGTCCTCATTCAGATTCTTATGCCATTGCGGTTATATACATGGGAATTGCTATATTTCGTATTGGTTTTTGAGGTCAACTGTGTCCTAGGAAAAAATGTGTCCAGGCAGACATTCAAGAGGTATAACTTCTTAAATTGCTTGATAGACATATGTCTTATAAAATTATGACTCATGGATCTGTACATGATACTGTGCTTCCATGAAGTTTAACCTAATGGTAAATGATAAAAATGGTAAACAATCAGTACTGAGAAATATTTAACCCCCTCCCCCAAGTCTAAGAGAAAAAGTCAGAAACCATGTAAAGTATGTTAATAAATTTCTGCATCCCTACTCTCCATTATTCTCTTATCTACTGTCCCATTTTTATTTACAAAACCAGAGAGGGATGAATGAGAAAGTTTTTATGTACTTATCCACAAGGAAAATGACCCTTAGGTAAGTTATTCTTGGGAAAAGTTCCCCATCCGTGACAGATTTAACTATAAATCTCCAGTATTAATGCCAGACTTCCAAGGTCTGTCATCTTGCATGCTGATTAAGCACACAAATGGTTTGAAAACAGCATATTAAGTCATCTGTCATTTCTGGGACCTGCTTAATCCTGTTGTAACTTGGCCAACCTCTCCTAACCTATTGTCTTACAAATATTTTGAGATGGAATTCCCAGCTATGAAGAGAGTTATAATGTCAAAGTATTTGGAGCTGGTTTGGAAGAGTGTATTGGGTCATTGAAGAATTCTGAAAGCTAAGCTCATTTGTGTATGTCTTTCAGTAAGTCCATGCAAACTTCCTGGTTTAGTGTCTTTTGGCAAGCACCATTCAAAGGCCCAGTTGTTAATATGCTAGCAAATGTTTTTAGACATCATAGCATCTTCCCAGAGTATTGTTGGAAGTAAAAGCATTGTGTGTGAGAGAGAGGAATCTTGCCTAGGCAATGATTATCAAAGCAGCTTTAATAATGATAACAGATTTATTAAAGAAAATGCATTATAGCGGTAGGGCAAAGTGTAGCACCTAACTAGCTACATACCGCCAAGGGGAAAGTCGAGGATCATGGGCTGTATCAGAAAAATGGCAGCTAGAAGTGACTTGAGATTAGCAGTTTCTTAGAGAAAGGGAAAGCAGAGTGACACACAAAAATGGACACATAATACTTAATTCTACACCCCACTGCCCTGTTGTGGGCATTGGATTATGCATTGTGAAGAGCAACTGCCATTGGAGTTGCACCTAAATAAAAGTTTCTCTTTCCTAATAGGTATTTTAATAATTTTTAAACTTACTATTAATAGTTTTCAACATTACAGATATTTTATTTTCATTTTTTAATATATATAACTTTGCTATATTTATCGTAAGTGATAAGATTTACTTCAAGACTCCCTGATAGATCTTAAGGGTATTACATAGTTAAAAACCAATTGTGTGAAGGACAGAAAGAAATCAAAACTTTTCTTACTCCAGTTGTTGCTTTTGGATAACATTATAGTGTTATTAAATGATTCAGAGTAATTAAGCAGCAGTAGAATTGTATCAACTGGTTCTGCTCCTGATATGCTTGCCTTAATTAGCATAAAAAGTTTGCTTGCTGTTACATTTCTAAACAGCCAAGTTCTGTACTGTCATGATACTGGATGTGTATACAGGTAGTTCTTATTTCCAGCTGCTTTGTTCAGCAAACTATCTTTTTTTTTTTTTGCTCTCCCCCTCTCATAGAGCAGAGAGATTAGAAAGAAAGGGTTTAAAAGAGTGTAAGCAGGTACACAGTGAGGAATGCTAAGCTGTTTGTCTAGTTGTTTGTGGCTGCTGGTGCCAGCACATTGCTTTCACTGTGTACTCTCCATTGTGCGCCTATTTACTCTCTTTTAATCCTTTCTCTCCAATGAATGTAAATGTTAATTCAGTTCTTGCTAATAACCCCAGCACCCAGCAAGGGTGAGCATTCCAATAGAGTGGTTAGGAGGCAAACATAAGTTGAAGGTATAAAACTGATTAGTCTTGTCAATTTTGAGCTGGAAACCACAGTCATGGTCATGTGATTTCCCACTTAGTGACAGAGTTGCTGGTCCCAATTGTAGAAAGTAAAAAGAGCTGCCTGTACTTATATATAAGAGGATCCTATCTCTGCAGACATTTGCTTTGTATGCAGCAGAAAAATTAATGTAAATCACAGCTGGACCAGAACTTTTTGCTATGGCCAATCTTGCTTTTAGCCCTTTTTATAAATACAGGGTATCTGAACAATCTGTGGCAGGCATAAATAAAATAAATAAATAGACAAAATAGTTGTTTTTACCAAAGCACATCACTCTTAGGGACCTAGCATTTATCCTCTCTATAGCCTTTTGGAATGGCATTCATAGTAATTCTAACTCACACATTTAAATATGTAGCCATTAAGCAGTTTCCTTTTGTCCTTAAATTTCATTTGAGTGTTAATTTCTTATCTTGTCAAAGATGTGATATCCAACCTCTTAGACTTTTCTTTTGCAGATGTTGGGGTGATGGGGTGAGGTTTATTTTTAGATTTTCTTTTCTGAAGGTTGCCATCATTTAAGCCTTACACTGTGTACCAGTCAGTGGAAGAGTCAATTTTCCAAACTTATGTAAACATCTAAAACCATTTTTGCAATGTTACTTCTGTACCTTGAACAAAAAAAGCAACATCAAAATGGAAGCTGGTTTCTGCTGAATATAAAGAGAAGACTGAGTGCAAAATAGGCTTAGCACTTGAGCCTATTTTATTTGCATAGGCATTAAATGGAATTACGAATGTATTATGGGTTTTGCTGCAAAAGAAAACCTTTCTTTATTCCATTCTCATTCACCGCCAGCTGAAGGAGTTTATTACAACTTTTTAATAATGATAGTGATAATCTGTGCTGAAACCAAGAGAACTCAAGAGGTTATATGGTTGCAGTATTCATCTATTCTTGGAAGGGAACAGGCATATATTTTCTTTCTTGAATCTTTTGAGGATAGAAACATTTTATTTTCTTGTTTTTAGATCTAGCTTATTCTTTTGTATGTATTTATTATTTGCTATGTCAGCATGACAGCCTGATAGCAAATAATTTCAATACTGCTGTCATAGATAGAATTCTAAGCATTTCCCTTATTTTAATGAATATAACATCTATTAATTTAAAGCAAATAACCATTGATGTTTTATTTAAAGGGACCCATTTGTTGGTAACTGTATTTTTCAGTTCATAACAAGTTAGCATGGTCTAGTGAGCTAAGTGCTGTAATTTAATTGGGATGGTCTGGGCTTATATCCCAATTCAACCACTAAATTCACTGGAAAACTTTGGATCAGTCCCAGTCTTTAAATACTTTTACAAGATGACTATGTGAATAAAGCTGAATCTAGAGAGTTGTTTAAGCTGACTTCCTACAAAGCTATTCTGAATTGCATGGAACATATATGACTGAGTATGCCAAGGAAAAAATAGCCCTAAATGAGATGGCTGCAAGTTCCCATGTTACTGAATATAGCTAGTACACATTGGTTTGATTTTTCTTTTCAGGATGCCCTTCTTTAAAAAAGAAGCAGAATGTATCTTTGAAAAATTAGATGGTGTATACAGAAAGGGTCATATGTTAACAATGTTCAAACATATATGTTGTTCTTGAACCATCATTGCATGCACTGTTTCTTTGATTATTGAGAATAGCCTACCATTAGGTAACTTCCACTTCTGTCTAATCTTCCCTTTTTGGGGAAGAAGTTGGGGAAAGGGAAAAAATGATAAATGAAGTGGATTAATGGAACACCAGGACTGGGATGGGACAGAAATTGGCCATTGACCTTTGTTGGGGTTTGAATGCCCTCCAGATCTTGTTAACATTTTCCAGAAATGTTTATCCATAGTAAAAAACCAACAACAATTCTGTTGCATCAGGCATATGATAAGTAATGTTTTGTTTTGCTTATTTTATATTTATATTTTGCTGATATATATTTATTTATATATAATGTGACATCAAGTCATTTTCAAATCCTAGTGACCACATAGACAAATTTTTGTCTATGATAATTTATCCCCAATCTGGTCTTTTAGGTCTTCTATCAACAATAAGTTGATAAATAATAAATAATAAATCACTGTGACTGAGTGCATCCACCTTGCTGATGGTTATCCTCTTCTTATCTTTCCTTTTACCTTTCCCAATCTTAGTGTCTTCTGCAAAGAGCTAGATCTTCATGTAATATAGTAGAAGTAGAATAACTTATGGCTGGTCATTTTTGCTTCAACTGAGAACTCCGGGTGGATTTGTTTGATGATTTAATGATTTATTTTCTTGGCTGTCCATGGTATTCTCAGGATATTCTCTCCAAAACCAAACTTTAAAAGTGCCAATATGCTTCCTGTCCAGTTTCTTCAAATTCCAACTTTGACTCCCATAGGGTGTCACAGGGAATACTATGACTAACATGATTCTGATTTTTATAGGTATAGACATATTAGGGCTTTGAATATTTTTTCCAAGGCCTTCATAGCTGCTTTATCAAGTTCTAGTTTGTGATTTCTTGACTGTTTATTTTTTTACTTTTGATGTTTGATTTTAAAGACTGAATCTATTCTCTAATGTCCTTATTGCCAGTTCTGATTGTTCTATCCTTTGTTATTAGTTTGGTTTTCTTTCATTTTAGTTCAGTTTTTCACCTTGCTCCTTAACCTTTATTACTAGAGCCTGTTTACTATTTTTACTGTTTTTATCGCTTTTAAATTTTTAATCATAATATATTTTTTGGATTGTAAGTCACCCAGAATCATTGACTAAGATGGGTGGCCATAGGAATTAAACAAACAAAGAAATATTTCTCATAAGAACAAAGAGCTGTTCTGTTCTGTTCCCATTTTTCTAAGCATATCCATTTCAATAGCTTGATGTGAATAAAAACTTGACATGAATACAAATTTTAATAAATACCTTGAAAATGGAAACAGCAGAGAAACTGTCATTGTTCTAATAATGCTTAATAAGCATCAAACTTCTATGCATCAAACTTCTATGCATACATATACATATAGTCTCACATACACTCAACCAACAGATATTACAGTCTGCTGAGATCTTTATCTCTGTGGCAGTTCAAGTATTAAAGAAAAGACAAATACTTCCCCAGAGCTTGCATTTTTATTCAGTTTTGAACAAAGTTTGTACTGGAAAGCAGAGAATAGACTATGAAATAGGTCAAGGGTTTAAATATATAGCAAGTTATCATATACAGGTTTTAGTTCAGGTGGATACCAAGAAAAGTAACTGAGATCCAGGAAAGGCTTTATTAATTTATTTGTGAGCTACTGGTCTAGCAAAATCTGTCTGTTTTCCCTATTTTATGTCTTTTGTTAAACAACCTGAGCTACTTTTAACTCCTGTAATTGAAATGCTCCATTACTCATATATGAGAGAACAATAGAACACCAGGCTGCTCTTAAATGTCTTCACATGTTGGTGTCATTAATAACTGTAATGCTGGCATCACTTGTTCCTAAATAGCCTCATTTATCAACAGGCAATTTACCAGAGTGGTGGCATAGACACAGATAAGCAGTTGTGGATGAGGTACCAATGTGCCATCTGCCAAATTCTCTTCACCATTTCTACAGGACTGGTGTCAGGGCCCACTTCAAAACCTCATCCTAAGAAAGCAGAACTCATGGAAGCAGTTTCTTCCAAAAGGAACTTTTAATAGGAGAAGTTGACAGCAGGCATAATAGACAGGATCTGAGGGTTTCCTGCTCAGATCAATAGGTTAAAAGTGTCCCAAGCAAAACCCCACCCCATAGTTCATCTGATCACTTCACATGGGTCAATCCCCAGGTATTAAGTCCATTGTGGGAAAGAGTTGATAACGCTGGGCTGTCTCAGGGTTTCAGTGGATGTTTTCTCAGCTCTTCACACCTTCCCTTCCAAGTGCGGAGATAAACCATTTGCTGGAGGCACATTCCATTCTCCTCCCCCCTTCTAGCTGACATGAAGGGGAGAGATAGTATTCAAGAACAGCAAAGTGTTACAATGTAACGACAGAGGAAAATAAAGCAATAGCCCGCAGTGCTTTCCCCCCTTCCCCTCCAGGAGTATGGCAGAACCCAGAGTATATAGAGAATAGAGTTTGAGTTTAAAGCAAGAAAGGGGTCCTCTTAGATTATAGGTTCTGACAGCTGGAGAAGTTGGGAGATTGTTAGGGAGTGAGTTGAAACATGGCTTCCAGGTTGAAAACTCAACCTTCCAAAACTGTTCATCCCCTTTGAAAGTCACTACTATTGTGGGTTTGATAATCTTAAGAATCAATTAAGAGTGCACTTTCCTAAGTGTCTTCTTTTGATCCTGCAATTGTTTATATGCTGATAATGTAATGCATTTGGTGTACTTACCAAAAAGCTGAGCATTGGTTTCTGTAGTGTGTAGATAAAAATAAGAACAATATTTAAATAGTTTCATATAGGTTTCCTATATCCTGCAGTCTGGGATGACAGAGGTCTTGGCTTTTGTCTGTGTGACATCACAATGCTACTGGATATCTGTTTGGTCTTGTTTTCTCAAGGCTAAAATACAAACAGTTCTTTCAGTTATTCTTCAGTAGGACTTCATTTTTGGTAAATTGATTATCTTCATTGCATTCTTTGAACATTCTCTCCAATCTGTCTGTATCCTCCCTAAAGTGTGGTGCTAGAAGTGGATAAAATACTCAAGGAGTTGTGGTATAGGTCTGACCAAAGCAGTACAAGGTGAAATTATTATGGTTCGTTGCACAATCAGGCAGATGTTCAGACTAGATTTGGCATTTTTATCTACCTTTTGAGTCCTTTCAAATGTGATGACTCCCTGGACGCTTCCCCAGGTACCTCTCCAGATGTCAGCTTGGAGGAATATGAACCAGTTCCAGGCATGTTTGGAGGGGAGTTGGTCAATGGCTCCAAGCAGCTCCAAGCAGCCATGATTTGGCTAAAGCACAGCTGCAGTGGGACAGCCCTGAAGCTTCAGTGATGAGGAAGAGGAACTGCCTACTGCATCTGATCCAAGAACACCTAGGGCAGAGAAAAGGCAGGAGCAGAGAAAGTCAGCAAGATTACTTGCAAGGAGAAAGCCTCACCCTTCTTGATGGGCAGCAATGGAAGCTGGCTATTTAGCACAGCAGACAGCTGGAAGCGATGCTGGGAACAACGTATTTGTTTACTGGCTGTGTGTTTTCTGGTTGTTGTGATTCTTGCCTTGCTTTGGATTGACACCGTGCCTTGACTTGAATTGTGCTTTATGAACTCTGGACTTTTCTTGCCTAGTGAATCCTCTTGTATTATGGATTTAATTTTGCCTGGTGAGTTTATTTTGATTGGAAAACTTTCAAGTGCTTTTTGAACTCATTGACTATTGCTCTGTGCACTAGATCTACTTGTGGCTGGATTTAATTTGGGACAGTTCTGGGGTTTTGGTAGAGGGAATTGCAGGGGAATATTAATAAACCTGTTAAACGAGAGTTGCATATGTGTGTGTTTGTGTGAGTAGCACAATAAACCTAAGGACCTGGGATAGGCAGATGTGGATCAATCAGTATAGAGCTGGAAGAAAACTTTGGATATTTGATGGTGTTAAAGATAATTGTTAAACACAAGATATTGCGACAATTTGAGATAAAATAAAATTTTGGTCATATAAAAACTAGAAATATAAATATTGAAATAAGAATACTATACTGTTTTAGTAGTTTGTTAAGATAGATGGTAGAATTTATATATAAGGGGTGTATTTTAAATATCAGATTGTATGAGGAATTGTGATAAAGGAATTGTGTTTAATTAAAAATTTGGAAAAAAAATATTAAACGGTAAATTAAAATATTAAGGGAAAATTAACCATCAGGTCACTTGACTAAAAGTTTGAATATTTACAAATAACTAAGATTTGAATTTAAGATATTGTTATGAGTTGAGATAAAGATTAAATAAAACTTAGAAGTATAAATACTAAGAATTAAATTTGTATATGGGTTTGTGGTACAAATGCTGGTGGTTTATTTTTTTCCCTTTTCTGAAAAGGAAGAAAGGAAGGAAGTAGAAGGAAGAAAAGGAAAAAATTATTAACCTCAAATATGAGATAGGAGATTTAGAAATTGGGATCATTCAAAATCTGGAGATGACAAAGATTAAACGTTAAACTTAAATATCAATGGGAAATTAAAGTGAAGAAAAACTTACTAGGTTATTGTCTAAAAGATGGAATGTCAAAGTAATTAAGATATGTATAGACTGAAGATTATTGATGAATATTAGAAAGGTATTTTTGTTTTATTGATAGAATAAGAAATGTAGTGGTTTGAATAGGACAGCAGATATTATGGGGGAAAGAGAGGGAATTAGTTGTTGTAATACTTTGAGATTTGTACTGATGATATTCAAATGTAATGGAATTACTGTGCTCAGTCGCCATGCTACTTTTTCAAATATAAAATTGTAAAATTAATTAAAAACTTGGAAAAAAGATAATTGTTGCAGGATGTAAGCTGTTCTGAGTAAAACTGTTTTTTGCAATTGACTGACCATTAATTTGTCAGTGTAAATTGTATTCAATTGCTGCTCCAATTATTTTGGGCAAGGCATCTATTGGTGCTTTCTTTGCCATAGTTGTTCTATTTCTATTTGCAGATCATTATATTTTGTTATTCTTTCAAGATCTTTCTCTTCTACTCTGCTGTCTCCATGTATTGCCGTGTCCACTATCCAGACTGTTTTGTCTTTCTTATTAACAGTTGTAAAGTTTGGCATGTTATATGGCAAGTGCTTGTCAGTTTGAATTCTAAAGTCCAGAGCAGCTTAGTGTCTTCATTTTCTAGTGCTTTCTCTTATGTTATAGACCATCAGTTCTTGCTTGCAGGCATATGATATTTCTTGCAGATCTTCCAATGCACCATTGTTGCTACTTGCCATTTTCTTGTAGTCAGTCTGTGCAATCTACTTGCTGCAGCTAACCAGATGATCCACTGTTTCTTCAGCTTCTTTGCAGAGTTGGCACTTTTTGTCTTGTTCCTGGCTTCTCAATTCTGGCTTTGAATGCATTTGTTCTTAAGGCTTGGTCTTGTTCAGTCAGAATTAGCCTCTCTTTCTCTTTCTTCAACTTTTCAGCTCTTAGCCATTGGCAGGTCTTATTATTATTATGGTTCATTGTACAGTCAGCCTGATGTTCAGACTGCATTTGGCATTTTTGTCTACCTATCAAGACTTTCCTAAGGACCAGGGATAGGCAGATGTGAATGTTTGATGGTGTTAAAGGTATCGTTTGCAAGATGTAAGCTATTCCAAGTAAATCTGCCTTTTGCAATTGACCGATGGTGATTTTGCCATTGCTGCTGCTGTTGAAGTGCAGTTCCAGTTGTTTTGGGATTGCACCCAAGAGCCTATTACTATTGGTACTACCTTTTCATTATCATTATTGTTATAATACCACCCAATTTTATGTCACCTGCAAATTTAGCATTTGTTCATTTAATCAATAAATCAAAATTTTGTAGAGTAGAAGGATCAGCAATGAATCATGGTATCTCATTTATATCTTTCTGTAGTTTGAAGAATATGAATTTTGAACCAGTTATGTATCCACTAAATTGTCATGCTATTCAATGCACATTTAATTGACCTGCTAATCAGAATGTCATAGAGTGAAATGATTTGCTGAGATGAATATATATTATGCCTATAGCTTTCCTATAATCTGTTAATAAAGTTACCTGTTGAAAAACTGAGAAGGTCCTTGACAAATAGGTGCTGCATTTTTTTTCACAGTGCTTAAGATTGATTCCATTCTGATCTGGTCTGGATTTTGGGGAGAGGGTATTGATAACAAAGTTTGTGGTTTCTTGGCTCTTTCCTCTTTGTAGAGATGTGATCACTTGTTCCTTCAGACATGTAGAACCAGTTCTCAAAGATTTTTCAGATCCTGGGCCACATATAATTAGAATCTTCATCATCTTGGATGAAATTGGGCTCTGAAGATTTAAACTCAAAGTAAAAAGTGTTTCAGGACTAAAGAACCCCAAGCTCCAACTGCTTTGTCATTCATTACTTGGTGGAACACATTTTTTTGAAGAAGTCTGAACTTAAATAGAAGTTGAGTTAATCAGTCAATCAGAATAGAGCTGGAAGGGACCTCGGAGGTCTTCTAGTCCAACCCTCTGCTCAAGCAGGAGATCCTATACCATTCCAGACAAGTGGCTGTCCAGTCTCTTCTTAAAAGCCTCCAGTGATGGAGCACCCACATCTTCTGAAGGCAAACCATTCCACTGGTTAATTGTTAGGAAATTTCTCGTTCTAGTTTGCTTCTAGCCTTGATTAGTTTCCATACATTGTTTCTTGTCCTGCCCTCTAGTGCTTTGGAGAATAAATTGACCTCCTTTTCTTTGTGGCAGTCTCTCAAATACTGGAATACTGCTATCATGTTCCCACCAGTCCTTCTTTTCTCTAGACTAGCCAAACCCAAATCCTGCAACCGTTGTTCATAAGTTTTAATTTTTCCTTTTTTAAATTTCATTTTGCTGGTATGTTCATTCTTTTTTTAAAATTTCAAATATACCTAAGAAAGCCCCTTTTGCTGTTTTTAGCATCCTTTGTCAAACACAATAATTTTTATTTTATTTTGGTGTTCTATTTTTTTAATATCACGAAACATATACATACATTTATTTGTTACTTATATGTAAAGGTGTAGGTCTATATATATGTTGTATATAGTATGTTTAAATGTGTGTTATGTATGTGCACACTTTGAGAGCAAGCAACTAAATTTCATTTTTAATACGTGCCATTGTGCCCACAGTAAAAAATGGCAGTAAAGGTTATCTATCTATCTATATATACATGCACAAGTATATATACACAGAGATATCATGCTTACTAAGATTGGAAGACATAGAAAAAAGGAAAGACAACAGAATGGTGATTGGGATCAAAGAAATTACTGGATATTCCTTGGAAGAGTTATAAGATATTACTAGAAAGAGGTTGGCATGATAAGTATGTGTCCCTACAGTCACACAAAAAAAATTGGACTAGATGGGCACCAAGTTATTATTAATGCACATATATAAGTTATTATTAACACACACACACATATTAATACAAAATGTTGAAATGGAGGGTTCTTGATTAGTGTGTCAACCAGCCAGCCATATTCTTTTCATGTGTGTATGTGTCTGTGTGTGTGTGTGAGACCTTTGAATAATTCTTGACTCTTTCGTGACTGCCTGGACTTGTTTCTACAGTTTTTAACAGCAATTGCAGAAATGGATTGCCATGGCTTTCTTTGTGGGGCTGAGAGACAGTGGCCTAAGGTAGGACTAGAACTCATTATCTTCTGGTTTCGAGCCTGGTGCTTTAATTATTGCAAGAAACTGGCTTTCCTTTACAAGATATTCCATTTCTTTAGTCCTCTGATACTCTATTTTTGCTTACAATAATCAATGTTGGGTGCTCACTGAACATGCTCTAACCCTTGACTTCTTTAGATTGGGGTATATGCAAGTATACACCTAAGCCATACAGATATTTAATTGTAAAAGGTTTACAAAATTGGGTTGGTGTATAGAATTAAAATAAAAGATATTTGTTGTTTTCAATCTTCTTTTACTCCATGTTAAAAAAATCAATTCCCTGCTCTGATCTTTGTGATGACAAGCATTGTCAATTAGTAATACAAGAGTGTGTATTATAAGTCAAGCTTTTGTTTCATTTGCTATGTTTACTATGACTTCCACTAGAGACTTTCACATCCGTGTTAAATGAGATGTTTCATGTTATCAAACAATTCTTTCTCTTAGATTCAATGGAGCATATTTTTTTTATGCCCCATTGGCTATGTCTCAATAACCAGAATTGGTCAAGTTAAGGGCACACTGTGACATGCTGTCTTTGTGAAGAGCAAAAGGTTTAAGCAAAAGGCATTTTTAAAAGGCAACAAGATTGTTTGACATAGCACATTTTCACCGCACCAACAATGGATGGAACGACATTTGCATAAAACTCATTAGAAAATGTGCAAGTTTCATAAATCTTGTGATAAATTAGTATGATACCATTTCAAAAGTGATGCATTAATTTTAGGGCAAAATGGATGGTTCTGTGATCACTGTAGGTAATTAGGAGGCTTCTAGGTAACGTAGAAAGGAAATTATTTTAAAAGGGTCTGAGTAAAGAAAGTCATTGGTCTTGGAATGGGATAGATGAGCTGGAGAGAGAAAACTAAAGAGATTTGGACAACTTTGTATTCCGTCATTTCCATTTTATAATGTGTTATGGTTTTCTAATATTGATCGTATTTATTATTATTTCAGCTTTAAAATTGGTGGTCCTATGCATCTCTGCTTTTCTTGTTTTTCTCTTCCCCCTCTTCTCCCTCCCTTGTAAAAGTTGATATTCTCTACAAACCCGATTTAACTGTCACAATATTTCTACTGGAGTTGTAATCAGCAGTGCTTCCCTGCTGTTTATCTCCTCAATTGTACATTACTGATGATCCCAGCAGGAGTGCAATAGTCTGGAAGAGATTGTATTTAGAATGCATGCTGCTGGGTGGCAAAACAGCATAGGGATACTGTTAGCATAGAGTTCATATACTGTCTATCAGTCTTTCATTCTGAATTGCTTTGTCCTACCTTGAGGGTTTTCAGAGCCTATGTTGAGGTTGTTCATGCAAAAAAGTTTAGGGTTCCATGTCCATCATAAATCAAAAGAACTCTATATTTTCATGAGTTTATCAGATGCATAGAGTGCCTAGACCAGTGTTAATCAATTTTGACCATGTGAAAATGTGTAGACTTCAACTCCCAGAATTCCCCACCCAACCCACATATCTTCAAATGGCCAAGGTTGAAAAGCACTAGACCTAAAAAGGTCTAGACCAGAGGTGTCAAACTGCCAGCCCGCGGGCCAGACATGTCATCGGGAAGCCACACCCACCCCATTGCCAGCAATGGCAAAAAAGCTATGATATGTTGCACAACATCACGTGACATCGCGAGTTTGACATATCTGGTCTAGATTGATGTCAGATTTAACCTGGGATGAGGCGGGGGGGGGCGGAGGAAGAAAAGTCAGAAGACTGGTTGGTGATGCTGATGCAGTTATATGTCAAACAGATGACAAAAACCTATCAATTAATAGTTGTCATATGCTAAAGATCCACTGTTGTTTTTGAGACCTTCAGAGGTAGCCTGAAACTTTTAATGTACAGTATATGAATTCACCAGTCCTTCAATTGTGGTCATGAAGTTTGTTTTTGGTTACATTGAGAGCTACAGGCAATGTCCTAGAACAGAGGTAGGCAACCTTGGCTCTTTTATGTCTCATGGACTTCAACTCCCAGAATTCCTGAGCCAGCCATGCTGAGGGAAAAGGGAGAGGTTTCCAAGCTGAGCCATGCTGGCTGAGGAATTCTGGGAGTTGAAGTCCACGAGTCATAAAAGAGCCAAGGTTGCCTACCCCTGTCCTAGAAGGTCAACATGCTCTGATATTATTTTGTCCTTGTTTTAAGTCCTGATAAAGTGGGCTGTAGCTAGTGATGTGTTTAACAACCAGCCTTCCTGGATCTATTGCTGCTGTTAGCCACCAAATAGCTGATCAGTGTGCTACAGTAGGCATTAGAACTTTCACCTCTGCTCTAAAGCAACTTGCAAAATCCCAGAAACTTTAAAATTGGTAAGGTGACCAACTTTTTTACAATGAAAAGGAGGACACAAATAAATTGAAGAAAAAAATATCGTAAATAAAAGAAATATTTTATTCATTGCAGCAATAATACAGAATACACTATAATATAATAAATGCATAATAAAAAACATTTGTAACAACATTTTATATTGTAATTATGCTTACATGCCGTGCCCCCGACCCCAGCCATTCCTCCAGCACTGCTGCCCCACTGTGTAGAGTGGGCCCGCGGCTCCCAAAGCACCAGCTGTGCTGGCTCCGGCCATGGGGGGCAGCCCACCGTCAACACACCCCGCCTGCAGCCGCCCCGCCAGCACCACCGCCCACCCTGTGCAGCCCCGGGTAGAGTAGGCTCTCACAGCATGGGGGGCAGCTGGCCACTGCCGCCCCTCACACCCCCGCCCACAGCAGCCCCATCGCCCTTGCGCCCGCAGCCATTATTGCTCTAGCAGGGCCGAAGATCAAGGGAAAGTTACTGTGGCGTCGCCGCTCCAGTCTCCTCCAGGTATCTTCGGGACTAACTAGGAGATGGTGTAGTTGGGTAGGGAGGGGTGCAAAGTTCCTGCCAATTCGCCTTCGCTGCAGACAACTTACATGTGCAAAGTTTGCTGGCCAGGTGTTTTGGCGCGCTCAGCAGCAATTCCTATTGGCTTTCCAAAGCCAATAGGGGGAGTAGCACAGCTCATGCAAAAGTTGAAAAAAAAAAACATCAAAAAAGGTGCCGGAACGCCATTCTGAGAGTTCTGTGAGGGAAAAAAAAGCCCTGCAGATTAGTCTTCAAATATCAAAAAGGAGGATGTGTAGGAGGACACTTTTCGAGGGAGGACAGAACTCACAAAAGGAGGACTGTCCTCCCTAAAGGAAGACGGTTGGTCACCTTAAAATTGGGTCCTGTAAGATGGTAGAACTAGTTATAATTCATGAAAACATATGCTTTTTAAGATAATTTGCTTTTTCATTTAAAAGTTAGTTTTATGGTGCTCGTTAATGTGTTTTATATTGACACTGTATTTTACTTTTCTTCTTGTTGTCTTTTTTAATGAACAGAGACCTGCAGGATTGATGTCAGTCAAAAAAAAAAAGAATGTGTAGATGGTTGGTATATACATTTAATAAATAAATAGATCTTGCTATGAAAATCAAAATATGGTATTGTTTAACATTATGTGTAGCTTTGCGTATATTGCTGAAAGGAACCTGTTTGAAAATACTAATCTGGCATGATAGCTCTTCTCAATTCTAATCAAGGCTTGGGACAAAATAAGTTTTAGTTTAGTTTAGTTTCTATTTATTCTCACAAGCCTTACCAAGAAACATGGACCAGAACTGAAGACTGATTTAGTAAAGCAAAATGCTTAATAGAGATTGGTACTGCATCCACTCTCTGTGTGGTTTATCAAAGAGGTCGTTCATCTCTTTTTAATGAATAACCAAATAATCACTGATACAGCAATCTACATTCAGTGGTCTCATGTGCTTGACAAATATTAATGCATTACAATGTCTTTTGCAGGGAGGACAATACTGATAGCATTTTATTATGGATAAGAAAATAGAGATGCAACTGTGGGCAGATCACATGATCTTATAAAGGTTTTTCAGCATAGCTAGGAATAGCAAATTATCCCAAAGAATTAACAGTGTTAAAAACTATTCTTGATTTAATCATAGTTTGGCTGTAATGATCATTGCCTTAAATTTCAGGGCTTAACATCCAAGGAACAATAATTAGAATAAGCACCTTGAATTTTGTCTGAAGTCTGCAATGATGACTTCTGTGATTTCTTCAGTAAAGGAAAATGAATTTAGTTTGCAAGATAGATCTTCCCTAAAAAAAAGATGCTGCTTCTGTTCATAAATATAGCAACATATACAGTGTATAGAAAAGGATAAAATGGTACATTTATGTGTGGCTGTGTGGCAGTGTCGCATCTGAATAGTAAAGATACCAATTTTGCACCTAGATTTTATAAATAAAGCAAATAAAGGAATCAGCCTTTATTAATCAAAATAGTTTGTTCCTCAGTCTGGTGCTAATATTATTATAAATACATTGTATTTATTGGGTTCAGCTAGCTCAACTCTTCTTATTCTTCTACTAATCATTTCTTGGAAGTGGGAAAAAAGCACAATATTGCTATTTTTATTTTTTGCAGTGCACAAAGAAACTAAGGAGATGACATCTCCTGTGCAAATAATCAATAACATATCCACAGAACTTTCATATAATGAATTTTAGTGTACAAAATTTAATGAGTAGGAAGACTTGCAGTACTGTTTGGGTGATTCAGTTATTTCATATACACTGTAGGATAAGTTTAGTTGCCAAGATGTTCCAGAGAAGATTATCTCAGATATGTTCCTGGAGTGAAAATAAAAACAGATGATAATCTCTTTGATGGGAAAGAGATATGTGAGAGCTGAACAAAACCATGAAAGAAATAAGAAAGAAAAATATTTAACAGAACACAGGGAAAATGTTTCATGAACCAGAAAATATTGTAAATATTTTAAAGGCCAATGGTTTAAAGAGCACAGCAATTTAACATATATTGGTTCCTGTCATTGTAAAAGGAGAGCATATTATTAGAACAGAGAAGAGTCTGACTATTTTCAGTCTTCTTTTCACAGCAAAACAACTAAAAGCCTCCCAGGAGCACATACTGAGTTACTCATTTGCTGTTTTTGAATCATAGAGAACATATTTTCACTAACACCAGCTTGGAGATTTCCCTGTCCTTTGTGTAACTTTGATACTTGATTTTGGCTACAATTCATCTTTGTTTTCTTTAACCATTTTTTCCAATGGGTTTTCTCAATTTTCTTGTCAGTATTTTTTATTTATGTCGTCATACTAACATTTGTGGGGAAAAAACCTGTTGTGCTTCAAAACTGCTTGTAGGGTCAACTTTGCTTATCATCATTATGAAGTATTATTGGTTGGTAACAAGTAAAACTGAGCAGAGCTTCTTTTATGAAGAAATCATGGAAATCATAGTTCCAAATATCTGAAAAATATCTGAAGTCATGGTTCCAAATATCTGAAAAAAAAATAGTACTTCATCAAATTATAGTTTACATGTAGGAAATAACACTGGAATACTGTGTCTATGGAGATTCTCAGTCATCTAGGTCATGGTTGTCTCAAAGGTGCTTTTTCAAAATGCAACTGGAATGTTTTATCCTTGAGAAAGAAAATGTTTCACTTCTCAACCAAGAAGCTTCATTAGTTCTGAACATCAGAACTGATGAAAATGTCAGTATCCAGTTATATTTCCTTTCTATCTATCTTCTCTGATATAAAACCAATCCTTACTCTCTCCTGGATCCTGTCATACTCTTAAGGGGCAAGGGGGATATGCATGGGGGTTTTATTACTTTCTCCAGCATGATGAATGGAGAATCCACCAATAGGGTTAACGCTGTCCTGCTGCCCAATCAGACTAAGTCAGTCAAAGTTGCCACGCCTGTCCTGGTCTGAATTACCCAGTTTCGACTTAGTTTGTTCGCCCAGACGTGACAATTTTGACTCCCAAATTCTTTACTTCAGGATAGACATAGGTAAAATTTTACCCCTATTTTTTCTCCCATTGGTGGATTCTCCTCCGTGAGAGCAGCTCAGAGGCTGCTAGGTCTCTGATTCCTTTTTTAAAAAAATTCAGCAGCTGGCTCAAAAGGGACTCTGAATCAAAATTGATGTTTTAGGCTCGCCCTTCTAGGGTCCTCAGTTCGAATCACGGCCTCCTTTTATGAGCTGCGCGGCTGTAAAATCTCCAAAGAGAAGGTCAGCAAGCCCTCTTCTTTCTTCAGCTCCCAGTCGCAGCTGGAAGGAATGCAGGCGGTGTGATTGACAGCACACCCCATCAGAGCCCATCTCAAGCCCTTTCTCCTTCGGCCGAAAGCTTTGGTTCTTGAGAGCTTCGCTGCTGCTGGGAGGAGCTGCAGCTGGCGCACCGCTCAGCTGTTTGGCGTGGTGGCTTGTTTTCCCTCAGTTTGCCTTAGACTCCAACTTCCAATCTGTGCAATCTGAGCAAACAGCAGCAGTTGCTTCAGTCGTGAGGGTCATCGCCTTAGTTCAGCGGCCAAGCCTCCTCGGATTTCGCGCCTGCTGGCTGTCAAATTTCCCCTCAGCAAGCAGCACGGCTGCCATTTTGACGTGTCTCGCGACGGATGGGGCCTTATAGGCCTTCTCCAGGCAACCTGTACTCACTGCTGATTTCCAATCCGGGCTCAGTAGAGATTCTGCGCTAGCGCACATCTCAGCAGGGTGTCACAGCGGCCCGGCTTGCCCAATTTGCTTCTTAGAAACCCTTGTTGCAGTTTCCCCTCAGATCGATCGTCACGGGTGCCATTTTATGCACTGTGCGATGCTCCCCAAAATTTTTTTCTCCAGGCCTCAGCTGGAATGATTGCCTAGTATTCCCCAGGTGCCAAACTTTTCCTCTACCTCTAATTCAAAGTTTAGCTCAGGATAGGGGGTTGGCCTTGGGGTGTCAAACGAAGCTAGGCCTAACCTCCTGTAAGAACCAGGAGGCCCACAGTTCTCCACCAGGCAATCATTTGCATCCAGTTTCACTGCATTAGTACCATTCTCCAAATTTCCCATCAACAGACAGGTAATTTAGAACTTCATCAGCTTAGCCTGCCTGCCAGTCTGAATCTAGTGGCTGCTCACTACTCCCTGATCATCGCCACTAAGTGAGACACGTGGACCTCGTCACTGAACGCATATTAAATCTGGGCCTAAGCCTGCACATTATAGAGAAAACGGGCCATTCTTACTCCTCATTCAGTGACATGCCCAGCCTTCTGCACTAAACATGACTCCAGGCTTGCCAGTGGGCCGGACTGTCACTGATCCACGTGAACATCAGTCTCACTTCGGCGGGCAACTGCCGTATATCTTGCAGACTGAGATTGTTCTCAGCTCTCCGCTGCGACCTTCACGATTCATCATGGCAGACAACACCGCGCCACAGGCTTCTCCCTCCGCTGGACATTACCAAAGTCCCCCATTCAAGAACCTGCGGCTACAGTCAAGGCCAAGTTGAAGGCCAGTTCTGGCAAAAGACCAAGCAAATCCGCCGAAAAACAGGCCAGTCGTGCACATTGTGCCTTGGAGAAACAGTTCTCCCAGGCACAAAGACAGGCCGTAGGGAAGACGGACAAAGTACCACTTTCCGTACTTGGGGCTCCAGCTGGCGACTTATAACTTATTCCTCCGAATCATGCTTGGTCTCCAGAACGAGAGCCTGAGCAGGTCTCTATTCTGGGTTTTGGTCAGGAAGGTCCACCCCTCTTTGGGGAGGGAGTCGGACCCCAGGGTCCTCCCATAACACCCGCAGCCACATTCATGCCAACGGCAGCCAGCCTTCGGCCTTCACAGGATCCTTCATTCACAGATCAACTGCAGGCCATGATTTCCCAGGCAGTTCTCCAGATGATGGCCTCCACTGGTCGTCAATGGTCACAATCCATTGCAGGACCCTCATCAGCTCCACCAGACTCGGCATGACACGGCGTACTCGACTGTCCAGATTCAATCTCACCACCTCATTCCCCGGGGAACGACACCTTGAGCTCCGCCGATTATGACTACTTGGCAGAACAGTGGTCTGATTGTGAAGATCCACCTCAAGAACTTCCTCCCATCATTGAGCTATTTAATCCGACGCTCTTCCCATCTCTGCTCTGCAGGGCATGTGCAGCAGGTAAGATCGGTCCAGACCCTATCCCTACCCCGGAACCATCCTCTACTCAGGACACGGATCCATTATTTTCAGAACTAGTAGTAAGGGACCAGCATATCCTCTGGCCACCTTTATTCCTCAAGAACATACAAGGGAAATGGGAATCCCCGGGCGCCATTCCTTTCCAAGGGGGAACAGAACGCAAGTTGGTGGATATGGCTCCAACTCTAACGGAGCTGTTGGAGGTGCCTAAGGTAGATGACTCCCTGACTCCCTTATTCTTGTCCACCAAGCTGCAGGAGATATTTCTGATGCCTTAAAGGCAGAGGGCAAAAAGTCCAACCTCTCCTTGCGCAGAACACACCAGGCGTCTGCATGGGCAGCAAAAGCGGCTACCTCTGCCTCGTTCTTTGCCAGAATTTCCCTCATCTGGCTCAGACAGCTTCAGGCCAGAATTCCCCTAGAGGAAGTGAGGGTCCACCAAGATCTGACCAAGCTGGTGGCAACCTCAGAGTATATGGCGGACGTATCCATGTATGCCGCCAGACATTCTGCCCGAGCCATGGCATCCAGTGTCGTCACTCGATGACTACTGTGACTCAAAAACTGGAGAGCAGATAATAAGCACAAATGGCGGGTGGCTACAGCCCATTTGGTGGAGGGCGACTCTTTGAGGAAGTGTTAACTACCTGGTAGAGAATAAGCAAAAACAAAAGGTGATCTCTCATCTGATCAGGAGATCAAATAGGCGGTTCTTTCCTTATGCTCGCCATCAGTCCTTTCGGACGGGACCAGCCTCAGATGCTGGCCAACCATCCCAGCCCTTCATTGCCAAACAAGACCGTTCGTTTGACAGAGCAAGTTATAGGGACAGGACCCAACAGCAGAACCAGGGTAAGCCACCCTTTTGAGGCAGGGGAGGCCGTCCTTTTCGTCACTCCAAGTGACTTGGGGGGGTCTCCCATTGGTGGCAGACTCACCCTTTTTATCCACCAATGGGAAAATACGACGACAGACTCCTGGGTGCTCTGCACCATAAGGGACGGTCTGTTCCTGGAGTTTGTAACTCCACCTATAAATTGCTTTATTTCCTGTCCAAGGGTAAGGAACCCAACAAAGAAGGGCCTCATGACGGAGGTCCTTCATCACCTATTAAACATAAGGGCCATAGAGGAGGTTCCAGTGGGCCAGGCAGGAAGGGGATATTACTTCATCCTTTTCGTAGTCCCAAAAACTTCAGGGGGATGGAGGGCGATCCTCAACCTCAAAGGTCTGAACTCCCACCTCGAGTATCAAAAGTTCAAGATGCAGATGCTCCACTCCATCCTGGGCAGCGTCAGGCGAGGGGACTTCATGATGTCCATCGACCTTACGGATGCGTATCTCCACATCCCCATCCTTCCGGATCATTGACAATTTCTGAGGTTTTGTTATGCCAACTGTCACTTTCAGTACAAGACCCTACCTTCGACCTCTCGTCAGCCTCCAGGGTCTTCACCAAGATCCTGGCTGTTCTCGCGGCCCACTTGAGGTCGATACCAATACGTGTCCAATGCTACCTGGATGACATCCTTATACAATCGTCCTCTATCCCGACCGCCCAGTCGGACCTGGCCTTTTCTATCAAGATCCTTCAGGACCACGGGTTTTCGGTAAACTTTCAAAAGAGTCAGATGGTTCCCTCAACCCGCCTTCTGCATCTGGGCGCAGTAATAGACACAGACTCTTGTCATGTTTACCTGTCAAGGGATGGTCAGGACAGCATCCGAGACCTGGTCCTCAGGGTCCACAGGGAGCGTGTAATGACACTAGCTTTGCTCTCCCAGCTGCTGGGAAAGTTAATATTATGCATAGCAATAGTTCCTTGGGCCAGACTACACTCCAGGATTCTTCAATGGTTCTTGCTCCCATTTCAGAGACTGGGCACCAGCTCCTCCAACCAAATGGTAAGGTTTCCACCTCAGCTCCTGCAATCCCTCCATTGGTGGACCTCCCCGGCCATAACCAGAGGGTCACTGTTCAAGGAACCCCCTCAAATGAAGTCTGTTCGGCTGGAGAGCACACCTCCAATCTCAGTTGGCTCAGGGCCAATGGTCCCGGTTAGACCTGAAGCACAACATCAATTGGCCATCTGGCTCTCTGGCACTTCTGCAACAAGATCGTGAGGCAGCATGTGCTGGTCCTCACGGACAATGTGGCGGCAAAGGCCCACGTGAACCAGCAAGGGGCACCCATTCCAGATCCCTCATGGCGGAGGCCCGATTGCTGGGTTCTTGGGGAAAGGACAACCTTTTTTCCATCAGGGCCGAGCACATTTTGGGAGAGGCGAATCGGCAGGCGGACTTCCTCAGCAGGGAGCCCTGCACCACCCAGAGCCCCAATGGCTCCAACTAGCTGCCTGGCGCTTGAGCGCTGGACCCTGACACAGGAGTCTTACTCTTCAGGTGTGATTGACATGATTCAGGCCTCTAGAAGGTCGGTGACTGACTGTATTTATGACCACACCTGGTGGAACTTCTGCCAATGGTATGACAGGACTCACTTAACTCACTCAGAAGTGACCATTCCAAAGGTCTTGGACTATTTATTAGAAGGAATCAACAAGGGCTTAACGCCCAACACTATCCGCAGACAGGTGACGGCTCTATCCACAGGGCTCACCTGGGACAAATCAGAGTCATTATCCCAGCACCCCATGGTCTGCTCCTTTCTTAAAGGAGTCACCAACAACAAACCACCCGTGGTTCAAGATATCCCTCCTGGGAATTGCCACGGGTCCTCCAGAACATTAGAACCTGTTCTCTGCGGTCCTTGTTGCTCAAGGTCACCTTCTTGATAGCCATTACCTCCGCTAGACGCATCTCGGAGCTGGCGGCTCTATCTATTAGAGAGGATTTATGCATCTTTCATGACGACAGGGTGGTCCTCAGGTTGGACCCCTCCTTTATCCCCAAAATCAACACAGTGTTTCACAGAGCACAGGAGGTCATTCTCCCAGATTTTTGCCCTCACCCGTCACATGATTTGGAACGGCAATGGCACACTCTGGACGTCCGCAGAGCCTTGCGCTATTATATCAAGCAGACGGCGGCCTTTCATAGGTCAGAAGCCCTCTTTGTCTCATTCCAACCTTCTTCTGTGGGGCAGAAGGTGTCTGCCTCCATCATTGGAAGGTGGATCAGGGCTTGCATAGCAGGGGCGTATTTGTCGCTCTCCCTGTCGGTTCCAAGTCATGTGAAGGCACATTCCACTCGCAGTGCTGCCACCTCTGCTGCAGGTAGTGCCAAGAACCGGGACACAGGCCCCAACTGACTCCCTCCCATAGGGACAATGGGGCTTTGAATCCATTGGTGGATTCTCTATCCATCATGCTGCAGAAGGAGCGTTGGCTTACCTGAATGCCTCTTCTCAGCACCCGCCCCTCTAAGGGTCCATTGGGTCCTGTGTCAGGGGGGTAGTTTTTTTGTTCTTTTTTGGGGAGTCAACATATCTGACTATCGTCAATTGCTTCACCTTCGTCGAGACTGGGTAATCTAGACCAGGACAGGTGTGGCAACTTTGACTGACCTAGTCTGATTGGGCAGCAGGACAGAGTCAACCCCATTGGTGGATTCTCCATCATCATGCTGAGAAGAGGCGTTCAGGTAAGCCAACGCTCCTTCACTTCCTCTATTCACTCCAAAGTGATCTTTTGTTGATTTGTTTTCGGATCTGCTAACCATCACAATGTAACCATTTGCCTTTCATCCCATACCCCTCTGAACCTCTCCTCCTTACCGGCCAGCAAGGAAAAGGGGGGGATGAAAAGATGCAGCCTCCAGGGTCTGTGTGAGGAGCTGTTGAATGATCATGCCAATGGAGCCGGATTGATGTTATCTTTCCTGGATTTAACACCTAGAAATCTGCCAGTCTGAATCGCCTGGAAGAACTGCAGGGTGAGGGTTGCTTAGGGATACTTTAAAACATTGATTTGTAAGTAATCAGATCCTGTCTATCATGCCTACTATCAATTTCTCTTAATAAAAGTTCCTGTTGGAAGAGACCATTTCCAAGAGTTCTGCTTTCTTAAGATGTGGATTGAAGTGGGTCCTTACAGAAGCTTTTTGTATAAGAAGCGAAACATTTTCTTCTTCAAGGAAAAAACATAGTCAATTTACATTTTGAAAAAGCACTTTTGAGACAACCTGAATACTGTGTAACTTAGCTGAGAATGTCTACATTTTTGTCTCATTATGGTTTTAGACTGGGAAGCAGTTAGTAGATTATTTTGCAGTGAGGACTTGCCCTAGAAAAAGTTCTGTTTCAGGGATGTCCCCCATGAGCCATTAAAAAAAGTAAAGTTGGCTACCATGACAGTGTGGAAATATTTCACAAACTAGCCACCATGATTGACAAGACAGTATGTCAGTGAGCAGACACTTATTATATAAGTAGGAAACGCATCAATGTGAGTTTTGCATTCACATAAAGAACGGACAATTCAGTTTCACTGCAAAATTAAGAATAACAAAACTTGAAATGAAAACCTTGTAATGCCATTTTGTTTGAAACTAGGGACATTTCTGCATATAGGAGAATTAGCAAACTTAACACATTAGATGGAAACAGGGCAGTGATTCTTCCTGTTGATTTCCCAAGAGTAACTAATAAAAGCATAGGTGTTATGTTCCCACTGAGAGGTACAGATTTAGATATCAGTTATAAAAAAAATGCATCAATATCATTTGTAGGGAAAAAAATTAGATGGCACCATCTGGATTAGTTGCTATATTAATTGAGAAAGAAATGAACTTTTTCACTGGTTTATCATCAATGTTAACGTCATCATAATATTGCCTTTGATGCCGAGATACATTCAAAGCAGCTAGTAATGAAACGGAACCGGGTAAAATTGCATTTAACATCTACATAATATTCTACTTCTTGTGCTTGTTACTTGTTTCCTATTCTTTGTTCCTTCAGTTTGGTATCTGGTCCTTTTTTTCCCCCCAAGCAGAAAAATTATAAGCAACAACGAAAGAAAAACTGCATGCACTGTGTTTATTTGATATAGCTTGAGGACCCATGGAAACTACTAAGAAAGTGTTAGGGCTCTGCAGGATACCACATTCAAAAGGAAAAAGCTGTTTTAAAGTGCAGATGCATATGGATATAACATCTGCAAGTAACTCCTTAAATGAAGCTCATTTTTGCCCCTGATATTGTTCTGCACTTGGAGTTGACAACAACTATACAATCCAAAGGAAAAGACGCAGCTGCTTCAAGCATTTGAAGACAGTTGCATTTCAGACTTAAGGCTGCCCTTCCTTCCTTCCTTCCTTCCTTCCTTCCTTCCTTCCTTCCTTCCTTCCTTCCTTCCTTCCTTCCTTCCTTCCTTCCTGACTACTATAATTGCCCCCCTTAGGAAAAGAGATCTATATAATTCACTCATTGGACTTTGCAGTTGGAAAACTATACTTGAGACTGAGAGAAAGAACTGGACTTTAAAGGATTTACTGTAGACACAGGTTTCTTAGGGATTCTCTCCTACAATACCTACTCCATCTACTTGATGGAAAATCCTATTATGTGTCCCAAGGTGCATGATTGATGGGGCAAGAGCAGACTTCCCTACAGAGAAGGGGAAAAGAAAGTCAAGATGGCAGCCTCAAAAATGTCAAACTGATGGCCATGAAATCAAAGCTTCCCCCATTTTAACATCCATGAACCACATGGAAGAGGCTTAGCTTTTTTGATCCTCTCCCTGTAGATGTCCCTAGCAAGAGAAAGAACTGTAGAAGTTTTTCTGCAACTAAAAATCTGGATTTTCTTAGAAGCTTCCTTTGCTAATTGCTACAAGACATCTAAAAAAGAAAAAGAAAAAAAACTAAAGGCAAGCCTAAGCTTTATATCCTTAAGTCTGTCTTTTGACATAAATAAGAAATATTTATCTTGCAAATGCAAAGTTGTAAAATATATTTTAAATGAATGTTTTTAGAAACTGTTGGTTACAATTATGTTTAAGTGCTATACTCGCTTCTTTTCAGTGCTAAAAATTATTTCTGGCAAGTGGATAATCATTGATAAATGGATAAAAAGTGATAAAATTACAGGTTTGGTGACAGCTCATGGTGACATATAGTTAGCAGTCTAATTATCCACAGGTGTTCAGTTTCTAAGTATTTAAATTGATCTCTTTTCATTATAAGCATTTTACAGAAATGTTTGATTTTATCTCTGCATTGTTCATAGATTCCTTAGAGTGATGGGCATTTGTGTGATTTAAGAGCAGAGATGGACAGTCTTCTTTGCATATTATATTGTGCACATTTTTAAAAGGCCACTTTGTTCTTTTCTGTATGGGTGTTTGAAAATAAATTCCCACAATATATGCATCTTTGCAAGATTAATTCCATAATTACTTTTTGTTCATCCCTTTCTCTAATGCTGTTGAAAACTACAGCGCTATGTAGTCATGTCATAAATTAAAGTACTTCTTATTAAACCATGAAGCAAACAAATTTCCTTCCAGTCCTAAGATATACACTAACTAATTGTGTTTTCTCTTATACCCATATTATTTATATTAACAGAAATATACCATACCAAAAAGTAACATGTTTGTCTGATGCAAGGTATTTTGAAGAGAATTTGGGTTGAGAAAAGTAAAAAATACAAGCAGGATAGCTGCAGTTAAAGTAAACATATATGTCAAATAGGATCAAAATATTTTGAGATTCGTTTTATCAATAATACCTCTTAGAGACACATTAGTTTTTTCCCAGTAGTTTTCTATGCCATGACCAAGTGCAGAAGCTCAAGTCTAATTAAAACTTAGTTAACACTGAAACTGTTAAATAAAAATTGATACATGATTATTATTTTTGATGAAATAAAATATCTGTTTAAGTGTTGTGCCTTTACTACTGTTCCCTGGAGATATTGGCATGGAAACAATTTATGTGATAAGTTTGATGCTGTGGTGATGGTCTTCACAATAGTAGAGTAATATTTTCAGGACATTGTTAACTTTCTCCAAAATGATCCTCTTTAAAAATAACAGGATCCACCCAGAATTGTCTCGGGGCAAAAATCAAAACAAAATGACTCCTGTGAGAAAATAAACTATTAAAGCAGATGATGATACATAAGGTGAACATAGGATCTTCTCTGTTCTGGCAGGAATCTTCCAGTTCCTAATTAAACACTTCAAGAAGTAAAAAAAACTAACACACCCTGAATTTATTTTCTTTCTAAAGCCCACATATTTAACTACTCTGACATCAACTGGGAGACAAACTCTGCACCAAGTGGAAGATCAAACAGGTTCCTGGCAAACCTAGCAGACAACTTTGTCTCCCAAAAAGTAGAGAAGGGAACTAGGGGATTAGCCATTTTGGATCTAATTCTCACTAACAAAGATGAAATGATAAAAGGTGTTGAAGCCATAGGAACCCTGGGAGGAAGTGATCATGCAATATTGGAATTCAACCTTATGGAAGCACAAGCAATAGAACACAGTCAAACTAGAGTCTTGGACTTCAAGATTGCTAATTTCAATAAACTTAGAGAGGGCTTGGGAAGGATTCATGGATGAGAATCCTCAAAGGGAAAACAACTCAAGAAGCTTGGGAAATTTTGAAAAATGAGATAATAAAAGTCCAGTCTAGCACAATATCAACAAAGAGGAAAAATAACAGCTCTCAAAAGAAACCAGCATGACTGCATAAAGAACTCTCTGATAAATTGAAAGATAAAAAACACAAGTATAGAAAGTGGAAAGGGGGGCACATAACTAAGTCAGAATATCAGCAAATAGCCCGAGCCTGCAAAGATGAAGTGAGGAAAGCCAAGGCTTGAAATGAACTAAGGCTTGCGACCAAAGTCAAAAATAACAAAAAAGCTTCTTTCAACATGTAAAAAACAAGAAAAAAGTGAAGGAAATGATTGGGCCATTAGTGGATGAAAGTGACAAGGTGACAAGCAACAGGGAGAAAGCAGAATTATTTAACTCGTTTTTTGCATCTGTCTTTACACAAAGGGAAAAAACAGACCAACCTATCAAAAATAGTGCCATAAAAAACAGAATAGAAAGACAAGTTAAGATAGGCAAGAAAATGGTAAGTGAGTACCTGTCCAGCCTAGACGAGTTCAAATCACCAGAACAGATGGATTACACCCCAAGGTTCTCAAGGAACTGGCAGATGTGATCTCAGAACCACTGAACTATATTTTTCAAAGATCCTGGAGCACAGGGGAACTACCAGAGGACTGGAAAAGAGCTGATGTAGTTCCTATCTACAAAAAAGGAAAAAAAATGGACCCAGGAAATTACAGACCTATCAGCCTGACCTCAATACCTGGGAAGATCCTGGAAAAGATAATCAAACAACGAATCAGCGAACACCTAGAGGCAAACAAAGTCATTACTAAAAGCCAACATGGGTTTGTTAAAAATAGATCATGTCAGACAATCTTATTGCATTCTTTGACCAAGTGACAAAATTAGTGGATCAGAGGAATGCTGTGGATATAATTTACTTGGACTTCAGTAAGGCATTTGATAAAGTAGATCACAACCTACTACTTGACAAGATAGAAAAATGTGGGGTAGACAGCACCACCACCAGATGGCTCTGTAGCTGGCTGACCGGCCGTACTCAGCATGTGGTCCTCAATGGAACCGCATCTACATGAAGGAAAGTGTGTAGTGGGGTGCCCCAGGGCTCTGTTCTGGGCCCAGTTCTCTTCAACATCTTTATCAACGATTTGGATAAGGGGATAGATGGGGAACTCATCAAATTTGCAGACGACACCAAGCTGGCAGGAATACCAACACTCCAGAAGACAGGCTTAAGATACAGAAGGATCTGGACAGACTTGAACACTGGGCGCTATCTAACAAAATGAAATTCAATGGTGAAAAAAGTAAGGTTCTACATTTAGGCAAGAAAAACCAAATGCACAGATATAGTACGGGGGGTACCTTGCTCAATAGTAGTAACTGTGAGAGGGACCTCGGAGTCCTAGTGGACAATCATCTAAATATGAGCCAGCAGTGTGCTGCAGCTGCCAAAAAGGCCAACACAGTGCTAGGCTGCATTAACAGAGGGATAGAATCAAGATCACATGAAGTGTTAATACCACTTTACAATGCCTTGGTAAGGCCACACTTGGAATACTGCATCCAGTTTTGGTCACTGCAATGTAAAAAAGATGTTGAGACTCTAGAAAGAGTACAGAGAAGAGCAACAAAGATGATTAGGGGACTGGAGGCTAAAGCATATAAGAAACGGCTGCTGGAATTGGGTATGTCTAGTTTAATGAAGAGAAGGACGAAGGGGGACATTATAGCAGTGTTCCAATATCTCAGGGGCTGCCACAAAGAAGAGGGTGTCGAGCTATTTTCCAAGGCGCCTGAAGGCAGGACAGGAAGCAACGGGTGGAAACTAAGCAAGGAGAGAAGCAACCTAGAACTAAGGAGACACTTCCTGATAGTTAGAACAATTAACTAGTGGAACAACCTGCCTCCAGAAGTGGTGAATTCTCCAACACTGGAGGTTATTAAGAAGAGACTGGACAGCCATTTGTCCGAGATGGTATAGGGTTTCCTGCCTGAGCAGGGGGTTTGACTGAATGACCTCCAAGATCCCTTCCAACTTTACTACTACTACTACTACTACTACTACTACTACTACTACTACTACTACTACTACTACTACTATTATGCAAAAGCAATGTGAATAAGTCTATTATTGCCTATACCATTATAATTATCTGTATATGCATATGTGTGAATGTGTAATATTATATTGAAGAAGATAGAAAAAGGTGGTTTTAAAATTGAGGAAGAAACATCCATAATGTGCACTGTGCTTATGTGCTGCTTTCATCGTTGAAAATGTAGATGATCTGTAAGCTCTCATAAGGAAAGTCATGGAGAAAATAGAAGTAAGATTAAATACAAAAAAGACCAAACCCATAACCACAGATACAGCAATCAGTTGTAGAGCTGAAACTGAAGATATTGAATGGTTGACAGCTTCTCCTTTTATACGATTGACCATTGATAGTAAAGGAACCAGCAGTCAAGAAAAACATTGCAGACTGACAATAGAATAGAACAGAACAGAACAGAACCCTGGAGGTCTTCTAGTCCAGCCCCCTGCTCAAGCAGGAGAACTTACACCAGTGATGGCGAACCTTTTAGAGACTGAGTCCCCAAAAACTGGCCCCGCCCCATTCCACCCCCTGCCCCGCCCCCACTCCATCCCCCACTCCGCCTGCCCGCAAGGCCACTCACCGCCTCCAGGGCCCGCCGCAAATCGCCCAGGCAGCCCAGCAGCGCCATGGCAGCCACATCCTCTGCCCGCGCCCCGCAGCATCAACTGTGCACAATGGAACATGAGGGCAGAGTCTTGTGTATGCTGCCTGGCTGCCATGTCCTTGGCTGCGCTGCTCCATGTGGGCCACACTCAGGGGCGACTCTCCTCCAGGGGCTGCTGGTGAGGGGGTCGTGGGGGGAGGCGAGGTTGGGGCAACGGCATGTGTGACCACAGAGAGGGCTCCGAGTGCCGCCTGTGGCATGTGTGCCATAGGTTTGCCACCACTGACCTACACCATCTCAGACAGGTGATTGTCTAGTCATTTCTTGAAAATCTCCAGTGATGGAGCGCCCACGATTTCTGGAGGCAAGCTGTTCCCCTGGTTGATTGTCCTCACTGTCAGGAAGTTTCTCCAGGTTTCTTGTCTCCTTTATCAGTTTCCAACCATTGTTTCTCGTCCTTCTCGTGTAGCTATGAAGGCACTGGAAAGACAATAAGATGCCATGATGTAAGTGTGCTTACAAAGGTCAGAATAGTGTAGGCAATGGTTTTTGCTGTGATACCCCATGAAAGTGTGAAAGGAGAAATTCTATGCTACATAGTCCTTCTATGCAAGGTTAGGCCTAGGTGAACCAAATCAGGCCTCATGGAAAAGTACTGAACCACAGTTTATTCTGTAACCAATTTCATAATTCAAAGGAAATATTTGCAATCTAAGCTGTAATTGTCTTTTGCTCAATATGCTTTTACAGCATTGCCTGTTTTATGTGTATATTTAGAATATATGGGTTGAATTTGTGGAAAATGGGGAATAATGTTAGCAGATGCGAGTTTTAGATATATGCGGGTATGTGGAAAATTGGTATGTGGAAAGCAGTGGTCAGCAGAAAAGTACAAGGAATTGATTCCTTGATATTGCAAGATTTACAGCCATCTGTTTGTGGTTTTAAGGAGAGTTAAGGTAAAAAAGATTGGGCCTGAGAGGGGTTGCTATGATTGCTAGTCCAAAGCTGGTCCTCATTGCAATGGGTTTAAGTATGTATGTGATTGCTTTGTGTTTTAAATTTCAATAAATAAACCTCTGATTCCTAAAGTGAGATGTTTGTAACGTGCTGTCTTGTGTCTTTTAATGGATTTTTCCCTGACAAAAGTTAAAGTTAGACTTTGAAGAAGCAGGATCCAAAGAGTATAGATGCTGTCAAACTATGAAGATTATTGAGAATATTGAGGATAGGGACGAAATAAATAAATGGATCATAGAACAAATCAATCTAGAATTTTTACTTGAGGCATTATCAAGGCATATTATGTGAATACATAGCTCTCTAGGAAAGGTGGGATGAAAAAGAAGAGGTCCCAAAGGTGCTTTTTCAAAGGCAACTGGACTTTATTGGTTTTTTCCTTGAAAACATTTCGCTTCTTCAGAACTAAATAGGTTTCTTGGATGAGGTAAAATATTTTCCAGGAAAAAAACCAAGGAAGTCCAATTTTCTTTTGAAAAGCACCTTTTGGACAACCATGACCTGGATGATTGAGAATCTCTGTGAAAAAGAAGAGGATGACCAGCAGCAGGATGGATGGACTCAGCAAATGATAGATGCACCAGGGAAGACCTGAAGTACTAGGATAAAGACAAATTGTGTTAGAGAAATTCTGCCTGCGAGTTGACCCTGATTTAGTGGTCCATTATCTTCCTTCCTTCCTTCCTTCCTTCCTTCCTTCCTTCCTTCCTTCCTTCCTTCCTTCCTTCCTTGTTCAGTCTGCAGAAAAGATGACTGAAGAGACTCAGTGAGATCTGTGCTCAGATTCATAAAAAGAGTGTCATAGGGAAGATGTTCATAAACTATTTTCTATTGCCACAGAAAGTAGGACCAGAAATCTAATCACAGTTATGGTGATCAAGCCCAAAGCAAATATAACAGCAGGTCTAAGGTTTTAATCTTACAAAGATTAAAATACATGTCAAAGGATACTTTTAACTAAAAGAAGAAAATTTAAAGGTAAAAAGGACCAAATGTACCAGCTAACAAGAATTCATTTACATGTGTCAGGGCAGTGGTTCTCAACCTTTTTAATGCCGCGACCCCCAACCGGTCATAAGTTGAGGACTACTCAACCGGTCGTAAATCAAGGACTACTCAACTGGTGCAGCACCGTTTGCAGAATGGTACTTTTGGTGGGCTCAGCAGGGCAGAAACAGCCTGGACAATTCCTATTGGCTCTCTCCCCAGAGACTCATTGTGCAGCAACCAGATTGACTTCTTCTCGTGCACGCAGGTGCCATAGCACCCAACTACTGCGTCCATCAGCTGGCGACCCCCGAACTTGCACTTGTCAGCCAGGAGGTCTGGCGATGGTGGACAGTCTCCTTTGCCACCCCACCTATCCTCATCTCCTCCTCTGCCTGTTCACGTTGAGCCCGCTGGGGCTTGACAGGGAGAGAGGGAGGGTAGGAGAAAGGGACTCCTCCTCCTCCCCTAAGCTTCAAAGCACCATCGGCTTCCCAAGGGTGCCACAATCCTCACGAAAGCAGGGGGGAGAAGCAAAGGGGGCGAGAAAGCTCAAAGGAGCACCTGTCAGTGTTGGTGACAAGAAATTCCCCACAAACCCAGGGAACGGATGGAGAAAAGGAGCCCCCTTTGGGAAGAAACCGCCACCTTCTTCTCCTTGGCTTTGCACTCTTCTGTTCCTCGGCAGCCGGGCTGGCAAGCCTCTCCTGGCTGGAACTTCCTTTCCTTCCCTCCCTCTTGGTCCCTTCCTTCCTTCCCTTCGCCTCCCTCTCCCTCTTGTCCCTTCCTTCCTTCCTTCCTTCCTTCCTTCCTTCCTTCCTTCCTTCCTTCCTTCCTTCCTTTCACCTCCCTCTTTGTCCCTCCTTCCCTCCCTCTTTCCCCTTGTCCCTTCCGTCCTTCCTTCCTTCCCTCTTGTCCAGGATCAGGGTGAGCCTCTACAGCTGATCCGCGCTTCTGCAGCTGTAGCTGCTCTCCTTGGCTCCTGCCCAGCAAACTTGCTTAAGCTTTGCTAGAAAACAAGCCGCTTGCTAATTTAGCAGAAGCACGAATCAGCTGTAGCCCGACGCTGATCCTGGAGCTTCTGCTAACTTAGCAAGCGGCATGTCTTTCAGCAAAGCTGAGCAAGTGAGCTGGGCAGAGCTCTCCTCTGCCTCTGGCAGCCTGTCCCCCTCCCCTTGTCCCTTCCTGGGCATGGAGGGGGGGACGAAGGAAGGGACAAAGAGGGAAGGAAGTAAGGGACAATGAGAGAGGGAAGGAAGGAAGGAACACTGGAAGGGAGGGAAGGAACACTGGAAGGGAGGGAAGGAAGGAAGGAAGGAAGGAAGGAAGGAAGGAAGGAAGGAAGAGGGAAGGAAGGGAGGGAGGGAGGGAGGGAGGGAGGGACAATGGGAGAGAGGGAGGGAAGGAGGAAGAGACTAAGAAGGAGGTGAAGGAAAGGAAGGAAAGAAGGAAGGAAGGGACAATGGGAGAGGGAGGGAAGGAGGAGGAGACTAAGAAGGAGGTGAAGGAAAGGAAGGAAAGAAGGAAGGAAGGGACAATGGGAGAGAGGGAGGGAAGGAGGAAGAGACTAAGGGAGGTAAAGGAAAGGAAAAAAAGGAAGGAAGGGACAAGGGGAGGGAAGGAAGGCAGGCACCCACCCCAGTCTCATCCTAGAGACCCACATTCCCCCCCCAGGCACTCTGCAACCTGAGTGATCAGCTGGCCATTGATCACGTGACCTTGGGATACTGTGAATGTCATAAATATGAATCAGTTTTCAAGCATCCGAATGTAAATCACATGACCCTGGGAATGATGCAACAATCATAAGCGTGAAAAATGATCATAATTCGCTTTTTCAGTGCTGTAACTTCTAACAGTCACTAAGCAAGTTGTTGTAAGTCGAGGACTATCTATACTTTCCCATTTTTTCCTTTTTTTGGTCAAATTTTTGATACCCCCCCTCGGCCAGCTGGATGGGGGGGTTGGGGGTCACCACAACATGAGGAACTGTATTAAAGGGTCGCGGCATTAGGAAGATTGAGAACCACTGAACTAGCAGATTTTACCCTATGTTTTCTCTGAAAAAAAATGATACCACTTCAAATCAGAAGTCTCATTTTGCCAGCCATAAAGAAACAGATAAATGTATGTGCATATCTATTTTTTAAAGTGGGCCTTATTTTGAAGGAAAAATATAGGCTTTAAAATTTTAAATATTCAAAATGTCCTGCAAAAACAATCAAAGTTCTCACAATCAAAGCCACATTGCAGGGAAATGGGTTTGGCTAAGAATATCTGTATCTGTACTGTAGTGAAGAGAGGGATAGATACTGTTGCTCGCAGTAACTGTACTAAAGAAGAGAAAAATATTTTTGTAAAATGAATAGGTGTGATCAAATTATCTTCTAAAGCTTACTGTGTTCAGTAATGCCAAGTGAAAAGGGAACAGGAGGAAGGACTTGGCAACCACTACAGAAAAAGTAATGATTAAAGATAAAACAGAAATCTGTAGCTGGGATACAAAATAATTTGAGTACTAATGGTTGCTAGCAGAATTTGATTTTCAACATATCTTTTCTTGGATTAAAAGAGGAAGAAAAGTATATAAGAAAAGACACCTGTTCAATACCTACTTCAGCTTATTATTGAAACCTACTGGAAAGGACTAAATATACCTTATGGAAATGTCCAAAATCTCTTTTTATATATTTTGTTACATTATATTATTTAAATAGTTTTACTTGTGACAATGTAGCTATGCTCTAATATAATTTTATTTATTTATTTATTTATTTATTTATATCCCACCTTTATTATAAAATTATAAATAACTCCACGCAGCCTCCTATTTTTTCTACAACAACCCTGTGAGGTGGGTTGGGCTGAGAGAGAGTGACTGGCACAAGATCACTGGCGTTCATACCTAAGGCAGGACTAGAACTCACAGTCTCCTGATTTTTAGCCTAGTGTCTTAACTGGTTCTCATATATCGGTGGTAGTGAACCTATGGCACGTGTGCCAGAGGGGGCACTCAGAGCCCTCTCTGTGGGCAAGAGTGCCATTGCCCCAGCCCCACTTCCCCTGCAGCCCCCTCCTCACCAGTAGCCCCCTGGAGGAGAGTCGCCCCTGGGTGCAGCCCGCACAGAGCAGCACAGCCAAGGACATGGCAGCCAGGCAGCAGGGACCAGACTCTGCCCTCATGCCCCATCACGCGCAGATGATGCTGTGGGGCGAGGATGGAGGGCATGGCTGCCATGGCACTGCTGGGTGATCTGCAGTGGGCTGTGGAGGCAGTGGGTGGCCCTGCCGGCTGGTGGGGTGGGGGGGCAGGGATGGTTTTGGGGCACTCGGTCTCTAAAAGATTCTCCATCACTGTCATATATCAATTGTCCAATGTGGACAATTTGAAATGGGCAAAATGCTGGCCAGTTTTAATGAAGCCTCATATGAATGAGGGACATAGTCACCATTTTGACTTTTATTTAAATTTCCCATCTACTTACCTGGTTGGATGCTCTTGAACTGAAAGGAACATGCAACATAATAATGCATGGAAGACTGATTAATAGCAGAGTTTACAATAGAATAATAAGATGGATTAATGGATATTAATTAGAAAAGTCAGTTAAAGTCAGCTGAGAAAGATACCTAGTTATTTTCAACCATTTATCAATTTCTATTTGCAGCTGGGGAAAAATACCTACTTACTTTCAATCATTTATCAATTTCTATTTGCAACTATTGATTTTAGATGTCAGTGGAGATTCTCAGTCATCCAGGTCATGGTTTTCGCAAGGGTGCTTTTTTCAAAAGGCAACTGGACTATATGTTTTCCTTGAGGAAGATGTTTCATTTCTCTTCCAAGAACTTACGAAGCTTCTTGGATGAGAAGTGAAATGTTTTCTTCCTCAAAGAAAAAACATAGTCTGGTTACGTTTTGAAAAAAGCACCTTTAAGACATTGATTTTAGATAATTGTCTTTTGGACTGGGAATAGCTGAAGTTTGATGTTTCTCACCTGAAAAGACATACTGGATGTCAAATGTGGCTGAGGAATTCTGGGAGTTGAAGTCCATAAGTCTTAAAGTTGCCAAGGTTGAGAACCCCTGATGTAGGCAAAAGTAGAAGAAGAGCTCCTTATTCCTCTCTTCAATGAAGAATAATAACAGCTTGTTCTATAGAATGCTGGGACAGTGTGACTTGAACTCTTACAGCCTATCAAAATACAAACCAATCAAGATAATCTTTACATCCATTTGAATAGGAGATGATTTAGGTCTATTCTTGAGAAACAGTAATGGAAACCATATTGTGCAAGGGACACAGGTTGGTACCTTGGGGTGGTGGACTTCAACTATCTTGCAGATATATAAACAGTCTTTTCTAGGGAAATAAATCCATATATATTCTCCCACCTCCCAGTGTTTATATAAAATATTGACTTGGAAACAGAATGCTGCTTCTTAAATTTTAAATAAATCTTTCTCAGCAAAGAAGGGGATTTTTTAATATATCTCACTAAGTACTTCCTGTATATGCCATTGCTTCATGCAATTCCCTTGAAATAAAATGAAATAATATCACGAGATCTATCACTTTTTCTGAGGCTATGTGCCCTGTGTGAGCCTTTTGGTTGTTTACATAATATTAACATTCTACTTATGGTGGACACCAGCTGTCAGTAGATTTTCAGGAGAAGGGGGGGGGAACGTCACACAAAACAGATGTTTATGTTGGTCCTATGTTTAGTCTCTTTAAATCTGTATGTATGGATATGCTGTGCTTCCTTGTATTGCAGGCAACTGTCTTCCCAAACCCATAACATATCAATTTTGAAGATACATATAAGCTGGATAATATATATAAACTCAACAGTGTATATGTCATTTTGTTCTATATGTCTCTTTCACAGCTGTCAAAGATGAATTCCTGATAAGAACAGATGTTTGTTTCTGCCAACTTAACTTTTTAAAAAATTTCTCAGTCTACTTCAGGAAATTTATGCTAATCAGTACAATGCGTGTGACTGTTTTTTTTTTTTTTAAGAGAGCAGAGATGCTGGTGTTTAAACACAGTTCTTTTCACGATGCTGCTAACTAATTATTTTTCTTCCTTTGATACCTTTTATAGGTTCATCAGTAACACAGCTGCTTGCCCGTGACCTAGATAATGACCCCCTTGTATTTGGAGTAGTAGGGGAAGAAGCCAGCAGATTCTTTGCAGTGGAAAGCATGACCGGCGTCATTTGGCTCAGACAACCATTAGACAGAGAGGTAACATGGAATGATTTGTATTAAATTGTAATATGTTTCGGAATTTCAGCCCTTCCTCACCCTGCATTCAGCACCCGGCTGGCCTTAGCTGACCTTGAAAAGCTAGATTGGATTAGTATTTGGATGGGTGATCAGCAGGGAAATCCCAGGGTTACAGGCTGGGTTGTGAACTAGAAAAAATATCCTGCTAGAAGCAAAAAGCAAACCACTTCCATTTTGCTAGACGAAAATTCCCCTTTTGCTCTATCTTTTTTCTTTCCCACTTTTGTTGAATTTTAAAATATTATAATTTTATATAGGTATTATATATTAATAAGAGTGGCAAATATATTTGTAACCTACGAAATAAAGAAAGGAGAAGGAAGAAAAAAAGAGAGAAGAAAAGATCTTTTCTTTTCATAAATTAAATATTAAACTATGTATATTAAAAATCTATAGGTAGTCCTTGATTTATGACGACAATTGAGAACAAAATTTCAGGTGTAAGTCTGACTTACAACCACATTGACTTACATGATAAGATTCAATTTCAAGTGGGTCAAATGGTCATTAAACAAATTCAGCTTCCCCAGTGGATATTTTTTGTCAGAAACTGGCACAAAAGATTGTAAATACTGATCACTTGACTGCAGGATGTTGCAAATAGTTGTAAATGCAAGTGTGTGTTGCCAATTTCCTAAATTGTGATCATATGTCCATGGGGATGGTGGTAACAATCATAAACACCAGTACATATTATAAAGCACTATTTCTGACATCATTGTAACTTTGACCATTATTAAAGAAATAGTCAGAAGTCAAGGACTACAAATATCTCTTTTTATTTGTGCTGTGCTGTGTTTAGGGAGACCCTTATACTGGATCAGACTGTTTTTCCAGTTGATTCAGTACTACCTTTTAAGCCCAGAAAAGAGAAGTAAAAAATGGACCATGTAGAGTAAAAAGTTATTTGGAATCTAGTCTGACTCCATATCTTTTATAGTTTATCACCTTCATGTTCTGCAACATTATCTCCTTAGGTATTATTTGTTTGCTATTATAGCAGAGAAACAGGTGTCCTTCAGCTAGAGAGGGGGAGAGAGAGAATAGGACAAATCATATGTTTTTTCTGAACAAATGAAGCTTTGTTATTTTGAACTCCTTTCAGTTATGAACGAGAGCCACAATTAACTTTAAGCTTAGTATTTGACTTTCACAGACTGACTGCAGGCTTTGAGTTGGGAGCTAAATCCCATATAAGGTCTTCTTAATTTTCATTATCCAAGTATTCATGGGAGGAAATCTTGTATTGTAGTAAAATGTTCTTGGATTTTCCTCCAGAATAAACAGTCAAAAGAAAAAAAAGAACATAAGTGTCTATATCTAACACCAGTGACAGCACGTGACAAAATATGATTAGTGACATCATAATGCCCTTCCATATAAGTTATGGATGTCAAACTTGGTCATGTCACGTGATGTATCGCGATGTATCATGACTTTTTTGCCTTCGCAGAGCCAGGATGTGCGTGGCCCGTGCATGACACATCCAGCCCACGGGCCATCAATTTGACACCCCTGATATAAGTGGTGGAGTTGGTTTCCTAATATCATAATGCACATCTCATTACTTCCCTACAGTGCTGCCATAGATGTCTATGGGACAGAAGCTTGTGAGTTCAGTATCTAGCAATTTATCCCCAAACCCAATAATTCCAGACTTCAAAGTAATACATTATTTTCATTTGAGCTATTAGTTGGCTAGTAATCAATCTTTCTGGTTTCACACATCACACAAAGTTATAATATCTTTAATTTGGTTTGGCTTAGTGTGATATATGAACCAGATTACATTGACCTATTGAAAAAGAGAACCTGGCTGTAGCAAATAGTGGTTTAGCTCAAGGGGGAAAGACATTATATCTGAAATGAGCCATGATAATAAGCTCCAAGAAATGTCCCAGAAATGGGGGAAGGAAAAGATAGAAGATGTATACCTGGGGATCACTGACTCATTCTTCTTATAACAATTTTATTGTGTTTGAATTCAGCCATTTGAAAAAAATCAAACTGCAGTGATGTTAGAGGATCAGATTTTTTTTATCATTTCAGTGCAACATGGCGTAAATGGGCACTTCGATTTTTATAATTATGTTACCCAATAATATTCAGATTGTTTTGCATTGTGTAAAAGAGCTCTTTAGATTTAACTACAACATGGTGAAAAAGAACTTAAATTATTTTTCAAAAGCTGAATAACTGTTGTTCATACTTACTCTGCTTTTCACACCCTACTCATCTAATCTTTAGTGAAACCTTCAGCACTTTCCTACCTTAGTTAATTTATTCCAACCCCTTTGATATCTAGGTAAAATTATCCTACTATCACAATCTTGCAGTGAGATTTTCAGTTATTGCCGAGATACTGCTTCATCTTCTTCCAGGCTGCAAAAGCATGTAATTATATTCGGCTCAAATCCAAAACCTTCTATCAACAGATTACCACTGTGGCATCTCTAATTATATCATTTTTCTTTTCATTTCAGACGAAGTCAGAATTCACAGTTGAATTTTCTGTCAGTGACAGCCAAGGGGTAAGTGTAACATTTGTTCCATGATTTAAATGGAGAGCAGAGTAGACCTGATATGGAGAGAGGTCACTCTATGGGGAGGAGAGGAAAACTGTCACAATCCCACCCTCTTTCTGAAGAAATTCTCCTAGGGGCACAGCAGTGTGATTGTCATAAAAGAAGCAGGTGGATATCTCAGGCATTCGCTCTTTCTGTACAGCAGTTTATGAAGTGGTGTGGAAGTCCCACCATCTGTTTCCCTCTCCATTCGCATTAAGAAGTGTAAATTTCAGGGGACAAGGCAATTCTGGTCTCTGGTTTCTTTCCTATTTGTAAAGCAGAAGCATGGCAGACCATGGGACAACCTGTTGTGTTATATAGAAGCTCACATTGTACTCAAGAAATATTGATGCTTAGGTCAGTTAAGTGTAAAGCTGTGATTTACAGCTATGGACAGCTTCAAAGCCATTTATGAATAAACCTGGAAATGCTTTGAAAAACATCCCTTATATTTATGGAATATAGATCCACCTTGGGAATAGCCACATGCTAAATAGCCATTTTTCTCTCAGGACGACAGGGAAATGTGATTTTTTAAAAATTAGAAAAATGTTCAGTTATGGGGAAAGTTCTGACTTTAAAGGAGCGTTTTTGGATTCTCTTGTTTTTTTGCCTGGTCTTTTGTATAAATAAATCCATATAGGTTCACAGGTCCCCACAAATACATAACTTCAAAACAATCTATTCTAAAAGCGAAACATGTTTTCTGCTTTGTCTAGCCGTTCTGAAAATATGCTGCAGTAGACAGTGGCAGTTATTCTAATATAATAATATATAAAGTAAATGTCAGAATATCATATTAATTATGTACCAAAAAATCAAGTTATGCATAATGTTGAAAATATAAATATGAAATTCTCTTGTGGCATACATGCTTTAGTTGCAAATAAAATACTTGTGGTTCTATATAATCTCTCTGATATATAGAGAGGATCCTTAATATCATAAGACCTCAACTTGGTGGAAATTATCTGACATCACTCTTTAATAACAAATGCCACACTAGATATGTATATGGATTCCATGATTTATTTCAATTAAGTTAGATTTTTAAAATTGAACTTCTAATGTGTTTAAAGATGGTTACCACAGGTAGCAGAATCAACACATCATATTGAAGGAATAATGAATGACACATAGGAATGATGCATATTAGTTTTAGCTAGAAAGTACATTATGTTGGTTAATATGGAACCAGCTATCACCATTGTAGTCTCAAACCTTAAATTGTGGATCCAGCATTCACAACTCAACAATTCTTTGAGCAGTAATTGAGGCTCTCGTTCATAACTGAAAGGAGTTCAAAATAACAAGTTTACACTTCCTAGAATCCAATTCTCCTTCTCACACAGAGATAATTTTCCTACAGTAGTAAGGTTTACTAACTGTTAGAGCATGCACTGTCTTATTGTATGAGATAACCCAGGAGTAAACACAGTAAACAGTGGTCTATATTAAATGGTGGTTTATCTTACACTCTACAATATCATATACTACAGTGGTTCTCAACCTTTTTATACCAGCGACCCCGGTCATAAGCACATGCCGTGCATGCGCGATGCGGTGCACATGCGCGGCGGCGCCCCCTGCACGGCATGCATGCGCAGGGCCGCCCCTGCCCCACCCCATGCGCAGCACGCATGCACGGCGCCGATCCTCATGCCGCCCCATGCACAGTGCGTGTGCGCCGCCCCGTGCACCGCCCCGCGCGCTGCCCCGCGTGCCGCCCCATGCGCGGCGGCGCCCCCCATGCACCACCCCATGCACGGCACTGCCCCATGCATCACCCCTGCGCAATGCACATGCGCGGCGTGGCGCACATGCGCGGTGCCGCCCCCTGCGCCGGCTGAGGAAAAAAAATGACGGAAAAATGGCAGATTGCGTTGTTTGGCGACCCCCGTGAAATGGTCGTTCGACCCCAAATGGGGTCGCAACCCACAGGTTGAGAACCGCTGATATACTAGGAACAATATACATACACATGCTAATACAGCAGGATCCAACAAACCACAGTTACAGCAGGAAACGGAAGAGAAAGAACACACCAGCAGAGCCTTCCCTTTTATACAAAGGCTCTTAAAGGGACACAGACCCTCAGACCCTGCTGGCTCTTAAAGAGACACAAACTCAGCTGAGTCATTCCCATCATTACATATTACATCTTACATTACATCAGCTGGTTAGATTTAAATCATTACCTTGACACTAACTTTTTTCAAAATTTTCCAATATTGTTACCCCTGTAATTGAAGAAATTGTTGCAATTATAGTAACTAAGTTTGCTCCAAATCATTTTGATTACAGGTCATAAAGGGGTCTGTAAATATTCAAGTTGGAGATGTCAATGACAACACACCAAGATTTCACAATCAACCATACAGTGTTCGCATCCCTGAGGTATGAACATATTTATTGTTTTGCTTGGTAGAATTTCCATCTGTTCTTTTTCTCAAGGAATGATTTATTACAGTTGGAACTGGGATCCTTCTCTAGCTATCTGAAGGAAAATGTTTCTCATTACAGTATATGATCAGAGAATCATATGTTCTGTCCCTATCCATGGTTTTAAGTGGAACAAGTGATAGTCATATTCCTATAAAACTCATGATCACTTTTATATTAAGTAGTCTTGCCACAAAATATTATCACATGGAATTTCCTGTTTGTTATTTTCATTTTGCCAAACTGTGTGTGATATTTTCTTTCCCAGTCAGTCAAAATTCTGTAGCTGCCAAACACATTCAATTTGTTTGAGATATTTTGTGGGTCCTGTTGTTCAATATGGTTCTTCCTATAAAAATGTTTTCATTTTCTGCAAAATCTAAAAAGTTTTTTCAAGCCGCCTGACAATTTCCCATGGGGCGCAACAGTGCTGTTTTGACTTATATAAGCATTGGCACCCACACTTAAAAAACAGAAATAAAAAAAGTTATAGCAATAACAATAGCACTTGGATTTATATACCACTTCACAGTGCTTTACAGCCCTCTCTAAGTGGTTTACAGAGTCAGCATATTTCCCCCAACCATCTGGCTCCTCATTTTACCGACCTTGAAAGGATGGAAGGCTGAGTCAACCTTGAGCCGGTGAGAATCAAATTGCTGGCAGAATTAGCCTGCAATACTGCATTCTAACCAATGCACCACCATGGCTCAATTATAATGGTCATTACTTTGAAAAAATATCCTGCAAATGTCATTTTTGGTGAGTGTTATAAAAATTAGTTAGAAATACACAAATCCCTGCCCAAGAGCTACATTCCTATGATTCTTTGTTCTGTGAAAATAATTATCCATCAGTTTATCAGATTTAGAGTACCGTCCGAAATTGAATTTGAATCCCTGGCTTGGAAGGAATGAGAACCAGGGTGATATCCATGTTATGTTATTTCATCATAGAGATAGATAGCTCACTCAGTGCCATTTTTCCCAAACATGCTTTTTTGAGCCCAGCTACCTTTCAGTTAAGAATCCTAGTAGAAAAATTTCTATGCATTTGTTTTATCATGGCACGTTGCAGGAAAATATGTTCTGATAATCATTTTATCATGAAACAGTTATTTTATGTTAAAATCAGCCATTTTATAATACTTCATTGATTTTGACCTAAGAAATATATTACACAGTGCAGAAGGGAATACTCCAATGGACAGATGCATTTCAATTCATGTATAATGTAAATCACGTTGGTTCACTCAAAACTGCTAAGTGAAGTTGGGGGTTTTATTTGTTTCTAATACATTTTCAATCTGATGGCATTTGGTGGAAAGTTTTGCTACAGAGATGTTGGTGATAGATACCCATGGATCATTTTTATTGATCTTCCTCAAGACATATGAAGTGTACAACCTCATAGCTACTTTTTCACAACACTGGAAAAAATGTAGAAAATTGTTATAACAGAAAATAGATAAAAATATAATAGAAAAATATGCATAAAAATAAGTGTGAGTTTTCATGTGAGTTTTTTTAAAAAATGGGATTATCTAAAAGAAAAATAGAACAAAATTAAATTTTGCAGATTTCTCCTTCCCTATATTTCCATTTTTATACTGATCTGTTGCTTTTTATGTTTTTGATTTATAAATTGCATTGATATAAAGTTTTGAAATAGGAGTTTCTTATTACATAGAAACGTATAGACAAGGCCATGGTTTTCCCAGTTGCAATGTATGGATGTGAAAGCTGGACCATAGGAAAGGCTGAGCAACAAAGAATTGAGGCCTTTGAACTATGGTGCTGGAGAAGACTCCTGCGAGTCCCTTGGACTGCAAGGCGATCAAAGTGGTCAGTCCTAGAGGAGATCAACCCTGACTGCTCTTTAGAAGGCCAGATCCTGAAGTTGAAACTCAAATACTTTGGCCACCTAATGAGAAGAAAGGACTCACTGGAGAAGGACCTAATACTGGGAAAGATTGAGGGCAATAGAAGAATGGGATGACAGAGAATGAGGTGGCTGGATGGAGTCACTGAAGCAGTAGGAATGAGCTTAAAAGGACTCCAGAAGATAGTAGAGGACAGGAAGACCTGGAGGAATGTTGTCCATGCGGTCGCGATGGGTCGGACATGACTTGCAACTAACAACAACAAAATTACATAGAAAAAGGTCCAGGAGGACAGAAGCATCTATTTAAGAGCCCTGGTGACACAGTGGTTAGAATGCAATACTGCAGGCTACTTCTGCTGACTGCCAGCTGCCAGCAGTTCGACAGTTCTATTCTCACTGGTTCAAGGTGAACCAGCCTTCCATCCTTCAGAGGTTTGTAAAATGAGGACTCAGATGGTTGGGGGAAATATTGTGACTCTGTAAACCACTTAGGGCTATAAAACACTGTGAAGTGATATATAAGTGCTATTGCTATAGTGTTATTGCTAAATCAATTAAAAAATCTATAACCACCTTAATTATCTGATTGTATAGAGCAGAGGTGTCAAACTGCCAGCTCACAGGCCGGGCGCGTCACACAGAAGATGTGCCCACTCCATTCCTGGCAATGGCAAAACAGTCCCAATACGTCGCGCAACATCACATGACGTTGCGAGTTTGACATGCCTGGAATAGAGAAGTGAAAAATAAATCAATAAATCATTCTCTAGGATTATAACACCCTGTGAATTTAACTAAAATTATTTTTAAATTATTGGTATATGTTAATGCATCTTAAATCTAAATGACTATATGTAAAGTTTATCAACATTGGGATGTAAAATTGCTGATTAAAAGCCAAATTATATGTCACTTTGGAGATATGTGACAATAGTTTTATATGTTGCGGTTGGTATTTTGGGTTTATAAATCCTGTTAAAAAATCTGCAGCACTATTACTATAGTAAGATTAAGGTGCATTTAAACTTCCCCCCTTTTTCCATTATTACCGTTGGAATTTTCTTTTTCTGCGGACCTGATATGTGATCCATAAAAGAAAAATGATAAGGCTCCAATTTTAATTGCTCCACCTTCTTGCTAGTATTCCTGATAAGCAGGAGATCTGATTGTGGTTGTCCCAGCATTGTTTGGTATGGCTTTGAGACAACTTGAACAAATCATTTTAATAGCTTTGTTTTCCTGAATTCTAGGTCCATTAATCAGAGGCAAAGATACTTTCCAGTCTCTTCTGCTTCTCAGAATTCAGACTTCTTGGTTCTCTATAGTTTAGCATTCCATTGTTGTATCTCCCTGCCTAATATAGATACATTATTTTGCCATTCAATCAAGCTAATGATCAAGCTTGTATGTGAGAGTGAGACTGTGAAATTGAGCTACCTGTAGTATTTTTAAAAGTAGCAATTATTACATTATTAATTCTCCATTAATAAATTTACTACTTGACATCCCATTTTGGGTCGGTCTTTGCTCTACTTTTTTCTGTGTAAGAATCCTTCATTAGCCTTCTTTGGGTAAAATGTGATTCCTTGACTTTATATCAGAAACAGTATAAATCCTCTCTTCTAACTATTGTTATTTCTTTTCAAATCTTATGTTTCCACATACAAAATACAAGAGATGGAAGGGACCTTGTAGGTCTTCTAGTCCAATCCCTACTCAAGCAGGAGAAGCTATACCAGGGGTGTCAAACTCAATTTCATTGAGGGCCACATCAGCATTGTGGTTGCCCTCGGGGAGCCAGGTGGGTGTGGCCTACTGGGTGGGTGTGGATGGAGTGGGTGTGGCCTATTGGGTGCACATGGCCAGCTCTACATTGTTCGATTCAAGGGTGCCTGTGGGGGCCTGGGCAGGAGTGGGACAGATCTGAGGGTCTCTGGCAGAAGGGGGTGGGACCAGGGCAAGTGCCAAGGCATGTTCCACTGGAGGAGCCTCACTGCCTGCTGAAAGTCCTCCGCCGAGCCCATCAAGCCAGATATGTGAAGTAGGCGAGGGCCATTTGCTGGCCACTTCCAGGCGATGATGCATTTCTTCATTCCTCACAAAGGGTGACACCACCCTAGCATGCACCCAGGGGTGGGGCTGATGTGGCAGGGGCTGGTTCCTCACTGTTTCCAGACAGCCTTATGGAGCTAAGACTGAATGCGTTTCAGCATAAATGGCCACCACAAAATTGTACATTGGCTCCTGGCTGACCTGGGCCAGGGCCAAGGCAGCGGGGGCCGTTCCCTCACTGTTTTCAGGATGGCTTCGCAGGCCACATGAAACCACTTTGCGAGCCGCATCCTGCCCCCGGGCATTGTGTTTGACACGTCTGAGCTATACCATTCCATAAAAATGGCTGCCCAATATCTTCTTAAAAATCTCCAATGATGGAGCATCCACAACGTCTGAAGGCAACCTGTTCCACTGATTAATTGTTCTCACTGTTAGGAAATTTCTCCTTAGTTCTAGGTTGCTTCTCACTTTGTTCAGTTTCCATCCATTACATCTTGTCCAGCCGTCAAGGGCTTTGGACAATAGGTTGATCCCCTCTTCTCTGTGACAGCCCCTCAAATATTGGAGGACTGCTATCATTTCAGCCCTAGTCCTTCTCTATGTTGGCCTAGGCCAGTGATGGTGAACCTTTTAGAGACCGAGTGCCCAAACTGCAACTTAAAACCCACTTATGTATTATCGGATGCCAGGTGGGCATGGCCCATTGGGTGGGTGTGGCCCATTGGGTGGGCATGGCTGCGGTAGTAACAGCAGACTGGGTGGGACTAAAAAGTTCAATCAATCAATTCCAACTTTGGGAGATTTTTTTTTTCCCGTGAGAAGTTGAAATTGATTGATTGAACCTTTTTTTTGCACACAACGGCGGAGGCCTAAAGTGAAAAGGTTTTATAAAGCCCAGGTGAAGGCCTAGGACTGGGGCGACAGCATCTGTGCCCATAGAGAGGGCTCTGTGTGCCACCTGTGGCATGTGTGCCATAGGTTTGCCACCACGGGCCTAGGCCCTAAGCATATCCAGTTCATGCAACCATTCATCATATTTTAGCCTCCAGCTCCCTAATCATCTTTCTTGCTCTTTCTGCACTCTTTCTAGAGTCTCAACATCTTTTTTGTACCATGATGACCAAAAATGGATGCAACATTACAAATGTGGTCTTACCAAAGCACTATAAAGTGGTACTAACCCTTCATGCTATCTCTCTACTGAGGAAGCCTAGGACTGCATTGGTTTATTTGTCAGCTGCAGCACATTTTTGGTCTTCAGTGGCTATTTTTTCCCCCTCAGAATTGATGTGGCTTATCCTAATTACCTGATAGCTTGGAATACAAATGCTAATTATACAGTATAGACATTTTTTGGGAACTTGTGATGGAATTTGGTGTTGTAAGAAAATGAAGCATAGAATTGCAAGTGCTACATACATTTTCGTTCTTCACAATGTAATGAGAGCTCACATTGTCTCAGCTTGTGTATTAAGTGTTGTCTGGCAGGAGCAGTGTGATGGTGTCTCAGAATATCTAATTACAAAGAACATGTTGAAAAGAGAAAAACAACAGTAGTAACTTATGTCTTCTTTCCATATTGTTATAGTTAACATCAGGCATGATAACAAATTGTGGCTCTTCAGAATCCTCCAGGAAAACCTTCACAGACTCAACATAGCTGTTAATATCTGCCCACTGCAGAACTGAAAAATCTCTCTATTTTTTCCTCCAACTTTGAAAATGATAGACATCTGGTTCATGTATATGTGATGATTTTTCATAGTAAGAATCACTGTTTCCTTTTAAGGGTGGCTATGATTTTTCATAGTAAGAATCACTGTTTCCTTTTAAGGGTGGCTATGGGAAGGAAGTCTAGCTAGTCACATTGTTATTTGTTTATTTTGAATATATTTGAATACTTTCAATATTAATATTTACTTTGAATATATCCCAACATAAGCATCACTTAAACAGTGAATAAAATGTAAGATCTTCTATTTTGCCTAAATTAAATTTAATTAATTAACCTTTTTATGACCATTAATTGCTTTGGGCACCAGTCTAAAATATTAATAGTCTCCCAAGTAGTAAAAGGAAAACTACATGAAAGCTTTAGATCAGGGGTCTTCAAACTTGGCCATTTTATGACTTCTGGACTTCAATTCCCAGAATTCCTCAGCTGGCTGCTGGCTGAGGAATTCTGGGAGTTGAAGTCCACAAGACATAAAATGGCCAAGTTTGAAGACTCCTGCTTTAGATGTTTTCTTCTAGTGGTACTATTTAAGTTAAACAGGTGAGGAATCCTGAGGAACAGCATATATATATAAAACAGTCAAAGTGCTGAAAAAGAATCATTTAGCATTTCAGAAATCAGCCACCAGGAAGAAAAAAAATAATATTCTGCATGTTCATTCTTGCATAGTTCTTTAGAAAGGCAATTTGGTTGGAGTAAACAAAGAAAGGGATCTTTCATTGACTTTGTTTCTTTCATAGAGGATGGCAGAAATCCAGGCCTGAACTGAACTGAACCTTGGTTATTCATTTCATCCAAAATTTGATGGAATATAGATGAAACCAAGTGCTCACCAGAATAACAGAACAGAATAACAGAGTTGGAAGGGATCTTGGAGGTCTTCTAGTCCAGTCTCCTACTCAAGCATATGCATATATGCAACAAACATCTTGTCCTAAGATGGAATAATTTCAAATTGCCTACTGGAAATTATTCACTATAATGGGACCCCCTAGAGACCTCTTTATTAAAGAGTTAAGTAAAAAGTATTTAATATTGATTAAATATTAAAATTGCTTTCTGATAAAATAGATTTCCCAACTCACATATAAAATAAGGGTTTATAGGAAATAAGCTAAACACACAGGGAAAAGAGTGTTTCCAATAGAAGATGTGTTTCCTAAGAATATTAATATTGATTTTGTTCATATTGGAATGTATCTGGAATGTATGAAAGTATATGTCACAGGTTCCGACTAATGAAGCACTTCAAAGAACTTTCAGGCATGTTTCCTAAAGTTTTATTACAGAGCTACAATTTTGCCGGTCACCATCATGGACGTATTGATGCCAGAATCTGACTTCCTCTCGCTGGCATCAATCTTTTCTTGCTAAACCCCTCCCTTGTCTTGCAGTCACAAGTCACATTATCCAATTAGTCAAAAGTTTACTTCCTCTTTCTTTCCTGGGCTTCCCCCCCCCACTCTAAGCTATGTATTAACCCAGTAATTACCAGATAGTTTTGCATATTGTCAAAGCAAGAATATACAATATTTGCAGCATTGACAGTATTCAGAACTATGAAGCCTTTGTATATTTGAGGATAACCAAAAGTACTGAAAGGCGAATCTACCTTTGATTTCCAACAATAGACTGCCTGATATCTGCTGTATGTCAATATTTGAATTAAATAATTTTCCAGTTGGCAAGGAGGAACAATATTACCCATTTTTCTCTATTCAGTTTGTCTATGATAGAAATAATACTTTTTAATTTTCTTAAATTTTGATTTTGTTGGAAATAAGGGCTAAACATAGTTTAGCAGAGTGAATGGAATTAAGAATAAAAGTTATGGTGAATGACAATGAAATGAAGAAATATTGGAAAGAATATTTTAGAGCCCTGTACGGAATGATAGTGGTATGTCAAAGAGGGGGGTGGAAATTAATTCTATAAATGTTATTGCGGAAGAAAACCATGGATGAAAAGGAGTTCATGAATGTTGAAAAACAATGTGTAAACGCAGGTATAGTTGGTATAACTGGAAAAATATGGTAGGATTTGCTAATGGAATGGTTGTCAGGCTTAATTAACATATCTTGGAAGACCACCTCTGTCCCTGATTGGAAGGATTGTTGTTATCTTATAGAAGGAAAAAGTATGAAAGCAAAACCACAGGGGGGTTAATTTGTTAAGCATGCTTTAGAGGTGTTTGGAAGAATTCCAATTAAATGGGTATCACAGGTAATGACGGTCAAAATTTCAGTGCAGCTTTTTGATAGCTAGGGGGCATGCAGATCCTCAGCAAATCTCTAAAAATATACAAATATGAGAAAGATTGTATGTTTATTGTATGTTTCCTAATTCAGACATAACAAAGTGTGGACATGAATTATGGAATATTTTGCAAGAATGTGGAATTGAATATTGGTTAATAAGTGCAATAAGAACAGTATATGATGCTGGTGAGTCAAATAGAAGAGTAAAGGAAATTCTGAGCAGGAAAAAAGACAAGAATGTAGGATGTCCCCTTGGTTTGGAATGTATTTATGTATCAGGTATGCCTGTAGAGAGATTAGAAATGCATTGTTTGGGGATATGACTCTGCATATGAGTTTGAATGAACGGATGCTGAGTTGACTAAGAACAAGTGATTTGTAGCAAATGTTAGACACTGTATTAATGCAGCAGGATGCATAGATCTGAAAATTAATGTATCGAAGATCAGACATTTTTGTTCACAGACCACTGGTGGAATTCAGCTGGTTTGCACCAGTTCACTAGAACCGGTAGCTACGTTTTGCTGCATTCAGAGAACCGGCTGGGTTCTACAAGTCCAGTCTAGGCTTCAGATGCCTAGAGGAGGCCTCCCAGGCCTAGAACGGCCCACTGGAAGTGCGTGGATACCACTTCAGGAACTCCGTTCTAGGCCTCAGAGGCCCACGCCCGCATCAAATAAGAGAACCAGTTGTTCAGGTATTTGAATTCCACCACTGTCACACAGACAGCAAAGTTATGCACAAATGGCAAAATGTATATATCTTGACTTATTAAAGGTGGGCATATAGACAAATTTTAAGATATGAATATGCTGGTAGAAAAATAGTGGGTATTTGTAGTCTGTTGCGAAAAATGAATGTGAAAATGCACATGTCTGTTTTGTTAAATCAAAACAGAACTTGGATATGTTAGAAGAAATGTAAAAGTAATTAGAATGAAATAGAAACTGATTATCTAAGAAGTGAGTGAGGTAAAATAAAAAGGGATAAAGTTGAATAGGTACTGAAAAATTTGAGTTCAAAATTGAGTAATTTTCTTTAATTGTTGTTGTTGTTGTTGTTGTTGTTGTTGTTCATATTACCTACTCTTTTTCATCACTTTGTATAGTTCTCTCTTCCTGTATGTATATGCATACTGATACCACCATGGACATTGCTTTTGATCAAGTCCACCAAAACTACTCCTCTTGTCTATACTAGTTGGTATGATGGTTTATGATAATATGGTTTATGACAATAGGATATCCGAGTAGGGTTTTCCCCTTTAGCAAAATGCAGCTTTGCAACCATATGATTTCACAGTGAACTGCATAAATAAATTGCGGTGAATGCGGGTGGAAATTGCTTCTGGCATGATGTGCTTAGTGGACTCCCTTCCTGAATAAGGCACTTCTTTGTTGCAGTGTCCACATTGTTAGTCATCTCTCTTGGGGTTCAATTTGTACAATTATCAAAAGGCAGAGGCAAAATTAGTGGAAGGCATTTTTTCATTGGCTTAGAAGGAATGGGTGATCCATCAGATACACAAAGAGGAAGAACACAGTCAGAGAGGTCCAAGTGTATATATTCCAACTAATGAAAATCATGCCCATTTTTTAGGGTGGATTTAAATGTACACCATGGTCTGGAAAGGGCAGAGATTATTCTTCTAGAAGAAAGGAGCAAAGAAACTGCTTCTTCCCCCAAAATGCTGAGTTCCCATCTCCATTCTGGATGTGCAGTAGATTATAGGCTGAGGTAGGAAATGTACAAAACAGGCAGCAGTATAGTAAACCCGCCTTGGCACAGACTACTAATTAGCAATATTGGAGGCATTGAAAGCAGCTTTATTGCTGTTGTTGTTCTTTTGCTTTGACATGAATAATTCTCTCAGTTGTAGCACTTCCAGCGAAAGGGTAGAACTGTAGGGGAAGGCTATTCAAATTTACTGCAGTTTGGCAGCTGGAACATTGGAGAAAGATGAGTGTAAATAAGTGGAATGCGAAATAAACATGCCTCCTAAAATACTGATTTAAAATATGCATAATATTGCTTTACCAAGTGGGCTTGTTTAAGGAATGTAAATTATTTAGAATGGAGAGGATGCTCTTTGAAAAACTGTGAAGCAGGATTTTGTGACCAGTGCTTAGCCAGCTGCTTGCTGTAGATTTTGCTTTGATGTGACAGGAGAAAGACTACATGGTATTTGCATTTTAAGAAATGCAGTATAAGGCAAATACAGCCAGATAAGATGGAAGAGTAGAAAGCTGGAGGACAATCCAAGCTTTTCTGAAGAAAAAAAAAAAATGCAGAAGACATAATCTACATGCCAATAGATTATGCTGTAGCTCAAATGCTGGGGCTGACAGATAAAGTATACACTCCAATTTTATATTGGCAGTGAAGTGTTATAATCTTATAATGTTATTCACTGATGATCTCGATAATATTGTTCCTTTCTATGCCTAACTTAAGGTGTAGAAAGTGAAATTGGCAAGATCAGCATCTGAGCCATTTAGGTAACCCAAGCCCAGTGGTACTTCATGATTCATATTAAGATTTTTGGAATAAAGATGAAGGATTGACTGCCTAATAAAAGTGAGTGGAAAAATAAACAGTGGAGAAAAGAACAGTGCATTAGAGAGATCTTAACAATAAGCTCTCAAGTACATTGGACACAAAGCTGTAAAATTGCACTCTTCTAAATTTCTAAAAATAGAAAGAAATCTAAAAAAAATGAAAGGATTGGGAATTAAAACAGAATAAATAGTAAATTCATATTTGCTTTCTCTGGTATGTTTTTTTGCTTCTTAGTCATAAGATGAATCTTGCTAGATCAGCTCAAAGGCCCAATTATGTTTCTCTCAGTGGTTGTTCCACAGGAAGCCTAAAGTAGCTTGATATGTCTTTGATGTTCAAGGGCACATGACATCTGAAACTGGAGCCAAGAATTTGAGAGTTATCTCAGTTTTTCACTTTTGCCTAGAAATTTGTGAATCCATTGCAGCCACCAGTTGTAGTTATTTGTATGACCTATCCAGGTGAACACAACTGATACCAGAAAAATGACTTGCAGAGATTGTGGCAAGGCTGAGGGCAAGAAAGATTATCTCAGAAATGGCAATTCAGTTCAGATGGTAAGAGATTTGGGAAACTGCTTCTCAAGAAGGCTCTGCTTTAATTAACTCACTGTAACTAAGGCTACACTTTCCTAGATTCTGTATTTGCCCCAAATTAGCATTAAAAGTATCTCAGTGAAATTTATGACATCCTTGCTACCTTGCCAGCTATGTGTATCATGGCTTGCCCATGGTATATTTTTTTATTAGAGCCAGCTACATGGAAAAAGCTATCTGCCAACCATGCAGAGGGGACTGCTAAAAACAAAGCCCTCCCTCTAATATGATCAAATTCTTTTATAGGACAGTATATAGTAAATTAGTCAACAAAATATTAATAATATAAAACTATGTTCATGTACTTAAGAATTAGTACATTTGTCTAAATTTGGACTTAAATGGATTAGCAACTTTTTAATCAGCAGGATTCATACTTTTAAATCACCTTTATTTAGTAGAAGGATCTTTGCTTCTGTAAACTAATATAAGAAGACAATACTAAAAATAAAATTGAGTTCTGTATATTTAAAAGCAACAGTGTTGAAGTTTTCTTTATCATTAAATGTTTTCAAGCTAAGTTGATCAATTTATTGGTTAACCAACAATTATCAAGATTTGGTTGACATCTGTAATGGAATGTCTTGATACTTCAGGCTTAGTGGAGGAACTATTTATATAGCGATGCTTACCTGCTTAAAATCACATCCACATGGAGAGAAGTAAGCAGTGGGGTCCCATAAGGTTCTGTCCTAGCCCTATTATTCTTCAATATCTTCATCAATGATTTAGATGAGAGAATTGAAGGGGAACTCATCAAATTTGCAGATGACACCAAACTGGCCGGAGTAGCCAACACCTCAGAACACCAACTCAGGATCCAAAAAGATCTTGGCAAACTTGAACAATGGGCCCTGTCCAACAAAATGAGTTTCAGTGTGGAGAAAAGCAAAGTTTTATATTTAGGCCGGAAAAATCAAAGGTACAAGTACAGATTGGGCAAGACCTGGCTTAAAGATGGTAACTGTGAGAGGGACCTTGGAGTCCGTGGATGATCATTTAACCATGAGCCAGCAGTGTGCAGCAGCAGCCAAAAAAGCTAATACAATCCTGGGTTGTATAAACAGAGGCATAGAATCAAGATCACACAAGGTATTAATATCACTTTATAAAACACTAGTAAGACCACACCTGGAATACTGCAGCCAGTTTTGGTTACCATATCACAAAAAAGATGTTGAGAGTTTGGAAAAAATTCAGAGAAGAGCAACTAAGATGATTAAAGGCCTGGAGACTAAAACATACAAAGAACGGCTGCAGGACTTGGGTCTGGCTAGTCCAGGGGTAGACAACCATAGCTGGTTCAGGAATTCTGGAAGTTGAAATCCACGAGTCATAAAAGAGCCAAGGTTGCCTACCCTGGGCTGGTCTAAAGAAAGGAAGACATAGGGGAGACATGATAGCAGTATTCTAGTATTTGAGGGGCTGCCACAAAGAAGAGGGGGTCACATTATTCACCAAAGCTCCAGAGGGCAGGACAAGAAACAATGGTTGGAAACTGATCAAAGAGAGAGGCAACCTGGAATTGAGGAGAAACTTCCTGACAGTGAGGACAATTAACCAGTGGAACAGCTTGCCTCCAGAAATCATGGGCGCTCCATCACTGGAGGTTTTTAAGAAGAGACTAGACAGTCACTTGTCTGAGATGGTATAGGTTTTCTTGCTTGAACAGGGGGTTGGACTAGAAGACCTCCAAGATTCCTTCCAGCTCTTCTCTTCTCTTCTCTTCTCTTCTCTTCTCTTCTCTTCTCTTCTCTTCTCTTCTCTTCTCTTCTCTTCATGATATGAATCCTTGCTAGACAGAAGGAATAACCTTAAGAAATGGGAAGAGCCACAATCAAGACAACATCCAGATAAAAGAAATCTGAGCCTGAGGCAGAAGTGTAATTTGAGAAAGCACCTCAGACTGGCGATTCCCTGGTTCTTATGAATGTAGCTAATCCTCAACTTAGGAGCCCTACATTTATGTTGCTATGTGAGACATTTGTTAAGTGAGTTTTGCCCCATTTTACAAACTTTCTTGCCATAGTTGCTAAATGAATCACTGCAGTTGTTAAGTTAGTAACATACTTATTAAGTGAATCTGGCCTCCCCATTGACTTTGCTTGTCAGAAAGTCACAAAAGGGGACCATATGACCCCAGGATATGGCAGTCGTCATAAATATGAACCAGTTGCCAAGCATCCAGATTTGATAATGTGACTGTGGGGAGGCTGCAATGGTTGTAAGTGTGAAAAACGATCATAAGTCACCTTTTTCAGTGTTGTAATTTTAAATGGTCATTAAATGAATGGTTGTAAATTGAGGACTACCTATATAAAGGGAGTATGTGCAGAAGCACATTGAGACTTGCAAGATTTTGTTACTAAAAAAAAGTAGCATTAGCTTGGAGGATTGGTCCTTGTTCAGTAACTGGGTATAAATCATTTCTTTTATTCTGCACTTCGCATCAAAATAGAACATGATAGCCTTCCTCTTAATTACAATCGGAGCTAGCAAGGAAGAAGTACACGTATCTGTCCTTGCAGGAAAAGGGCATCTCCTGTGCTTTGCATAATCCTGCTCTACACATAATTATGCAATTTTTTTTCTGCACAACTTGTCAAACTCTTAACAAGGCAGTACTGATGCTTTCAACTCTATAAAGAAAGGGGAAATCCTACAGGAATTGGCAACTTAATACTCCAAGCTGGCCTCGACAGACCTCATTAAGTTCCCATGTATTCATTTCAGGCTAATGGCTGTCATGCTGGCTGCTGTTTGATTTTGTGTAATAGACTTTTATGGCTTTCCAATTTGCTACAACGTGTTTGCCTGTGTCTGTGCAGCTCAGGGCTGCTCTAGTATGTTAGTCAGGCACCTGTGCACTTGCCATCCTGACCTTCAGGGTTTACCCTCTATTTGATTTTTTTAACACCCCAATCTTCTCTGCATAATCCACTTCCTCAACAGCTTTCCATTTTCCTACTCTTTATCTTGTGAAGTTCATATAGGAAGGAACCCATTGAAGTGAACATTTGAAAGAGGAATTTAAAAATATATTCTTTTTTTTAAAAAAAAGATACCATTGTTTATAGGATTGAGGTTGTATGACTAGATCTTTATTTAAACCATGTTAATTTAATAAACTTACAAAAGCCAAAACAATTACTATTTTTGTGTAATGTTCTAGCTGTGCACCTTTTCTTTCACAAGCATGCAAGAATGTTTAGATCATGCAACCACTCCACCAAACACTGCTTTTGCAATTAAGAATGAAAACAAATGCAAAGCCTACCTGGACTCTTGTTTAAGGGGAAAGGTTTTCCTTATGAGAAGTCTGAGTTGAATATTTAAACATAACTAGTTCTATAAATCTTTATCTGCTTCATTTGTGCAGTCAAGCTGTTTTTTTTAAACCAGCAAGGTAGTTACATAATATTAATCTCCAAATTCCAAAGATTATTAACGTGAGCACGCTTTAATGTTCTCTCCACAACAGTTCGGGAGGGTTCATATATAAAAAAATTCCCTATGAGCTAAGACTGTTCCCCTGTGGACAAGGGGCTATTGAAATTACAGCCCATATCCTGCTATTCTGAACCGACTAGAGCAGGGGTGTCCAACTTTAAGACCTGTGGACTTCAACTCACAGAATTCTCCAGCCAGTTGTGAGTTGAAATCCACGTATCTTGAAGTTACCAAGGTTAAGAAGCACTGCTCTAGAGCAGCGGTCCTCAACTTTCCTAATGCCGCGACCCCGCAACCGGTCGTAAGTTGAGGACTACCTGTATTTCCCTTCCCGGGAGCGCCGCACATGCATGGTGCCGCCCCCTGCGCCGGCCGAGATGTAGCTGGCAAGTGGCAGAGACGGCACAGGCCGACCACTGGCTGGGCCACTAGCTGGCCCAGCCCAAGGCAGGTAAGGCACCCGCCGGGCCCCACGCACGCCAGCAACTCTCCCTGCGTCTACCGCTGCCCCGCTAGCCTTACCTTGGCCACCGCCCGTTCGGGGTGGCGGCAGGCAAGCCCAGGCGCTCCTGGGTGGCCACGGCAAGCAGCAGCAACGACGCAGGCCGACCACCGGCTGGGCCACCAGCTGGCCCAGCCCAAGGTAAATAAGGCACTCGCCGGGCCCCATGCACACCAGCAACCCTCCCTGTGCTCGCCGGCCTCCCACCTCCCACCCCTGGCCCTCTTTTACTTACTTTTAGTAGTTGCTCAGCAGGGAGGGAAGCTTTCTGGAAAGTTCGCCTTGCAGCACCATTTGCAGACTGGGGCTTTTGACGGGCTCAGCAGGGCAGAGACAGCCTGGACAATTCCTATTGGCTTTTGAAAGGGTTTCAAGAAAGTCTATTCTATTGGCTTTCAAAAGCCAATAGATTCTACTGGCTTTCGAACACCAATAGAATAGAGTCTCTTGAATAGAGTCTATTCTATTGGCTTTCAAAAGCCAATAGAATAAAAGGGAGTAGCACAGCTGAAGAAAAGGGGAAAAAATGGCGGACAGCCTTGTTTGGCGACCCCCATGAAATGATCGTTCGACCCCAAATGGAGTCGCGACCCACAGGTTGAGAACCGCTGCTCTAGAGGAATCTTAGGACCAGGTTATAACATCTTACTTAGTAAAGCACCCAAGAATTTCTGATATTGTTTTGTGTACAGTTATTCTACCTGGAAAATAACAAACACTCTGACTGCATCAGTGATGAATCTGCTGCCAGGTATAACATTCTTATCCTATTTTGTGTTTTATTCTTATTTTTAACTTGTTTTGTTTTGAACTCTAGTCTGGGACTAAAATAAACTATGCATATCTACTTCAGTGTGTCCTTTCACCACTTGCACTCCGTTTCTATTTCTGTCTGCTGTTTACCTACAAGGGGAAACAATCTAATAATACAGGTAAGGTGGTATTGAGGAATCTCAATAGTATGTCATAACATGTTAGATCTCACCTGCCATACCTCCCCCCTCCAAAAAAAGCACAGAGTACCTATGTTAAATAGACAGAGAATATGCATTTCAATCAGGAACTGCTCAAATCAAAAGAACCAGACAGGTTTTTTTCTCCTTCTATCAACCAACTGAGAGTAATAGGCAGTAGTCCTGGAACTTTAAAGGGGAAAGATGATCAATCCTCACAGCATTAATTCCAAAAAATGAACATTGTCATATAGCAAGACTTAAAAATGGAGGAAACCAAGTAAAATATGTGATTGTGCAAATATAAAGCAAGAAAAATAAAAAGCATTGAAATGATGAGCAAGGGAAATAGCTTTCAGCCTTTCCAAGTCCTATGTTTTATCTTCCTGCTACCCATCATGGTCTTCAAGCTTAACAACTTAAGAGCTGTAGCGGTGCAGTGGTTAGAATGCAGTATCAACAGTTAGATTCTCACCAGCTCAAGGTTAACTCAGCCTTCCATTCTTCCTTGGTAAAATGAGGACCCAAATTGTTGGGAGCAATGTGTTGACTCTGTAAACTGCTCAGAGAGGGCTGTAAAGCACTGTAAATCAGTATATAAGTCTTAGTGCTATTGTTAATGCATGACAGCTTTTGATTTTCAGTGTTTTAATACTAGAAATTACACTGAAAATCCATCATGAATATCTGTTAACTAGAGTTAAGTGTATGTGTATTGTTTAAGTAATTGATTTGTAGTATGTGTGTGTGTTGCAGTTTATTTACAATGCACAGTAAACTTACAGTTAATTTATAGTGTGTGCAGTTAATTTACAGTGTTTGTGTCTGTACGTACAACAAAATGTTTAGTATAATGTTTCATTCCATGATCTTCCATTTTCATATGATGTGTTGTATTTATCTACAGACAAATGTATTTCTTTAAACCTTACAATTTTAGAAGCTCTTTTTTGTTTTATTAAAGAGGTGCTCTATGTTCTTCTCCAGAGAGAAGCTATATCACTTTTATTTCTAACCTTCATTTATATTTATTTCTGCATCAAGATAGAGCCAATGGGTACTTTCTACTTGTTATCTGTTTCTCTCTTTTTTATTGATTTTCATCTTAATTCTCATGGATTTTAAAATGATCTGTCAGATTCTCTGTGATGAGGATTGCCATCCTGAGGGGCAGCCAGTGTTATGTGCTTGTGCTGTTTGGTTTTTTAATTTTGTCACACATGGGAGATGGAATTTAAGTCATCGAAGAAGGCAACAATTCTTAGGAGGCACACAAGTATCCTCCACTTTCGACCACTGTTGAGTCTAGAATCTCGGTCCAGTGAGATGCCACATGACTACTTCACTCAACAACCACAATCTTGGCTTTCCCAGTTGTGATCATTAAGCGACTAGAGAGGCAGTTAAACAAAGTGCTGTGAAAAGGGTCCAGGCCACCCAAGTATGGTGGGGTGGGGAGAGGCCACAGACAAATCTTTCTGTTTACTTTCTCTATGATTCACTGTTTACACCGGTGGCTTCCAACCTTTTGGACACCTGGGACCAGTTCCATAGAGAAAGTTTTTCTGAGGAACAGAGGTGGCATGGTTTTGCATGCTGCCTGCATCCTGTAGATGGGTCTTTGCTTGTTTGTATGGCCCGGTTGCTGATATACTACGGACTGATGCCGGTGCACGGACCAAGGGTTGGGGAACCCTAGTTTAAACCAAAGTGTGTTTTAATGCATTTGCTGTATGCTGTTGTATGAGATCAAATATAGGTCTTCAATCATCTGCTTTCTGTTCCATAGTTAATGATGTCATTCATCTGGTGCAGTCAACATGCATCTTTTGACTCCTGTCTTTGTTTTACTATTAGCTTTCTACTATTGGTTTCCCCTATTGTGACCTTTGACTTTGCCTATAGTTTTGCAACACCTGTTCTGATTTAATTATTTGGGCTGTAAGTTCCTTTTTCAAATGGGGGAAAGCTTGAAGCATGTACACAAATAGAAAGAAAAAGTATTTAATGTCTATATCGGGGGTAGTCAACCTTTTTATACCTACCGCCCACTTTTGTATCTCTGTTAGTAGTAAAATTTTCTAACTGCCCACCGGTTCCATAGTAATGGTGATTTATAAAGTAGGGAAGTAACTTTACTTTATAAAATTTATAAAGCAGAGTTACAGTAAGTTAAAGCATATAGTAATAATTATTTACCAAATACTTTATGTTGGACTTTTGCTAAGTTTGGTAGAATAAATCTTTATAAAACAACTTACTGTAGTTAAATCTATCTTTTTAGTTATACTTTGCATACATAGAAGCATAAAGTCTGATGAAATTACATTTAATTAATTAAATTATTAATGAGATCCCTGAGGCTGATGCTGTGAAACTAAATACTGGATATCTGGCTCAATTTTTGTAAGGAACAAACGAAGGTCTCCTCTTTCGGAAATATTCAGGCGGTTTCTTTCTTTGGTCATAATATGATTAACAGCACTAAAGCCTGATTCCACAAGATATGAGGTAGAGAAAGGTATCAATAAACTGAATATCATTTTCCACATATTTGGATATAAGACAGGCATTTTTTTACTTTGCCATAGGTTTTCATATCGAATGTTTACTTTCTTCATCATATCTAATTTCTAACAGTTCCTCTTGGCAAGTTGTATCAGCCTCTTCAATATTTGCGGTAAAAGGATTTTTCATCCGGTCATACACCTTCAATTTCAAAATATCTTCAAATCGTTTTTCCATGTCCAATTTAAGTTCGTTGAGGTGGCTACTGAATCTGTCAATATCCTCTGGGTTACATCATCTTTTATAGATGATAATTCAGGAAACTGATGAAATTCTCTCTTCAATAGATTATAATGAAATAGTTCAAGTTTGTCAATAAATAATGACACAATACTTTGGCAACCTATAAGAGTTTTATTAGCTCCTTGAAGCTGCAAATTGACACCATGAAATCTCTTGAAAATATTTGCCAAATAAAAGGCATCATTCATTACTGTTTTTAACTGTTGACACAGATTGGTCTCATTATTACTTTCAAAAAATTGTATGACACTATCATATCATGCTACAAAACGAGCCAAAGATGTATCCTTTGACAACCACTGAACTTCTGTGTGCAAAAGTAACGTAATAAAATCTTCATTATTGTCCTGGCAAAGCTGTCCAAACATTCTATCATTTTTTGAATTGGATTTGATCTTGTTTATGGCTCAAATTATTATAGTTAATGATGAATGGAGAATTGTACTTAGATGTTTTCCTACAAGATGTTGTCTGTGCACCACACAATGAATACATAAAACATTTGGCACTTCTTCCTTCAAATAAGCAACAAATCCACGATAGCGACCTACCATTGATGGTGCTCCATCAGTAGTGCATGCAACAATATTATTCAAAGGAATATTATTTTTTGTAAAGTATGATTTCACAGTATTAAAAATAGATAATCCTCTTGTATCTGTAATGAGATTTATTGCGAATAGCATTTCTTCTCATAATGTATTGTTTTCATCAAAATAATGTACATATGCCATCAATAAAGCATTATTATCTACAATGGTAGACTTGTCCAATTGCATGGAAAATGAAGAGTTTTTCAACATTAACTGCCATTTCTTCAATTCATTGCTTTACTGTGCTATTGCTTAGGGGCAACGTTTTTAAATTTTCAGGTATATCCTGATGCATTACTGTTGAGATAAATTCTTTTATAGAGGGTATTATTACAGTTTCTCCAATATTATAGCTTTTACCACTTTTCACAATTAATTGTGAAATGCAATAAGCGGCAATTAATCCATCTTCGTTGGCTGCATGTTGTTTCTTAAATGATGTAATGATTGTTGAATGATTTTGAAATTTTTTATATATTTCCTGAAAATATTCAATGGGCTTGTCCTTATCATTTGGATGTTTTGTAGAAAGATGTTCTCGCAATCGACTTGGCTTCATTGCCTCATTGGATAATGTTTTATGACAGAATAAACACATTGGATGTTGTTTATTTACAACAGATTCTATGAAACCCATCTTCAGATACTCTGGCAAATAGCCATGAGCGTATTTCTTTTTTTTGAGACATGGACTCACAAGCTGTAGGCACGTGCTCACTCTCACAAATCTAACTGTGTACTGACCAGTGCGACCGCAAACTAAAGAGCCTGCACAGTGTATCATTGTCCGCGCATGCCTCTCGCGCATCATGGATTGGGTTTGGGGGGGCGCCAGCTACCAGCTCTGCTTGTCTGTTACAGCTGGGTGGTGTGGGGGGAGATGCGCGAGCTATTCTGAAACGAGGCTCTTTTGTTTGCGGTTGCACTATAACACCATTTAGTTTCACTTACGTAACGTGAACTAAACTTATGCGCGGGCGATACAAATAGTATATTTTCAGAAATTTAAATTGTCACGGGGAATTTTATGAAAACCTAATAAAAATGTTTTTAAATAATGCTATGAATTTTTTTTTAAAAGTCAATTAAATTTAAAAAAAGGAAAGTGTTTCAGTATCAGACAAAACCCCTACCGCCCACCATGAAAGCTGGAACGCCCACTAGTGGGCGGTATGGACCAGATTGACTACCACTGGTCTATATTCTTCAGTCCTGGTTACGAACTATAATGAAGACAAAAAAAAAAAGCCATGAAGAGGTGCTAGGATCCTACTTCAGAAGGGTCCTAGGACCAACTTTCAGAAACACTATCCTAGTCAATAGAGAACAGTATTCTCAATAGCTTCTTACTATAGGCATATTATTTCATGGATTTTTCAGCAATATATTCTTCATTCTTTGCTCTTTAATTAAAAAATACCTTAGATATTTGTCATGTTAATAAATATTAAATAGGGTGGCATATAGTATACACACAATTATGTGTTGTTGTTGTGGTGGTGGTGGTGATGATGATGATGATGATGTCTTTGTTTCAAGAATACCACTGCATTTTGCCACCATTGCAAAATGGCAAAACTCTTCTCTGTCTCTCACTAGCTCCAAAATACCTGTAGCTACCTATATTTATTTAGACCAGGATTCTGTTTTCAATAGCATTCTGCTGCATCCATAACCACCCTTATTGATCTTTTTTATACAGACTAATAAATCATCAGAGTCTTCTTGCTTGTGGATTTAGCAAAAGAATTTCTAATGAATCTTGGTTTTTCTGGATGTTTTATTACTCTTACTTGATGCTTTCAGAAACTAAGACTTCTTGATCTAGTCTTCTCTAAAAATACATTCATGCTGAGTAGTTTCTTTTGTTATCATGGAAACCATTCCAAAAATGGCTGCCCAATTACTGAGGATTAATATATAAAAACCTGTATTTTAATCCTTGGGCAGTGTTACCAGGCAGTCCCATTTCTCTTAAATTGTACCTTTTCTCTGACATGAATCTGCTCCATGTAACTCTCTTTCAGATTCTCCACAACTTCATTAAATAACACACTGATTATTGTATATTATGAGTGCCTCAGATAGTGTCTGTAGGTTTTCCTGTGATCCTGTGAGTTTGAAACACATGACCTGTCTATAAGAGAATCTTCAAGAGGATTTTGTGAACAGTAAGAATGCCTCCGATGTTTCTTTCTGGTTTTGCAAAATACCCTTTCCTTATATGTTTTCTTCTAACTCTGGAAAATTGTTTTTTAGAGAAAGGGCTCTTACAGGGCTGGGGCTGGGAGGTGGCATTAATGAACAATAGGGTCTGGGCAAGTCTCTTTAATAATTCTATGATATTAAGATCTTTAATTAAGTGTGTAAGAAAATATATCCTTGAAGCAAATATACAGTTAGAATTTAAGCGTAGCCTTTCTTAATCACACCAAGGTCCAGAATTTTGCTTCTTACAGTGGCCAGCCTTTGAATGTTCACAAGTGGAGAGGAAGACAGAATTTCTCCTCACATTTTCTCCCCTATAATTGGTATTTGGAGATATGGTGGCCCCAACCTGGAAAAAAAATTAGTCTTCAGAAAGTATATTTTTTCTTAGACTTGTTCTCCATAAATTTAACCATTATACTTAAAGACAGCCAGGTCAATAGTTCTTTTAAATTTCCTCCCAATCAGCTTCATTATATGGTCTCTGGACATGGTGCCTTGGGAGCAGGAGGACTGACTCCTTGTTGTTTGACTTGTGGATTTTCAAAGATTATGTTTGTTTTTCTGAACCTACTGTGAACTGACCTCTAAATGCCGTACTATTAGACAAGACCTCATTCTCCTGTAATTTTTTTTTCTTAGAAATGTGTGGATCTGCACAGCTCTGTCTTTCTACTTTTAGATTAAACTGCATTGCTACTCACTAGTATTCCACTTCTAGATCAGGTTCACATGTGCATGCGTTCAGTTTGAAACAAGACCGAAGATAGTGCTGAAAAAGACCCCAGTTTTCAGCTATATCCAGGATTTAAATTCTACCCCAGTCAGCATAGACACTGAAGTAGGTGTATCAGGAAAGCAGACCCATGTGTGTGCTTTTCACCTCCAAAATTGATATGCAAGGGAAAAGTTGGATGTTATGTGGCAAGGGAAATCACTGCAGCACTATCTAACATTGAAGTATCTTGGCATGACACTCAACAGGACACTCTCCTTTAAACAGCATTGCCTGAACACTAAGGCTAAAGTTAGCTCAAGGAACAATATCATCAGGAAATTGATAAACTGCACATGGGAGGCTCAGCTATCTTCGTTGCATAAATCAGTTTTAGCCTTGAGTGTCCTGCAGATCGCCAACATGATTGCCAAAGTCTGATAATGGATATGGCACAAAAAGAAGACGAAGCCCTGCAGCAGAATATTCTGCTGCAGGGTAGAGCATATCTGCACATGTGAAACAAGTTGATATCACCGCCAATGAAGTGAGTGCCTACATCAGTTGAGTGCATTGCCCCACCTAACATCAGGAGAGAAGTAGCAACAGATGTCAAGAGAACTAAGCAAGAATCATCCTTGCTGAACGGACATATGCCTCAAACCCATCGACTCAGATCTAAGAACAGCTTTAGGCAAGAACAAACATTCTTGAGGATACATATGAACAAAAATCTAATTAAAAGATGGAGGAAAGAGACCATCAAGCAAGGAATAACATTAAAGGAGGATATGGCTGAAGGATCTGACCTCTCTTATACTACTTGGACAACCCTGAATGGTTTGAGAATTGAAGTGTTTAAATATAAAACCAATATGCTCAAGTGAAGTCCCTTAGCAGATAACAACACACTGTGTGAATGTGGAGAGACACAAAGCCGGGCCCTTCTGCTGGTATGTCAGCTACTACCAGAAACATGGACCAATAATGACTTATTTTTGGCCAACAGCAAAGCCAAGAAAGTGACTTCATTCTGGCAGTTTAAAGTTTGATCTAGACATGGAAGAAGAAGATCAGGATCTAACCCAATGTAAAGCAATTTCCTGCATTTTACTTTGGGACATGGGATGCTTGACTTGAAAAACATGTTGAAGTTGCCAGATTTATCAGAGGGAAGGATCCAGTACATTCTTAGGCCTGCTAGACTGTGCTTTTGCAATGGAATATGGCACTAAGAATCACAGCACACACAGGACTGTTGTAGCAGTGTGCTAAATGTAGAGTTGGGGCAGCTGAATGGAACTGAGCATTTAAGGGCCAGATGCTGTTCCTGACACCTACACATAGCAGGGGGAAAAAGAGGTAAAACTTTGACTGGGCAGCTGAGATTTTTTTTGTCTTTATTTTATTACTTGTAAAGATTCATTATCCTGAATTTAAGAGTGCGGTGGCTCACATTTTTAGGACGTTGGGTTGGAGGTTAGCAGGCCCGCATTTGAGACCCGAGTGCTGCTGCATGGCGGGATGAGCTCCCATCATTTGCTCCAGCTCCTTTACAGGGACATCAAAGAAGCAGTCATGGGCATCCCCTGGGCAACAGTGATGTCACGGGCCAATCCTTTCAACCCAGAATCATCTTAAAAGATGCCTTTGACAAGAACAGGACAGGATCCTGAACTTGCAATACTATAGCTTATTCTTTCTACTGTTTATGTTTTAACTCAAAATGATAAAATATTACAAATTTATAATAACAATCTTCTTTTATAATTGACTCCGTCATTTTTCCATTTATTTTCACTACCCTAATTTATTTCATCCTCCTGTATCGTCAGCATGTTTTAACTTCCTTGGAAAAATTAGCAGATGATATTTCTTTTTACTAGGTAATAGACTGAAAGGGAAAGAGCACGGAAACCTACACTGTAATTAAAATTATTATTTTATTTTAATGACAATAATGTTCATAATTATATCTGTTTCCCTGCTGGTCTAGCCTTGGGAGTCTTCAGAGGCCAATATAATTCAATTGGAATGGCCACGGGGTCCTGATGTAATAAATAAGAAGCCATCAGAATGCTCAGTTCAGCTAAATTAGTGGTTCACTTGCAGTTTATTAGTCCTGTCTTCCTTTTCTGCTTGCCCCACTTCTAAATAAAGATCATTTAAACCGAAACCACTGGGAATGGCTCTGGTGGGAAAATTCTTTCTTCTAACATGTCTTCATGTCAGTCTGAATACTGTCTGTTCTCCTTTCTTTTTGTATCCTTCCAGGAGCACCTAAATGCAGCACTTAAATATTTGGAACTTCACTATTCATGGTGATTAATTTGTTCCAACAACCTTTTTCTTAATAAGCCATCTCATCTAATATACTGTGGCTAATTGTAATATGCAGCAAGTGTATATTCCATAGAGGGCTGCTGCCATTTGCAATTCTCAGATAACATGCAGTCGCGTTTGTATAATTTGCATATTTGTAAATGTCTTTTATTTATACTTAAAAATAAATAAAATGAACTAAAATAAAATAAGCGAAGCAACCCCAAAACACCCATCAACAGGGCCATAATTTCACCATCTGCAGCTGTTGTTAAAAACGTTAAAAACGTACTCCAAATTAATCCCACATTTTTCCTTTCTTTTGCAAAGATGATTAGGCTACTGGATCTTATGTTTTTAATGAAGAACAAAGGGTAAACCTAGTGACATCCATGAATTAATCTTTCCTGCCTGAAAATATGTCTTAGTGAAAATATTTATGTGGATAAAACTTCATCATATAGTCATTGTAAAGATTTGATGCCAGCAGTAAATTCAATGAGATAGCTGTCATTAATTATATATATATATGTTACCCAGGAGCTTGGATTTGATGGTAACTTTTTTTTATTCTTGGATTCAGTGTCTTGGCAATAAAAAGTTGATCCATTATCCCAATATTAGTACTAGTTAAAATCTATTATTATTATTATTATTATTATTATTATTATTATTATTATTATTATTATTATTATTATTATTATTATTATTATGGATCATCGCAGAGTCAGCCAGATGTTCAGACTGGATTTGGCATTTTGTCTACCTATCGAGTCCTTACCCAGGACCTGGGATAGGCAGATGTGGATGTTTGATGGTATTACAGGTATCGTCGCAGGATGGAAGCAGTTCCTAGTAAGGCCGCCTTTTGCAGTTGATTAATAGCGAATTTGTCAGTGCCAATGGTGTTCAGGTGGTGCTCCAGTTGTTTTGGGATTGCACCCAAGGAGCCTATTACTATTGGTACTACCCTTGCTTGCTTTTGCCACAGTCTTTCTATTTCTATTTGTAGGTCTTTTTATTTTGTTATCTTCTCCAGTTCTTTCTCGTCTATTTTGCTGTCTCCAGGCATTGCCACGTCCACTATCCAGACTTTTTTGTCTTTCTTATCGACAATTTTAAGTCTGGGGTGTTATGTTGCAGGTGCTTGTCTGTTTGAATTCTGAAGTCCCAGAGCAGTTTAATTTTATCATTTTCTATGACTTTCTCTATTTTATGATCCCACCAGTTTTTGCTTATAGGCAAATGATATTTTTGGCAGATCTTCCAATGCACCATTGTTGCTACTTTGTCATGCCGCTGCTTGTAGTCAGTCTGTGCAATCTTCTTGCAACAGCTTACCAGGTGGTCCACTGTTTCTTCAGCTTCTTTGCATAGGCGGCACTTACTGTCTGTTGCTATCTTCTCAATTTTGATTTTATATGCATTTGTCCTTAAGGCTTGTTCTTGTGCAGCCAGAATTAGTCCCTCGGTCTCTTTTTTCAATTTTGCTGCTCTTAGCCATTGCCAGGTCTTGTTATTATCTGCTTTCCCAGCTATTTTCTTAATGTATTGGCCATGTAGTGCTTTGTCTTCCCGTGCCTCTATTCTGTTCTTCATTTGGTCTTTCTTGTAGGCCAGTTTGGTCTCTCCAGTAGTCAGTAAGCCTTCCTGATATACTAATTTCAGTGCATCTTCATCATTGTTCTTCAGATATTCTTCCAAAGCCATTTTTTCTTCTTCAACCATCTGATATACTTGTAGCATTCCATGCCCACCTATTTGCCTTGGTAGATAAAGTCTGTCTATGTCACTGCGTGGATGAAGGGCATGATTCATTGTCATTATTTTTCTGGTCTTCCTACCCATTGCTTTTAGTTCTGCTTGAGTCCAGTCCACTATTGCAGCTGTGTACCTAATGACTGGAATTGCCCAGGTGTTGATTGCCTTTATGGTATTTCCTCCATTGAGTTTGGACTTTAAGATCTTCTTTGCTCTCTTTTTTTTTAATTGAAATTTTTTTATTTTTTAAACATACAATCATTTATAAAAATACAATAAAATTTTAAAGTAGAAAAAAAAACCTTACCCTCCCTCCCACCCCCAACCCCCCCTCCCTTCACTTCCCAGAGCAGAATACAGGGTTAATAATAATAAAAAATTATAATAATTAAGAAAAAAGAAAAAAAGAAAAGAAAAAAGAGAAAAAAATATCATAATTAACCTTTAACTCCATAACCTATAAAACAATTCTATATAATATTTAAAATTCATTCATAAAATAAATGAAACTTTTTAATTCCATACTTTTTCTGAATATAATCTATCCACCTTCCCCATACAATAATATATCTTTCTTGTGTATGATCCTTTAAATAAGCAGAAATTTTTGCCATTTCTGCAAAACTAGATACTTTAAATATCCATTCTTCTAAAGTAGGCAAGGAATCTTTCTTCCAATATAAACCTACTAGTAACCTTGCTGCAGTTAATAAATTCAACATCAAAGTAGTTTCTTTTTCATTTAAGTCAACAAAAATACCAAGTAAAAATAATTGAGGAGTAAACTTTATCTTTTTTCTAAAAATCTTTTGAATGTTCCACCAAATCATAATCCAAAAAGCCTTTACTTTTTTACAATTCCACCAAATATGAAAGTATGTCGCATCATTATTGCCACATCTCCAACATTTGGGCTGTATATTGGAATACATACAAGATAATTTTTTAGGATCTAAGTGCCATCTATAAAACATTTTATAAAAATTTTCTCTCAAATTTTGAGCTTGTGTAAATTTAACATTTCTTATCCAAATTGTCTCCCATAAATCCAATGAGATCGGCTCCTGTATATTCTGAGCCCATTTAATCATACAGTCTTTAACCAATTCTGTTTCCGAATCTAACTCTAATAAAACATTGTATATTCTTTTTATATGAGCCGGACTTTGGTTTTTAGTCTGAATAACCAATTGTCTATCTTCTAGTGTTATTCCCTCTTTCTTGTCTACAGTCCATCTATCCATTATTTGTAAATATTGAAACCATGACTGTAGAATATTTTGCTGCCTTAGTACATCTAGGGATTTCAAATGCCAATTCGAACCAGAGCGAATTAACAATTCTTTATACGAGATTTTGTCAAAATTTGTCCCCTTAGAAGTTCCCTCAATTGCATGTCTGGGAATCCCCCAGATAGGTATTTTATAATTTAATCTATAATAATACTTCTTCCAAACACGAAGTAAGGCATTCCTCAAAATATGTGATTTAAAAGTCCGATCAACTTTCTTATTAAAAATTAAATATGCATGCCAACCATATATTAAATCCCAACCTTCCAAAAAAAGAATATCCATATTTGTTAAATTAAGCCAATCACTTAACCAAGTTAGGGCGGCTGCATCATAATATAATTTCAAATTAGGTGCCTTAAGTCCCCCTCTTTCTCGAGCATCCTGTAATATCTTAAATTTAACCCTTGGTTTCTTCCCGGCCCATATAAAATTATTGATACCCTTTTGCCATTCCTCCAAATTTGCCTCTTTTTTAAGAATAGATATCATCTGAAACAAAAAAAGAAACTTTGATAGAACATTCATTTTTACAGCTGAAATTCTCCCCAACAATGACAATTGCAATTTTTTCCAATCTCTTAAATCGTTTTGGACTTTTGCCCATAGTGGTTCATAATTGTTCTTATACAATTTTCCATTTGAAGCAGTTAGATATACTCCCAAATATTTAACCTTTTTTACCATCTGGAAACCTGTGGCTTTAATCAAACTTTCCCTATCTTTAACTGACATATTCTTAGATAATATCTTAGTCTTATAATTATTAACTTTAAAACCAGAAACATTCCCATACTGTGTTATAAGTTCTAACAAACCATCAATCGCCTGATTCGGTTGTTCCAAAATTAAAACCAAATCATCCGCAAATGCCCGCAATTTATACTCATTCTTCCTTATCTTTACACCCTTAATTAACTTTGATTCCCGAATCTGAATCAATAAAATTTCCAATGTTAAAACAAATAACAATGGGGATAATGGACATCCTTGTCTTGTCCCTTTTTGAATATTAAAATTCTCAGTCAATCCCCCATTTACAACAATTTGTGCAGATTGCTGCTGATATATAGCTTTAAGTGCATGTAAGAAATTATCCCCAAAATTCATTTTCTCTACCAAAGAGAATAAAAATTGCCAGTCCAATTGATCAAAAGCTTTTTCAGCGTCCAAAAAGATAAAAGCCACAGGAATCTGATTATTCTTATCCAAGTACTCAATTAAATTAATAATTTGTCTAACATTATATTTCATGTATCTCCCTGTTATAAATCCTGCTTGATCACTATGAATCAAGTCTTTCATAACCTGCATTAGTCTATTTGCCCAAATTTTTGTAAAGATATTATAATCAACATTCAATAATGAAATTGGCCTATAATTCTTAGGCTCTGTAAGATCCTGATCTTCCTTCGGAATCAATGATATAAAAGCTCTTTTCCAAGAAGGAGGAACTTGCATACCCAACAAAATACTATTAAAGAGTTCCTTTAATGGCTCTATCATTTCTTCAGATAAGATCTTATAATACCTAGAAGTCAGTCCATCTGTTCCAGGAGACTTTCCAACCTTTAACTGCTTAATAGCTAAACCAATTTCCTCCACAGTAATTAAACTATTCATCCCATTTTGTTGTTCCTCTGAAAGTCTAGGAAAATGTACTGATTGTAAATATTTATCTATATCCAAACCCCTTATATTATCACTTGAATATAATTTTGTGTAAAAGTCCAAAAAGCTTTTTCTAATCAGATCTTGCTGAAAGACCTCAATACCTTTATATTTTACTTTCTCTATGATTCTAGCTTTCTGTTTCTTTCATAACTGATAAGCCAACCACCTCCCAGGCTTATTCGCATTGCAAAAAGTATTATGTCTCATATACGACAGATTGGTAGCCACCTGATCTGCCATCAACATATTAAATTGTTCCTTAAGCATCTTTATGGATACCTTTAAATTATTATCAGTAGGGTTAAGAACCAACTCTTGTTCTTTTGATTTAATCTCTTCTTCTATTTCTCTACGTCTTTGTAACCCTTTTTCCCTAAAAACTTTATTCAATTGAATCAGAATTCCCCTCATATATGCTTTACTAGCATCCCACACCATAGACATCGATGTCCCCTTATTCATATTTATAGCAAAAAAGTCCTTTAAATGTTCTTTACACTTTTGTACAAACTCCTCCCGGTTAAATAAGTTCTCAATTCAGTCTCCAAGATCTTCTATTCCCATCTTCCGAATATAACTCCATCCACACAGGACTATGATCTGACAATGTTCTGGGAAAAATTTTCACCTTCCTCACTCTAGGGAGGAAGTCACTAGTAATAAAAAAAAAATCAATCCTTGAAAATGACTGGTGTCTATCAGAATAAAAAGTAAAGTCTCTATCACTTGTGTTCCTTTCTCGCCAAATATCAATAAGCTCCAGTTCTTCCTTCAAATCAAAGAAAGTCATAGGTAGTTTAGTTTGAATAAAAGTTTTAGAGGAACTTCTTTTGTCTATAGTTGGGTCTAAAACCCCATTCCAGTCACCCATCAAAATTACCGATTTATAATCCAACTGAGATATCTTGCCATGCAGCAACTTATAAAATTGTTTCTGTTGTTGATTGGGAGCATATAGTCCAACAATAAGAACTTTTCGGCCTTGTAATAATAATTCCACAAAAAGATATCTTCCTTCAGAGTCAGCCTCAATTAGTTTAGCTGAAAAAGTTTTCTTCACGTAAATTACCACTCCCCCTTTTTTCCCAGCGGCTGGAGCAATAAAATGTGAGCCCAGACGGGAATTCATCAAGAATTTAGAATCCTTTAAAGTTATATGAGTCTCCTGCAAACATATCAAATCATTGTTATGTTGTTTCAAATAATGGAAAATCTTTCTTCGTTTCTGTGGCACATTTAAGCCATTAACATTCCAGGTCAGAAACCTGACCATCTCCACCGGCCTGGAGCCTCTGGAGCATGGCCTGCAGATCTGCTGTCGAAGATCTTTTTGGTCTTGCCCCTCCCACAGGCTCTGTAGCAACCAAACTTTCACCACTCTTCTGCAACTGCTCTTTTTCTTTACGTTTATGGGCAGCTCGTGTCATCCTTTGCTCTTTTATGTCAGAATTCTGTGCAGCTTGTTCCATAACCATCATTGATGAGGCTCCTGCCATAAGAGGCTCTTCCGTTATCCTTATTTGTGGGGGTGGTGACAATCTTACTTTTAAAATAGACTGGTAAAAATCTCTTGCTTTGGAAACAGTAGTTAATCTGTGACGTATCCCTTCATAAATTACTATTATTCCTCTTGGAATCTCCCATCTGAACTGAATTTGACGATGTTTTAGCTCATCAGACAAGAAAGTAAAATCTTTTCTGGCTCTTAAAATTTTTGGAGGTATCTCTTTTAAAATTATCACATCTTGATCAGCAATTTGAAACTTTTGTTTGTAAAAAGTCTGTATAATTTCATTACGAATAGATCTTCTGGAAAAATAAATAACCACATCTCTTGGTAAATTTCTCTGTCTAGCAACCCGTGAATTAACTCTAAACATTTTTTCTATCTCATTCTCAATTATTTCGGGCTCTCTTGATGTATTCACCTCTAATCTTTTTCTTGACTTCAGTGTGCTTGATTTTGTCAGCTTGAAGGATACCCAAGTATTTGTAGTAATCTTCCTCATCCAGACTCTTAATGTTATTTTCGTGGGGCATCTTGATTCCTTCGGTTTTCACTACTTTTCCTTGTTTGGTAGGAAGTGTGGCACATTTGTCCAAGCCAAACCCCATAACAATATCTTGGCTATATATACGGACAGTGTTGAGCAGCGATTCTATTTCAGATGATGTTTTTCCATACAGCTTCAGATCATCCATGTAAAGGAGATGGGATAGTCTGGTAGATGTTTTTGATGTTTGATAGCCATGTCCTGAGTTATTCAGTATTGTTGACAGAGGAAACAGTGCAATAACAAATAGTAATGGTGACAATGAATCTCCTTGAAATATTCCTCTCTTGATATTAACCTCTCCCAGTCTCTCACCATTGATCTGCAACTGTGTCTTCCATTGTGCCATCGATCTTTGCACAAATTTTCTGATGTTTCTACTGACTCCTGTTATTTCTAGGCACTTGATTATCCAGTCATGTGGCAGAGAGTCAAATGCCTTTTTGTAGTCAATCCATGCCACATTCAGGTTGGTCTTCCTTTTCTTGCAGTTTTCCAAGATCATTTTGTTTATTAGGAGTTGATCTTTTGTTCCTCTGCTATTGGGGCGGTTTCCTTTCTGCTCAAGTTGTTGTTGTTGTTGTTGTTGTTGTTGTTATTATTATTTTAATATAAATCTTAGTTATTCAAGCCTAACCTCCTTAAATAGATATCACACTTCATTTTCTTACAGCCAGTAAATTCTCAGAGTATTTTATTTGTGCACTGTGAAAAATCCTAAAAATACAACATTATAACCTTTATGTCTGTTAGCTCAGCAAATCTTGTTTGTCACAGCAAGTTTTGTTTGGTTTTGCTTAAGCCTCAGCTTCTTACCTCCTTCTTACCGCCTGGAGAATGGAGCCCAGGAACAATTTATTTGGTTCCAGCTTAGATTCCTTGGATCTTTATCCATAATTTTATGTTATCCAAACTACCTCCCATAATTCAAAATCATTGTGGTTAATAACAGAGGGAACTGATTTTGTATAGCAGACACCTAGAACTGGGAAAAGTTGCTTTATAGATGAGAGATGAGAGCTAGTTTGGTCTAGTGGTTAAGGTACCAGACTAGAAAGGTGGAGACTGTGAGTTCAAGTCCTGCCTTAGCCATGAAAGCCTGCTGGTTGACTTTGGGCCAGTCACTCTCTCTCAGCCCAACCCACCTCATGGAGTTGTTGTAGTGGGGAAAATAGGAGGAAAGTGTACTGGATATGTTCACTGCCTTGAGTTACTTGTAAAAATAATAAAGATGAGATACAAATAAATAAAGTAGATATAAATTCTGTAAGGAAGATATTAGATATCTAAGAAAATTGTACCTGGAAATATTAGGAGAAATTCATAAAGAAAGGAGTATGGATTTTGGAGTAAATTTTCAGACTGATGTAGAAACACAATAGAAGGAATTCAAAGTCAAAAGGATGAGAAACTTAACCCAGTCTATCTGGGTTATACTTGTTAAAGCCTGTCAGGCTTGGACAGTTTGGGGTCAGTGAAACCACTAGGCTGTTTCTTGGTGCTTCTATCAGTTTCAGATTATGAACTTAATGGCTGTAATTTTCCAGACTTTCTGTTAAGTTGAAACCATGAGCCATCCTATGATATAGCAGTTCACCAGCATTCAAAATTGATGCTGTCTAATTTACAAACTCAGGACTCTCCAACTCATTCACTTGTATGTATTGACAACTTTTAAGCTCATGTAAAGAAATGCAGCTATAGCTGATTTAATGTGGCTTTCTTCAAACATGCCTGTTTAACCCTGTACCTTTAACACAGGAGTGTCAAACTCAATTTCATTGAGGGACGCATCAGCATTGCAGTTGCCCTTGGGGGGCCGGGTGAGAGTGGTCAGGGTGGGTACGGCCTACTGGGTGAGCATGGATGGAGTGGGTGTGGCTTACTGGGTGGGTGTGGCCAGCTCTATATCGTTCGCGTCAAGGGTGCCTGAGGGGGCCTGGGCAGGAGTGGGACAGATCTGAGGGTCTCTGGCAGAAGGGGGTGGGACCTGCGCAAGCGCCAAGGCATGGTCCATTTCTTCATTCCTCACAAAGGGTGACACCTTCCCAGCATGCACCCTGGGTGTGGGGCCAAAGCGGCAGGGGCTGGTTCTTCGCTGTTTCTAGACAGCCTTGTGGAGCTAAGACTAAATGCGTTTCAGCATAGATTGCCACCACAAAATTGTATATTGGCACCCGGCCGGCCTGGGCCAGGGCCAAGGCTGAAGGGGCCGTTCTCTCACTGTTTCCAGGATGACTGCATCTGGCCCCTGGGCCTTGTATTTGACATGTCTGCTTTAACATATCCATGATAGCATTTTAGAGCCTATAGGTTAGAGAACGACATTTTTAATACATGAAACAAGGTGTGTATCTAGTGTTCATGCTGAAAAATATCCTACCAGTAGATAAAATAGTAAGGGGGACATTCCCCTTTTTTATTCTTGCATAACTCTTTGAAAGATTGTTCTTTTTTACTTCATTTAATGTGAACAGATAACTCTTTTATAGAACAAAACAGGATCTACATGCTTTCATTTTTAGTATTAAAGATTCAGTCACAAATGGGTAACTTTTATGTGTCTTAGGGAAGACCGCGTCTTCTGAAATGTATCTGATTATTTAGCAACCTTTAATGACTTCACGGTGAAATAGTGCAAGCAAGGTGCAACCAATGAAGAGAAACTGTTATTTCATTTGAATTGCTTTGAATGAAACCATTATGTCCTACTCTGTGCACATACATACACACACATAAATGCATGCACAAATTCCAATGGTCAAGTCTTAACAGCATCTGCTAACAGATTACATGGGATGTTGCATTTTTCTTCTTCTTAATGTACGCACATACTGTATGCATATATGCACATAATGGTTGCAAGTGGAAGAAAGGGTCGTCTGAACCTACAATAAAATTCCATAATTAAGCCAGGATGATTGCATGATACTTGTCTGGAACTATGCTTGATCAGTAATCACTTCTCATGAGAGAAGCACCTTGTACTATAATAAATCCATTTCTATTCTGACTTGATGGATACTAGAGAGAGATTGGTTTTATTTCAAAACCTGGTCAGGTGCTTAGAAAAAAATCATATGTTGATAATACACACTAGAATTCAATATGGGCAGATCCAAAACATTGCTGATGATGAGTTCAGGATTCCTGGAGTGATTTTTTGGGGAGCTGATCTTTTCCATTTCAGAAAAATTGGCACTCATTATCACCTCCTTGTATTTTAAAAAAACCTCTCATCTATGGATCTGGATTATTAGCTTGCCCAATCTTTAATGAAGGAATGTATTTTTCAAATACATGCAGAAGTAACAAAGAAAATATGCTAATATCTAGCAAACTCTCTGGAGCAGACCCAGAGATACATATTAAATTAAGAATGGTAAAATTCACACGAAATATTTATACTGTAGAAATATTTGCCAAGTGTTTCAGTTGTCTCCCACCTCTTGCCATCTCATGCTAACTTTTATGGATTTATTAAAGACCTGCTTAGGTCATCCTTCAGGGTAGAGATCTTGCCTAGGTGGTTTACTAGAAGAAAAAAATGCACATTTCTCTTTCTTTTTTGCCACAAAATCAGATGCAGCCCAGGATGCCAGGGAATTCTACAGTTACAGTATCTAACCTCAGCTGCAAATCCTAAAGCAACACTTTTTAAAACATGGACCCAGGTTGTGAAATGAGAGGCACAACAAACATCACTGGGGCGGAAAGCTTCAAATGATGTGGAAGTAATGTCTAAAGTGTCCTGGAGATTACAGTCATTTCCATGAAGGTGGCCAGGAAGACTGCAGCAAAAAACAAAACAAAACAGGGCGCAAGGGAACAAAGTATAAATCAAAAATAATTATGCATGGCTCTTGGGTTTAGGAAGGAGGGAAAAGAGGCAGAATATTCCAGAGAAGGGAGGCAGATAGAAGGCACGAGCATCTGTTATCACACGTAGCAAATAGAAAAAAGGGAAGAATTGCATTGATTAAAAGAACTATTAGTAGCCAATTTTTTATATAAACTATATAAAGAGGAGGAGGAAATCTGACAGCAAAATGGAGGGGGGGAAATCCCAACTCCTTTTTAAAATTTTATTTTCTGCAGAAGCTTTACCTATTACATCACTGTAAATTTCTAGGATTAGGTTGTACTGGCTTTTCAAAGTATTAGGAATGTTTTCAGAAGATAAAAATGTATACTATATAATGTGTACTAAATGTCCGTTTGTATGTGTGCATGTGTGTGTGAATGTGTATGTGAGGGAGAGAGAAAAAAAGTATGAGTGTATGGGTATATTTATATATTTCCTCGCTTTTAAAATAATTTTAAAGATTTATTTATTCCATCTTGCAGTCCGTTAATTTTGAAAATGCTGGACTTTTAATAGCAGTTTTATTATCTACAGCTTTCTTATTTACATGAATTAATTATGTATTGGATATTGTTTTTGTTTTATGGGTTAGTTTATTTAGTTTGCACTTGTAATCAACTACTTGACAATCTTTATGTTGAAAAAGTATGGTAGAATTCTATTAAATAACAAAAGCACAGGGTTACCTTCAATACCATTATTATTTGATAAGTACAATAACAAGGTGCTAATGTGTTTTTATCAGATTTTATAAAATAAATTTAAAGCAAATTACAGAAGGTCAAGTATAAATCCATTCTGCAATATTTTGAATAAATAATTTACAAACAAGATCATCAGCAGTTGATAACTATTATGTATGGTGGTGATGTATGCATACCACATTCTGTTTTAATTATGATAGAGATTAAAAATCTAGTTCCTTTCTTGAATTGTTTATTTTATTAATAATATCTCACCTTTAATGGTGCAGCTCCAGTCTTTTATTAATACATATCACTATAATTTTATTTGTTCAAGAAATATTTCTGTGGAACAGATGGTAGAAAGGGGAAATGGAAAGGAAAGTCAACCTGGAAGAGGTTTATGTGATGATGACCCATTTCTGCCTTCCTTTTCTCCTGAGATTGAAAGCAATGGCCCAGAAGCAAGCAAGCAAGCAAACAAACAAACAAACAAAAACAACCTTCTATTTCTTGTGGCAAAAGTTTCCTTGGCAATCCCTGAGTGCCATAGGAGATGTAGGAGAAAAACAGACAAAGCTGGGGGTGTGTGGAGTTAAGTTAGAATTGTTATGTTCCGACAAATGGTCCAAGTTCAACAACTCTTGAATTCCACTGACCCTTATCTGGCACCAATTTAGTATGGGGACTTCAGTTGACTAGATTCTTATGTATGGGGAGTTCCTACAGATTTTACTCTGCTAGTGTGCTGTGCCACTCACACACAGAGAGAGAGACCACGGGTGTAAGGACTATTTATTAAGGCTTCTGAGCCTGGATTGGTATTCCCCAGCAATTCCCTGTGCTGGCACCAGTTCAATCTCAATGAGTTCCACAGACTATCCAAATGAATCCACCACTAATCCTCAAGGCAAAGGCAAGTCCAGTACACCAGGCCAAAGCAAGTTCCAAGACAAAGGCGAATCTGCAGACCAAGGCAAAGCAGGGCAAAGCAAAGGAAACAGCGGAAGAGACACAATCCAGAGTTCAAGGTAAGAACACAAAACAGGAAATCAAACATATTGTTACCAACATTGTCTCCATCTATCTGCTACACTAAATAGCCAACTTCTGGTGCAGCCCATCAAGAAGGGCGAGGCTGCCTCCTTGCAAGTAATCTAGCTGACCTTCTCTGCTCCTGCCTTTTCTCTGCCCTACTTGTTCTCTGATCAGGTACAAAAGGCAGTTCCTCTTTCTCATTGCTGACTGGCTGTATAGCTGACAGCTGCTTGGAACCATTGATCAACTCCTCTCTTGATATGTCTGGAACTGTTCATCTTTCTCTGAGTTGGCATCTGGAGAGATATCTGGGGAAATGTCTTGGGGAGTCATCACAGCTAGTCACTGATGACTATAGGGAGTGGTGCTCATCTCCATTTCAAGGCCGTTGAGCCAGCCCTGTCCACTGAAGGGTACCTATTTATCTAGTTGCATTTGCATGCTTTCAAATTGCTAGTTTGGTAGAAGCTAGGGCGAGGACAGGAGCTTGCTCTGTCACTCAGCGCTTGGGTCTCAAACCTGGGCTATCAGCTTTCTAGCTGACAAGCCCAGCTTCTTAACCACTGAGCTACTATGCCACGTTCCCACAACACCTTTCCCCTTCAGATCTGAACCTATGATATGCCTTTCAGATATGAGTTTTAGTTGATGAGATATGAGGATGTGAACATAATGTCTAGTATAATATGTCATATATCTGTGTTTTTATTAAGTTTGAGTGATAATAGAGTTGCATAAGTGCATCCAATAATGCATTATAAGAGAAAGCAGGGGGTTTTTTTTTACCCTGCTGAGTGAATTTGGAAGATACAGTATATGGGAATTTTGATCTTTAAGTAACTTTTAATATCATTGACCAAGGTACCTTGGACTGATTCTATAGCTTAATTACACACTGGTAGTGTAATTATTCTACTTCTATCCCTGAATTTAGTTTCAGAATGTAGTACTGAAGTTGATTGTTGACCACCATTGTACTTTATACAAGTAGTCCTCAACTTATGACCACAATTGAGCCCCAAATTTCTGTTGCTAAATGAGACAGATTTTAAGTGAGTTTTGCCCCATTTTGTTAAGTGAATCACTGCAGTTGCTAAGTTAGTAACATAGCTTTTAAGTGAATCTGGCTTCCCCCATTAACTTCGCTTGTCAGAAGGTCACAAAAGGTGTTTGCAAGATCCTGGGACCCTGCAACCTTCATAAATATGAACCAGTTGCTAAGTGGCTGAATTTTGATCACGTGACCACAGGGATGCTGCAATGATAGTGTGAAATAGTCACTAAATAACTGGTTCAAAATCGAGGACTACGTATGCAAAATAATAATATCAAACCGTAGTAGAAAATGGTAGACATATTTAGGTATGGACATGGCATCTAAAAAAAATGGTGAATAGCTTGAGGAGCTTTGGTGATCTAACTTGATCCTGGTTTCTAAAAAAAAAAAGTGCAGTGCCTCCAAACATTACAGTTTATATAGCTATGTGAGGTAGAGAGTTATAACTGGTGTGTCGGTATCAGATTTCCTTCAAGTTTGGGCATAGCCTTTCAATTAAATGATGAAATAGTGGACATTTCATCTCTCTTACTGTATTTCTAGGAATACCAATTGCCAAGTACTTTAATTTTCTTACTTTGGCCTCAGATCATCTAATTATTGGCTCCTAGGAATTATTTGACATAATGAACTGAACATGTTTTACCTATTTCAGCTTCTTGATTTCTGACTCTGAAAATGCTTATTTACTCCCAATATAAATTATGTCTTAGCTAAGTGGCTCTTTAAAAGTATTTATTGTAGGCTCTATACCACAAAATGGGGCAAACATAAAAAGCATGGAAACATGGAAACCCTGAAATATTGAATCCATCTTAGATTGTTTGTTTCTTTGTTTATAATATTTGTATAGCTGCCCATCTTAAAGCTACTGTATACTCTAGGTAGAAAAATAAAGCAAAATGTAGAACAATAAAATACAATAAAAACACAACAACCAGTAAAACCATAATAGAAAAATTTGGTGCCACCCAACCACCCTTCTCTGATGCTACTTAGTATATTCTTATTCCACTCAACTGCTCCCTATCTCAGTGTAGTAGCCAGTAAATTGGTTTGACTTGATGAAAATGGCATTAATCTTACATTTACAGTAAATATATTTCATGGGGACATTTGCACATTTTACTTGTACAGCAATGTCAACTTAAAAAGAGACATTTGCTGTCATTTTTGTAAGATCAAGGAAAAGAATATTTATACAAGGAGAAACAGAGGAACACGTTATCTCTTATCAGCAGCTGAAAATAACTGAAAATATTGGGTACAGCTTTGGAATATCTTGTATTATATGATCTTGATGAAGTTTCTGTTTTAAAGGAAAAACTACTAAGGAAAGACTAGTAATCACCAAACAATAATTGTTAATATTTGTTAGCTCGCTGTAGTCAGGAATTAGGGTAATGGTTATTTAGATATTGACTTGGTAACAAGTATAATGGCTATGTCAGCTATACATTTTTCAGCATGTATGGACATACTCATTCTTAAAGATTATGTGTTCTTGGTTTATTACATGGTTTATTAGATTGTTTGTATGTATTCTAACAATGGAATGATAATAAAAATTGGTTGAAGAAAAAAATCCAGTTGTAGAAATTTACTGCTGAAAGAGAATGCTTAGGATTGATGTTTCTTTGAGAATACTATTTTTATTACTGATGGAGAAACAATTATAAGGGCTGGAAAATTATAATAATTATAGATTTTGCTTGGTTTCCTCTAGCCAAAAGCAAATAGAGTACAAGTTGTGTAACTATATTTCCAAACTAGAGAAATCAGTTTAAGTTCTGTTAGTCACATCCATTCTGCACATTTGCTTCTCAAGCGTAGCTGCAACAGACATGCTTTTTTGTTGTTGTTGTCGTTGTTTTGGGTTAAAAAGCCTCATTGGAGCGTTATGGAATTGGAATGTGAAGGGTAATTGAGCTGAAAGCCATTTTCTTCCTGCAGTCGGTGTGATAGGAATGATTGAAGCTACCTCAAATTCAGGCTGGGAATCCTGATGAAACTCCATATGGCAGCTGGACAAAAGGGAGAGAGAAGGAAATCTGGATGAAAAGTGACTTACCATCTTCTGTGCACACCTACCGAAGGCTTAACTATTGCTTACCTTTTTCTTGCTCACTGAGAAATTATCCCAAATAAGAATGTGTTTTGCTACCACCACCATCACAACCTCCATCATATTTCTTGGAGCAGTATTCCCCTGTATGTTTGTTAGAAATGAGTGCTTGAGAAAATGGAACTAAATTCATCAGGAAAAGGTGACTGATGAGAAAGGCTTTTCCTCAAATACAGGAGTTTTCAAACTTGGCCCTTTTATGACTTGTGGATTTCAACTCCCAGAATTCCTCAGCCAGGGCCAATTTTGAAGTTCCCCTGTTCAAATAATTGTATTATTAAGGGTGCTGGAGCCCTAAATCAACAATTGCGATGTAGTCATGAGTTGCATATCATTAACCTTACTCCTGTTGGCCAGGAAAATGAGGAATCTGATTTAAAAGAATTGCCTTAAACTAGGACATTATCATAGCATAAGTGTGAGTACAAGCTCCCCAACGATGAGACAAAACACAGTGCAGTATATAGGGCATTATTACAGCACATCCCTTCCCAACAACAGGTTCGGGATCAACTTCCATTCTTCTAGGACTTTGCAAGGTAATATTGCCACATAAATACTTGGTCCTTTATACTCAATTCATAAGTCTCAAAATCCATTAAGTAGCATACAATCTTTGCCTTTCTCCAAAAGTTCTTATACTAGTCAGGCTGGGGTGCTGTTTCATTGTGATTGCTTCTTTTCTTGTTGCTACCAAGCTCCAGACAAAGCTCCAAGCTGGACTTCTATCAGTATGTGCTGTTCACCATGGCTTGTGGTCCTGGAAGTTGTGGAACAGTCCTCTTTCCCACTTGTAATAGTTGCCAATCTCCAGGCATCCCCTCTGCTTTCCCCTCTATAGGCAGTTTGCTTATCACCTTTCCTACTACACATACCCTTCTTCTTCCCGTCCTGCATTAGCATTTGCTTTGATAACTCTAAAGCAGGGGTCTTCAGACTTGGCCCTTTTATGACTTGTGGACTTCAACTCCCAGAATTCCTCAGCCAGCATGCCTGACCGAGAAATTCTGGGAGTTGAAGTCCACAAGACATAAAAGGGCCAAGTTTGAAGATCCCTGCTCTAAAGCTTGGCTGAGGTAAGGTTGCCTCTGAAGGTCAGCACATCCTTGAAATCATCAAGGTGTGGTTCAATTAGTTAGACATCTGGAACACATCTGTGAATGCAATTCTGGGAGAATGGCTGAAATACCTGAGGGAACAAAGGGGTAGCTTTGAAGCAAGCAGGCAGCCACCCCAGCTTCACTCTCTCATACATCCTTGTCTCTTCCTCTCATTGGAATCAGAGAATATTTTATAGCAAATGCACTATTAAGATTCATGCTGTTTTTCTGAAGAGAGAATGGGCAGGAGTTCAGTTAGTTCTAGTGCTGAAGCTCATCAAGTGCTTGCAAGTGTCTTGTACGGTGGCGTACGTTAGCCTAGTATTACTGATAGCTATGTAGACAGTGTTAAATGTATCTCATTAATATATGTGTTGATTCCTACTGCAAGTTTTAGTGTGTGGGAAGATGTGTCTTATCTCTCTTCCCCAGGTTTCCTTCCTAGAGAATTCCACTTGCTCATGACAAAACTAGTCTTCATAGCAACTGGGTCACTTTCCTTAATTACCAAAGGAAGGATGAACTAAGCACTGACATAAAAATCATGGGACTTCAGCAGAAAGCAGTTAAAGCTAAATTAAAAAAAGAAGGGGGGGGGATTAGAAAAGACTGTCCTCCATTTGTGCAGATAGAATATTGGTTTCTTTGCTCAATTAGATTTGTAAATCTATCAAAAGGGACAATTTGCACATGAAATTAACTTTGTTCTAAATACATTTTGAAAAAAAAATCATGTAGCGTGAGATATGGATTGGTGTAGCTGATTATTTAATCAATATTTCTCTGCCTGATCTTACGATTTTCATTTACTTTGAGAAATAGAATGGATTTTTAAAATAGGTATGGTTGTATTGCTGGCATGGCTGCATCTTCAGCCTGCAAAAATTATTTTCCTCTGGATTTACTTGCCATTAAACTGAGTGTAGTTGAAAGATACTTCATAAATGACTAACCACGTTTCTGTGGGTGGTGTTTGTGTCCCACCAAATTTTGTACATTGTAATTTGCAGGATGAATATAGCTTTTTCTCATTTTGTTGGGCTAGTTATCCAGGATTGAAATTGTATAACAAAAGAATTTTTGCAAGGACGTTTGTTCTTTTTTGAAAGACAATGTGGATTGAAATGATTAATTCCTTTTTTCTACAAAATTGTTAATAAAGCAAAAATTGTTCTTTAAATTTGATCATCCTATCTAGATGTCTTTTGTTGGTAATCTGGCACTTTTTAGAATCAGTAGAACTATCAGCCCTATTCCTAGATGGCATATACAGATTCCAAAATTAAGTCCAATTTTAATGATGATGATGATGATGATGATGATGATAACAAAATGAGGTTTGGGTGCTCTCTAATAAGGTTTCATGAGATTTCCGGGAAGAATGCTAAATTCTCATGGTAATTTTGATGAAAATGAATTAATACACAACATACTTATTGCCAAATGTATTAGATCAGAGAGCTTTTGGCCCTGATGCTATGTAATCTCTGTATTAATGTGATCCCAGGATTTCTCTCTTCCCAGGAAGTCCGTATGCCAAAGATTCTAAACAAACCTATTGAAATCCTTTTGTCAAGCATGGGAAATCAGGAGTCCAGGCAGTGAGAATGAATATAAATATTTATTGGAAGCTTAAGTTTTCTACAAGAATCTGAACTAGTAACAGTCAAAGCAAATTGGCGGTAGATAAGAATCAAAGGAATTCAAGGAGGGCTGGACATAGATCTCTTGGTGGGCATGAAGGAACATGAGACTGATATGTATTTGGCTCCTCCCTTGGGCTTAGCCTGGTAATCTCCTACATCTTTTGTGTGTAGATGATATGGTCCTGATGATGTAATCTCAACTTGGCTTAAGAAGAGTGTTGCAGAAACTGGATGTCTACTGCACAATTAACTCTTTAAGAATTAATAAGGCCAAGTCCAAAAGTCTTTGGAAAGAGACATACTAAATATATAGGGAACTTATAGAACAAGTTAACTCTTTCTTGGGATGATCATCACTGACATGGGCCATGGACATGCCACTAAGGAAGTGTTGTGGTAACTCTTCTAAAACTATTTCAAAACTACTCAGTTAAAACCACCCAGTACCCTGCTTTATATGCTAAAGATAATAAAGTTTATACTATAAGGTCTACAAGACCAAAGTTGTACTTTAATAATTTATGGTGTAGATATGTAAGGTCCATCACAGTAATCTCTACTGGTAATTGTACAGCATGTGGGAATTATCTTGGGAGACAGGACAAAAGAAATGCAGCCAAAGGAATGATGAGATAAGCCCACAGCAGGATAGAGGACAGAGCAAGGGGCTCAGAAGAGAGAGTTTCCTGGGCTGTAAAGGGGATGGGGGAGATATATACATTTCTTAATTTTAGTCTTTTGAAATGTTTTATTCCAGTTGTCATCAAGTCAGAAGTTGTCTGGCATAGGCCACCAGATCCAAACATGTAGGGTTCAAGCTGGCCACTTTTTTGTGTTCTGCCTATAATACAGGAATCTTCCCCGACTGCTTGCCTTCTCTTAGGAACAAACAGATAAGGTCCCATGGAATCTGGGGGGTGAAATCAGTTCTAGGTCTTTTATAGTTGCCCAATGTCTCAATATGAAGCCGCTGGGTGAGATCATCAGACAGCACAGGGTGAGGTTTCATCACTATGCTGATGATACCCAGTTATATATCTCCTCCCCGAGCTCTCTCAGTGAAGCGGCCGATGTGATGGGCCGTTGCCTTGAAGCCGTGCGGGTCTGGATGAGGGTTAACAGACTCAGGCTCAATCCTGACAAGACCGAGTGGCTTTGGATGTTACCTCCCAAGGATCATGTCAACTGTCCAGTGTTGACTCTTGCGGGGGGAAATATACCCCCTTCGGAGCGGGTTCGCAACTTGGGTGTCCTCCTTGATCCACAGCTGAATTTGGAACATCAATTGACGGCTGTGGCTGGGAGGACCTTTGCACAAGTTTGCCTGTTGCACCAGTTGCAACCCTACCTGGACCGGGAGGCTCTCCTTACAGTCACTCACGCCCTTGTCACCTCACGTTTGGACTACTGCAACGCGCTCTACATGGGGCTACCCTTGAAAAGTATTCGGAGACTACAGTTGGTCCAGAATGCAGCCGCGCGAGTGATAGTGGGTGCTCCTCGATACACCCACGTTACACCTATCCTCCGTGAGCTGCACTGGTTGCCTATTGGTCTCCGGGTCCAATTCAAGGTGTTGGTCATTACCTTTAAAGCCCTATATGGCTCAGGGCCAGGCTATTTGCGAGACCGCCTACTACCTCATAGTTCCCTATGTCCGGTTAGATCCCACAGGCTGGGCCTCCTTCAGGCCCCATCGGCCAAGCAGTGCCATTTGGCGGGGCCGCGGAGGAGGGCCTTCTCTGTGATGGCGCCCACGCTTTGGAACCAGCTCCCCCCGGAGATTAGGACCGCTCCCACCCTGTTGGTCTTCCGTAAGCTACTTAAGACCTGGCTTTTCCGGCAGGCCTGGGGTTTATAAAACCTGACCCCTGGATGATTGTCTTTGTACTGTTGTTCTGTTATGTTTTATGTGTTTTTTATTGTTAGCCGCCCAGAGTCCTTCGGGAGTGGGGCGGCTTATAAATTTTAAAAATAAAAATAAATAAAATAAATAAAGGCTGATTCCCCACTTGATCCTTCCTCCCTGTGTGGCTGGGGTTTCCCAACACTTGCAACAATGCTCCTGATCCACCATTTCTGATGATATCTGCTTGACTCGGAATTTATAATAGTTTTTTGTTCTGCACAACTTGTAACTGTAGTTGCAACTTAATTTTACTTTTCCCCAAATATTGACTCAAGAAATGTTGGCTTAAACTCACCCTTCAAATTGGAGACTTGTTCCAAGAATGACTTTTTTTTACTATATTTTGAAATTAAATATAGTATTATGAAGGATAATGTTAAAAACATCTGATTAGTTTTCCACTAATGTTTTGAAAACCAGAAGACATTTAGAAGGTTATTTTTTTAAGTGTTCAGTGAAAGTTATGCAATTACTTTAAAATCTAATTATGTTTAGAAAAACTGCTCGGAAAAATATATAGAAAAAAGAAAATTTATTTTAAAAAGAAAATTTTGTAGGGTGTTAATTACAAAGTTAAAACAGATGTATTAACAATTTTATCAAGAATAATATAAACTATAGCCAGTATTTTTGCTATATATTATATGTATATAAATAAGGATTGTTCTTGCACTTGTACAGTTGTACAGAAAAAGCAATTTAAAGAGAAGTATTTTGCCAGGTTAGAAGAATGAGAAGAGCTGCAATGTGGAAGAGGTCATTTTGGTTCAACTATTTTAGTTGAAGAAAGCCAAATTTTACCTTTGTCCTTGATTACCTTATAGGCAACATGGTTTTCATAAATTGGAGGACTGTTGAAGATAAAATTTTGATGATTTTAGATGAATTGCTTCTGGAGATGTGTGGTTCATGAGCTGTTGTCTCCCTTCCCAGTCTTCCCAAAATATTCTTTAAATCAGTGGTTCTTAACCTTTTTGAACCAATCGCCCCCTTGAGCCAATGAGGAAGTTGTCATCGCCCCCCTTCCCCAACATAACCTCTCAATCACAACATAGGAAATAATTCTTCAATTTATCCAAACACTTTTTTTGTTTTCTTTAAAATTGTCATCAGGACATATCGATGCAAATAATTTATTTCCAGTCTTTTCCCCATATCTCAACTGTGTGAAAAAGTTTGGTGCCACCCGTCACTTTATTCCCAAACTTTGTGATACATGTATTTCATTATTATCTTATTTATTCAAGACACTTAAATGTAATGACCACTGAAAACAAAATTCAATGGCAAGAAAGTGAAATGCCCAAAAAGAAAAACAGTAACATTTAATGATTGAATTACAAGTGAAATTGAAGACGCAAAAAGAAATATAAAAAGGGCATAAGAACAAACCGCAGTGCAGAAACTAAGATGAAACGGACATAAGCCAATAACAAGGCTTCATTTTCACGAATCGTGGACTCATCAATCTGCATCACGAATTCTGTATTTTTCAAGGTGTCAATAACTCTTTCACATCAGCAGCCATTTCATTGATTCTTTTTGGTACGGTGTCATTGCTTAAAGGAATTGATTGCGTGATAGTGCTTGCGCTGGGCCCCAACATGGTGGTAACAATCTGTTTCACTGCTGGTAAAATCAGTGTTTCTCCGATAGCGTGAGGTTTGCCACATTTTGCTATCAACAAAGATACTTCACGGGAACAAATGAGCCCCTTGTCGGCGTCAAGTGACAATTTTCCAAATAACTTCCCAACAGTACTGCGACCCTCAAACTTGGCCTTTAAGGATTGGAAAAATGATGCCAGTTTGTCGGCTTTATCTGAATGAATTCTTACCAAATGGTCTTTCAGTCGAGAAGGCTTCATCGCTTCATTTGAAAATGTTTTTTCACAAAAAAGACAAAATGGAAGCTGTACGTTAGAGGGAGATAGAATGAATCCCAATTTTAGGTATTCCGTCAAATATTGGCGACACTTCCTCTTCTCGACCATGTTGAGAGGTCTTCAAAATGAAAGGCACTACCTGTAAATTAAATTTTCAACTCCACTGGAACACTAGAAAAACACACATGGATGTCAATAAACCTAGTTTCAACAGTTACGTTGACATTACAGCTGACATCACAGGGGATAGCCATTCAGCATGCGATGTTTCGAAAGAAGCGCTCCCCCCTCTATCACTGCCCATTCTGGCCAATGGCACGCCACTGTATGGGTAGAGGCTGCTGTGCAACGTGCATGAAGATAAGTGATGCATATTCACATATGTACGGCATTCTGTACTGAAGCTAGCTGGAGGAACATTTGAAATCACAATTCAATCCACTAATAGCGAGTGATCTGATATTTTTGTATGACAGATATACAGCAATTCACTGTACGAAAAAGTCTCAAAAGTGTCCCCAAAACTTCTTGCTCCATCGCTCCCATATCGCCCCCTTTTAGTTCCTTCGGCCCCGTGTCGCCCCTTTTTGTTCCATTGCCTCCCTGAAAAATGAAATTGCCCCCTGGGGGTCAATGTCGCCCAGGTTAAGAACCACTGCTTTAAATTATTTTCAAGAATTGATGAACCTCATGAGGCTGATGAGAAAAACTTTTAGGAGGTGGAACAAAGAAAAATAATGAGAGAAAAGGTCAAATGATATCTGTTTTGCCTCTTAGAAAGACAGAAATATTCTGTAAGTTATTCTTTTTAAAAAAAAAATTTAAGAGATAATGATTTTGTCCTGATTAGTACAAAACCACTGTGAAACAAATAATCTCTGTTGTACCAAAATGTGGTCTTCTCTATCTGCACCAAGCAGACAGTGGGCTTTACCTTTGAATTTTAAGACTGTTTCACATGACAAGATTTCATTCTGCAACATAAAAATACTTTTCTTTTCTCAAGACATTCTCATTTCATTTTTCTTTTGGCATTTGCTGGTGGGATGTATTTTTTTAATGGGCTTATGTTTTGTCAGGTATTCATTTTAAAGACCTTGTCTGCATTTCTTTGGACAGCTTGATTTGCAATGTAAGAAAGTCATTCCTTTTTTCATCTTTTTTCTTTCTTTCTTCTTCCTGATGTAGTAGTGGCAATTCTAAAGTGAATTCCATTATTCAATGGACAAGCAGAGATTAATGATATGTGTATTGTTTGTAGAAGAGTAGACTGCAAAAGCTGAATACTTTTGTTTAGCATGTTGGGGCCATTGTGAAAGCAGCCCCTTAGATTTCTCTTCATTCTATTTGAGTCTGGCGAATACATTGGCTATGATTACAGTAATTTAGAAATAGTGCTAGTAGAATTAGGATAAATTTAGAAAATAATGAAATAGTTTATAATAGTTTAAACACTACAATAGTTTCTACACTATTTTCAGTTTGTGCTTCTACTACTTCTTTGAATATTCTTGCCACTGACTTTTTAAAAAATATTATTAATATTGCTCTCTACTGCAAGGGTAATAAATAAGGTTTGCAGTTTATATATGAATGGGCTATCATCACAGTCCACCTTCAGATATGGAAATTCAATTTGGGCAAGTCAGTTTCTCTCAGCCAAACCCACTTCCCAGAATAGATTTTGTGGGAAAAGCAGAAAGAGGAAATCCTATGTACTATAGGCTGCTTTTTGTTCCTAGAAGAAAAGTGAAATATAACTCTAATAATAAAAATAAGTATATTTAATGTTAATTCGGGGGGGGGGAGATCAAATGGTTTTCCACTAATTTTACTTACGCCTTTTTGTTTGAAATTAAATGAGGTTTATCTGTTTTTATTTTACTAAATTTAAAAATACATAGCTGTAACTAAAGGGCAGAAACCTCCTTATTGTATTCTTCTTTCTAGAACAGTGTTAAGGCACATATAGATCTATACTATATTACATCACTAGAGTTCTTTATCTCTAAATATGTTTCTTGGGATGGTCTGTGATTTTCTTCTGATTTATTCATTAATTTCCTTTAATAATGTGAATCATTTCATGCAACGAACTCATAAAGCTTGGACAATGAAATGAGAATGGAGGGATTGCTGTGTGTTTGGAACTGAAAGAATAAATCAGTTCTTCATTTAGCTTTATTTGTGGTAGGGAATGCCATGAGAAGAGTAACAAACAATTCTGATAACTTAAAGTTAGATTTAAATAATCTATTTGTGATGCTGTATATGTGCTCATGTAAAATGCTTGGCAGTGCAGTCAGCAGCGCTAATAAATTCATGGGAAATTGCATGGCATTGGTGAACTCAGGGCTAACTGATTTTCAGAGTTTTTATTTCATTAATAAGCTAGGTTATAGCATTAAAAAAGCTCTGGAGGGAAAATAAAAAATAGGAAGCAGTTTTACTTGCTAATATAAATGTCGAATCTTTAGCTAATCACAGTGTTTAGCTGTAATATCCTAATCACTGGATTACTTTTGCTAGTTACTATTACGGTTGAAAGAGAAGAATACCTGCAGTCCTTGACTTATGACCACAATTGAACCTTATAATTTCTGTTGCTAAGCAAGACAGTTGTTAAGTGAGTTTTGCCTCATTTTACAATCTTTCTGGACTCAGTTGTTAAGTGAATCGCAGCAATTGTTAAATTAGTAATATGGTTGTTAAGTGAATCTGGCTTCCCCTACTGACTTTGTTTATCCAAAGGTTGCAAAAGATGATCACATGATCCTGGGACATTGCAGCTGTCATAAATACATGCCAGCATTTGAATTTTGATCATGTGACCATAGAGATGCTGCAGCAATCATAACTGTGAAAAACAGCCATGTCACTTTTTTCAACTTCAAGTGGTCACTAAATGAATGTTTGTAAATTGAGAACTACCAGTAGGTGTGAACTAAAAGTTGATTCCAACGCAATTGTGAGCTTTGGATCAGCCTTATATCTATAACAAGCAACATAAATATAATGCCACCTGAAGCTCTGGGCTAAGAAGGACAGATATAAAAGGCTAGACTGGGCCGATTTGTTTGCTAGACTATTATGTTTCTATGCATATAAATTGAGATTCAAATTCTCTTTTCATTTGCGCCTCAAGCGTAGTTTAGCTGTTGATTCCAAAACTGCCTGAAGCTGCTCTGTTTGAAATGATTTTGGGCTTCCAGGAGTTTGCAACATTTATCCTGAGCCAGAAATAGACAAGATTTGTGCTCTAATTTAATAAAGTCATCTAAATAATACGATTTTCTCCCATAACCATCATTTATGTTTCACAGCAAAACGATAATGAGAAAGTCATTAGAAGTAATAAACAAAACAAAAGCAGCACAACTTAATAGTTCACTGAGTCTGGGGGGGGGGGGAAACAGAAGAAAAATAACATTTCTATTTAGGTGGTTAATATATTTTAGAGGATGTGTTTGTTTTTAGCAAATGTGAAATGTTCCTTCATTCCCTTTTTCTTTTTAACCATAAAATGGTGTTTGGAGGTAGTCAATGAGGCTTTGCCAAATGCCACAATATTTTGCTTTATTTTGTTTTGTTTGCTATGGTATCATCATCCGGTATTAACAATACATCCATATCTTCATTTTCCTTCTAATTTTATTGGATTAAAATTAATGAGTGGTGTGGTGGCCTAGTAGTGAAGACACTTGCCTCCTATTCAGAAGGTTGAGAGTTCAATCCTAGGTAGCAGCAATGTTTCTCTTCTTGAGTGCAAAGAAAAAATATCTGTTGAAAACTCTGTATGGCAGCGGTTCTCAACCTGTAAGTCGCGACCCTTTTGGGGGTCGAATGACGCTTTCACAGGGGTCGCCTAAGACCATCGGAAAACACATATTTCCCATGGTCTTTAGAAACCGAGACACCGCTCCTCTATCTCGCTGCCGCTCTCCACCGCCCTCCTCTTCCACCTCCAGGACACCCTTCTCCTCTGACAGCGCCTGCTTCTGTCACCACAGCGCCATGGCGCGCACCCCCGATGCTGCCCTGGGCTGGCTCAGCGGCCGGTCCGAGCCGAGCCAGATCTGGGCTGCTGCTGGCGCTGCCACTGGGCTGCTCCACTGCTGCCGCCCCTGCCGGCTGAGCTGAGCTGCAGCGCTGAGCCGGTCTCCACGCCTCCTGGTTGCCTGGCCGCACTCCACCCCCGGCCACCATCTGCGCCGTGTGGGAGCCTCCCCTGCACTGCCCGGCAAGCCTCCCTCACCATCGGAGGCCGCCTCAGCCCTCTGGCACCCGGCGCGGCCGTGGGGCTGTCAGGCAGGAGCGGCTCCTTCCCAGCTTGCCGGGCTCCTTCCCAGCTTGCTGGGGAAGAGGGCAAGGCGGCGGTGATGCCTGCATGTGCGTTGGAGGCCAGCCAGCTGGGCCGGGAGGGGAGAAGTGGTGCCTTCCGAGCGGGAGCTGGCACTCTGGCTGCACCCCTCTCACGTGCAATGGGCTGCACGGTGTGGAAAGGGGCTCCCGCGACCCCGCCGCTACAATGATGCTCAGGAGGCTGGAGGGGCGGGCAGGTCCCAGGGAGCAGCTGGGAAAGGGCAAGAGGTGCCAGGATGAGGATGGGGGGCTCCAGGTTGGCGGGTGTGAGAGGGCAGCCGGCAGCTCTGAGGCGCGCGAATCCTCCGCGCAGCTTCCAAGGCCCAGGATGTGCCGCCGCTTGGCTCTCCACCAAGCTCTCTGCCAGAGACTTCCCCCTCCCCGGGCAATTGTGCAAAGCTGCTTGTGCATCCTTGGCAGCGCCTCCCCCCTTCAATCTCTCTCTCCTTCCTTCCTTCCCCCTTCAATCTTCTTCCTTGTCCATCTCCTTCCTTTCCCCTTTAATCTCCTTCCTTTCCCCTTCAATCTTCCTTCCTTCCTTCCATCTCCATCTTCATCCCTTCCCCTTCAATCTCTCTCCTTCCTTCCTTCCTTCCCCCTTCACCTCCTTCCTTCTCCATCTCCTTCCTTTCCCCTTCATCTTCCTTCCTTCTCCATCTCCTTTCCCCTTCAATCTTCCTTCCTTCCTTCCTTCCTTCCTTCCTTCCTTCCTTCCTTTCTTCCTTCCATCTCCATCCCTTCCCCTTCAATCTCTTTCTCCTTCCTTCCTTCCTTCCTTCCTTCCTTCCTTCCTTCCTTCCTTCCTTCCTTCCTTCCTTGCTTTCCCCTTCAATCTCCTTCCTTCCTTCCCCTTCCCTCCCTCCCAACATTTTTGAGCAAGGAAGAGTAAGCTTCTCCAGTGAGCATTGCTGTATTGTTTTTGTGATTAATCACTATGCTTTAATTATGTTCAATTCGTAACAATAAAAATACACCCTGCATATCAGATATTTACATTACAATTCATAACAGTAGCAAAATTACAGTTATGAAGTAGCAACGAAAATAATTTTATGGTTGGGGGTCACCACAACATGAGGAACTGTATTAAAGGGTCACGGCATTAGGAAGGTTGAGAACCACTGCTGTATGGTGTCAGGAAGAGTATCCAGCCAGTAAATGCTCAGCTCCATCCAGTTGCCCTGACTCTACCCCAAATTCAGGGATTACAGGATTGTAAAAAGAAAGTTTACTGGATTATTATTATTATATGGATCATCACACAGTCAGCCAGATGTTCAGACTGGATTTGGCATTTTGTCTACCTATCGAGTCCTTACCCAGGACCTGGGATAGGCAGATGTGGATGTTTGATGGTATTACAGATATCGTCGCAGGATGGAAGCAGTTCCTAGTAAGGCCGCCTTTTGCAATTGACTAATAGCGAATTTGTCAATGCCAATGGTGTTCAAGTGGTGCTCCAGTTGTTTTGGGATTGCACCCAAGGAGCCTATGACTATTGGTACTACCCTTGCTTGCTTTTGCCACAGTCTTTCTATTTCTATTTGTAGGTCTTTGTATTTTGTTATCTTCTCCAGTTCTTTCTCGTCTATTCTGCTGTCTCCAGGCACTGCCACGTCCTCTATCCAGACTTTTTTGTCTTTCTTATCAACAATGGTTAAGTCTGGAGTGTTATGTTGCAGGTGCTTGTTTGTTTGAATTCTGAAGTCCCAGAGCAGTTTAATTTTATCATTTTCTATGACTTTCTCTGTTTTATGATCCCACCATTTTTTGCTTACAGGCAAATGATATTTTTTGCAGATCTTCCAATGCACCATTGTTGCTACTTTATCGTGCCGCTGCTTGTAGTCAGTCTGTGCAATCTTCTTGCAACAGCTTACCAGGTGGTCCACTGTTTTTTCAGCTTCTTTGCATAGGCGGCACTTACTGTCTGTTGCTGTCTTCTCAATTTTGACTTTATATGCATTTGTCCTTAAGGCTTGGTCTTGTGCAGCCAGAATTAGTCCCTCGGTCTCTTTCTTCAATTTTGCTGCTCTTAGCCATTGCCAGGTCTTGTTATTATCTGCTTTCCCAGCTATTTTTTTAATGTACTGGCCATGTAGTGCTTTGTCTTCCCATGCCTCTATTCTGTTCTTCATTTGGTCTTTCTTATAGGCCAGTTTGGTCTCTCCAGTAGTCAGCAAGCCTTCCTGATATACTAATTTCAGTGCATCTTCATCATTGTTCTTCAGATATTCTTCCAAAGCCATTTTTTTCTTCTTCAACCATCTGATGTATTTGTAGCATTCCACGCCCATCTATTTGCCTTGGTAGATAAAGTCTGTCAATTTCACTGCGTGGATGAAGGGCATGATTCATTGTCATTATTTTTCTGGTCTTCCTATCCATTGCTTTTAGTTCTGCTTGAGTCCAGTCCACTATTGCAGCTGTGTACCTAATGACTGGAATTGCCCAGGTGTTGATTGCCTTTATGGTATTTCCTCCATAGAGTTTGGACTTGAAGATCTTCTTCACTCTCTTGATGTATTCACCTCGAATCTTTTTCTTGACTTCAGTGTGCTTGATGTTGTCAGCTTGAAGGATACCCAAGTATTTGTAGTACTCTTCCTCGTCCAGACTCTTAATGTTATTTTCGTGGGGCATCTTGATTCCTTCAGTTTTCACTACTTTTCCTTGTTTGATAGTAAGTGTGGCACATTTGTCCAAGCCAAACTCCATAACAATATCTTGGCTAGATATACGGACAGTGTTGGGCAGCGATTCGGACAGTGTTGAGCAGCGATATTATTATTATTATTATTAGTAGTAGTAGTAGTAGTATTTTTAGTATTTTTAGTATTATTAGTATTATTAGTATTACTACTACTACTACTGCTACTACTACTACTACTACTAGAGTTCTTTTGGCAACTGGTGTGGTTTTGTTGTTTTTAGAACAAACAGGTTAACTGAAAATAGAATCTCATTCTCAACAGGTCCCACACAAGAGATGGAAATGTGCTTATCCATTTTTCCTTACATATTCAGACTGAATAAACCGCTTTGGTAGTGGCTATTATATTTCCCAGGCATCATTCATACTTGTCTGTTAGTTTTTATCCTATCCTCTGGCTTCATTATATTCACTTAACAGTAAAGTTTCATCCCACCATCGTTTTCAGAACTAGTCATGTTTTACATGCTTTGCCTCTAATGATGGAAATTGTCGCTTGTTTCTAATCCAATTCATTTCACATTCTAAATGCTATATGCTATATATTCTGCCCTCAGTACTGGGATCCAGGGCTCCATAATGCTGCCTCTGTAATCAAGTTTCCTTAATGGAAAAAAAAATCTAACTCAGTTACATTCCATCTTATCCCTAGGCCAATGAGGATAAGTAAAGCATATTATTAGATCTTTTAAAGAAATGCCCTGGTTTGGAATAACGTCTTCTTTAAAGTATCTTCATGAAAATTAGTTATCAGAAAGTCACAGTTTTGGAATCAAACTGGTATTAAAATATAACATTTGTCATCTCCAATGTGGCTACATGCTGTTTTTTACCCCTGTTAAGGCATGTAGCTAGGTAGATTAAACAGCATTGGCTATATTACTTCATAGGTAATTTATAATTACTTTTGTCTTCTGGTAATTCTGTCTGGTTACTTCTACTCTACTTGTTCTAAATCTTTGCTTCTTTTATTTGCTTCCATTGCCCCCATTACCTTTGCAGAGAAATAAATAAGGGTATGTTGTATATCAAACCAGCTAATAAGCTGTATTTTTTTTTTTTTTTTTTAAAAATCCTCTTGGATAGCCTGGAAAAGGGAGGAGGAAAATGAAAGGAGGATCTGGTGAATTTTAGCAGAATGGCAAGAATTTCTGATTCCTAGTTTGAGAGATACAGACTCCTCTCTAACACCATGCTAGAATGAAGAATGCTTGAACAGAAGTTGTCTTTTCTGTAACAGTGGATGGTACACTGAGTTTATCTCTTCTATTAAAAATACAACTTTTTGTGGGTTAAGAATGTTAATCAATATGCCTATACTTTACATCTAGTTCTTTGAGGTAAATCTCGGTGTTGTAGAAAAATGTAGAATACTGTAAATTGTGCCACACTAATCAAAGCTAGTAGCTCTCATATAATCACAACCGTCTTCTAAACAACAAATCTTGACAGTTCCTGCTTCTAACTGTCTTCTAACCATTCAAATATTCCAGTCAATTCTAGCCCTTAACTGTTTTTCAGTCTAGCCCTACCTATCAATTATTCTTGTATCATGTACACAGAAGCACAGTCTGAACTTGATGCCCTAGGGTAACATAGGGTCAAATGGCTATTGCAGTGTTCATAGCTATAATAATTTTAAAAAAACACTACATAATTAGCAAATAGCACTTAGGTGTGATTAAAAGAGACCCTTCTAGAAAGTTCTAAGGACTCATATTCCATTTGTTTCATTCCTTTCTCTTATCTTTGGATTCAAAAGGGAAAAAGATGTTAGAATCAGAAAGAGGAGAGGGGAGGAGAGGAATAGGTGTCATCACATTGGACATCTATTATAAGTTTAGAGTTCATATTTTTTTCTGAAGTTAATCTAAAACAAGTAGGGACTTAGCTGGCAATTTCTTCCTCTTTCATCTTTTTACATTCTAACCCCAATCCCCCTTTCATGTAGAATTTCTTTTGCAAACAGGAGTAATGTCCATAAGTGTTTAAGATGGGGATATTTGGATTAGTTTACAAAGATAGTATATTCAGTTCAGGATTCATACATAATCATACTATTCAAAGTTCTAGCATAACTAGTAGCCTTGCCGTGCTGAGAGGGTGATTGCATATTTGCATGGATCCCCAGTTATTTTCTACAAACACAGTATACATTATGTTCAGTTGAAATCATTCTCTGCTTCCTGCAGTTCAACAGATTACAAACTGTAAGTAGCAGGCTTCAGCATACACAAAAATTCTTAGGTATTAAACTTTTCTGTGACAAAATCTTTTTCTCTTCCAGAAGAGCAACATCACTTTCTCAAATATAACTCCAGAATTAAAGGGTCCTGTTTTCCCCCCCAAAAGCAAAGAATGCATTGTTCTTTTCTTTTTCCCTCTGTGATGAAATGCAGAATCTAATACATATTATGTTTCCCTGTCCCAGGCTGCTGTTTTTTTTACATAGCAATGATGGGAGAATACATCTTCCTCAGTTGATTCAGAATATGCTGTCCTGCCAGATAGCAACTCCTAATAACACCAACTCTTTTTGAACTGTCCGCAGATGAGTTTTCAGAAGTCAACTGTGATACTTAAAGTCTTAATTCACTTCCTCATCTTTTTTTCAGATAGCAAAGTGCAGCTCTAAAGTAGATTCTATTGGCTCTCAGTTCTAATATTCACTTAAGCAACTTCTTTTATAAGCTGGCCTTCAGATTATTTTGGGTCCTGCACATGCTTGTTACTCTTCTGTATCCAATCCAAATACCTCATTTTCATGCTTCCCATGTGTGGGTCTTACTTTTGCAACTGCATTTTCTCCCATTTTAATTTATGGTTTTTCTGATCAGTTTACTTTATATATTCCATGTAGAGTCCTTTTGGTCTGCAGTTCCTGGCCTGAGACTTTTTGCTCATGTATGCTAGCTTGAACCTAATGTGGTCTTTCAGTTGCAGTAGAAAAATCATTTCCAGCATCTCTAACATTGGCCAGGCTTGAGGATATTGCTAGCAGTTAGGATTCAACCCTCCATTTCTGTATGTATGGCAGGGTGTATCCAGAGAGAATCCCTAAGCCTCTCTAATTAAAAATGTAAATAGAGAAAACTGAGTGGTTAAAATTGTGGTTATAGTTACAATTTTCTATTTAAAAATTAATACATCTCAGATTTACATCCTACCATATTGTCACCTTATTGTTTTTTTTTTTTGTTTGTTTTTTGTTTGTTTTGCCTTTAGAAGTCATTTGGATCTGGTATTTGACTGCTCCATGAAGTTCTCACTAATAACAAGACTGCACAACTCTTCAGATAAACTTGGAAAGCAAGTTAAAGCAGAAACATCGACCTACACACAGACATAATAGACCTGCATTAAAAATTGAAAAATACATAGATACCATATATCCACACCACAGCTTCAGAAAATAATAGCCTGGCCTCAATGCCTGAATGACAAGCTAGGTCAGTGGTGGCGAACCTATGGCACGGGTGCCAGAGGCGTCACTCGCAGCCCTCTCTGTGGGCACACATGCTGTTGCCCCAGCCTCGCCTCCCCCCATGACTCCTTACTCACCAGCAGCTCCCCTGGAGGAGAGTCGCCCCCGAGCATGGCCCACGCGGAGCAGCGCAGCCAAGGACATGGCAGCCAGGCAACGTAGACAAGACTCTGCCCTCATGCCCCATCGCGCGGGTGCGCAGCCGCCATGGCGCTGCTGGGCTGCTCGGGTGATCTGCGGTGGGCCCTTGAGGCAGTGAGTGGCCCTGCGGGCAGGTGGGGCAGGGGATGGGATGGGGGTGGAGCGGGGGCAGGGCAGGGGGTGGAGCAGGGGCGGGGCCAATTTTTGGGCACTCGGTCTCTAAAAAGTTTGCCATCACTGAGCAAGGTCTTCACTACCTTCTGAAAAAGGCTAGTAAAGCTGGAGCCAGTATGCCAGGACTATAACTCACCAGCAGTTTAACCATCACATTAAACCATGGTTTGTTTATTTTGATACATTGGATAAACAGCATCTTAATGAGTACATGAATTATATTAAACCAAACCAGTTGATGTCACATCAGTAAGATGTGTCAATCCTTTTCGTAATTGGATTCAGCAATAAGATTCTTCTTTTCCAAGATGTAACTCTAGTATCAAAGCAAGTCTATGAAGCAAGAGACCGTTCTTAGAAATCACACAAACAGGGATGTCTACGTGAGTGTCAAAAAAGTCAAGATAGCAGTGTCAGCATGTGATCAAAGCTCCATCCCTTTTCTGCATGTGTTGTAGCCACCATTTTGACATACTTGAAACTTCTCTGTAGACCTCCTTGGAACACAAACTAAAACGAGAATAGTTGGACATTTTAAAATAAATATTTATTAATAAAACACAACACATGGAACAAATAGTTATCACTGGGTAAATGATAAATGATGGCTTTCAGGCTGACAGTTCTTTCTGTTCTCTCTAGGGCTGTTTTGGAATGATAAAAAATTACAAATTTGAATTGTTTCAAATCTCAAAATGTGCTATTTATATTATTTACTATTTTTTCCCTCAGATGGAGAAAATTGGTTTAAAAGGTGGGCGAAACAGATTTATGTTGGGTCCATTTTATTTATTTACAGCAATTGTGTGCCAGGAGAAGAGAATACAATTTTACAGAATGGACTGGTCACGTAGCAGTGTGATGTTACATTTCCTCATGTAATAACTAAATCAGGTTTGTTTAAAGAAAAAACAAAACTCCACCAGTCATTCTGTAAAGTTAATTTTAAAGGTAAAACTATGTTTTATTGAATTTCTTTATTAGTGTGCTTAGTAAGAAATAGGAGAATCTTTCTTTTGATAAGAGTTAGATAACAATGCATTTATGAATGGTGCTGTTTACATTATCTACACTGTCTACCAAGAGAATATTTGAGTATCTTTAGCCTTTTCATCCAAATTAATGAAATAAAAGAAAACACAAATTGCATCTATTTACCCATAATTTCACCTATATCCACACATAGAATATTTGATTTTCAACACAAAAAATAGATGTAACATGAATTTTTACACTATATATGTATTAGAATTTTCGTACAAATCTTTGCAGTTTCACATGGGCAATAATATACTAGAATAAGACCAACTGAATTAAGTTGAATTTATTTTAGAACTATTTATTCATTTAAAACATTTATATAGCCACCCATCTTCTAAACAACTCTGAACCGCTCCCAGTCAAAAGTTAAAACAACATATAAAATCATATTAAAACTATATCAAGCTCCCATTATATCTGAGTAGAAATCATCTAGTGGAATACCCTAAACCGGGGGTAGTCAACCTTTTTATACCTACCGCCCACTTTTGTATCTCTGTTAGTAGTAAAATTTTCTAACTGCCCACCGGTTCCATAGTAATGGTGATTTATAAAGTAGGGAAGTAACTTTACTTTATAAAATTTATAAAGCAGAGTTACAGTAAGTTAAAGCATATAGTAATAATTATTTACCAAATACTTTATGTTGGACTTTTGCTAAGTTTGGTAGAATAAATCTTTATAAAACAACTTACTGTAGTTAAATCTATCTTTTTAGTTATACTTTGCATACATAGAAGCATAAAGTCTGATGAAATTACATTTAATTAATTAAATTATTAATGAGATCCCTGAGGCTGATGCTGTGAAACTAAATACTGGATATCTGGCTCAATTTTTGTAAGGAACAAACAAAGGTCTCCTCTTTCGGAAATATTCAGGCGGTTTCTTTCTTTGGTCATAATATGATTAACAGCACTAAAGCCTGATTCCACAAGATATGAGGTAGAGAAAGGTATCAATAAACTGAATATCATTTTCCACATATTTGGATATAAGACAGGCATTTTTTTACTTTGCCATAGGTTTTCATATCGAATGTTTACTTTCTTCATCATATCTAATTTCTAACAGTTCCTCTTGGCAAGTTGTATCAGCCTCTTCAATATTTGCGGTAAAAGGATTTTTCATCCGGTCATACACCTTCAATTTCAAAATATCTTCAAATCGTTTTTCCATGTCCAATTTAAGTTCGTTGAGGTGGCTACTGAATCTGTCAATATCCTCTGGGTTACATCATCTTTTATAGATGATAATTCAGGAAACTGATGAAATTCTCTCTTCAATAGATTATAATGAAATAGTTCAAGTTTGTCAATAAATAATGACACAATACTTTGGCAACCTATAAGAGTTTTATTAGCTCCTTGAAGCTGCAAATTGACACCATGAAATCTCTTGAAAATATTTGCCAAATAAAAGGCATCATTCATTACTGTTTTTAACTGTTGACACAGATTGGTCTCATTATTACTTTCAAAAAATTGTATGACACTATCATATCATGCTACAAAACGAGCCAAAGATGTATCCTTTGACAACCACTGAACTTCTGTGTGCAAAAGTAACGTAATAAAATCTTCATTATTGTCCTGGCAAAGCTGTCCAAACATTCTATCATTTTTTGAATTGGATTTGATCTTGTTTATGGCTCAAATTATTATAGTTAATGATGAATGGAGAATTGTACTTAGATGTTTTCCTACAAGATGTTGTCTGTGCACCACACAATGAATACATAAAACATTTGGCACTTCTTCCTTCAAATAAGCAACAAATCCACGATAGCGACCTACCATTGATGGTGCTCCATCAGTAGTGCATGCAACAATATTATTCAAAGGAATATTATTTTTTGTAAAGTATGATTTCACAGTATTAAAAATAGATAATCCTCTTGTATCTGTAATGAGATTTATTGCGAATAGCATTTCTTCTCATAATGTATTGTTTTCATCAAAATAATGTACATATGCCATCAATAAAGCATTATTATCTGCAATGGTAGACTTCTCCAATTGCATGGAAAATGAAGAGTTTTTCAACATTAACTGCCATTTCTTCAATTCATTGCTTTACTGTGCTATTGCTTAGGGGCAACGTTTTTAAATTTTCAGGTATATCCTGATGCATTACTGTTGAGATAAATTCTTTTATAGAGGGTATTATTACAGTTTCTCCAATATTATAGCTTTTACCACTTTTCACAATTAATTGTGAAATGCAATAAGCGGCAATTAATCCATCTTCGTTGGCTGCATGTTGTTTCTTAAATGATGTAATGATTGTTGAATGATTTTGAAATTTTTTATATATTTCCTGAAAATATTCAATGGGCTTGTCCTTATCATTTGGATGCTTTGTAGAAAGATGTTCTCGCAATCGACTTGGCTTCATTGCCTCATTGGATAATGTTTTATGACACAATAAACACATTGGATGTTGTTTATTTACAACAGATTCTATGAAACCCATCTTCAGATACTCTGGCAAATAGCCATGAGCGTATTTCTTTTTTTGAGACATGGACTCACAAGCTGTAGGCACGTGCTCACTCTCACAAATCTAACTGTGTACTGACCAGTGCGACCGCAAACTAAAGAGCCTGCACAGTGTATCATTGTCCGCGCATGCCTCTCGCGCATCATGGATTGGGTTTGGGGGGGCGCCAGCTACCAGCTCTGCTTGTCTGTTACAGCTGGGTGGTGTGGGGGGAGATGCGCGAGCTATTCTGAAACGAGGCTCTTTTGTTTGCGGTTGCACTATAACACTATTTAGTTTCACTTACGTAACGTGAACTAAACTTATGCGCGGGCGATACAAATAGTATATTTTCAGAAATTTAAATTGTCACGGGGAATTTTATGAAAACCTAATAAAAATGTTTTTAAATAATGCTATGAATTTTTTTTAAAAAGTCAATTAAATTAAAAAAAATAGTTCCTTGACTTACAAAGTTACAATAGCACTGAAAAAATGACTTATGACCTTTTTTCACACTTACAACCATTGCAGCATCCCCACAGTCATGTGATCAAAATTCAGATGCTTGGCAACTGACTCATATTTATGACGCTTGCAGTGTGCCGGGGTTAGGTGATCACCTTTTGAGATCTTCTGACAAGCAAAGTCAATAGAGGAGCCAGATTCACTTAATAACCATGTCACTAACTTAACAACTGCAGTGATTTTCTTGACAACTGTGGCAAGAAAGGTCATAAAATGGGGCAAAATTCACTTAACTGTCTCACTTAGCAGCATAAATTTTGGCTTCAATTATGGTCATAAATCGAGGACTACCTATAGTTTCTCTCCCTCTTCCATGTTAAATGATATAAGACTTTAAAGGATCTGGGGTTTGAATAGAATAGAGCTGGAAGGGACCTTGGAGGTCTTATAGTCCAGCCTCCTACTCAAGCAGGAGAACCTATACCATCTCAGACAAGTGACTGTCTAGTCTCTTCTTAAAAATCTCCAGTGATGGAGCACCCACAATTTCTGGAGGCAAGCTGTTTCACTGGTTAATTGTCCTTACTGTCAGGAAGTTTCTCCTTAATTCCAGGTTGCTTCTCTCTTTGATCAATTTCCAACCATTGCTTCTTGTCCTGCCCTCTGGTGCTTTAGACAATAGTTTCACGTCCTCTTCTTGGTGGCAGCCCCTCAAATACTGGAATACTGTTATCATGTCACCCCTATTTTTTTTTAGACTAGTCAAACCCAAGTCCTGCAGCCATTCTTCGTATGTTTCAGTCTCCAGGCCTTTAATCATCTTAGTTGCTCTTCTCTGAATTTTTTTCCCAAACTCTCAACATCTTTTTTTTTGATATAGTGACCAAAATTGGCTACAGTATTCCAGGTGTGGTCTTACTAGGGTTTTATAAAGCGGTACTAATACTTTGCATGATCTTGATTCTATGCCTTTGTTTATACAAACCAGGATTGTATTATCTTTTTTGGCTGCCCTGCACACTGCTGGCTCATGGTTAAGTAGTCATCCACTAAGACTCCAAGGTCTCTCTTACAGTTACTGTTTTTGAGCCAGGTCTCGCACTACCAAATTGGGAATCTTTGCATTCTTAATATTTTTATTCCCTTCATGTTGAGAAAAAGGAGTGTCATACAACAATCTAAATGTAGTGAGAACTGTTATATAAATATGAACAGCATAATCAAATTCTTCTTGTTCCTCTACTGGTGAGAATCAATTCTCTGTTTTGTTCATTATTTAGAATGTGTTTGGAGCTCACATGAAATAAATATTACACCAGCTCTGTGGAACTCTGCAATAGCTTCAGTCAATAAAAAAAATAGCAATGGTTTTTTAAGGGGCACTTCATTCAGCAAAAATGGAACATGTAGAACTCAGCAATGATCTTCTCGGAGCACAGGGTGAATCACTGAAACTTTAGTAATGAAAGATCAATTGTAAGTTTTAAAAAATGCTTTAAACATAATAAATGTCCATCTTGGGAAAAATGGCTTTTTTCTTCTGTCATGGTGTCAGCTGTGAGCTTCATTTTTAGAGGGATTTGTGGAATATCAAGGCAAGAAAAACAACCCAAAGTTATTGCCTTGCAGTATATTAGATTCCTGCATATTTTCAGGCACAAGGCCTAGCTATTTTTGATAATTTGAATGGTTGAATGGCTCTAGATGGTTGAATGACCCTGGCAAAACAGCCAACTCCTCTGATGTAGGCATGCCCAATTCTTGCCAGTTTTGAGCTAGACATTTGCACAAGAGTTAATATGATTTTCAACTGTTCTCTATATTTCGAAGGTCAAGGCTGTTCTGAACTGAATTCCAGCTGTCTGATCCCTCAAAGGTCATCCAGAGACAGTGCTAGTCAGAACATTTTAAGCTGCTAGCATGAAGCAGAACCAAGCGATCTATGTGTTTTTTAAGGAGTCACACAGTAAGAGAATGGATGAAAAGAGCCAGCTTCTTGTCTATTTTTTAATTTAATCTTACTCCTATATAAGTGATTCTTTCCTATATGACAGCTGAAATCATCCATAACAATTTAAAATGGTGGATTCCAGTCTTAACTTCCTTCTTCTCTGCCATTGGTTGTACTACTGTACTCCCCAAAAACTGGGAAAAAGCTATAATAATTCCCATTTATATAAAAAAGAAAAGGAATACTTTAAGAAAAAGAAAACAGATTTATTAAAAAAAAACAAGGAAAAGGGAAAATCAAACAAGTATCCTTTCAGTTTATGGAGCATCAATAGTAAACTTTATGCTAAATATTCAAATACAACATTGCTAGAATCTGAACAAATTCCAGCAGACATTAGGATGGGTTTAAGCTGAGTGCTTTCCTCTTGACCATACTTTCCTTTTACAGCAATTAGCAGAAAAGCCGAATCTACCCTATTCACTGCCTTCCTTGACTTTAAGTCTGCTTTGATTCAATATCACTTGAGTTAATTATCACTTGATTTACTTTTCACCTTACTTTTTTGGCCCATTATGAACTGTGCCAAGCAAGTTCTAAATTGTATACTGATGAAGTAAAAACAAAAAATTCTGTTAGGGGCATATCAAAAAGGTCAGAATGCGAATTGTAACAGAGAATTTTATTTTAGCCAAGATAAAACTTGATACATAAATGTCTTCAGTAAAGCCATTGCTACCAAGAAAGTCCATTATTGATTATTTATTTATTAAATTTACATCCCACTTTTTTTTGTACAATTTAAGGGAACAAACATAGTGCTCCCTCCTCATATTTCTCCACAACAGCAGTTGTGCCAGGAGCATAGTTACTCTCAGTGGCATATACCAGTAATATCCTGGTATCATTCAGCAAAGAATTTGCAGTTCAGGTAATCCAGAATTAGTGCAATATAGTTTTCAAACTTATTAAAAAGATCAAGCTCATAATTTCCCTGTCCCCTAAATTTCCTATAGGCAAATGGGATACATGAGTAGAATAAAACATTCTTTTAAAATAGTTCATTTTTTCCCCGAAATATAGATTGTAAATGGATGGGAATGAAGGCTGGTAAATGTGTGCAAAAATGGAAGAGAAAGATGAATCCAGAGCCATGACAGAGGCCTCAGAATTAAAAGGGTGATCGAGAATTTATTAGATGAATATGCATTTTTAGCAGAGTAGGACTGATGCTGACAAAGAGAATCTATAACCTTCCTTTCTTTACAAGTCAGACCTTTAAAACTGTAATAAGATTCCTCTTTGCTCATAGCTGCATTTGGTAGAATGTTTAATCTAATTAACTAAATGAAGCAAAAATATCCCAGATAGAGTTCTCTGTCTGACTCAGGGAGAAAAACCATCGCCTTTGATGGAAGTCAGTGCAACTTTTCTTATTTTGGCATTCAGACAGCATTATTCTTTTTGCTCCTACCTCTGCTCTTTTGTGTGTGTGCTTCTCACCTCACCCCTCATCCCCTTCAGGGAAAAAACTTTTATTTTTGTTTGCATTTGTGTTAAGAGCAGGTATTCATGCAGTTGAACCTCTGGCATAATCACAGTAACCACTGTTTGGTACTTTTTAACTCATCGGTTTCTTTAAGATGAGCTCAAACTGAGATTCACTATAAAAAGGATCTCAAGATTTCAGTCAACCAAGTAGACGGGACATTGTGTTATATTTGCCACCATCTAAACCAGGGGTTTTCAAACTTGGCTCTTTTATGACTTGTGGACTTCAACTCCCAGAATTCCTCAGCCAGGCATGCTCTAATCTACAATCAGCTGCTGAAAAAATTGGCTAGGCTGTATGGGATGATGGTGATCAGTGGTATGAAGTAAGTTAAAATGATATCTTCAAAGATATTGTTGATGTTATTCATTTGTGGGTTGGCACTTTAGAAATAATAATAATAATAATAGTAATAGTAGTAGTAGTAGTAATAATAATAATAGTAATAGTAATAATAGTAATAACAATAATATAAAGTTGGAAGGGAACTTGGGAGTCATCTAGTCCAAACTCCTGCTCAAGCAAGAAACCCTATACTATTTCAGACAAATGGCTGTCCAGTCTCTTCTTAAAAACTTCCGATGTTGGAGCATTCACAGCTTCTGGAGGCAGGTTGTTCCACTGATAAATTGTTCTAACTGTCAGGAAATTTCTCCTTAGTTTTAGGTTGCTTCTCAGATGGTTAGTTTCCATCTGTTGCTTCTTGTCCTGCCTTCAGGGACTTTGGAGAATAGTTTGACTCCCTCTTTTTTATGGCAACCCCTGATTATAAACACTGCTCAGCAACAAAATCACATTTTGCATAAATGCAGGCAGCTAAAGGCAATCTGGGGTTCTGAAAATGTATTCTCATGGCACTTAAATATTCAAATTTATTTCTGACATTCATGCATTAAATTTTCATACATCTTTTTCTGGAAACTAACTTCTATTTGTACACATTTGTGGCAAAGGTGAGAGAAGGAAGTTGCCTTTTTTGCTGGTTGTGTTAGCAGGACACTTACAGCAGGCAAAAGGTTATTTAAATTGATTTTTCTGGATTTGTGTGACATACTGAACCATACACCACCATGCAAACTGGTTCACAAATATCTTACTGCTGTAAAGTAGATTACAATATGATGCCGTAATCTGTAGATTAGTACATCAAGGAAACACGGCTAGCAAGAACATCCATGCAGAATGTGGTTGTTAAGAGCTGATCACTAACTTGATGGAACATAATCAATAAGCAGGGCCTTATTGTTGGATTGGATCCCTAACCCATTCAGTCTGGCAGTCTGTTCTCATGGGGGTCAGTCAACTGCACAAGGAAGCCCAAAAGTCTCCAGGTAGACGGCCATCATAGGCAATCATGGCGATCTTCATGATTTCCATGAATAGCTCCTACCAGTTTTTCGAATCCAGACAACCTCTTTGCTGAAAAGCCTTTTCTTTTCAGACTTTTTCTTATAGATCTAGGTTACAAAAACAAACAGGAACATGATTTTTAATAGAAGGCTGAAAGAAATTACTGACCTTTTTGTTGAGTCCGTGGCGGGAAGCAGACACGAGAAGCAGTTGAAGTTCTCAGTTTTCTTTATTCTGCGTTCAGCTTACAAGTAGATGGCTTCAGCAGCTCCCCAAACCTCCCAACTTCTTATATAGACATTTCCCGGGTAAATGCGATACTTTTCCCACGCCAGCACCCGTGCATGCGCACGGCACTGGCGACAGCCTGTCTGGTCCCGGGCAGCTTTGCACCTGCCCAGGACTGCCTGCAAACGCCCGAGCCGTTTGCAAGGCTCGGGACATAACACCCCTTTCCCCCGGGCTAAAACTACTACCAACATATAATCATTTATTTTATGCAGTGTTCTGCTTCTTAGTGCTCCTATCGTTACCTGGCTTTTGTTTAGCCAGCAATGTTATGTAATCCTCTAAGTATTTAGGAGACTTCTTTGCTCTCTGTGACCTTCTCAGCTCGGGGTTACTAGCATGAGTTCCCTGACTGGAGGGAGATGTGAGCCTGTTCTCCTTATTTTGCCTTGGTGCCTTCCAAGGACGTGCCCCGATGCCTGGCCTGCTTGCTTGCCTACCGGGCTCGTCAGGCCAGGGCTTCTGTCACTTTGTGACCTGGTTGACCTGCCTAGCTGTAGACCCTCGGGCCCCTTGAAGTGATAGCCACTGCTGGGCGTCTCTGTTGAACCTCCTAGGTCCATCCAAGACCTGTCAGGAGGCTGTCCATTCCCTGAACCCCGTTCTGTGTCCGGGCTTGTGTGGGTTTCGGTACTTTCCCAAAACTCAGTTACTCCCTGATTTGGGCTAGAGGTGTTGTAGTCGGGACTTGGTTCCTCGACCACCTCCCTGTATGTTTGACCCCCTGTAGAATTTGGGGTAAGGTCAGGCCAACCTTGGGGATTGTGTGCCAGCTCTCTTGCGGGGAATGATTTGTTGGGATGCCCCGGGTATCCTCTGTGACTGGAGTGCTGTGTGATGTGTGTGGAAAGTGAGTATGCCCCCGGGGTGACTCCCTGGCTGGAGTAGGCGTGGATGCCTGGTAATTAGGTAGGCTCATAGAATTCTTGTTCGGAGCTCTCGTGGAACCCTGGGATGGGCCGTTTGTAGCTCCATCAGTGGAGATGGGCAGCAGCTCGTGCCCTTCCCTTTGCTCCAAAGGGTCCCCCTCCCCCCTGGAAAAGACCCAGGAGTCTCATCTGAAAAGTCCCGCCGAGGGCGGAGTTGGTCGATGTGCTGACGCAGGACACGACCGTTGTCCAGGGCTACCTCGTAGGAGAGAGGACCTGTGACCCTGGAAATAGAAGTGGGGACCCATGTATGACCAGGCCCGTAATTGCGAGCCCAAACCGGGGCACCCACAAGTAGTTGTCTAGGTGCCCTAGGATGTGAGGTAGATGAAGGCAGTCTGTCCGGATGCACCCGGTCAAGTCTAGTAGTAAGTTGGCGCCCCCCACGAAGTTCAGCTGGACTTCTCCCTGTAGAAGTGGACGGTGTGGTGCGATAAGAAAGGAGAAAGTCAGCCAACCTGTGATGCCAGTCCCCGTAGGTGAGTCTTTTCAATGCGTCCTTTGTGATGCGCACCATACATTCAGCCATACCGTTGGTGGACGGGTGGAAGGGTGCAGACGTGGCATGACGAATCATGTTTGCCTGTAAGAAAGCTTGGAACTCGGAGGAAGTGAATTGAGGGCCGTTGTCGGACACAATGACATCTGGCAGCCCGTGTGCAGCAAAAATCCCCCTCAGTACCTGAATAGTCTTTGCAGTGGTGGTGGATGAGACAGTTACAACCTCAAGCCATTTCGAATGGCTGTCAACAAGGACCAAGAAGAACTGGCCCTGAAAGGGTCCAGCGTAGTCAATGTGCACCCTAGACCATGGGGACTGTGTTTCCTCCCATCTCTGCACGGGAGCTTGGGGCATCTCTGGGCGAGATCGTTGGCACAGGTGGCATGCATGCACCTTAGCCTCAATATCTTTATCTAAACCAGGCCACCACAAGTGGCTGCGCGCAAGAGCCTTCATACGAACAATGCCAGGATGACCCTCGTGGAGGGATTCTAAGACCCTAGTCCTCATTGAGGTGGGAATGACAACTCTGTTTCCCCAAAGCAGACAACCTGAGAAAGGGACAGCTCGTTCCTTTTGGACCAGAAACACTGAAACTCAGGACTAGGGCAGTGCTCAGGCCAACCAGACAAAACCCAGGAACGGACACGTGAAAGTGTGTAATCTGTACCTGTTTCAGCGGTAACATCCCTGGCACTAAGAGGGAGCTCGGCAAGGCTTGGATTGATAGAATGTTGACAGCTGGCGCAGGGTCAGCTTCTACTACTGGCAGAGGCAATCTACTGAGGACATCAGCATGGCCCATTTCTTTTCCAGGCTTGTGGAGTAAGGAAAAATCATATGCAGACAAAAAGATAGACCACCTAAGCATTCTAGGGGAAATGATTTGGGAAGTCTGCTTACGTGTGGTAAACAGTCCCAGCAGAGGCTTATGGTCAGTGAAGACCGTGAAGTGCCTGCCATATAGAAAGTCATGGAATTTTTTAATTCCAGCAACAACAGACAGAGCCTCCCTGTCTATCTGAGCGTAGTTGCGCTCAGCAGAAGACAATGTTCTGGAGTAATATGCAACAGGAACCTGAGTTCCATCAGACCTGAGGTGGCTCAGGACAGCTCCAACCCCGTAAGGGGACGCATCACAAGCGATCCACACAGGAAGAGACTCGTTGACATGTGCAAGTACACTGTTAGAAGTGAGCAAAGCCTTGACTTAGTTAAAACAACCCTCATGCGTTTGTGACCACTGCCACATTGCTTGCTTGTCTAGTAGCCTGTGAAGAGGCTCAGCTACACTAGCTTTTTGTGGAAGAAAAGAATTGTAGAAATTCAGGAGGCCCAGGAAGGCCTGAAGTTCGGCCTTGGACTTTGGCCTAGGTGCTTCTAAAATAGCAGTCAGTTTGGATTCAGCAGGGTGAATCCCTGCAGCATCAATTTTGAACCCCAGAAATTCAGTAGAAGGCACCCCAATCATGCATTTGTCTTTTTTGAGCTTGAGGCCTGATTTCCTGAATCTTAACAGAACAGCTCTTAGCCTTTCAGCTAGAATGTGTGTGGAGTCTCCTGCAATTAAGACATCATCAAAGTAGGGGCAAACCCCCGGTAAGCCCCGCAGTGTGTTTTCCATTACGCTTTGGAAAATCCCAGGAGCGACATTCACTCCAAACTGCAGCCTTTTTACCTTAAAGGCTCCCCTGTGTGTCACAATAGTCTGAGCTATAGCAGCATCATCATCAACAGGCAGCTGTTGATACGCTTGAGCTAGGTCAAGCTTTGCAAAAACGCACCCCCCCTTGAGGGAGGCCAGAATATGACTGACCACAGGAACAGGATAGGCATGTTGCTGCAATGCCTTATTCAGAGTGCATTTGTAGTCAGCACAAATGCGAATGTCCCCATTTGCCTTTAGAGGCGTGACAATGTGGGTCTCCCAAGGACTGGAATCAACAGGTTCTAGGATTCCCTGTTGGATCAGTTTGTCTAACTCAGTGTCAATTTTACTCTTTAAAGCAAAAGGGACCCTTCTTGCTTTAATTCTAATGGGAGTGACAGTGGGGTCTAGCTTTAAGGACACAGAGGGTCCTTTGAATGTGCCCAGCTGGGGGCTGAAAACATCTGCAAATTCTTTGCAGACTTCCTGTAGGTCGAGTGTTTGTAAACTGTTGAGTCCTGTGACGTGTATCCCCAGGGCCTCAAACCAATCGAGTCCTATGAGACTCGTTCGTTCACCCCCTACTACTAATAAGTCTAGTGGACTTCAAAACTCTTGTATTGCACGTTAAGGGTGGCCTCCCCCTTAACACACACTCTTGAATTTTGAAAATCTGTTAACACAATGTCAGAAGGCCTTAACTGGGCCTGAGTTCCACTACCGGAACAAATCTTCCTAAATGTATGCAAGGAGATAATTGAAAAGGCAGACCCTGTGTCTAGTTCCATAGATAATGGACCCCCTTGTAGCTTCACCTTGAGTGACAGCTTTTTCTTAATTGGCTTGTGTGTGCCTGTCCTAAGGATGCTTCTTCGCGAAGCGCAAAACCCTACCCTATTCTGGCTGGGGACCCTGGTACCTTTCAGGCGCAGTTCTTCCTGAGGTTGTACCTTTCGTCGGCCCAGACACACAGCTGCAATGTGTCCTGGTTTGCCGCATGCCCGGCAGGTAGCGGAGCGGAACTTGCAGTCGGTTCTCCTGTGGCGACCTCCACAGCCGATGCACTTGAGCGGAGCTGAAGAGCTTCCCTTCTGTTTTTCTTCCTTCGTGGGGTGGAGACGGTCGACTTCCTCGTCCGGATCCTCCTCGGAGTTTCTTTGGACGTCGTCCTGGTGCACGGAGGCAACCTCTGGACTGTTTCTGATCGGCCGCATGTTCTTGACAGCGCCGCCTGCTGCTTCTTCTGCGGTGACTTCCCTTAAGGCATCTTGGTAGGACAATTCTTCTTTAGCGAAAAGTCTTTGTTGTAGATCTCGATGCCTTAACCCGCACACGAATCGTTCCCTCAGTCGTTCTTCGAGGTCTTTGAACTCGCAGTGCTTGGCGGCCTTCCGTAATGCGGCGATGAATTCTTTGGCCGACTCACAGGGCCGTTGATCCCTCTGCTCGAAGGTGTGGCGCCATGCGATGACGGACATCTTGGGGTGGAAGTGCTCCTTCAGTAGCTTCTTCAGATCTGCGTAGCTGACAGACTCTACTGGAACAGGTGCTGCAAGTTTTTCTGCGATGTCGAAGGCGTCTTGACCGCAAACACAAAGCAGGGTGGCAGCCTTCAAGCTCTCTTCCCTCACTTGGTTTGCCTTGAAGTAGTTATCCACCCTGGCTACGTATGACTCCCACCGCTCTGGATGTGAGACGTCGAATTCCGAAAGCCTTCCGATTTTTGCCATCTTCAGGAGACGGGTCTATCAGCCAGCCTACCCCCGAATGCGCACTGGATTGGCGTGTAGCTGCCGAGTCGACGCCGTTCCGCCGCTCAGGACTCACTTGGGTAAGCTTACACTTCTTCCTTTCCAGGCGGTGTAAGGCAATCCCACCTTCGTCGCCAGTGTTGAGTCCGTGGCGGGAAGCAGACACGAGAAGCAGTTGAAATTCTCAGTTTTCTTTATTCTGCGTTCAGCTTACAAGTAGATGGCTTCAGCAGCTCCCAAAACCTCCCAACTTCTTATATAGACATTTCCTGGGTAAATGCGATACTTTTCCCGCGCCAGTACCCGCGCATGCGCACGGCGCTGGCGACAGCCTGTCTGGTCCCGGGCAGCTTTGCACCTGCCCGGGACTGCCTGCAAACGCCCGAGCCGTTTGCAAGGCTCGGGACATAACACTTTTCATATTTCAATTTTCTAAAAATAAGCAAATACTATTATTCTTCTATGGTCTTTAAAAAAGTGAGAAGCCATTTTGTATTCCTCTTTGAAAGGATAGCTGTGTTATATAAACAAATTCATAATAATACATTATTAAAATAATAAAACAATAAAATTAATATTGCAAAGCAGAAATAAAGTGTTTGGGCTTCACTTTTAGATGCAACTTTATACATTTTTTTTCAAGTTTCAAATAATTTGTAAAACTCCCAGAGTCACTAGGGACCGAGTGGCATGTAAATTTAATTCATCATCATCACCATCATCATTATCATCATCACAAATCTTTTTTTATATACCAATTGGATTAAGATTATAAAGGTTGTGCAATTTAGTGATACAACCCCAACAAATTAACCTGGGAGTAAATTCTTCAGAATGTAGTGGGATGGATGACCAACTGCATTGATAGCCATAATATTTGTCTTCTCTGTCATCTTTCTCTGCCATAAAACTTAGTAAAGAAAGTATAGCTTATACGGATGTAAATATTTTTCATACCTTAAGCTAGTGGTTGTCAACCTTTTCTTCATCACAGACCCCCTTTAAATATCTTTTGTGGCCACGAGCCATGGCCATGGACCACCAAGACTTAAAATTTAAATCATAGCATTTCTTTAAGCCCTCAGAGGTCCACGGACCACAGGTTGAGAACTACTGCATTAACCAGTTGTCTGCTTCCATAGCATTCTGTTGAAGAACTGGAATGATCAGAATACCATAGAGTGACATAGTGAGAACTGGGCCTTCTGAAGTGTAGTGTAGTGTAGTATAGTATAGAATAGTATAGGTCTCCAATCTTTCCGGGCTTACAGCCCAGAGGGAAGGAGAGCAGTTTCCAAATCAGTGTGTGCGCACATGCACACGCAAATGGGGCACTAGCAGCCCTGTTCATGCATGTGGCACATGCTGGCACTGTGTGAATGCATGAATGGCTGCGCACCTCCTGCAATGGCTAGGTAATGGGGCCAATAGCCACAGCAGGATGTGTATAGCCGATCATGCATGCACACAGCCATGCACCCCCCATGGCAGCTAGCAGACCCATTTGAGCATGCACAAACGGGCTGTGCACATCCATTGGGCACTAATGGCTCCATTTGTGCATGTGCAAACTGGCCACACATACCCTCCTGCCACTAGCAGTGCTGTTCGTGCCTGCACACATGTGCAAATGGGGCCACGGGCACTAGCACAAGTGGGGGGAATGCGTGCCATGTGTGCATGCATTGGACAGCCATTTCCATGGCCTACTGGCCAAGATCTCCTGGCCTCCTGGGCCATGGCCCTTAGGTTGGGGACCCTTGTAGTATAGTGTAGTGTAGTATAGTGTGGTACAGTGTAGTACAGTTTAGTATAGTTTAATATAAAGAGCTATGGTAACACAGTGGTTAGAATGCAATATTATAGGCTAATTCTGCTGACTGCCAGTAGTTCAATTCTCACTGGCTCAAGGTTGATTCAGCCTTCCATCCTTTTGAGCTTAATAAAATGAGGACCTAGAGTGTTGGGGCAATATGCTGACATTATAAACCATTTAGAGAGAGTTGTTAAACACTGTGAAGCAATATATAAGTCTAAGTGCTATTGTTATTGCTATAGTATTGGTTGCTGATGTGAATAGGGAATGTATGTAGGGGGTAAGTTGGCCACATCTTCCTTACTCCTGTATTTAAGGTGCACATGTTCAAATCTTGCTCAGTTACCCAAAGAAATCTATGAAGGCATTTCTCATTCAGCTGATGCCTTTTTGGAAACAGTGAGTCATCAGGCGCTTATGGATCACTCAAACCCCTTTCTCTCCCTAATAATCCTACTTCTAGGGAGATATTGATTCTTCACCGTTGGCTGCCTCTTGGTATTCCGCAGCCCATTTTTGTCTGTGTAAATCGCTGTGCTGTCATTTTCACGCAGCAATTACCTTCGCTGATTTCTTTCATCCCGAGTCCGTTGCCAGAAAACTAAACTTTATATTGACAAAACACAATAGAAATAGAAATGGGAGGGAGACCGTGTGCCTAACAGAAGTTTGAAGAACAAAACTGAGGGAAAATTTTTATTTTCAGGAGGAAAACTTTTTTGTGCTCAGATATTCCAGAATTGTCACTTCAGGTGAGACCTTCACCTGTTGTGTTGTCACTGAAAATTGCTCCTGGTAAATAAATAACCTGATAACCTCATGAACTCTATAGAGAATGTAATTCTTTCTGTCCTTTGGAGAATTATAATTTTATGAAGATATTTCTTAATAGAATTTGCACTGTGCATATCAAATCACAGTTCCCAGGATTCTTTGCAATAAGACATGATGGTTATGTTTGTCCTCTTGAGGTTATATGACCCTGTATGTGGTTTGCGCTGAGACAAGTGTGCCTTGGAGGAGGCACTGAACATTATAGATTGAACATTATAGATTTCCTGTCCTCATAAACTTATTTTTTCACATATTCAACATGCAAACAAACCATGTTCTTATCTCTGATAATTGCTAATGGGCAAGATAAGTTTTTTCAGGAGAGGAATCTATTTCCTTTTCACCTCAGACATGAAGAGGCTGTTGGAACTTATGCATCAAAAATTCTTATTTTTCTAGGGACAAAATATTTTTCATGACTGGAAAATATGGCATTTTCATAGTTTAATTAATGTTTTTAATTCAGGTGTCTAGATTCTCAAGAAATTAATAAAAATCTGTGCCATTTTTGTGAGGGGCAAAGTTTGACTTACTGCTTGTTTTAGAGGCTGAAAGATAATTCAAGATGAAGTTGTTAAAAAGCAATAGGTAATAACTGCATTTTAAGGTCCAATTTTGTTCCTCCTAATGTTTAGATATGTCATTTTTCCTGAGCAATATCATAATACATTGCAACTAAAAACTGATTATCTAAGTCATCTGTATGGTCTGTTATATTGAATTACAGAAAATGTTTATGAAATCCTTATGAAATGTTTAAAAAGCATTACATAAATGTGAATATTATCATTTAGAAAGAATCTCAGGGAAGGCTTCTTAAGTAATTATGATAGGAAGTTGGTAAGAATTAGTATGATATGCAGCTCCAGAAAATTTTATCTTGTATACCACACTGTGTAAATTATATCTCTTCAACCTTCAGCAGAAAGAGCACCCAGGTTCTGCTTTCAGACTTGAAGGCATTTTGTTATTAAATGTATACGCCTGGCCAGAGAGTGCTCTCACTTGAACGGAATCCTCATTCCATCAGGGAATAAAATTTTAAGTCATCTGTCCAAAGCAGCTTCATACAGTACAGAGAACAGAAATAGGGCCTGAGTTTAGATAACAAAGTATCCAGAATTGTGATGCTCGATGCAAGTTGTGAAATTAAAATCTTTTTTTCTTCATCTTCTTTAATACGTTCCTGCTCCTGCCTATGCACATCTAGAATAGGGTGGTTTTCTCTAAGCACATTGTGGGAAAAGGAAATTATTACTTTTTTTAAAAAAGTAAGCTCATCCAGAGGAATTTTCTTACTTTTATTGTTGGTTTCTGAGTTAGCATTTGCCTTTCTTGTTGGATCCGAAGGCTTTTGATTGCTTTGCATAAACCATTTGTGTAAAAAGGAGGGGGAATGAAAAGAAACAGCTGTAATCTTAGACATTTCTAAATGTTAATATAAATTATAGAAACCCTGAAAATATTAGAAAATTCATAAAACACAGACTGTTTGATCACTCCTTAAAGTTAGCAGAAACCACCATGTACAAACTGAAGCTTTTAAAATGCATAAATATTGTTGCTTGGATGCAACCTATTTTCATGTTTGGTGGACTTGTAAAGTTATTAAAGCCTTCTGAATTATGATTTGGTGGAACATTCAAAAGGTTTTTAAAAGGAAGATTAAGTTTACTCCCCAACTGTTTCTTTTGGGAATTTTCGTGGACTTTAATGTTAAAGAAACTATTTTAATGTTGAATTTAATAACAGCAGCAAGATTACTGGTGGGTCAATATTGGAAGAAGGATACTCTGTCTTCTTTAGAAGAATGGGTATTTAAGGTTTCTAATTTAGCAGAAATGGCTAAAATTTCTGCTTATTTAAAGGACCATTCACAAGAGAGATATTTTAACGTATGGAGAAGATGGATAGAATATGTTCAGAAGAAATATGGAACTACAAAGTTTCACTTATTCTCTGAGTAATGATTTTATTTATAAACTTATGATTTTAAAGTTTGAAGAAAGTTAAGGGTTTTTATGATTTTGTTCATTGTATAATTAGTAAACTTAAATAGATTATGTTTAATATGTTTGCATAATCCTGTATTTTGCTCTGGGAAGTCGGGGTGGGTGGGGGGAGGGGGGTGGGGGGTGGATGGGTTGAAGTTTAAGTAGTTCAGATAAAGTAGAAATAGTTTTATTGTATATAATATTAATGTTTTAATTTTGAGAGAGGAACTGCTTGGGCATTTCCCCTGGACCGCATCAAGAGGGAGGAGAAGAAGGTGAGAAGTAAGTAGGAAGGTTGAGGTAAGGAGGAGAGGGGGTGAGTGAAGAAAAAGAGGGAAAGAAGTTGGTTTGAGGTGGGATGTGGTTTGGAGGGAAATGGGCGGGCAAGACTGAATGTGGTATGTATCAATTTGTTTTATTTTTTATCTGAAGTATTTGTAAGATTGTTATGTATTGTAAAGTTGAAAATAAAATTTTTTACAAAAAAATGCATAAATATTGATCTTCGTGGGCTTTTGTACATTTTAGAAGGGAGCGCTTTTTTTGTAAAATAATATTTATATACTACTAAAACCATCATAACCTGTAACTGGACAAAATGGTGCATCATAGGGAAACACTTTTTGAACCAATGTACCTCAAATGGGATAGTTTAATGGCTTCAGAATCCAAGACCCATGACTTCAAGGGAATGAAACTTGGGAAATTGTGGCTGCTTCAGTGCTACTAACTGCTCTTGCAGTCATGTGATCTTCATTGTCAGCATTCTGTGACAGTTTCCCAGCCAATCTCACAATCCCTCATTCCCTCCCCCATCCAAAAACAGTCACTTTCTTCCCTGCTAGGAAGGGAAGGGAAAGGGGAAGAGAGAGGAAGGAATCACTACCTTCCCAGTGCAAGCCACCTATCCATATAATCCTCGACTTGTATCTTTCCTCAGTAACCTTCCAAGACTTGTGTCATCCCCCACCTGACTCCATGACCTATGTAGCATGTTTTGTGCATCTTCATGTGCCCTCCCTGACCTGTATAGCCCCCTGTGTGCCTTAGACCCACACAACATCTCTTGCATACCCCAGGCACCTTTCCTAATCTACTCTTCCCATCTTGCTCCCTGCCTGATCCATTTGGCATTTCTGGCACACACACACTTCCAACCCATCTCTCATGCACCCCTGCACAACACATAACATTGCTGATTCACATCCTCGTGCACTCCCTCACTCGCTCTTTCACCCAGCAGCAGCTACTTGCTTGCCTGCTGGCCTTATGAGTTTCTGCTGGCTTCCCCACTGAAATTCTCCCTTGAAGCTTCCCAAAAATCAAAGTAATTAGGGAAGTTGGCAGGAAGAAGGAAAGGAAAAGAAAGAAAAGGAAAAGAAAGGAAAGAAAAGTTAATGGGAAAGCTGGCAGGAAGTCAGAAGTCACCGTTGCTTCCACTGCTTTTGGGGGGGGGCACCCATGGTCATTTTGTTTGTTGTTATTTAGCTAAGAAAATACCTTTGAAATGATGGCCCAACAGGGCACAAATTGCCCTTAAAGCTGGTTTGATACTTTTCATTCTCAGCTGTCTGTACCCAGTTATATATTGGGTACATATTTTGTAAGAAGCATTACTCACATAAAACTTTGTTTCTCCTGGTTCTTCAAGCATTATAAAGATACAAAGAATTTCTAGATTACAACTTTTTTATGAGAAGAGAGAATGGAAATATAGTGGTGATCTGAGAGTATTGAATTATTTACAAATTAACTTATGGAAGGGACTCTGTGACAGAAGTGAGAAAGTTTCATAAGAAACTAAACTATAATATTGTTGGCTTATTAGTGACTTAACATGATATTCAATTGTTAGTTTTAGATGCTGTCAAGTATCATGTAGCTAGGAAGTTCGAGGAAATTACGGTACACAGATTTCAATAAGATATCTTTAATGCTGGTTTGGGGTAATTACAGAATCTCTAGACTCATTTAAGATAATTAATTGTGGCAAAAACTCTTTTAATACTTTGAAATGCTTTTCCTCAGATTTCTCTCCCATTTGTGCTCAGCTGTAATTTATGAGATCACCTATCACCTTTCTCAGACTCTCCCCAGAGCATGGTCTGTAGTTGGCTTACTGCTTGGGGAATGGCTTAGTGTGTCATGCAAATGTAGAATTGTGTTTTGCTAAGGGTTATAGTGGATATAAAAAGTCTACACTTCTCTATTAAAATGCCAAGTTTTTGAGATGTAAAAAAATCAAATTAAGATAAATCACTTCAGATTTTTTCCACCTTTAATATAACCTATACACTGTACGATTCAATTAAAAAACAAAGTGAAATATTTTAGGAGAACCTGGCTGTTTGGAACATCTTGATCCCAGGGTACGATCTGTTCCCACCCTCCCAACCTTTCGTAAGGGCCTGAAGACTTGGTTCTGCCACTTGGTGTTTGATGGACCAATAGCAGATCCCATCTCAGCCCCTGCAGCCCCTGTTCCCTCCTTCTCCCCTTCTTTTTATCATAATTTATATTTTCATTGCATACATACATACATGTGTCCAAGTTGTTTTAGTAATCAGCTGAATGACAGCTCACTAAACATTGTTGTTTTATAGCAGGGGTCTTCAAACTTGGCCCTTTTATGACTTGTGGACTTCAACTCCCAGAAATCCACTGGCTGAGGAATTCTGGGAGTTGAAGTCCACAAGTCATAAAAGGGCCAAGTTTGAAGACCCCTGTTTTATAGCCTTTTGATATTTATCTTCTAAAACAGTTTCTTTCAACCCCCATTTGAAGAAATTTTAAATAGATTGTAGGCACCAGCTAATTTAAGCCATTAGGCTGGAGATGTACCACCTGAAGTTTCATGGCCATGTGCAGCCATCAGAAGCTTTTCAGTCTCCTGAAAACCCAAAAAGTGGTTAACAAATTAGAATTCTTAATGTGAATTGAAGGGGAAATTGTGAAATACATAATTGGAAGATAATCATAATGATTATAGTTAATTTTAATTCAGCTTAAAGGTAAATCAAACATTTTTGGAGTCTTCCCCCCCCCTCATTATTTTTGTAAAGTGTGCATTTAAAGAACTGATGATCAATCCAGGTATATACTGCGCTAAACAATGGGAATTGTCAACTTCTCTTTCTGTTATTTGCAAACATTTCTTCCAATGTTCTTTTTAATGTCATTTTATTTCTTTGCATTTTTCATTTTATTTCTTTCTTCCTCATTTCAGTTTCAAAGGGGGATATCAAAAAGGTGGGAGGGGAGAATTATTTTTTAATAACTATCCCAAACTATATTCCCAAAAAGAAACAGATATCTCAAAATGGAAGTATTTACATTACCTGATTTTATTTCCAAGCTCTCATTGTTCCCAGTTGTCAAAGAACAACCAACCATTGCTTCTCTAGAGTTACTACAGAAACATGACAAAGCAGGCACCATATTATTCACTTGGCTTTATTACAGTTATTCTAAGGAGTAGGAAGAGGTTAGAAATCAATGCCATACTGCAAAGCTGGCTGAGGAATTCTGGGAGTTGAAATCCACAAGTCTTAAAGTTGCCAAGGTTAAGGACCCCTGCTGTACTGCAAATCTAGCTTTGCTATATTCTGGTAGGTGATGAGGTATATCTGCAGATCTAGGGAGAAGAAAAAGGAGTTAGGATGGAAATAATTGCACCATCTGATTAAAGGGTTCTTTAAAAACAAACTAAAGGAACATTTAATAATAGAGGGAATAGGGTAAAGTGGAAGGAACAAAGCTGCATCATCACTTCTAATCAGTAGACTCAAGACGGGTAGCAATCACTGTGGTGTTGGAAATGGGAACTTGGAATGGAACAAAAAGGAATTGAAAGGGGTCACAGCTGCTAGGCAAGATGTTTTTCTCCTACTGTTTTGTGTGGCTAGATTACAAAAGAAAAATCAGAAAGTGAATCAGATCTCCACGTTATTGGTCTTCACTGTTGATGAGATTGAGAAGATCAGAGAAGGTTTATTCTATTCAGATTAGGAAGATGGACTGGGACATTGAAATAGCAGTAGAATTTGAGCTCTGCTATCAGAAAGTTAAAAAAAAAAAACCAGTAGCAAGCAACCTTTCCCCATATCCTGAGCATAAGCATGGTTGTCTTGTGATTCTCAAGCTTCTGTAGCTTTTTAGGAATAGTCTTCCTAAGGCATCTGATATACGGACTGCCAACTGAGAGACCAGGAGGATGTTCTGAACATCCATATTCATTGGATGGGGTGAAGAATTCTGTTTATGTGGTAGTTACCTTCCTTTATTTTCTCTATTTGTCACATTTCCCCAAGAACTCATTTTTTAATATATTTAGGGATTTTACTTCACTCACTTCAGAAGATTTCTAATTAAAACTTTTCCGCTGTACAAGCCTGCATAGTTATACAGCTAACCATTGTGTTTTAGGACTGGAACAGAGTTTATTCTGGATTTTAGTGCTTAGATCCAAAGCACTTTTCTTTCTGCTTTTCCCAGAACTGGACTAAAGGAAGAAATGCTTGGTAGAAGGGCTATAAGAGTTTCCAGACAGACAAAGAGAACATTCAGCCTGATTGGTCCATTTTAAGTAGCCTTTACTTAGTTTTTGAAGAAGTTTGCCATTCAGGTTTTTAAGTTATCTCTCCTCCCTTTTTACAATATCTACTCCAACGCTGCTGTGGTCTTCTGTAATAAACATCATAAGTTGAAGCAAATGTGCTTTTTAACCAGTTTTCATTTTTTGGCTAATGTTTAGCATTTGTGTAAATCATCTGAAAACGGGCAAAGAGTTAGGAACAGAAAAAGAAATATTTTTTTCTAATATTTAACATATAAATGATGTTTAGCTATTCTAGTATATAAAAATAAATGTATATCTGCTCAGATTTTTAATTCCATATTTTGGTAATAGGAAAAATATTATGTTACTTTAATATTTTATATATAGTTCATAGGAGACTTGATCTGAGATACTACCTATTAGGGCAACAAATTGTAGATATCCAAGTCACCCCTATGAAAAATGAATTTCTTTGGTTCAGTTATGGAAGTCAAATCTGTTTCATGTGTGCAATGAAAATGTCTCTTTTAGAATCAAAAGTAACAGTGTTCCATGCACTGTGGAAAATGTCTGTGGACAACGCTGACTCCCTTGGCCAAAAGAACTGAACTGCATACTGTGACCTAGAGTCAGACATGACTGGACAAGGAAATCTTTACTTCTTTTGTTAATTGTTTCAGAATGTTCTTAAAATTTTTAATTCCTTTTTATGATTATATTGATATTTACTAGCTACTCTGAGAATCTTTTTGGCTTTTAAGGCCAATTTTCAGAGGTATTTTTGGTATTTAACACCAGGCTTCAAGATTTTTTAGTGTTACTCACCAGGACACCTTGTAATGGGCAAGACAATAAATATGATTTGTGTTGTTTATTGGCTGTGAAAAAGTGCTTGTTTTCAAAAAATAATAAAACCACAATTTATTCATCAGGTACAAAAACAACCGAAATAATAAAAATGTTAAAACGCAATAAAAACCAGTTATGAAAAATCCTTGTATAGTATATTAATACGGCACAATAGCACCCCCACCTCAGCATCTGGATACGTTGACACCATACTAGGGTGTCTAAGCAAACCAGAAATAATTTTATTTTTTTTTAAATGGCAAGACAGCATGCTACACCACACCAGCTTATTAGAACAAAATTATTGTCAAGGGTGTCATGGACCTCATAGACACAAGTTGAAAATAAAAATGATAGGTGGTTATGACCCAGTGGTTTGTTGTGAAGTGAACTTATTTCTTCAGAGAAAAGACAGTAATAAGTTGTGGTATTAGAGAGCACCCCTGATGCTATTGAGAGTGATGAGGAACAATTTTGCTGCTTTAAGAAATAATCATCTTGTCATTGGCCAGGCCTACCTTGCAAACTGTTCGAAAGAAGCTTTTGATAGGAGCTCAACACTCCTGTCAATGGGTGGCAACTTCCTTTGGGTTGGGATTTGCTCCCCCAAATTAGCTGAAGGTCCAGGCGATCACCAACTTTTAAAAATCTTTTTTTGTTCGTTTATTTGGGAGCAAGATTAAGAATAGAAATAGGAGGAAGAAATCATTAGGAGGCAAATTAATTCAGCTTCCACCTACATACTATATCAATACTTGCAGTGTTTATGCCTTCAATGAAAAAGAAATGAATGATCAAACCCTACAAAGATCTACCAGTTCGTAGAGAAGCTTTCCAGCATTTCAAAGGACCTGTGTCATTATTGTGCAATCTTCTGCTTTATATATTCAGGTTAATAATATTTCATGCTAATCAGGTTAAAAAATATTGCAGGGAATATTTATTTATCAAATTTATTATGGTCCTCATCTCACAAAGAATGATACCGAGTAGCATATAACGATTAATTAGAACTCTAAATATATAAAAGCAGGTATTATTAAAATGTAACCACAAGGCACAAAAGAGAGTGAATGTCAAGATTTTACCTGTCTCTTGGGACCCCCATGCCTGATGGCATAGCCGAATCTTGAGGGACTTCTAGAATAGATCATTAAAAGAGATGGAGCTAACCTCATTTGGAGGGTGGGGTAAAGAATGTTCCATAATGTACTCTATGAACAAAGATTTAATTGTGTTTGGGTTTTTTTTACCATAAAAAAGTCATTCAAAATATTAAAAGATATACTGTTAATATTATCAATATTATATCTATATGGATCTGTATGGGTAACCATGAAATCATCAATCTGTTTTAAACAATTAAACAGAACCAATGTAGACTCTGCTCTCAAAGTAGACATTAAAGCACTGAGTTATAATGAACATCACTACTGCAATATAGAAAACTGACTGACTTAACTGGAGAACATCCAGTTGGTAATGACTTTTAGCATAGTAGGGAAACCTGGTTTGAATGAAATTCATTATTTTATAGTGCTTGGCATCCTCTTCTGAGGATCTGTATCTCTCAGAGACCCTGTTGGTTATAGTTACAGTTGGGGGGGGAGACAAGCTGCTGAATCCCAGCTGTCAGATCAAGATCCATTGTTCCTGTGCTTTACCCAGAATAATAATAACATGAAATAAAACTGGCAGCCGGCATGTCAGCCTCTTCTTTCTGCTTGTCATTATTACATGTACTAGCAAGGATGTCTCACCAATATAACAGTTGGTGCTAAGTGCTTTTTGTCTGACAAGCTGCATGGAGTGGCAAGGAGAATGGGGAAAAAAAGCAATGGGAAACCAAGGCATTAAGAATTCTGGTAGGTTTTGTTTGCAGAGCATTCTAAAAGAGACTTTGGTTTGCTATTTCTTTTCCAGTTTATTCTGAATTACATCACATTTGCCATTTATTTTATCCTTTGCTATTAATGCTCCTTCCTACATTACTGCAGCTGGAAGAAAGAACAAAAAGAGAGTCAAAAAGATACAATGATCATACCACATTTGGCTCATTTAATCATAATCACAAATTTTTGAAGAAAAGCTGTTGCAGAAAATCCAAAACCTCTTGGTTAAGAGAAAAAAAAACAAGGGGGAAAGACCACATATATTGTTTGAATACTGCATTCAATATCAATTATGTGTTAGGAAAGTAAAATGAAATAAGATTTTTCTAAGAAAAACTCTAGTTTTGGAAAGAGAAAAATATTGACTATCAATAGATAAAGTGGGAAAATTCCCACCCAGTCCTGAAATAGATTGATACATTACCAATGGAAGAGAATATTTGTAGCTCACAGCTGATCTGGTGCTCTTTGAGCTTCATCATTTTCTTGCAGCTGTCTCAATACTCTGATAAAGTTACCTAGTTGGGTAATGAAATGTCTGCAAGAAAACAACCAAGCTCAGAAAGCACCAAGGAGTCCACGATTGATGGATGATCAGCAATTTTGCCAGAAAGTACAGAAGCAGAGGTGCATTTGGGGAAGGTCAAAGCTCCTTTTACTGATTAACCCAGGGGTCTTCTAACTTGGCCCTTTTATGACTTGTGGACTTCAACTCCCTGAATTCCTCAGCCAGCTTGCCTGGTTAATACCTGTAGAGCATTTAAACCACTATTTTTGCAGCACTTTAGAGCCCACACTGTTATCTGGTGCATCTTTTCGACACTACTGACACTATTGACATTTTCTCTTCAGTTGTTGCAGTTTTGTAGTCCCTTTAGGCAGCCCATTTTCTCATTGGTAGAAATTCCTGCCACTTTCCTACTTCTGAGTTCAAGATAACCACTATTCATACTGTCTTCCCTTCTAGTACATAAAAATTTGGTGTCTTCTTCCAGGAGCTTCTGTTTAGAACAGCTCCTGCCCCTTTCCGGTTCAGCCACGTATGTCAACATGCAGCCTTGGTCATAGCTATGCCTGCTGTGCCGAAGTAGAAAATTGCTGGACTGCCATAATTTCATCTTTAAAACTCTTTCCCTCCCTTTTTTAGTGCAACAGAGAAATGTCAGGAAAGCACCCTGCAGCATAATCAATACTTTTACTTACAGTCTTTACAGTTGGCCATCTTTTACATAGTTTTCCATCTCATCAACCTCAGCCTTGTTTTCATGCCACCAGAAAAATGCCACCAGTCTGAAAAGGGGAGGGGGGAATATTATTATTTTATTTACTTGAGTGGGGTTTTGTTAATCCATGGCTGGTACAAATTCAGCCAGGAAAACACCATTAAATTATGTTATTTGCACTCTCCTTTTGGTCACCTGGAAGGAAACTTGGTGAATGCTGATCAGCTTACATGGTGTTTCCTTCACATTGTCTGCCTTTTAAGGCCAGCAAAGTAAAAATAATGATAGGCTGGTTTCAGTAATGAAAGCAGCTCACCATGGACCTCTCAGTGTGCATAGATGCACCCCACAGAAAGAGCAGAAACACACATAGAGGTATCATGTCTGCATCCATCTACTTGTACAGAAATACATATAATACAGAATCAGGTAATATGTATGAGTATCACTTGAATAGTCCCTGGAGAGACAGGGCAAACAAACAGACAGACAGACACACACACACACACACACATGCACAAACACAAACAAGACATGACTTTGCTACACAGAAGAAAATATAGGTGTCTTCTCTTTCCAGATTGTGTTGAAAAGGATTCCAAATGCCATGGTCTTTGTGTTTTTGTTTTTTAATTTTGTTATTCAGTCTCTGTCATGTGCCTTTATTAAATTAAATTGAATAAATAAAAAAGATATATAGGCCTATCATATATCTCTCTGTGTGCGTGTTTGTGTTTGTGTGTTTTGTGTGTATTGTATGTCTCTCTGTGTGTGTATCCAGTGAGAGTTTATATTTTATACAAAAGGTTCAACAAAGAAAAAAAAGTATTATAGTAACCCATGGCATAAGTAGTCTGCAGCTAAGGCAAATTATTTACATGTGGAAGGTGTTGTGTCCTGGGCCTGATGAGGAAACTCAGCAGGCCCAGAAATGTTGCAATTGGTCCCAGGCATTTCAAAAACTGCCCGGGACCAGACAGAGTGGCACCAGCCTTGTACGCATGCTCAAGGCGCGAACAGGCTAAATTCCTATTGGTTAACACTGTCTGGGTCTCTGGCCCTATAAAAGGCCTGCGTGCCTTTTGTTCCTTTGCTTGGGTGTTGGAGAAAGAGAATAAAGTGTTAGTTACTTGTCACCATGTGTCTTCATCATTCGCACGCGAACGAAGAACTTAACAGAAGGTATCATCAGGTTTCTAGTCCATTGAATAACTGGAGCCGTCAATTTATCTTTTCAGTGTTGAAGAACAAGTATCTCATCAATAAGGGGAGTTATTGGGGGGGTTTTTTTGCTCTGTCCTAATAAATACATCAAACCTTCAACTAAGAAAAATATGAGGTTTGATGTTATATTTAGATTCACACTTTATCAGGTGATGGATATATTGCTTTGCTTCAGCTACCTAAGTCTAAATATTTTTTTATCAGTTTGATTATTTTCCTGTCTTCTGCTTCTTTTTCTTAGCTGGTGTACTATTCTATATATTTTTTAAAAAAACAAAGGCTTTGCTGATTAAAATGTAGAGTTACTATAGTTTCCAGTAAAAATAATAAAATGTTTTGTTTCAGAAACTCTTCCTTTGGGAGAGAGACATTGTACCCATATTCAATGACCAAAGACTGGCAGCTGTTGTCTGTCAAATGCTCTATTATTATGGTATCCTATTTTTCTAACTAGGAGGATTAAAAGGAGAGGACACAGAGCTTCTACAGATTCCAATCCTTCTCTTGTAATTTCTGACGTGACCCCCATGACTGTTTTTCCCAACTCTATTTGTTTTGCATCTAGGTAGTTGCTTCATAATAAACTACATTAAAGTAGCTGAAATTATAGTATCCAGATGCCAAATCTGCTTGAAAATGTCATGCAGAGATAGGAACCTACACTAGGGGTTTGTTTTGATATGTTAATATGTAGTATTTTAAAATGTCATTAATCATAATTGTTGTTTTGGAACTCTGAATACATTATATTCTGTTATGTCTTTCAGTAAAATATGGTAAGAGAGAGAGAGAGAGAGAGAGAGAGAGAGAGAGAGAGAGAGAGATAGATAGATAGATAGATAGATAGATAGATAGATAACCAATACATTTCAGTATCTCCACTGCAACAAATGGGAATTTAGAATAATATAAACTACTGAGCATACAAAATGGTATTAACAGAAAACTACATACATAGAATATGTGTATGTATTAGTAATACACAGTAGAAATTAATGCAGTACTTAATGATTCGTGATTATTATTTGAAAAGTCCTACTGTTACTATTTGTCATTACTTGTACTACATCAGTGATAATGAATTCATTTGTATTAATGCATGTGCTATGTAGATCTTCATTGAAATTCTATACTAATTAATGTTCTATTAAAATAAAGTGTCACACAATTAATATTGAATGGAGGTGATGTGGCCAGTATGCTATCATTAGAATTCATTGCATTAACACATGTAGGACACTAAGAAAAAGACGGAGGCATGTCTTGAGCAGAGGTTTGAAGCTGCAGGACACAGCTTGACAAACTCTCAGTTTATTGCTTCTTATATACTTGTTACATACATAGGCTTTACCATTAAATGCTGACAAAGGTTTCTTCATTGGAAAATGTCTTCATGTAAGCAACTATTTTCTAGTAACACATTACATGGTCAAAGATCAGGTAAAGAGCAAACAGGAGAATGAACTAACAAAGACAGGAAGAGATAGGAGAAGGAACTAAGCATATTATCTGTTTAGATAAGTAAGGCATTAAGTCAAAAGGATATGAATTTCTGTCTGCTTCATTAGGACAAAGGGTATCAAAAGGTTGTGAGGTTTGTGGGGGGGGGGAAAGCATGGCAGTTTGCTGCACATGCATTTCCCCACAAACACATATTTAATGAAAGCCATTTGTGAGTCAGAACTTCAAACTCATCAGTCTATATAGAAATATTCACAGTAAATACAAACTGTTGGACCTCTGGGAGGGCAGATTCCACTTTTGAATTGGAAATAATGATGCATATTTTATGCTGGATTTTTCAACATTAGTTCACCAAAGTGTATTTTGTGATCCAGTTTGTATAGTGGCTTAAGCTACCAAGGTGGAAATCAGAAGATGGTGAATTTCAGTCTTGCCTTATGCAATCTCAGATGATATCCACTAAGTTAACAAATGCCTTCCATTGTTAGGATCTCCCCAAAAATGATTATAGAGTGGGCAACTAGGAGACTGTTCCCAGCATCAGGCATTGTCCCTGAAAAACAACATCTTTCAGCCTCAAGCCTTCTTCACTTCCTAGAAATGGGAAATGTCCAAAAGCTTCTTTTAGATCAGTGGTTCTCAACCTTTCTAATGCCGCAACCTCATAATACAGTTTCCCATGTTGTGGTGACCCCCAACCACTTATACATCACTGGGTGCCAGGGGCGTGGCCAAAGAAAAGGGGAAAAAATGGCGAACAGCCTTGTTTGGCGACCCCCGTGAAATGGTCATTCGACCCCAAATGGGGTCCGACCCACAGGTTGAGAACCACTGTTTTAGATCACCCCAAAAATTGGATTGGTTTTGATCGAAGAACACAGTCCTAAAAATGTCTAGCTTTCAAACATTTTGATTTCCAAGTTCTTGTACTTCCTAGCATTATTATTTATTTTCAACTTTTTTTAACCCAGAAAAGAGAAAATCCCAATGGCCTTCTTCTAGAGCTTCCTTAGTAAATAACATGTGTAATAAGCTGCCTGGCCAAGATGAAGTTCTTGACATCCCTTAGCCTCTCCAGCCAGGCAGTCATTGGTTCTTCTGTCCCATAAGTCTTACTATAGGTCAGTTCTAGGAAAATGCTGCTCCAGAGGGTAGATCTTCAACAGAAAAACAGGTTTCCTGGATCCCATCAAATGGCATTGTTTAAAAGATGGGGCCTGGAGTAAATTCCCCCTGTCAGACCCTACTAGATGGCATCAACCATGGGAAAAAGGTTATCTCAACTGGGGCCTGGGCCATAAAGAGCTTTATAGGTAACAACTAGTATTTTGAATTGCAGTTAGGAACTTATTAGTAGCTAATGTAGCCTGTGCAAGAGGCATGTTCCATGGGGTAATGAGGTATGCCTATAACTGCCCGCCCTGCCATATTATGTATCAGCTGCAGCTTCTGACTGGTCTTGAAGGGTAGCCCTATGTAGAGCACACTGCAATATGGCATGAAATAGCAATTGAAGGCATAGAAAAGAAACTGGGTTCAGGAGCTGACTTGTACATCAACCAAGGAAAATAGGGACATTTGTGGGGTATGAAATTAAGCACAACAGGTCTGCTTGCTTAGAGCAGCAGAGGAGGGAAAAACTGAGGAAGAGATTGCCCTCCCAGCAGCCTAGGGTTAGGCTGAGAAGGTCATGATCCATTCTTGCTCTCCTGAAATGTACTGTAGGTCGCCTGAAGATTATCACACTGAGGTTAGCAGGACATATGGATCAGCCCTTGGACAAGGAATCCTACTGAAGAGTTAGTGGTTTGCACCAGTGTTTGATTTAGCATCATGCAGTGAATTGCCTGCATTGTCCTTATTAGGCTGTAGCTACAGTATCTGTATTTGTTTATTCTTACTGTGGAAGTCACAGATATTAATTGATCATTTTTACCATATACCTATATTCATTAATCACATATGCATTGACAATGCAATGTACGATGTAAGCATTTTCAAGTATTAATGGAGATTGAGTGGGGTAATTAAGAGGACACTGAAAAATGGGCAGGAGTGTGAAGTTATGAAGTTTCAAGCAAAGGAACCATGGAGAAATAGAGTTAAGAGAAAAGTGAAGGAGAGAGCTAACAAGATATTAGATGACCCAGAAAAATGTAACCGGAAGACCAAGCCTTCTAGAGCAGTGGTTCTCAACCTGTGGGTCGGGACCCCATTTGGGGTCGAACGACCATTTCACGGGGGTCGCCAAACAAGGCTGTCCGCCATTTTTTCCCCCTTTTCTTTGGCCACACCCCTGGCACCCAGTGATGTATAAGTGGTTGGGGGTCACCACAACATGGGGAACTGTATTATGGGGTCGCGGCATTAGAAAGGTTGAGAAGCACTGTTCTAGAGGAATCACTTATTTGTAAGCAAAACAATTTCCTGGAATCTTATTGAAGACTTGCAAGCAGAGCAGGTTGCAGGAGTGTTAAGCTGATTAATTCCAGACTTTTCAGATCATGCAAACGCCATCAGATTTCTGACTACTAAAGAGATCCATAGTGGTGTGTAAATATCGATAGAGAACATTTCTAATATGTTGATAAAGTTCACCTGTACAAAATGTTGGTATTGCCCTCGTGTTTGGGTTGTTCATCATTTTAACAATCCTACAGTGCAAACTGATCACTCTGACTGCTGTTGAGAAATAAGCTCATTTAAACAAAACACTGTCCTTTGCGTACAACGAATATGTAACATAACAAAGATACGATTTCTGGATAAAGATTTGTAGGGCCCCGTAACAGGAGTAAGCTTTGACTAATGGTATTAGCAAAGTTAAAGGCTAAACCCTATATGTTTTTCCTTAAACCTTTATTTCTTACAGGATAGAAAAAGAATTGTTTTGAGTATGGCTGCATCAAGCTGCACAGAATTACCTTGATGCTAAGATTGGGGAGGGTGGCAATAAAATTGATAAATAACTAATAATAATAAATAAATAAAAGATAGATAGTGAGTGAGTGGTGGCACTAAAGAAAGAAATTGAAAAGAGGATAAATCATATTTACACTGGGCATCTCAGAATATATTCATTGTATAATTTCTTTCTAAAGTATTCTTAGTCTTTTGCATTGTTTCTCTTATGTCAGGGCAGGATGCTTATGGATTTTTTTTGGTTAAATATCAGGAGACTTTGCTCCTGGGTTTCAGGAAGGCCCTGAAAAGAGAAGTATTAAGAAAGCATTGGGGTCTCAATATGTAGACTTTGGATCCTATTTATATTACTTTAATTGGATTGTTGATATTTGACTTTAAGAATTGACTTATTATGTTGATTTTGGGTTATTGTTATGCATTCTGATTTGAATTATTCATTACCATGAATCCTCAGAAAATATGACGGAGTTAAATAAATAAATATAGCCGCTGAAAAAGTAGCAAGTGGGTGAACTATTACATAATTCATAAATTGTATATGTGGCTTTGATTAAGGTCTGCATGCTAGAACTATTGATAGAAAATGTTATGAAAATTATTAAATTCCAGATGATAACTATTTGGTATAGAGTAATGATTCTAGTCTTCATTGCAAAATTTATTTTCTCCTGCTGGTAATGGTAGTGATCTTGCAATGGTGGAAAATAGTAAGATCATACTACCCAACCAAGGAAGGGCAGAAACAGGCAGAATTTTCATGTCCATGTCTATTACGTATTTTACTAAAGTTGGAAATGGATTTTTAAAAGAATTAAGTGGAGTAGAGAATAACAAATATTTGTTTCCATCTATGTCTGTTAGCTTTCTGATTTACTTTGCAACTTTGGAAGTATTTGCCATTGATTTTCAAATAATACAACATAATTCAAAGGCTGAAGTATCACACTGTATATTTCATCTCATAAAAGACAGCTAGGTTAAATATATGAAAGACAGTAATATAGATATGCTAATTAACATTTATTCTTATAAGCTTATTTTCTTATCTAATGAGATAAATTTGATGGTAAACATTGAGAGGTAAATATTGTTACAGCTGGCTGCATCATGGTCATTTATGACTCTGAAGGGATTTTTTTAATCTGGATACAGATCATCAGGAATTGTACTACTGCAGTTGTTATTTGGTTTTTCATAGGATTGCTTGTATTCAGTGAAATATGCTTGCATGAATTCAGCAATACATGGACAGCAGCAATTCAGATGCCTTCAAACATTTATAATAGATATAGAAACCATTTAAAATAATGTGCATTTATGTGTGTTGCCTACTATTATTTTAGTGATCCAATATCCAAAACAATATTTAATTTTAAAAAAAATAAGATCTATCTTCTTTACAACGGTAAATTAAATCAGTGTTAGGGATTTTTTTTTTTTTGTACTTTAGTTCAGCTTATTGGAACAGTACAGTTTGCCAAAAATCACTGAAGAAAGAAAACAAAAATTTTAGCTGAAAAAGTAGGGCCCAAGGTGGAGCCAAAAGGAAGCCCCCTCAGAATCATGATGAATAAAGAACTTTGAAATTTATTTATTTATTTATTTATTGTTGGTTTACATAAAGGGAATCATATGAGGTATAATTATTGTTTCCTAGATTAAAATCAATCAAAGATTCTGACTCTTCCCAACAAAAATATCTCCCAAGGAAGATTAATTTTACTGTAGAATGTAGCTGTTTAAATTAAAGGAAAAAATAAGAACAGTGTGTTTTATTTTCTTTTTGCTACTTTCCCTCCCGAATTGCCCTTTGTTTTTAAAGAGCTATTTTTTTTCCCACAGAAGAATTTTGGCCAGTTAGCAAAAGAAGAGTTGAAAACAAAAAGTAATAATATGTACATTGGATTTGCTTTGTAAATATGCTATAAAGCTTACAATTCATTTCATTCCGAATTTTCTCTAGAGGGCCAACCTAATGCCAACTCTGCTTTTATTTTGGCATCAGATGTAAGACCTGGTTGAATATCCAAACTTTTGGATCTAAAGGACAGCTACATTGCTGTATTCTGGCTCTACCTAGGATTTCAAAATTATATTTTGTTGCTTGCTTATTGTTTATAAATTGCATCTTACTAAGAGATGTACTAATTCAAAGTGGTTTTAGAACTTTTTAAGAAGCAAAATGATACAATTGTCTTGTTTGTGAAACTCTCTGAGGATGGCTGGTGCGATGCTCATTTAGACACCAAAATTTTGTATTGTGTGTGTTGGTGGTGTCAGAGATAGTATCATTTCATTTTTAGTGGCAAGGACCTGTAAAAATTATATTATTCATATGCTTTTCATTCAGAGCAAGTGTACACTAAACTGCTCACAGCCTGCAAAGATCTCAAAGCCGTTCGTGCTCTGTTCTTTTAAATTGGCAAAACTGGCAATTTAAATTTGTTCTTTTAAATTGGCAAAACTGGCAATTTAAATTTGTTCTTTTAAATTGGCAATCCAGAAAAGTTTTCCAGCTGTTGTGGATGAGGGAATAAGGCAAAGTGGAAAGGATGGTGTCATGTATTTGAGCAGATTTGGATGTTGTTGTTTTTTTTTCTGGGGAAGGGAGTTTTTATGATAAGCAGTACAGTAACTATATTTTTCATGCTTCAAACACCACTGTTTTTCTACAGTTGTGGTTTCCAAAGGATGATAATGCTTTTTTTTTTAAGTACTAGGAGACACAAATAACACTGGGATAGCAGGTTAGGTCAAGAAGAGATTCCTCCTCATTCTTATTTCAGAAAAAGGAACCTGAGATCTTAGCATCTATATTCCTGCATTGTTCCTTTAAGGAGAACATACCCACTGATAAGCCTATACCTCCTTATAAAGCAGGGATGTCCAACCTTGGCAACTTTAGAACTTTTGGACTTCAACTTCTAGAAATCCCCAGACAGCATGGCTGGCTGAGGAATTCTAGAAGTTGGAGTCCACAAGTTTTAAAGTTACCAAGGTTGGACACCTCTGTTATAAAGTTTAAGCTCAGAATAAGGGAAGTAGTTGAGTTCCTACTCTGGGACTGAAATACCATGATCATCATGGTGAATTTGAGATACTGTTTATTCAACGCGTATACTGTACATAATTTAGGATTCTAAGTTGAACTCTTTGATTTTTTTTTCTTACAATACAAAAAGTTTAAAGTGTTTGCACAAAAACCAAGACACTAGAAAGATCTCAGAAGACTTGTATCTAGGAAAGACTCTGTCAACGCTGCTAACATCGATGTTCTTGCTTTGACAATATATGAAGATGCAGCTAATTTCCCCTTAACTTGTCTGTTACTTTTAGAGTTAGAATTAGATGATACTGGGGGGGGGAGGAAGAATGTATATGGGAATTAGTTAGACATAACAACATGGTAGTAGAGTGTTTTTTTAAGCTTGTTTGAAATAAGAGATGATAAGAAATGATGGGTTGAAGAACTGGAGGGAAAGTCTGCATTTCAAACTAATTGAAGAATGTGATTTATGACTGTTAATTAGAGGAGGGAATTGTGCTTTGATACTATGGGTTTAGGAGAGAAGAATTCAGATTTCGGTTTCGACCATGTACATGCTGATGCCATGCAATTTGAATAAAGATTCTTTAAGGTAAACAATGCCTCGAAGTTCTTTGAAGAGTTTCATCTGTCGGAACCATGACAGACTCCTTCTTAAAAGATCAATATTTCTCTCCCCCCCTTTCCCTCTCCCTCTCTCCTTCATAATGCACTTTGTTTCTGGGGCTGTGTAGATATCTGCAATGAAAAGCCATATTGGCAGGCAAATAACTGCCATTAAGAATCCTTTAAAGCAGCTGCATCTTTTTATGCCTTTGTGCAGCTGCCATTTGCTGCCAGTAATCTTTCTCTGTGTGTGAGTGAGTGAGTGAGAGAGAGAGAGAGAGAGAAATTTTGTTTAAGGAGTTCTTGACAGTTCTAGACATTCACCTGTCTGAGATGGTATAGGTTCTCCTGCTTGAGCAGGGGTCTGGACTAGAAGACCTCCAAGGTCCCTTCCAGCTTCGCTTCTCTTCTCTTCTCTTCTCTTCTCTTCTCTTCTCTTCTCTTCTATTCTATTCTATTCTCTTCTATTCTATTCTATTCTATTCTATTCTATTCTATTCTATTCTATTTGTACGTGCTTCCAATCTGGGCCTTTGCATAGACATAGTTGTTGCTTCGGGCATTAATGAAAGATGCAGTTTATATAGTTGTCTTTGCTACCTCAAATACAACTACCCATAAGATTATAGTCATGGATTACATTTTCCCCACTTTTCTAGAATAATCCTCAGGGAAATGCTTCAAATCTTCACAGAGATGGGCAGAATTAATGGGAGAAGAATAAATGAGAGAAGCTGGCGAAAGAAAGATTTTTTTGTTTAAAAGACAGAGCAAAATGAATTTGGACCCTTAGAAGTGTGAACATCACTTATATAATTCTAGTGGCAGTGACCTACTGTGTGACTGGCTTCATTCTTAACTGCAATTCTTATCCTGTCGAGCTGTGTCTGTGCAATTTCTGCCAGGTACTTGAAATGCCAAGCTAAGTTTTGAATTCTCAAAAGATCTGTGAATTATTGTGAGGATAGAGAAGTCTGATAAATAAGTGGAAATAAGAAAAAAGACGACGACAATGATGATGTGCCATCTGTCAGGTCTTCCAACAGGACACCCATTGCTGCTATAATTGAATCTATCCACCTTGTTTTTGTCAGTCCTCTTTCTTTTCACCTTTCCTACCACTGAACAGTAGATTTTGCAAGGTTTCCCGATTCAAAAGTGCTTCAACAAAATATTAGTTTAAGAGTGTGCATCTTTATGTCACCCTGTTATTGTAAGTTTTTATTGTTATTTCCCCCCTAAAAGAGTTTAGTTTGTTTCAATTGAATTGTACAGGTTATGTATTATGTTAAAAGTGGAAAAAAATCTGAAGTGATATATCAGGAGTCTTCAAACTTGGCCTTTTTATGACTTGTGGACTTCAACTCCCAGAATTCCTCAGCCAGCGTGATACTGATTTTTTTTTTTTTTTACACTCTAGAGGGGTGTTTATCCATATCCACTGAAGACTTTTCTGAAAGTTTAGGTCTATATATAATGCATTCATAGTGGGAGAATTTCAGCCTGGTCATTTATGCCTTGAGTGAGAACTTACTTGTTTGAGTATCCTTTTGTTTGGTTTTTTTGGGCTATCCACAGTATTCTCAGGAATTTTCTCAGATACCAAAGTTCAAAATAAACCTGAAATCAGAACTATATTCAAAGCCTACTGAATGGACATGAACCAGTCTCCACCTTTCAACTAAATTAATGAGAGGGTGATTGTGAAGAAAGGAAAGTGAGGATTATTTGGAAATTACTGATTAATTACTGACCCTTTTTTCGATTCAATGGTTATGTTCTTTTTGCTGACTTATGCACATCAAGTACAATGCACAAATCCAAATTAAAGCATCCCTGATAGAAGATTGTCTAGAGTCTGCTTGAATACACAGTTATTACTTCAGTTTAGGGATTTTCTGATTTAAAAGATACATTTTATTTTTAAATACTGCTTATTGCTTCAGTCAACAGATTTTCAAAATGCTATTATTGCACTTTGCAAAAAAAGAGAGAAATAAATCAATTTTTCTTATATTTTGCAGAGGGTGGGAGGATCATAAATCCATTCAAAACATGAAGCACAGAAGCACAAAAAGTGAAGGTGGACAGAAGTACACAACTTAAACAACTGAGAATAAAATTTTGGTCACTATGGAAATCCAAACTAACACATTCTTAGGGGACAGAACAATAAGGGGAGATCATTAGTTTTCTGAAAATATGGTTCTAATGTCATACTCTCCATTTTTTAAAACATTCTTATAACATTTACTTTGAAAAACAAAGTAGCAAATAATTTAATAGCACTTAGCAATAGCACTTAGACTTCTATACCGCTTCACACTGCTTTACAGCCCTCTCTAAGTGGTTTGCAGAATCAGCATATTTGTCCCCAACAATCTGGGCCCTCATTTTACTGACCTCAGAAGGATGGAAGACTGGCCAACCTTCGGTCAGTCAGCATCAAAGGAATCAGATTCCTGGCAGCGTGAGCAGAGATAAACTGCATTACTGCATTCCAACCACTTGCCAGCACAGCTCTTAATTTAAAACCATCTACCCCTCTTAGAAGATGGTTACACATTGTTCAAGGAAAAAAATTGGCCACCTGAATTATTGAATACCCATGTGGGATTATTATTTTTTTGCTTGAACATTGGATGATCATCTTCCAATAGGTGTAGATTGATTGATTGATTGATTGAATTTCTACCTTCATTAGTTTTGCAAATAACTCACGGCAGCAAACATAACAGAATAACAGAACTGCAAGAGACCTTGGAAGTCTTCTAGTCCAACCCCCGCTCAAGCAGGAGACCCTATACCATTCCAGACAAGGGACTGCCCAGTCTCTTCTTAAAAGTCTCCAGTGATGGAGCACCCACAACTTCTGCAGGCAAGCCATTCCATTAGTTAATGGTTCTCACTGTAAGGACATTTCTCCTTAATGACGAGATGTTACCTTAACAGATCTTAGGTCCTTGGTTAAAACTTGAAATGTTAAATTTTTACCAGTCCCAGACTGTGAATTGAACTGAAGATTAAATCTTAAATAATAATATAATTTTAAATTATTTGCTAAATTTTCTTTCTCATATTTTCAGAATAACTAAGAAAGATTCTGGTAGAATTTTAATATTTTTGGCAATTAAAGGGTGACACAAAGAGTTTTGAATATGTTTAGTGTAGTACTTTACATGATTTTGACCGATGGGTGGTGGTGGGGAGAAATACAGATTGTAGTTAAATGTTGATGTCTAAAGATCCAAATAGATTGGACTTGATTATAGAAAGAATTACTAGAAGGATGTTGTCTTGACCTGAATGTTGTACTTGTTTTAGCCTGTCAATATAAGCTTGTCAGTCTATTTCCATTACTGTCTCTCATTTCGTCGACCTTCAGACAGCTGTTCAGCCAGATTGCCTGTCGTTTACTCATTATTTGCATTTGGTACAATGCGTGTGCTTTTTGCATTCTAATCATTTGCGCCGGCTTCCCAACGTCCATTCCGGAATGACTTTGCTTTAGAAGGGCCATATGGAGGTCCTGCGTGACTATATGGTTACAGATCTATTCTGTTAGCAGGAGAATGAAATGAAACAGGCTTTGAAGTTTATTGGAGATACAGATAGGAATGTCATCAACAAAATTTGGACTGTTAAATTGCAAGTGCCAAATAACCAAAGGTTTATGGCGTTAGAGAGAGTTGCTGGGCAGAAAAAATGCCCTGATTTTTTCTGCTACTGGTTGTGATTAAATGAGTGAGGATTTGTTTTAGAAATTCTTCCCAGGAGGAAGTAAATTTCCAAGAAATTGTCACAGGATGAGCAAGAGGCTGTTATACAAAGACAAGGGTTCTTTTAGATCTCTTGTTTTTCATTAAACAAGCCTCTCTCCACTCATCTGCACTCACCCTGGGTTCCTTCCCTTCACCTAAATTCCAAAGTTTTATATATATGTTAAAAGAATTCCTCATATCAGGCTTTTTCAGTAGTTAAAAGAGTCTTCTGGAAGTTGAGTCATGGCAACTGGATTTTTTTTTTCTTTTTTGATTTGAAACGTTGAACGGAGGGAGAGAGGGAGGGAGGGAGGAAGGAAGGAAGGAAGGAAGGAAGGAAGGAAGGAAGTCCAGTTGCCATGACTCAACTTTCAGACTACCTCAATGACTGGGAATCTTCATTGACTTAAAAGAGTCCTGTACTTCAAAAATATTTGGAGAAATTCTACTTCACCTACACATTTGTTGCAATATCATATGTGCCCAACTATTAACCACGAACCTATTTTTTAATTTTTCTTTGAAGCCCCTGACCAGAACCTCTATATTTTCTTTCTTTTTCTTCTCCAAACTTCTATTTCCAGATCCAATTTAGTCCTGTTTTGTCCCGGCTTTGCGGAATTATCCTGCCAATGGACAGAGTCCTGGACCCATTTTGTTAAATTCTTGTATTGAGCTATTGGGGGGGGGGGGAGGAAACCATCCTAAACAGATTTTCGAACAAAAACACTTACCTTAAATCTGTTCAGATTATTAAATAATTTTGAAATTTTGTACTTTGATTCTGAAAGCTGGAATAGTTTAACTAAATATTCAAAGCAAAAATGGTGTTATTAAAAAAAATATCTCCCCGTGCCCTCATCTTTATTACCATCCAGTGCTTATCCTGTTTCCGAAGAGCCAACTTACATGATTTAAGCTCTCTCTCCTTGACACAGATGGGCATTTGGCTTTAGGCCAGCTGGACGCGACTGCTGGAGCGGAGAGCGTTCTAGGTGTTCTGCAGCTTGTGGCCCGTGAAATGATTTTGATACGGTGGAACGCTCTTAAAAGTACAGCACAGATCTACTCGGCTTGCAGGTTTATTCTTTAAGCAGAATCTTTATTGCACCTGTCTGCCAAATGCTTTTATACACTGACTGAACTTCAGTTCAGTTAGCTGTTTTGATGTGATGGTGATGTCTAATTTATTTGTGATAGTTGTGTGCTGGATTTAACCCTCGCTGGTAAATTCCCGACGTATTTCACATCAGTTAAGAGCTTGGTTGATAGGAAAAAATCTGTGGCAATCATAGACCCTCCGTGGTGCCCTTTATCTGCTTCTGCTACACTAGGAGGTCTCCTGTTTTCTTGGCACATCGCTTTCTGTTTGTCCCGCTATAGTTTGTGGTCTTGTGCCTCAATATATGTATGCCCGTCCATTCCGTTATGATTAAGACTTTAATTTAGTAAAACAAGACATCATTTTCAATTCTGATCTAACTGATAAAATTTGACAAAGGGCAAGTGCCTATTTTCCATCAAATGATGTCCAGATTATTTTATATCAGAATTGTGACTACTTGTGGGTTTAAAAGCTTCTGTGTGCACATGCATGTACGTAAATATATATTTGCACATAGACTTTGTTTAGCGACTGACTGTCTTGGTTAGCATCCCTTCATAGTGATGAAAAAGTAACTTTGCAACCAACTCAAACAAGATATGAAAAAGATATAAAATCAACAGGATTTTATAAAGAACAGACTCCATTAGATAAAATTTTGTTAAAAACGGATGAGAATTTGATTAAGAAACTCTGTAAATTTCTTCTAAACTGGAAGATGGAAGAAAAACAAGTGAAAGAGACAATGATAGTTTGGGCAAAGAACTTTGGATATTCTATAGATTTAGAAGACTGGCAAAAACTTTGGGATAAAAATATTAAGCTTACAAAAGCAGCAGCATATAAAGAAAATTTATACAATATGTTTTATAGATGGCATGTGACACCAGTTCACTTAGCAAAAATGTTTAAAAATGTATCAAATACTTGTTGGAAATGCAAACAACAGCCAGGTACGTACTACCATACCTGGTGGGTATGCCCTAATGCTAAGAAATATTGGTTTAAGATTCATAGATGGTTGGAAAAGATGATGAAAATACAGATAGAATTTAAACCGGAATTGTTTTTGCTAGTTATGGTAAAGAGAATGACTATTTGATATTACATGTTTTAACAGCGGCAAGGATAATATATGCCCAATTTTGGAAAAATGAAAACCTACCATCTGACCAAGTCATAATTACTAAAATTTTAGATTGTGCAGAAATGGATAGATTAACATTGGAGATGAAAGAGAAAGATGATTCAGTTTATTTTAAAACTTGGGGAAATTTTATCAATGGTTAGAGACGCGTTAGAATCTGAAAAGAATCTAATATTATAGAATAGATTACGGATTCTTAACTGAGTTATAGTTTATAGGTTGATAACATCTTTATTTTCAGTGATTCTTAACCATTAATGTTGACAATTATGATTAGTTGAGATTTTACTACTTACATTTATTTACATAGATGAATTTTATCTGTTTATTAATTGTTAGTAATATGGTTATAGTTAATCTTATTTTAAAATGGCTGAATATGATACAAATATATTTATTCACTATTATGATCCGGACGGTAGTTTGTTTGTTAAAGCACAAGATTATTGTACCTACTCTTATTCTATCCTAAATTTCCCACCCCCTTCCCTCCCCATACCCATATTGTCCCTACTTTTTCCTCATTTATATAAACTTAATAAAAAAAATTTTAAAAAGTAACTTTGCAACTAATCTTTGCATCTACAAAGCTGAAGTAAGATCATAAGCACTTAGCAATCGCCTGACTTAATGACCAGTCCCAATTGTGGTTGCTAAAAGAGGACTACCAGTGTAAGTGTGCATATATCCCTACCTGCATTCTATCTATGTGTGTGTTTGTTTGTGTTTGTATATATGTAGATAGATAGATAGATAGATAGATAGATAGATAGATAGATAGATAGATAGATAGATAGATAGATAGATAGATAGATAGATAGATACCATATATTCCGGAGTATAAGACGACTTTCTAAACACTTAAAATCTTCGCAAAAGTGGGGGGTCGTCTTATACACCGGAAAAATATTACTCAGCAAGTTTTCTCTTCCCCCCCCCCCTCTCTCATTCAAAAAGAGCCCTAGGGTTATTATTAAAACCAGCCGATCAACTAAAGATATCTCTGAGAGTACGATAGGCATTATCTGGCTGTTGTGACGGTAAGATTTCCTGGAGGTTTAATCCCCATTCTATAATGCTACATTGCAAACCGTCTCCTCTCTTCTTCCCTCCCTTTTGCATCCCAATTCCTTGCCCACCCCTCCAGAACTGCGGATTGGTAGTGGCCATCCCCTGATTAATTCATTCAAAGGAAGTAGAAAGGAATGGCTCATGTAATGGGGAAGGGGGGAAAAGAATTGTAAGGTGTTTTTTTATATATAATGAAAACAAACCTAAGCATCTGCGTCCATTCGAGGCACTTCTCAGTGCTTCTTCATGCAAGCTTTTCAGCGTTTACCTCTCACTGCCGGTGAGAGTAGCTTGGGGGAGGTGGAGCTTATGGGTCTGGAAGGGGAGGGGTGTCAGCTAAATTCCTCTCGGATTCATGAAGCAGGAATGGAGTGGGAACAGAAAACAGCTACACAATCCTTTTGCCTGTCGACTTCCACCGAGCTTATGCAAGCAGTTTCTCCCCCCCCCCCGCCTAAATAAACTTGCATGGTGCATTTGTGATGTTATTTATGACAGATCCTGGCTGGTCAATCTGGCTCCCATCTATAAGTACTGTAGTGCACTGAGTTTTAATAACAAATTAAAAGGAAAGCATTTACTCCCCCCCCCATTACCTGAAAAGGGGGCAACTTATCACATTTATGGAAATGCAAGTTTTCGAAGGGCGAATGCCTTTCTTACTTAGTTTATTAACTGCTTCCTTTCCTTCTTCCCTAAACATTCTGTCTGTCTCCAATTTCATTCTTGGTAGTGTTGCTTTAAAAAACTGCTGAGAAGTCCTTTTGCAGGCAGGGCAATTTTCATCAAGGTGTGTGTGCGATTGACAAGGCAGAGCCTTTGACAAACAGGCAGGCTTTCTGCTCACTCAGCTTGGAGAGGCTGTGGAGGATTCGCAGGGTGGAAGACTGAGAGGAGGAGATCCCTGTGTGCAGCCTGCTTGCTCCAAGCCAAAGCCTGCTACTGGGGGGAGGGCAATGGAAGGGACCCAGGGAGTCACACGCATGCCTACACGTGCACGCACACACCCTGAGCTACTCATTTGGACTTACAGGTGGCCAATGAGAACTCAGAAACTGTGCTCCCTTTCCCCCTCCCTCATGGAATTAGCTTGTCCATTTTTTCCCTAGGGCCTATACAGGAGTAGGCAACCTTGGCTCTTTTATGACTCATGGACTTCAACTCCCAGAATTCCTGAGCCAGCATAGCTGGCTCAGGAATTCTGGAAGTTGAAGTCCATGAGTCATAAAAGAGCCAAGGTTGCCTACCCCTGGCCTATAAGATGACAGGAAGGGTTGGGCAGGCAGGGAGAGCTGACCCACCCAATCCAAGCAGGCTTTGTATACAACAACCAGCCAAGGTTCATCGCTTGCTGTGATTGGCTGGTTGTTGTATACTGGGTACATACAGTACAGCACCAGTATCTGTACCAGTTCATACAGTACAGCACCAATACATACAGTACAGTATACAAATGTCCAATAGTCAAGACCCCATCATGGCTCCACCAGCAAGAAGAAAGAAATATGAAGCCAGTTTCAAACTTAAAGTTGTAAACTTTGCCATGGAACATAATAACTGCGCTGCTGCAAGACAATATGGAGTAACAGAAAAGATGGTTCGGGACTGGAAAGCAAATGAAAAAGCATTAAAGAGTATGCCAAGGGGTAAGTGTGCATTAAGAAGAGGCACCCCACATTGGCCAGAACTTGAAAAACATGTAGCAGACATGGTGAATGAGCATCGCCAAAACGGTTATGTAGTGACACGAAATAAAATACGTTTGTTTGCACTTCAGTGGGCCAAATCTAACCCAGATCACAGCAACAGATTTAAGGCCACTGCATCCTGGTGTACTAGATTCTTGGAAAGGCATAATATGGTACTGAGGCAAAAGACGAAAATTGCACAAAAATTACCTGCAGATCTTGATAGCAAAGTAATTAGTTTCCATCAATACATAATACAACAGCGCATTAAACATGGCTATGCATTAAGTAGTATTGGAAATATGGATGAAACTCCAATGAATTTTGATATGGTTGGAAATAAAACTGTCCATCAAAAAGGTGAAAAAACAATTTTAATTAAAACAACAGGACATGAGAAGTCCACTTTTACAGTGGTACTAGCATGCACAGCTGATGGTGCCAAACTGAGACCAATGATTATTTTTAAAAGAAAAACAATGCCAAAACTCAAGCTCCCTGTTGGTTGTTTTGTACATGTGAATGAAAAAGGCTGGATGGATGAAGAAGGGGTAAAGCTATGGCTTGATAATGTATGGAGCAGGCGACCAGGTGGACTTATTCAAAAACGTAGTCTACTGGTGTGGGATATGTTCAGGGCTCATTTAACTCCCAGCACCAAGCAAAAGCTTGCAAGACTAAACACAGATGCGGCAGTTATTCCTGCAGGATTAACATCATTAGTACAGCCACTGGATGTATGCCCAAACAAGCCATTTAAAGATCGCATTCGAGAACAGTGGAATGAATGGATGGTTAGTGGCGAAAAGTCATTCACAAAAGGAGGAAACATGCGTGCTCCACAGTTGGATGTTTTGTGCAAGTTTGTCATAAAAGCCTGGAATGATATTGATGCAGAAACAATAATCAAGTCTTTCAAGAAGTGTGGCATATCAAATTCATTAGATGGTATGGAGGACGACTACTTGTGGCAAGATGAAGAGGAAGCCGAAGCTGAGACCACACCATCTGATACGGAATTCGATCCATACGATGACTGCCTTGCAAATGTATCACAAGATGTCATTGATATTTTTATGATATCAGATGATGAACAGGATGATTTTAAAGGCTTTTAAAGGGAAAGTATCATGCCAGCAAAACCTATAAAAATAGCTTGCAGTTATGATGGGCGTTGCTGACTCGCCAGGGACTTGCCCGGCACTTGCTCTCTCTATTGTTTGTTATCTTCCTCCTATCATCATCAGTTCCAGTTTGGTTGACAGCTTAGAAAACAAATAGCATGGCAGCTCCCATGGGTTTATTGTCTTATCCTTCCTTTCAGCTTTAGAGTGAATTAGGAAAAGTTTAATCACTTGCACTGTTTTATGTTTACATGTTTGATGACAAACAGCCTTATGTTTATAAGTGACAGTTTTCCTGCTAAGTACCTTTATGTCATAAGCATTTGAATTAAAATTACCATATTGAAATCAAATCTGATGTTTTTTAATTTTTATTTGGTGTGCGTTGAAAGAGGGGTAGTCTTATACGGCGAGTATAGCCCAAACTCTATATTTTAACTGGAAAAGTTGGGGGTCGTCTTATACGCCCAGTCGTCTTATACGCTGGAATATACGGTAGATATAGATATTCCTGTCCCTACATACTGAAAACTAGCCTCATAGAAGAAAGTCTAGCCTCCTCCTTCCGTTTATGTACTTAACTCCTGGAAAATTAGACATGGCTTATCTTAATATTGGTCACCCTGTTTTCTGTCTGCCAAGGAAAGCTCTGGAAACATGCCAACTTAAGCACACAAATGGCAATGGAAGAGTCTCTTCATCTTTTTGTCTGTTTTCTTCTCAAAATCATCCAACCTGACTTTTTCACTTCAGGGCAATTAAATGAGATAATCTCTTCTTAGAAGACATGAAATGTTTTTACAGGAAAATATGGAATGTGCATACTTCTTTCTCTGAGCACTGAGATATATTGTATCTTTTGTTGAGGTGTCTTGTTATAAAATAATGGGGCTGTTTGAATTTATTTGTAGGACATAAATGAAAACAAAAATCCTAAACATTGAAAAACCAACATTGAGAGAGACGTATTCTGAAAATTATAGGGAGATTATAAATGATCTCTCTTGCTTATCCACAATATTTAAAAAAACATTTGGCCACTTAATTTTGAGTGAGCACTTACATACTTTTGCATGTTCTTTAAAGTCAACTTGTCTGAGCAGATTACATTGAATTTTTCACTGCTAAGTGCAAGCCCACTCTAAATACTGTATAAAACTGTACATCACAACACAAAAGCCCTTTGTGTTATGTGCAATTTGGCAAACATTTTGAATCTACAGCAAAAGTTATGAAATAGTATTAGCTGTTGTATACAAGAACACATATCAGTAATCATTTTTTTCCATATTATAGTATTTCATTAGCTTGAAAACAAACTTGCTGTTGGTTATGCTTCCATTCTGGGACTGCAGACCCCTTGCCTGAGTGAAATTATCAGTTGAAGTAAACAAAGTTCTGATCTGAAGTTACCGCAGAAGGAAACTATTATTGGCACATGTGTAATTATGAATATGTGTGATGATTGGACTGTGGCCTTCAAGTTAAAAAGGAACACTTTGTGTGTATTGCTGCTGTTTCCTGGCATTTCCTGCAAGAAGTTGGAAAATGATAGCTATATATTTTCATTTACAGCATGTGTTCCCCATTGAAATGGATTTGAATTGCATTGCTTAGAACTTTTGCATTTCATGACCAGATTCTATCAAAAGGTATTACAATTGTGACTGTATCCCATAAGCTTGTCAAATATTTTGTAGTTTTATTGCTATGTATGTATGGTATATATGTGTGTATTTGTATGTATGTATGGTTGAGTGTTTTTTAATATGTTAAAACCCCAAGATTAATATGGCAATTTGATTTTTAACTCAATATCTTTAAGAATTATGTATTTGTTTTTAAATATATAACCTATTACATGGAGATATGTGTTTTAAAAGCAGAAAGTTGTATGTTGCTCAGATAAGATTATTGATCAGTATACATGCTGTTGTAGAAAAAATATTGTCTTTTTAGTTTGTTGGCTCATGTTGCTGATTTCTCTCAGTTGGGACTGCTTTACCACCGATGGTTTCATGCAATTGGAAACAGGTGATAGGCTGCTTTGCTTCCCCTGCTCAGCCTTGTAGAGCATGAATCCTCCTTGCAAGTACAAAAACAATGTCATATTCCACAAGAACATTTCATTCTGCTTCAACATTCCAGTTTTTAATTTCTCTTCTCCAGTAAGGTTAATGTTCTCTGGGAATATACTCCTAAAGTATTTAAGTGAATACTCCTTAAAAAAAATTTATAAAAATATTTTTCTGAATCTTTTGTTACCACCCTCTTTTTTTTCATGGGTTGATGTTGACTGTTGCTGTTTGCTACTGAGACTCAGCAAAAAGAAATGCTTAGAAAAATTGACTTTCAGTCCCAATTGAATATTGTGTTCTTCTGTAAAGCAAAACACTCAGCTTGACAAGGCTTACATAATAATAATAGAATATTTCAAGCCTTGTTCTTATATTTCTCCAGGGCTGAGCACAAAGGATTCAGGATCACTTTGGGCAACATTTGTGCCCTTTCCTCAATTAGGAGGTTCTTTAGGTGGTCATTGAAACCCTGATCATCTCACAACGGAACAATTGCAAAGCTGTTCACCTTGAATCCCATCAGCTACAGCTGGTTCAAAATGCAGCAGTATAGGCCAGGGGTCTTCAAACTTGGCCCTTTTATGACTTTTGGACTTCAACTCACAGAATTCCTCAGCCAGGCATAAAAGGGCCAAGCTTGTAGACCCCTGGCAGAGGCAGTAATGGGCATCTCTCACTACGCCTATATGTCATCATTGCTTTGTGACCTGTGTTGGTTACCAGTTGGCCTTCAGCTGCAATTCAAGTTATGGATCCTAACCTATGAGCTCCTTTGAAGGTTGGGTTATTTCAAGCAGTGCTTATCTCCTGACTACCTGGTACAATTAAACAAAGAGGGTGCACTCTGAGTCCCTTCAATTCAATGTGGCCATCTTGTGGGATCAAGAAGAGTATTTCTCTATCACAGCACCTACTCCCTGGAACAGCCTCTTACATTTAAAATATTCTTTAAATCTTTGAAGACCTGCTGTGCTCAGACCTGAGATTAGGGTGCCTGTGGAGCTCCTTGATGATTTTGGTATTGTATAATTTTTGTCTTCATGTTACTTTTTTTTTTCATTTTTATGTTCATAGTAGATTTTATGGTAAGCTAACCAGAGTCTTTCTGAAATTAAGCGGCCTCAAAATTTAATAATAATAATAATGATGATGATGATGATGATGATGAAAGATGTGGCCAAATAGCACTTGGTTAAGTCCAGAAATCTAACTCCTGAATGAAATTTGCATTGGGCCTGCTGAAAACGTTCTTTTCAGAGTCTTATATTTCAGCTTCTATGTATGTCATAATAATAAAAAAATCATATTGTTTATTTTTGCTGTAGACAATAAGTGGTACAAATAGATTTTTGTGTTTAAAAGCGTAACTAAAGGAATACTTTAAAAGATGGTTTATATCAGTGGTGGCGAACCTATGACACGCGTGCCGTTGCCCCAGCCTCGACTTCCCCTGCAACTCCCTCACCAGCAGCCCCGCTGGAGGAGAGTCGCCCCCCGAGTGTGGCCCACACAGAGCAGCACAGCCAAGGACTTGGCAGCCAGGCAGCGTAGACAAGACTCTGCCCTCACGCCCCATCGCTGCACAGTTGATGCTGTGGGGCATGGGCAGAGGACGTGGCAGCCATAGCGCTGCTGGGCTACCTGGGCGATCTGCGGCGGGTGCTGGAGTCAGTGAATGGCCCTGGGTGGGGGTGGGGGGGGGAGCAGGGGCAGGGCCAGTTTTTGGGCACTCAGTCTAACCCAAGTACTCAGCTACATGGAGGAATATGGGCAGGACATTCCCAGCGACAAAGCCCGCATCCGGATCGTGCAATCTGCCCTGGATGGACCAGCTGCGGATTGGGTAGTGAACTTGCATGACTCCAATGCCCCAGAACTCAGTAACTTCAACCGTTTCATGTCCTCTTTGAGAAGACAATTTGAAGACCCCCTGGCTGATCGCAAAGCCCGTGAAAGAATAACAACGATGAGGCAAGGCAAACGCCCAGTGGCCGAGTATACACAAGAATTCCGGGCCATTGCCAGCAAACTGAATTGGCCAGAAGACATCCTCCTTGGCCATTTCAAAGACGGACTAAACTATGATCTATATGATGCTTGCCTGCCCCGAGGGGACCCACATCGACTTGAGGAATGGTACGTCTTGGCAGAGGAAGCAGAGATCGACATATTGAAGAGGCACCGCCGAAGAAAACAATGGAGCCGCCCCCCGCCTGAGCTGACACACCAACCGGTGAAATCATCGGATACAGCCAAGAAGCAAATGGGGTGTTTCAAGTGCGGAAGAGAAGGGCATCGAGCTGTAGAATGCCGCTCAAAGGCCCCCCAGCACAACCCAGACAGATCCCCAATCAACAAACCCAGAGAGTATTCAGCTAAGCCAAAAGAAACAGCCATGAGAATGATGGAAATTGCAGAAACCCCCACCTCTGCTCACCAAGGGGAAAGAACTCCAGCCTACACCACAGGGACGGTGGATGCCTCAGATGACAGCTCGGAGGGCGAACCCCTGGTAAGTGGATGCATCACACCCATCTTCAAAACAGTGACTATATTAATCCCCCCCATGCCCGAAGCTGTGAAGGTGAAAGCCTTAATAGACTCTGGCTGCACCCGCTGCCTCATTAGCCCAACACTAGTGGGGAATCTGGGCATCCCATCCAGGAGACTGGAACAACCAATCTCATTTGGCCAGCTAGATGGATCCATAGCAGGGGGGGTGCCAGCTACCCTAGCCACTCTGCCAATACACCTCTCCCTGGGCAACCATGAAGAGGACTTAACGTTTGTGGTGACCCCAGGTATGGAATGCCCAATGATTCTAGGGATGGAATGGTTGAAAAAATGGAACCCCTGGGTAAATTGGAGGACGACAGAAATCAAATTCCCGAAGGGGGACCCTATGGACTTAAAACCCCAAGGGAGGCTACCAGAATCAAGAATAGAAAAAGCATCCATAGGAGAGGAAAAAAGATTAACAGAAATACCAGAGGAATATAGGGACCTTGCTGAAGTCTTCAGTGAGGAGAGGGCGAATGAGCTTCCCCCCCACCGACCCACAGACTGTACCATTGAATTCAAGCCTGGGGCAAAACTCCCGAAGCCCAGATTATACTCCATGAGCCCAAAGGAGAAGGAGGAAATGGAAAGATTTATAAAAAAAAACCTGGAGAGAGGTTTCATTGAGCCAGCCAAGCCTAAAGTGGCTGCCCCGGTCCTTTTTAGAGAGAAGAAGGATGGCTCTTTACGTTTATGCGTGGATTATAGGGCCCTGAATACAATCAGTGAAAGCAACCTATACCCGCTGCCCCTCATGAAAGACATGCTGTCACACCTATCGAAAGGGAAAATTTTTTCTAAACTAGACCTAAGGGAAGCTTACTATCGCGTGAGAATCAAGGAAGGGGACGAATGGAAGACTGCATTTAACTGCCCCATGGGGTGCTATCAATTCAAAGTCTTGCCATTTGGATTACAAGGGGGCCCTGCAGTCTTTATGCAATTAATCAATGACGTTCTAAGGGAGCACCTGTTTAAGGGGGTCCTTGTTTACTTGGACGACATTCTTATCTTTACTGAAACAAAAGAAGAACACGTCAAACTTGTCAGAGCGGTTTTAAAGAAGCTGCGAGCCGCTCACCTATATGCCAAACTCTCAAAATGCGAATTCCACCAGGAAAGGATAGACTACCTAGGCTATCGCATATCCCCACAGGGCATTGAAATGGACCCGGAGAAGGTCAAAGCAGTACTAAATTGGGCACCACCCCGCACAAGAAAGCAACTACAAAGTTTCCTGGGCTTTGCAAATTTTTACCGCCAATTCATCCCCTCATTTGCACAGATAGCCTTGCCCCTCACTAACTTACTAAAAACGAAGGGAACATCCTCAGTAAAACCTAGCCAGCCACTAACATGGACAATGGAGTGCCAAGCAGCGTTTGAGAGACTAAAGAGACTTTTTTCTGCCGAACCAGTACTAAGGCACCCAGACATGGACAAGCCCTTCGTAATACAGGCAGATGCAAGTGATGTGGCAGTGGGGGCTGTGCTATTACAAGAAAATGATGATGCAGTATTGCAACCCTGTGCATATACATCCAAGAAACTCACGGAAACAGAACAGCGCTGGCCCGTATGGGAGAAGGAGGCTTATGGGATACGTTGGGCATTACTCACGTGGCGACAGTTCCTGGAAGGCAACAAAATCCCCTTCCAGGTGTGGACTGATCACAAAAATTTAGAAGCCCTGAAAACTTCCAGGAAACTCAATCCCAAACAAGCCCGCTGGTCCCAGCATTTTCACCAATTCCAATTTAAGCTCAAACATTTACCAGGAAGAAAGAACTTCCTGGCAGATGCTCTATCTCGCATGCCCCAATATAACAGCGCACGAACCACAGACTCTAGACCAATAATGGCAGAGTCACAACTGGCAGCACCAGTAACCACAAGAACCCAAGCCAAAATAAAACCACAACTGGACAGCCAAACTGGGATTGAATTCAGAAAAAGTTTGGAAACAGATGATTGGTTCCAGAAAAACAAAAATGTGTGCACAATGAAAGACGGGTTGCCTTGGATAGGGGAAAAGTTATATATACCAACAACTCAAAGAGTAACTTTCATGCACCTTTGCCATGACACAAAATCAGCAGGGCATTTTGGATTTGTAAAAACTTTACACTTAATTAAACGGCAATTTTGGTGGCCATCAATAAAAAAGGACATAGAAAGTTATGTTGCCAGCTGCCCAACCTGTGCATCAGCAAAGAGGTTGCAAGGGAAATCGCCAGGGCTATTACAACCAGTGGCAAGTCCCTCAGCCCCCTGGAGGGAAATAGCCATGGATTTTATAGTGGAATTGCCAGAAAGCAATGGGAATACTGTTATCTGGACAGTCACGGACCTATTTTCCAAACAGGTGCACTTTATCCCTTGCCAAAAAATTCCCACTGCAAAGGCCTTAGCAAAACTTTTCATCCAGCACATTTACAGATTGCACGGGGCACCCCAACGCATCATCTCTGATAGGGGAGTGCAATTTACGTCTGCATTTTGGAAGGAATTTTTATCCCTCTTAGGGACCACTCAGGGATTGACATCTAGCCACCACCCTAAGGGGATGGACAAGCGGAACGGTGCCAGTCGGTACTTGAGCAATATTTGAGATGTTTTTTAAATTTCCAACAGAGTGATTGGACGGACTTAATTCCTTTTGCAGTCCACTCTAGCACAGGCTACACTCCTTTTCAAATAGCCAACGGTCAAAGTTTCAACCCTATGCCAGAGTTAACCCCAAAAGAACCAACGATCCCTTCACTGAAAGAATGGATGGAAAACCTACAAAACACCTGGCCAATAGTCAGAAAATCACTAGATGAAGCTAGGCGGGCATACAAAGCACAAGCCGATAAAAAAAGGGTTGAGCCTACACCATTCATTATAGGAGAAATGGTGTACTTATCTACAAAATACCTAAAGTCCCTACAGCCCTGTAAAAAACTTGGACCAAAATATATAGGACCTTTTCCAATTAAAAGAATCATAAATCCAGTAACAGTAGAATTAGAATTACCCAAAAACCTCAGGCAAATACACCCAATTTTTCATTGCAGCTTGCTGAAAAGAGAGCATCAGTCACCTCTACGGCCAAAAATCCCCCCCCCACCACCTCCAATCATGGTGGAGGGCGAACAACACTTCGAAATAAAGGAAGTCCTTGACTCTAGGAGATATCATGGAGCAACTCAGTACCTAGTTGCCTGGAAACACCTCCCTGCCTCACAAAACGAGTGGGTCCATAAACGTCATGTCAGAGCCCCGAAACTATTGAAGAAGTTTCACACAGAGTATCCCAACAAGCCTAACTAACTTTTATACCTGTTTTGTTTTCTTGCAGGTGGATCTCTCTTATTGTTAAGAGGGGCCGGATGTCAGAATCCAATTATATTTCATCTTTAATTATCAAATATAGAAACTCCCAATTCTGCCTTCTCTGGATTCTGCCATCAGAGGGAGAGAAGGGGGAGAACAAAGGGGCTTTATGGCCCTCACTTCCTTCAGTACACTTCAAAGAGCTGAATGCTGAATGTGTGTTTATTGTAACATCAAAGCGTTAGCACTAGAGGACCTTATCATAACAAAGCAGGGTATTTGCCTTTCATGTAGTTACCTGAAGTCTCCATCCAGACGGAAGAAAGAAGAAAGGGGGTGGAATTGTGATACTTGAAACTATCACTGGAAGGGGGGTTGATTGGGTGGGACTACTGGGGAACCCCTTAAAACCTTGAATGGGAGAGCTTGAACCCCAAGTCCTGTCTAGCATGCCTGCAACCATTTTCTCTTAATAAAGGATTCCTGTTGGAAGAATTATTCCAAGAGTTCTGTCTTCTTAAGATGCAAAGTGGGGTGGGTCCTTACACTCTAAAAGGTTCGCCATCACTGGTTTATATTAATTAAGGGCATAATTGGTCTTCTAAATGTTATTGCTGCTGGAACTATTTCTAAAGCTACTATCCCATCTATCACATTAAGATATCATTAAAATGGTTTAAACTTATGTATTTTCCTTCCTTCTTATTAACCATTAACCTGCAATATTTTTAATCCAAAATCTAAGTGACTAAAGCATGAAAACTAAATCAGCACTTCTTAATAATTCAGTAAATCCATTTTGTTAGATATTAGCTAGCTTAAATTGATCCTGCAAAGCTTGAAAATATTTAGAATGTTACTGAAAGAAGCAGCTGAAATTTCTGCAAATGTTAAGACTAGTAAAAGTTTAAAAATTCAGATTTTAAACAGATTTTTTATCTAAGGGCATTTTAATAAAAGATTATTTCACTAAGGAAAACAAATTCTGTAATTAGGTTTTTGTTTTTTTTAATGTTGCCATTAGTTCATTTCTGTAGTCACTTGGCTATTGGAGAGAGAACAATTCAAGATTTATTTATTTTATTTTATTTTTAAAATTTATAAGCCGCCCCACTCCCGAAGGACTCTGGGCAGCTAACAATAAAAAACACATAAAACATAACAAACAACAATACAAAAACAATCATCCAGGGGTAAGGTTTTATAAACCCCAGGCCTGCCGGAAAAGCCAGGTCTTAAGTAGCTTACGGAAGACCAACAGGGTGGGAGCGGTCCTAATCTCCGGGGGGAGCTGATTCCAAAGCCTGGACGCCATCACAGAGAAGGCCCTCCTCCGTGGCCCCGCCAAATGGCACTGCTTGGTCGACGGGGCCCGAAGGAGGCCCAGCCTGTGGGATCTAACCGGACGTAGGGAACTATGAGGTAGTAGGCGGTCTCGCAAATAGCCTGAGCCATATAGGGCTTTAAAGGTAATGACCAACACCTTGAATTGGACCCGGAGACCAATAGGCAACCAGTGCAGCTCACGGAGGATAGGTGTAACGTGGGTGTATCGAGGAGCACCCACTATCACTCACGCGGCTGCATTCTGGACCAACTGTAGTCTCCGAATACTTTTCAAGGGTAGCCCCATGTAGAGTGCGTTGCAGTAGTCCAAACGTGAGGTGACAAGGGCGTGAGTGACTGTAAGGAGAGCCTCCCGGTCCAGGTAGGGTCGCAACTGGTGCAACAGGCGAACTTGTGCAAAGGTCCTCCCAGCCACAGCCGTCAATTGATGTTCCAAATTCAGCTGTGGATCAAGGAGGACACCCAAGTTGCGAACCCGCTCCGAAGGGGGTATATTTTCCCCCGCAAGAGTCAACACTGGACAGTCGACATGATCCTTGGGAGGCAACATCCAAAGCCACTCGGTCTTGTCAGGATTGAGCCTGAGTCTGTTAACCCCCATCCAGACCCTCACAGCTTCGAGGCAACGGCCCATCACATCGGCCGCTTCACTGAGAGAGCTCGGGGAGGAGATATATAACTGGGTATCATCAGCATACTGATGAAACCTCACCCCGTGCTGTCTGATGATCTCACCCAGCGGCTTCATATAAATGTTAAATAGGAGGGGAGAGAAGACCGACCCCTGTGGCACACCGCATTCAAGGGGCCTCGGGGTTGACCTCTGCCCTCCCACCAATACCGATTGCGACCGGCCAGAGTAGGAGGAGAACCACCGTAAAATGGTGCCTCCCACTCCCACCCCTTCGAGTCGTCGCAAAAGGATACCATGATCGATGGTATCGAAGGCTGCTGAGAGGTCAAGTAGCACCAAGACAGAAGAATAACCTCTGTCTTGGGCCCGCCAGAGATCATCCATCAGCGCGACCAAAGCGGTTTCTGTGCTGAAGCCGGGCCTGAAGCCAGATTGAAAAGGATCTAGATAATCCGCTTCATCCAGAGACCGTCGGAGCTGGAGCGCCACCACTCTCTCTACAACCTTCCCCACAAAGGGGAGATTGGAGACTGGACGGAAGTTATTTAAATCAGCCAGGTCCAGGGTAGGCTTCTTGAGCAGGGGCCTCACAACCGCCTCCTTCAGGGATTGTGGAAAAGACCCCTCCCTCAACGAAGCGTTGATCAACACCTGGAGCCAGCTTCGTGTCACCTCCTTGGCAGCCGAGACCAACCAGGAAGGACACGGGTCCAATAAACAAGTGGAGGCACTCATTGCTCCCACCGCTCTGTCAACATCCTCAGCGGTCACAGACTCAAATTCTATAAGATAGAAGCTTATAGAGCATATCCAGAGATAAAAATCTTGGCAAGGAAAATTAATATAGTTAAACTAGAAGAACTTAGTTATAAGCCTTTTAAATGACATTATCAAGTAGCATTTTGTGCTAATCCCTTCAGCCTATATGGATGAAGGAAGAGTGGAAAAATGATAGACTACAAAGGATCAACTTCCATCTTTTTTTTCTGATAATAGTCTTCCCCCCCCCTGCTCTCCTTAGTAGCTGTTCTCCTTATACTCCTGACACTATCTGAGATATTTGGTAAATATTCTAACTAGTCTCCAGTATATATCAGTCTCCTCTCTTGAATGGCATGTGCATCTGATGTGATGTAAGATGTTTGTATATGTGTGTATGCAGTGGTGGGATTCAAATATGTGAACAACCAGTTCTCCAGCACAGGAGATGGAGAATCCACCAATGGGTTTGCTCTGTCTTCCTGCCCATTAGATCAAGTCAATCAAACTGGCTGAATCCCATCACAGTGTGTATATCTACATATATTTCTAGCATCCTTTTCTACAAATAAAATTTGAACAAGATGGGTATGTCACATACAAAACCCAAGCCTGTTTAGTTTCAGTGGTTGATCTGCATCGTGTGCCTTTCAAATGAAGTGTGTTTTGTATAAGTTTTAGAAGTTTTACATACTGCAAGTTTTTGTAAACCTAAAGATTTGTTCTTCAAATCTCTTTACATTGCGTAGATTTGATTTACAGTAGGTATTTTCAAGATGTAATATTTTTACAGTATACAGTACAAAATACAGTACAGTATTTTTAATACTGAAACATTATAGCATAGAGAAGGGCTTAAAAATTAAGTACTTATTTTGGCCCCCTCTGTAGGAATATAATTTTTTTAAAAAAAATCAGAAATAAGCATGATTATCATGATAAAAATGCTGGCATTATGCATAATGTAGACATATTATCTTAAATAAAATCTTTTCCTGTTTTGTAAACATGCTTCTTGACATGTACATAATTTAGATTATTGTACGCTTTCTGTAGTAGCAAAGTTTACTGTTATTTTGAGAAGTTTAGTGACATATGTTGATTTCTTCTTCATATTAACAAAACTCTAAAAGTTAGCTCATTCTGAGCTAACCTGCTTGTCTCTTTACACTTATTTGCTGAATAAAGGAGAAAGAGGGAATAGCTTCAAATTTTTTCTTACTGTGAAAGTCTCAGACTTTCAATTCCCTTTCCAGAGTCAGGTGCCATGAGTCCTGGTTGGGTCTTGCAGTCTCCTACCCAGAGCCATGCAGTCATGGTGCCAGATTTTGAGAAAAACCTTGAGGTTGTTCTCATTTGTGGAAAGCTTCTACACAGAAGCTAGCATTGGATACCGTGGAAACTGGCCATCATTGGGGTATCTCTGCTCCTGGTAAGGAGCTACTGGTAACTTATGAGAGATTTGGATATCCCATGGGTCTTCAAACTTGGCCCTTTTATGACTTGTGGACTTCAACTCCCAGAATTTCTCAGCTAGGCATGCTGGCTGAGGAATTCTGGGAGTTGAAGTCCACAAGTCATAAAAGGGCCAAGTTTGAAAACCCCTGGGATATCATCTTGCTTGGTATGTGTGCTTTCTGTTATGCTTTTAAATCTATGTGCTTGAGCTAATAATAAAGCTTGGGTCCCTAATCACTGCCCTGACACTTGACAAGACACTTTCTTAGTGAGAAAGCAGTAAAAAATGCCAAAGCCAGAACTTGATTAATTTGCCTGCACAAATGTGATGGGTCTTTGATATATGTGTAATGAAAGAAATATACTGTAGCTTTTATTTTACTGTAGAATATTTTCTGTGTGGTATTTCAGCTGTGCTAATGATTGTATGCCAGCTAGACAACCATATTTGGCAGATCTCAAAATATAAAAACAAGGTCTACAAACTAAACTGGGAAGTCAAAAAATCATTGTAGGACAAGGCAGTGGCAAAGCACTTCAGTACCATTGCTAAGAAAATGACATGATCTGTGATTGTAAATGGGGATTATACAGAGAATTTTGTTATACAAAAAGGCACAAGACAAGTATGTCCACTATCCCCACTGCTATTTATCTTAACTTTGGAAGTTTTAAATAGAAACATTAGGCAAGATCCAGAAATTAAAAGGTTGAAAATAAAAGGTGAAACCTATAAATTGCAAGCATTGGTATTCATTCTATAGCAGGGGCATCAAACTTGCAACGTCACATGATGTGTCGTGACGTATCGTGACTTTTTTTCCATTACTGGCAATGAGGTGGACATGCTTTCGCCATGACGCATCCAGCCCGTTTGACACCCCTGTTCTAGAGGAACCTTTAGAGGTGATTCCTAAACTGTTGGAAAAGACAGAACAATTTGGAGAGATAGCAGGACTAAAGATAAATAGAGAAAAAACCAAAGTGATAGTTAAAAATTTTACAGATAAACAAACAAAAAAAAAAACCAACTATCATAAAAAATAGAATTGCAAATAGTCAAAAAGGTCAAATACTTGGGAATATATCTGATAGCAAGATGTTCAACAATAAAAGAAGATAACTATATTAAATTGTTAAATCAAATGAAACTTGATTTGGAAAAATGGAAAAATCTGCAACCGTCAATGTTAGGAAGAATTACTATGGTGAAAATGAATATATTACCAAAAATATTATTTTTTTCCAGAAAACAACATGAGTAAGCTTGACGTGAAGGGGACTTTATCTTTGCATTAATAATTATCACATTTCCATTAGTTAGAAAGGGCTTAGGTTAAGTGCCAAGAATTGTTTTAAAAAAATGCTTGCACAAATTAGCAGCTAAAAAGTTCTCAGCCATTAATGAACTTTGTGCCATCAACTTTGGAACAACACTTAAGGTCAGCATACATAGACCTTTTCCAGGAATGATCTGTCCCAAATTTGGTTCTTCAAGTGTCCCGAAATGCAGCCATCACCTTCCTGTTAGTTGCCCTCTTCTTCTCTTTGCTTCTATCTTTCAAGCATTATAAACTTCTTAAGTGAGTTGGTCCTTTGCATGAAGTATCCAAAACAACAATTTGATCCCAGTCATTTGTCCCTTGTTCTTAACAACTTCTTTGATTTGTTTCATATTTGCTCTGGTTCTAATTCAATGAGTATAAATTAAAAATATCTCTTGATGTTCTCCTTCAACAACAAACAAAGTAAAACTTCTCTGAGGATGATGTTAACCATGAAGAAATCATGGGATTGAGAGAAATTGATAAATCACTATCCTACTTCATTTTTGCTTCCTTGGCTATGTAGTTTAATTATGATTTCCTCCTTACTATGTCTAAATTTTGCATTCCAGTCTTACTGCAAGTATTTTTGGTTATTTTTAGAACACACCAGTGGGAACTCCAATTTTCATTGTGAATGCCACGGATCCAGACCAAGGAGCAGGCGGGAGCGTGCTTTACTCTTTTCAACCACCGTCCAACTTCTTTACCATTGACAGTGGCCGTGGCATTGTGTCAGTTACTCGTCCACTGAATTACGAAGTCACGCAGGCTTATCAGCTGCAAGTGAATGCCACAGTGAGTATGGGTCATCTTTCCCTTTTCTTTGTCTCTTGAACAATTTAAGGGACTGTAGATGAATACACTTCATTCATACATTTTAGGTGAATATTATTCAGGTATTATAAAATCAGGGCTTTAATTGAGTTAGGGCCTTGAAGATTATTTAAAGTTTAGTGACAACCTTGGACCACATAAAATTCTTAGGAACATGGGCAGCCCACATTTTTGTTTCCTCTAAATAATCACAGTCAACCCACATATATCAAAAGAGGAAATTTAAAATCAGGTTATATGGCTACCAACCAATTTAATGCACATTAAGGTTTTCTATAATCTGCATTCATATTATAAAATAATACAAGTAGGTTATTTAATGAATTTAATTTAATACTGAAACACTGAATATCTCAAACATTCATCAGGTTCCATAGCACTTCTACTAAAGCAAGAAGGACTTCCTAGAGCTCTTAGAAAGTATCATTCTATTAGCAGAATAAGTGAATTTCTCTTGCTGCGGCTTATAATTGGGGGAAAAAAGTGTTCTCATGCTGTCCTTGATAGCATTTGACAGATTTTGAAAATGGTGTGCTGTAATTCTAAATGAGATAAAAAGAGATGTGGGTACATTAGTGGTGAAGGCTGTTGTTTGCTGTTGTCAAACATTGTTCAATTATTATTGAGATCCAAACCTTGATACTAGCATAACTGAAAACAGTTTCTGTCTGAAATTTGGCAGAGCTTTTGTCGGTGAAAGAAAACCAACCAATTCTCCTCAGTAAAATATAGTTTCTTATGTTCGATTCTAGAACATGGTGGCAATAATAGAATAGTTGATTCTGTCAACCAAGAATGAGCAACTCTTGGTTAGATAAGATAAGATAACCTTTTTTGTCATTTTTTACTGTGGACACAATGACACACATCAAAAATGAAAGTGAACATATAAATGACACACACCTAAACATACTATCTACAACATATATATACTATATACAACACTTATCAATTAGTAGAGGGGATCTGGTGTTCCAGAATGGCTGGGTTTTGCATCATTTTTTTTTTTAGAGGAGTTTGCTGAAAGTTGACAGACTTTTCTATTTTATATTGCAAACTATGCATTTTAGGTTTTACACTACAATTTCCACCTCTTTCCAGTGCAAAATAGAGGAGAATTGTGCTAAGATTTTAATATTAAAGGTCAAACATAATTCTGAAAAAGGAAGCTTTGGGTCACAGAAGGTCTACCTCATCGGTAGATGAAATTAGCTTTTTATTGTCTATTGAATTTTACTTAACATTATGTCAATATTTTCTCTTTATACATTTTTAAGGATCAGGATAAAACCAAGCCCCTCTCTGCTCTGGCCAATCTTGCAATTACCATTACAGATGTACAGGATATGGATCCAATTTTTATCAATCTCCCCTACAGTACGAACATCTATGAGAACTCCCCTCCGGTAAGAACTCTGATAAAAGTATTGATACTATTGGAAACCTCTATCACATAATCTCTTTTGAAACAGAAGTGCTATATTAGGAAGAATATTATGGTTACTGATGAGCTTCACCCCAACTTCACCCATCACCTGTAAGAAGTCCAGAAAAAGTTATGGGTGAAAAGGTCAAAATCCTTCCACTCAGCTTGATAAGTCAGTTTCAGAATGGTATTTTTGAGAAGGCTATGCATGTAACTACAACTAACCTCCCCCACTTTTTTTTATATGAACAATCATGAATCACTTTTCTTTCTGGCGGTGGTCTCCATATATCTATAATGGTATACAATAGCAAAAAATACGATATTGATGTTAAAAATTGAACTTGACGGATTGTTTCGGCATCCCTACATAAAGATACAATGGGTTCATAATCAGACTCATAGTTTATCAAGATAAGACTTGATTTCTTTGGATTTGTTGCTGTTTTTCATAGCATTTGTCCCTCATGGTAGCAGGGCTTACCATGTGTCCCCGAAAATAAGACCCAGTCTTATTTATTTATTGATTGATTGATTCCAAAAGAGGCACCAGGTCTTATTTTTGGGGGGTGTCTTTTCCACTTACCTCATGGCAGCATTGACAGCCTCGCTCAGCCAACCCACTTCTTCTGTGGCCGAAGGAACAGCTTCATTCTGCAGCTGAGAATGGAACTCCAGCCTTCTGGAAAAGCCTCTGACTGCAGAATGTGTGCCAGGGGATTCCACAGAAAAAGTGGGCTGGCGAAGATTCATGGGAGGCCTGGTTAGTGGGTGTGGGGCAGCTCCATCACCCACCCCTGCCCTAGCTTGATTTTTAGGCATGCATCTCACCCCAAAAGTAGGGCTTATTTTGGGGGTAGGTCTTACTTTCAGGTACTTATGGTATTTCCTTTTCCACTGTGCTCATGTGACTCTTAGAGCAAAACTAGGACTCTATAATGTGATGTGTCATTTTCCATCACAGAGCTCATTGCTCTTCAGGGTTGAGAGGGAGTGACTGGACCAAGGTCACTCAACAAGCTTCTGTCCTTCAGGAAGGGTAGAAACCTGGGTATCCTTGCTTCTGGTTCAATATCTTAACTACAGTGCTATATTTCTCTGGATCTACCTGTTGCCCAAAGTTGTTTGAACTGTGTTGCAGAGAGCAAAAGATGGAGAGAAGAATGGCTGAGTGGTTTCAGCTTTAGCTTGGTAATAGTATATTCATTTCTCAATAGTAGCAAAAAAAGTATGTTTTGTAACTAGGTATCTGCCAATCACATGCAGAATGAATATGAATAAAATGCAAAATTGCTGATGTAAGAGTTTTAGGACTTCTCTAACAGAAGGATTTCCAACCAGCTTAATAAAAGATGCATTATATAACTAACCAATAACGCACTTGATAATGCAGCTTAAAAAGCTTATAAGTAATTGAAGGAGGGAGACATTGCTGCAGGAGCCACAATGAATATCATTTCAGAATCTATATTAAATGTTTTCTTCATGCAAGAGAGTATAAGCAATGAAGGAGGGGAAAAACACAGTCTGATAATAGCAATGAAAAAAAAAATGAAAAACTATTACAAAAATAGACATACACATGCCCATATCATCTATAGCAGTGGTTCTCAACCTGTGGGTCGGGACCCCATTTGGGGTCGAACGACCATTTCACGGGGGTCGCCAAACAATGCAGTCCGCCATTTTTTCCCCTTTTCCTTAGCTGTGCTACTCCCTTTTATTCTATTGGCTTTTGAAAGCCAGTAGAATAGACTCTCTTGAATAGATTCTAATTCTATTGGCTTTCAAAAGCCAATAGGAATTGTCCAGGCTGTCTCTGCCCTGCGCAGCCCGCCACAAGTCCCATTCTGCAAATGGTGCTGCACCAGTTGAGTAGTCCTCGACTTACGACTGGTTGAGTAGTCCTCGACTTACGACCGGTTGGGGGTCGCGGCATTAAAAAGGTTGAGAACCACTGATCTACAGTTACAGACCAGGGGTAGTTAACCAGAGTTAAGGAGGTTTACATTACCTGTTTAATAAAAAAAGGTGGTATATATTCAACAGAGCTGGCTTGTTCTGGGTCTATTCAATTAAATAGTTGCCTACCCCTGTTATAGACTATACATAATCAACTTCTTCAAGTACTTTTGTGGTCATTAAAAGGAATATTTTTCAAAATAAATATAGCAGTCTTGCTAAATGCTGCTTTTCTATAGATATTTTTCATAACATGGATAATAAATGATGGTAAATGATGTCAGTCTTAGCATTCAAGAAAAGAAAAATCTTGGAAACTTTGTATCTAGTTTGAAATGTGACATTTCTTATGAATATTTTACCCATTACTTAAACACCTTCCAGTTTGTTACAGACTACCTTAACTTTATTTCCTCCTTCTGACTTGAATTGAAGGGCAATTAAGAGAGTATCTATGTGAAGTAAAATTCTGATCCAGATTACGGAGTGCCTTATTTCTCTTTAATGTATGCAGCCTTTATACTGGCTGATTTCCATGTTCTGGAGTTAAGGAGGTTTACATTACCTGTTTAATAAAAAAAGGTGGTATATATTCAACAGAGTTGGCTTGTTCTGAGTCCATTCAATTAAACAGTGCCACTTTTCAGGACCCAGGAAAGGGGCGTTGTCTTACCTGAATGCCTTTTCTCAGCATGAGGAATGTAGACTCCACGCATGGGTTGATTTAGTCTTCTAGCTCAATCAGACCAAACAATCAAAGTTGCCACGCCTCTGCAGGGTCTGACCATGCCCCAGTTTCAAAAGGTCGAAGCGAATGATTGTGTGACGAGATGGCTCCGAACTGCTGACACTAACCTAGTTGCTAGTAATAATCAGGGAGAGGGTGGAGTCTACATTCCTCATGCTGAGAAAAGGTGTTCAGGTAAGACAATGCCCCTTCTCCAGCATGTAGAGGAATGTAGACTCCACGCATGGGACATACCAAAGCCCCTATGATCCCACGGGTGGGAAGCAGGTTGGTTAAGTGTCGGTGCTGAAATGGACCACTTGTTGTAAAACCCGACGGCCAAACGCAGCCTCCGCGGAAGCAAACTTGTAGAGTTTGTAGTGGTGAATGAATGGTGAAGGGGACGACCACGTAGCCGCCTTACAGATGTCCTCTATGGACGCCTGAGTCTGCCACGCCGCCGATGTGGAAGCGCTACAAGTAGAGTGCGCTGTCAGGCGGCTTGGGACAGGTAAAGAGGAAGCCTGGTAAGATTGAGCGATACAGGCCTTGATCCACCTGGCTATAGTAGAGGAGGAAACCTTCTGTCCCTTGGAAGTTGAGTGGAAAGAGACAAACAATGCCTCCGATTTGCGAAAGGAAGCTGTCCTCTTAATGTAATGACGTAATGCCCTACGTACATCTAGGTAATGCCACTGCTTTTCTAGTGTGTGAGAAGGATTGGGACAAAAGTTTGGTAGTACAATGTCCTGAGCCCGGTGAAACAGGGTATTCACCTTGGGAATGAATGAGGGATCTAACCTCAGCACCACTCTGTCCTGATAGAAGGTACACAGGTCTTCCCTAACTGAAAGAGCAGCCAGCTCTGACACGCGTCTCGCCGACGTGATGGCTACTAGGAAAGCCACCTTGTGGGACAAAATGTGAAGAGGACAAGACCTTATAGGTTCAAAGGGAGACCTAGTGAGTGCCTGCAGAACACGAGGTAGTTCCCAAGATGGATACCTGTGTACTACCGGAGGTCTGGTGTTGGAGACTCCTTTCATAAAGGATCGGACCCTGGGATGATGGGACAATGGAGTGGCGTTGGCACAGGTGAACACCGTGGAAAGAGTGGCCACCTGTCTACGCAAGGTGTTGGGCGCTAAGCCTTTATCCACTCCATCCATGAGATATTCAAGAATCACTGGAATAGTGACAGAAGAGATAGACAAACCTTTACAGGTACACCAGTCACAGAAGTTCTTCCAAGTGGCATCATAGATTCGGTTCGTCGCCGGCCATCTGGAAGCTTGGATCATAGCTATTACCCTTGAAGAGTAAGATCCGCACATCAGGAACTGGCGCTCAGATGCCAGACGGCTAGTTGTAGCCACTGTGGGTTCGGATGGCATATGGCCCCCTGTGTTAGAATTATCCTCTCTGGAGGGATTTGCCAAGGGGGGGCTATGGCGAGGTTCATGAGATCCGCGAACCATGGACGCCTCGGCCAATACGGGGCCACAAGGATTAGCTCCGCCTGTTCCTGTAACAGCTTCCTGATGACAGCCGGGATCAAGGGAAGGGGTGGAAATGCATATAGAAGGCCCACCGGCCAAGAAACCGGGGAAGCTGGGTGTTCTTCGGGGATGCAAACAGGTCGACTTTGGGTCGACCGAAACGGTGAGTTATCTCCCGAAAGAGATGGGGATGTAGACGCCACTCTGAATGATCTATCGTAGATCGACTCAGAAAATCTGCCTGGTCGTTTTCCACCCCTGAAATGTGTTCTGCCTTTAGGGACAACAGATTCTGTTCCGCCCATGACCCCAGACACTGGGCCTCGGACATTAGAATCCGTGATCGAGTGCCGCCCTGCCTGTTGACATGGGCCTTTGCCGCTACATTGTCTGTCAGAACCAGCACGTGGCGGCCCGCCAACTTCTTGTGGAAATGGCGAAGTGCTAGGTGTATGGCTCTGAGCTCTAACCAATTGATATTTTTCTTGAGATCCCGTTGAGACCACCGTCCCTGGGCGAATTGAGATTGCAGATGTGCCCTCCATCCAAACAGACTGGCATCTGTGGTCAAGGTTACCCGAGTCGGTTCTCTGAACAGGGATCCTTTGGACAGTGCTGGGGACAACCACCAGATGAGGGACGTGAGTGTCTGTGGTGGGACTTGCACCCTCTGTGGAAAACATGCTACACCCCGTTTCTGGTAAGGGAGTAGAAACCACTGTAGTTGTCTCGTATGAAGCCTGGCCCAAGGCACTATGGCAATACATGAGATCAGTTTCCCTAACAGCTGTGACAGCAGGAGCAGGGTTACACGTTTCTCCTTGCGCACCCTGGTGACCATCGTACGTATGCTGAGCTGACGCTCCGGAGACAGGAAAACTCGGCACTGGCTGGTGTCTATTATTGTGCCTAGGTGGAGCAAACGGTTTGTTGGGATCAGATGGCTCTTTGGGAAGTTGATCATAAATCCATGATCCTGGAGTGTCTTGATCGTCAGTGCCACGTCTGAACGGGCGTTCAGTGCCAAGGACGACTGGATTAGGATATCGTCCAAGTAGCACTGAACGCGGACTGGTACCAACCTGAGCTGTGTGGCGAGAACCGCCACGATTTTGGTGAAAACCCTTGGAGCTGATGATAGACCGAATGGCAGGGCCCTGTACTGATAGTGATGGTTGGAATACCTGAATCTGAGGAAACGCCTGTGATTTGGATGTATGGGAACGTGCAGGTAAGCTTCTGTCAGATCTATGGATGTAAGAAAATCCCCCGGCCGATTACTGCCCAGAATAGAATGAAGAGTTTGCATCTTGAATTTTTGGTAAATTAGGTACCGATTTAGAGCCTTGAGGTCTAGGATCGCCCTCCATCCTCCTGAGGGTTTTGGTACCACAAACAGGATGGAGGAGAAACCCAGTCCCCATTGATCTGGGGGTACCCGCTCTATTGCCTCTATGCTTAACAGATGACAAATGGCCTCCTCCATGAGACCTTGTTTCATGGGATTTCTGGATAGGGGGCAGGAGATGAAGCGCCGAGGTGGGAGTGTGAGGAACTCCAGAGACAGTCCGTCTCTGATAGTGGTTAGAACCCAATTGTCCGTGGTGGTACTTTCCCATTTGTGGAAATATAGTGCCAGTCTTCCGCCAATGGGAGGAATCCGCCTCAAGTCACTTTGACTTTCGGAAAGGACGAGCTCCTCTGCCGCGAAGGGGCCTCTTAGCCTGGAATTGTGGCTTTGGCTTGTCTCTGTAGCCGGACCGGTCCGATGAGCGGTCCGGCCCTGCTTGAAAGGGCCGATACCCGCTCCATGTAGTTCGGTCTGAGCCAGACTTGAACGACGGACGCCGGTTGTATGGAGAAAAACGTCTGCCCGTTTTTTTGACAACATGAGCTAGTACTTTCAACTTTTCTTTGTTTTCAGTCAGGTAACGAGTGAGAGCCTCTCCAAAAAGGCGACCCTTATGATATGGTGCCGCAGCTACTCTCCATTTGTGCCTGGTATCGGCCTTCCAATTTTTTAGCCAGAACAACCGGCGTGCGGCCACGTTGGAAGCTATGGCCCGAGCCGAATATTTGGTCGACTGCAGAGACACATCGGCCATGTATTCCAGTGCAGCCCTTAGTTTAGTGACATCCTGGTGAACCCTTACCTCGTCTGGGGATAATCTGGCCTGTAATTCCCTGAGCCAGATTAATGCAATTCTAGCGAAAAAGGAGTTAGATGTTGAGGCTCTTATAGCCCAAGCCGATGCCTGATGGGTCCTTTTGAGGGAAATCTCAGACTTCTTGTCCTCAGCCTTAAGGGCCTCCGACATATCTCCTGGGATTTTGGTGTCTGACAGTATGGGAGCGAGAGCCTCGTCTACACTCGGAACTTCGAGGACATTGTTGAGGGAAGGGACCGTATCTAAGAGCTTACGATCTAATCCCCCAAGAGCAGAGAAACTTCCAGGAGATCCCCACTGATCCTGAATGGATTTGAGAAACATAGGGGGGCAAGGTATCTGTAGGTTCTTCTTGACCGGTTCCAGAAACAGTGGGTCAGAACTCTGTCCAGAGTCCTGATTGGTCGTCTGTGGTTTCACGGGTTCAATTTTTCCGGTGACATAGGCCTTTTGTAAAAGAGGATAGAAGGAATTTGGATTAAACACCCCTACCATAGGAGTGGCCTCCGCCTGAATGTCTTCCCCGTCTGACCACATGCCTTCTTCCGGAATCTGAGCAGAAAAATCTGATATCTCGCTCCCTTCAGATTGAGGTGGAGAACCGTGATCTGAAATCACATACTCCCTGGGATGCCTAGTTTCCGTGGGCGTAGGGGGGGTTGACGGTCCTTGGACCGGAATGGCCCTCCCTGAAGCCGCCATTGCCTGAACCACCGCCTGTGAGATCATGGCTTGGAGCTGGACAGTAAATGAAGGATGTTCGGGGCCCCGAAGACCCGCCGCCATCGGCGTGAAAGATGCTGAAGGGATTGGGGGAGGGACAACTGTAGTAACCTCCCCCTGAGACCCACAAGACACTGAGGAAGGTCCTGGCTCAGCAGCTGGAATTGAATCTTGGACCTGTAATCTCAATTCTCGGTCAAAGAGGGACAGATGGTCCCGTTCATATCCCAGCAAGGAACCCTGGTCCAGGGTCTGCTCGGGAGACCAAGCCTGTGTAAAAGGGGAAGGTCGATGCTCCCCTGATGTGGATGCAAGAGGAGGTGAGGGGATAAGCTGCGTCTCTCCTGTCTGCCGCTGGGCTTTGGAGAATTGTCGCTCCAGCACCCCATGTCTGCTATCTGCTTGCTTGTCATCGGCCTTAGAGGTCCATTTTACCTTGGCCTTGGTTTTTGCAGGTGTATCCAGACTGGATGGCTTGCGTTTTATATTTCCACTGGAGGTGGAAGCCTGTGAAACGGTGTTATCCGCCATATTGAAATAAACAATAGGAAATAAACAACAGGTGTTCACCAGGAGATCCCTGGATCTGGCCTGTACTGCAGTAGAAGAAAAGACAGGTTGTCACCAGGAGATCCCTGGATCAGTCCTGTTCTGCAGGAGAAGAAAGGGAAGGTTTTCACCAGGAGATCCCTGGATCGGCCCTTGTCTGCAGGAGAAAAGGAAGGCCATGGCCCACCTGGGTGGTACAGGCCTGCACGAGGGTCTGTGAGGTCCGGCCCACCGTTAAGCACGGAGTCACTACGCGATATAAGCCGTGCTACGCTCAGGGGCTTTCCTCCCCATTCAATTTTTCAGGCCCACTGTAATAGAGACAATTTGGCCGAAAAGGTATCAATTAAAGATAAGTCTATATATGAATATAGATATATATCTTGTTTAATCTAATTCTGTTTTATTTTAATTGATTTTTTTTGACCCTCATGTCTCACTTAGTGACAGCTAGGACAGTAAGTGCCGACCACTATGCAGACAGCGGAAAACAGGCAAGGCAAGCAGCCATCCAATCTGTTGGCACTGGATATTTAAAAGGTACTGGTAAGTCACAGTCTGGAATATTACCAGATAAAATGGAGTGAGAGACTCAAGGTATTTTCCCTATGTCCACTAGGCAACCTGAGATGGTGCCTATTAAGCAGCTGAATGAAGATCTAAAGGAATGTAATTAGAACTCCTATTCCCCCCCCCCACTTAGGGAGAATCACCAAATAAGTAAGTTACTTCGTGACTGAAAAGGCTGTAATTAGGACAAAGCAGTCAATTTAATGTGTGTGATCGGGCGGAGCCCAAAATGGCGGCCGGGACAATCTGATGAGAGATGAAACAAGCTGAGAGAAAAAATCCTCTCCTGCAAGTAATCTGGTAATCAGCTGTTTTAGTCAAACAGTTCACTTGCTGGTATTTTTTTTGGGGGGGGGGGTAATTTACAGCTGACAATCAACAGTAACAAGGAAGTACTTGAGTAGTGTGAGGATCGAGCCTTCTAGAGGCTCAAAATGGCGCCTGCAGGTTGTTTGAATTGGTAACAAACCTAAGAAGGTGATTTCAGTTTTCAGCTGAAAATTAGTAGTTTAGCTTCGCATTCACAGCGAAGATCTTGGGAGGGGGTGGGGGAGGTGGATTGTAATGAGGAGGCAGCAATCTACGATCAGCTGTCTGCCTCTGAAAACTCACGGAGAAGGGAATTGATTAAGAGAGAAGAAATGGTGCAGCACTGAGCTCAGAGCTGAACCAATCCCCCCCCCCCAAGAAGGAAAAAAGGGATAGAGAAACCACGAATGGCAATAACTATCTTTCTGAATCTAAATTAGGAGCCAAATTCTCATGTGTCTTCAGGGCTGAGACCAAACGAAAACTGGGGCATGGTCAGACCCTGCAGAGGCGTGGCAACTTTGATTGTTTGGTCTGATTGGGCTAGAAGACTAAATCAACCCATGCGTGGAGTCTACATTCCTCTACATGCTGGAGAACATGCTTTTTCTGTCACAGTGCCTGCCCTCTGGAATAAGGTTTCCCCAAAGATCTGTGGGGTTCCCGCCCTGATGATGTTCTGAAAAGCCTTAAAGATCAGGCTGTTCTCCTAAGTCTTGGGTTAGGTTGGATGGATCCCCTTGCACGATGTACTTTGTAGATGTTTTTCGGTTCAATGCTCAGATTTTCAATTTATTTATTCATTCTATAGTGTGTTATTTAATTTTTCTTCTTTTTTGCTACATTGTGAGTGACCTGGTTATTTGTGAGTTAGGTAGTGCCTAATCAATCAATCAATATAGTAAGAGAATGAACAGTGGCATATATTTTCCTTTTAGGGAGCTATTTAGGAAGTTAGTAGAGAACATGCAGGAATGGAAAATGCTTGTCCAATTAGAAATTTGGTTCTTTTGCTACCTGAATTATTATACTCACTAAGGTGATATAGAAGGAGTGGCAAAACCTGGGGGAGTTAAAAGAGGAATCAGCCTAGAATCCCTATGTAGGACCAGTGGACTAAGTCTAACCCCCCCCCCTTGAATTCCATGGACTCTTATCTAACTCCAAGCAGGGACTAATCATTAGTACATGTGCATAGGTTATTTAACAATAAATCAGTTTAATTGGGCCTTCACATGTGAACTTCGTCTTTCATGCCTGATGGATCTTTCTTTTCAGTATGTTTTAAGTGCTTTCATCATTTCAAGATAATTCGGAATCTAATTGACTTAATATTTCTGAGAATGAAGAAGTCCAGATATATTCTAAGAATGATTTCCCCTTAAATGATAAGCTGTGGTTGTTTTATTGCATCTCAAAATGAACTAACCCTTTTCCTCATCCATCATTTTTAAGTGTCTATGAAGTAATTAGCTAGACGTTTTTATTTTACCTATTTTTCATCTTATAGCATCTAATAATATGATCTGTCAGTGACCATTTTAAACTCACTTAGAAGTACCAGATTGCAGTTCTGATCTTCTATATGTGCTACAGAATGAACTATGTGTGATCTAAAAATAAAAGGCAGAGTCCTGCATTGACACGATGAGACACGTCTTATGACATGATGTCATAAGTGGAATGTAGGATTGGGCACTATTTCGAGTGCAATTATCTGTCATTCTCATGTAAATGCTGCTTCCTATGTTGACTTAAGAGGGGATTTAAATATTAAGAAAGGTGTCTGAAAATTCTGCTTGGCAATCTGTTTCTCTGCTTATATCTATCTCCACGGTTTGTCTGAGTTTTGATATCTTTGTATTAAAGCAGGAGAAAATGAATATAAATCCAGGTACATTATTTTATTATTGCACCAAATCTTAATTTTTCCCACCAAACAGCATGATATCCAGCCCATTACTGATGAGCTGGCAGAAAGAAAGAAATAGATAAACTGCAGCAAATTACTACAAAGAGATTCCAATCGGCCTTTTGACCAGAATTAAGGAGCGCAAAACAGGATTTCTTGCCTCTAATATCTATCAAAGCAGCTTGATAAATATTAGAGGCTTCTCTATTCTATTCCCCTTCTCTCTGCTCTTCTTACTGTGATAATAGGCTGCAATTTCAAGTCTTTAACCTAAGGGAGGGAAAGACAGATGAAAAATCCAGATATTGTACACAATAGTATATTTCATGTGTCCTAACAAATCTTTACCTAATCTCAATAATTTTGATTGCAAAGTGTCTACAGGTAAGTCTTAGACATAAAACCATTACTTTAACAGTCGTTCAAACTTACAACAGCACTGAAAAAGTGACTTGCAGCCAGTCCTCACACTTATGACCATCACATCAGTCCCCACAGTCAGATGATCACAATTTTGGCACTTTGCAACTGGAATACATTTACCCAGCATCTGTGATGACTCCCCCAGACGTTTCTCCAGATACCTCTTCAAATGTCGGCTCGGGGAGGATAACCAGTTCCTGGCACATCAGGAGGGGAGTGGGTCAGTGGCTCCAAGCAGCTGTCTGAGAGTGATTGTACTGAAGCACAGCTGCAGCATGACAGCCCTGAGGCTTCCGGTGGGGAAAGCATGCAGCTGCAGCCAGAGAGGGATGAGGAAGAGGACTTGCCTTCTGTACCTGATCCAAGAACACACAGGGCAGAGAAAAGGCAGGAGCAGAGAAGGTCAGACAAATTACCCATGAGGAGAAAGCCTCGCCCTTCTTGATGGGCTGCACCAGAAGTTGGCTATTTAGCACAGCAGACTGATAGAGGCGATGCTGGGAACAATGTGTACATTTTCTAGCTATGTGTTTTCTGGTCATTGTGATTCCTGCTTTGCTTTGGATTGACACTGTGCTTTGACTTGGATCATGCTTTATGAACTGTGGACTTTTTTTTTAAACCTCATGTACCCTCTTGTATTGTGGATTTAATTTTGCCTGATTGGGAAACTTTCAAGTGCCTTGTGGACTCATTGGTCATTGCTCTGTGGACTAGCATTGATTTGCTTGTGGCTGGATTTAATTGGGACAGATCTGGGTTTTGGTAAAGGGAATTGCTGGGGAATATTAATAAACCCACAAAACCTCAATTACTTGTGTGTGTGAGTGAGCAGGACAGCACAGCATCCCTGGTCATGTGATAGTTATTTGCAACCTTTCCAGCCAAATTCTGACAAGCAAAGTCACCAGGGGAAGCCAGATTCACTTAATGATTGTGTGATTTTCTTAACTGCAGTGATTCACTTAACTAGCTGCAGTTCACAGCCCCTTAACACCTGCTCCTGAGGGCACAACAAAAAGACTTGTTTGGAATAAATGGTCTTCCGGAGTGGCAAAACACTTGCCTACTAAATTCAGAACCCCTCCTTTAACTCTTAGTTTAACAAACTTGTCTGAACAGATATTATCATGTTGCAGTGTTTTATCTGTATACTCCAGGCCCTATTGTCTCAAGTTTCAACAATTAGTTGTATACCCCTTCATATGAAATCCAAATCTTGATTTGATACAGGTTGTTATAAAGCAAAATATATTACTTTAATATATACTTTTCAATCATTAAGTTCCTTTCAATCACTGAGAGAGTATAAGAAATTTTATACAGCACTTATAAAAGCTAAGAAATAGCAAATGCTGAGAGAGAATTGGGGGAGATTAATTACAGCAACTAAGAACTCTGCTGTCTTGTGGGAAGGGTCGCATCTGCCAACTCCCTGCAGAACCACTGGTGGTTCTCCATCCAATAGTGACTTCTCCCAAATGGCCTCCTGTGCTATAACCAAGGATCAATATCTCACGATACAACTGAAATCTGGGGAAACTTACTAAAGTTACTAAACTTACTAAATTTCAAACTTATTAAAAGAAAATAAAGATTGGTGGGCCTACAGCACATTTTCCATCTGAGTGGACTGAGGCCATAGTTATTCCTCTCTCTAAGAATACAAGAAATAGACTTAACCCTGCTAACTATTGACCAAAAAACTTGCTTAATACAATAAGCAGATTATATGCAAGGTATCTTTATTTAAACTGCTGGATTGGGTCCAAAGTGAAATATTTTTGTTGAGGAATAGGCAGGATTGTTCAGCCTTAGACCACTGTCTAGTCTTGCAACATTTAGCTGAAAAATACACTTCACCACTCACGGGAACCATTTAGACAGACTTTATGGGTTTCAAATCTGTGTTTGATCTGCTTTGAAGGGAGAGACTTGGCAAAAACTTCTGGACTCCTCAATGGATAGAAGAGTGCTCCATCTTACCCAAACTCTTTATTCTAACACAGCGGTTCTCAACCTATGGGTCGCGACCCCATTTGGGTCAATCGACCATTTTTCGGGGGTCGCCAAAGAAGGCGATCCGCCATTTTCTCCCCTCAGGGGGGGCGCCGTGCATGCGCGCTGCGCATGGGGGCGCTGCCGTGCATGCACGCCGCGCATGGGGGCGCTGCGCATGCACGCCGCGCATGGGGGTGCCGCGCATGCATGCCGCGCATGGGGGGCGCCGCGCATGCACACCGCGCATGGGGGGCGCCGCGCATGCGCAGAACATTTGTGTGACGGGGGTCGCCGTCACACAAACGTTGAGAACCACTGTTCTAACACCTCATTGAGAGTCAGATGTTCCCCTTGGAGTCACCTATCTGGAGCTGTTTCCACAAAAAAAGGTGTAAGGCAGGAGTCCCCAACCCTGGTCAGTGGACCTGTACTTGGCCGGGGCCACTTAGGAACCGGGCTGCGCAGCTGGAGGTGCACTGAAAGCGTGTCTTCTACCTCAGGAATGTGCAAGTTTGCAGGGGTCTGGGCAGGGGCGAGAGAGCAGCAGGACAGAAGCCGTCTTGCTCAGTTCAAGGTCCTTCTCCTTCTTTCTCCTGCTACTTCTTCCTCCTTTTCTTCTTTCTCACTTTCCTCCTCCCCCCCCCTTCCCGGCACCCCAGCTGGGTTTGCGTTTCCGTTGTGCAACTCTCAAAGTTTGCAAGACAAATGTGCGCCAGTCCAGCTTGCAACCGGGGGCTCCCCCAAAACCTCATTGGTGGGGGACCTCCTTCCCAAGGTATGTGTGTGTGAGAGGGTGTCTTTTTAAGGGTACAAATAGGGGTAGGGAGAAGCTACCTTTCACCTTAAGCACTGCATCTCCAAGGGATTCTCTCTCTCTCTCTTTCTTTCTTTTTATTTTTTTATTTTATTTTATTTTTAACCAACAAAACAAAACAAAGCAAAACATATCACACATACACACACAATATATACTCCTATCCTTTTTTTTTTACAGCGATTGCGTAACGGTAATCTATTATTTACATTTCCTCCCTTATTCTTCTTTAAAATATTTATCCTTCATGTTCTACTTCTTACTAAGAATGATTCATATTATTATTATTATTATACATTATTATACACATATTTTCACTTTTGACCTTTCCATATTTATTCTCTATTATTTCTAGTCTCCAACCAGACATACCACTTGTTCCATGTTATATAATACTCTGTGTCTTCCTTTTCTTTTATCTCTTTTGTTAATTTGTCCATCTCAGCATAGTCCAGGATTTTTCTTATTACTTCTTCCTCTGATGGTATATTCTCATTTTTCCAGCACTGTGCATATGCTATTCTTGCCACCGTTATTATATGTAAAATTAAGTACTATATTTCTCTACTATATTTTCTGTTTAAAATACCCAACGAAAAGATCTCTGGTTTCCAGTCTACGGGTTGGTCTATTATTTCTTCGATCCATTTTCTTATTGTAAACTAGTATTTTTTTGCAACTGGGCATGTCCACCATAAATGATAATATGTTCCATGTACTTTTTTACATTTCCAGCATGTTGGCGAATTGTTCTGGAACATCTTGGCAAGCTTTGCTGGTGGAAGATGCCATCTGCAAAACATCTTCAACTGGTTTTCCTTGAATGCCACCGACATAGTCAATTTTATATTTATTTCCCATATTTTTTCCCATTTCTCCAATTCTATATTATATCCGAAATTCTCTCTCTCTTTCATTTGCACCTTTTCTAAGGCTACTGGGCTTGCGCAATGCTGAATTGGTTTGGTCTCTCTCTATTTCTCTTTTTTGAATGTTGTTTTCAGCACTTCCTCAGCGTGCTGGGTCTTCGGTTTGCTTTGCTGGAAAGCTGAATTTAGGATTGTTGTTTTTTCTTCCCACTTTCCTAGAAGTGGTCTAATCTAATCTGATAATAAAAATAAGGTATATTATTTATTTATTTGTTTATTTATTTACAAAAATTACAATAAGTGTAATGCATTTGAATCATCCTGAAATCTCTCCCCCCCCCCCCGGCCAGGTCCATGCAAAAATTGTCTCCCACAAAACTGGTCCCTGATGCCAAAAAAGTTGGGGAGCTCTGGTGTAAGGAAGGCATGGTGTTTTGTAGCCCCCTTACTTTTTAATTTATACATCAGTTCAGTAATTCAGGCTGTGTCATCTTTAATCATTATTCTCCCATATTGGCAGATCATGCAATTCCAGCCTGGCTATATGCGGAATAACAGTATAACAAAGTTGGAAGATCTTCTAGTCCAACTCCCTGATCAAGTAGGAAATCCTATACTATTTCAGACAAATGGTTGCCCAATCTCTTCTTATAAATTCCAGTGTTGAAGCACCCAAAATATCTGGAGGCAAGTCATTCCACTGATTAATTGTTCTAACTGTCAGGAAATTTTTCCTTAGTTCTAGATTGCTTCTCTACTTGATTAATTTCCACCCATTGCTTCTCGTCCTGCCTTCAGGTGCTTTGGAGAATAGGTTGACCCCCTCTTCTTTGTGGTATCTCTTCAATATTGGAACACTGCTATCATGTCGCCTTTAGTCCTTCTTTTCATTAAACTAGACATACCCAATTCCTGCAACCATTCTTCATATGTTTTAGTCTGCAGTCCCCTAATCATCTTTGTTGCTCTTCTCTGCACTCTGCACTCTTTCTAAAATCATTTTTATATCATGGCAACCAAAATTTAATTGGTAATTTTCCAAGTGCGTTCTTACCAAAGCATTATAAAGTGGCATTAACACATCATGTGATTTTGATTTTATCCCTTTGTTAATGCAGCCTATGGTTGTGTTGGTTTTTTTGGCAGCTGCAGCACACTGCTGGCTCATATTTAAGTGATTGTCCACTAGGACTCCAAGATCCCTCTAGTACAGGGGTCTCCAAACTTGGCCCTTTTATGACTTGTGGACTTCAACTCCCAAAATTTATCAGCCAGGCAGACTAGCTGAGGAATTCTGGGAGTTGAAGTCCACAAATTATAAAAGGGCCAAGTTTGAAGTCCCTTGCTCTAATAGTTACACTATTGAGCCAGGTACCACCTATTGTAATAATGTGATTTAATGTAGATCATGTAGAAATTTAATATTTCTCCCAGGGGAGATGAGAAGGGTATTGAGGGCATTAGCTTCCTTTTTCCTAAAACAGATGTCTCCAAACTTGGCCCTTTTATAACTTGTGGACTTCAACTCCCAGAATTCCTCAGCCAACATGCCTGGCTGAGGAATTCTGGGAGTTGAAGTCCACAAGTCATAAAAGGGCCAGGTTTTGAAGACTCCTGGCCTAAAAGAACAACCTATAGAAAACTAAAATGTTAATGTTCACATGACGCAATGTGCTTATAATATCTTGAAGCCCATATTTGTCTTACTGAAGAGGTGTGGCCTAACCTTGTTCTTGAGATTCTTCTATTTGAAGGGGGCACATTTTATTCTGTGAGGACAAACTAACAGAATAACAGCATTGGAAGGGACTTTGGAGGTCTTCTAGCCCAATGCCCTGCTCAGGCAGAAAATCCTATACCATTTCAGACAAATGGTTGTCATTTGAAACAATCAGTTTTAGCAGGATTCCTAGCCATGTGGAGATGGTATTATGAAATCCCTAAACCATATGTTACTTACAATCGAAGTTTAGCACAACTTTGTGATTACCACTGCTACTACTACAAAGTTACTATAGTAGTGTATTTTATGTTATTCTACTACATTTTTAAGTTGTATTAGTAATTATAGTTCTATGCATTTTATGGTAATGCTTTTTGGCCTATGGGTCTTAATAAAGGTTTTGATTTTTGAGTTACAGAGTGAGGTTATAAATGTCAAGCTATTATTTTCTCTTTCTTTTTTAAAACACTGGATATATAGTGTAAACTCTATGCAGCTACTGTAATTGCAGAAAATAATGCTCATGTATGACCAGATAATTTCCATCCAATTTAGTGGTTACCCAAAAAAATACATAGGGAGGCAAGCATTTTCAAGAAATTAATAAAAGAAAATATAATGGACCTATTGCCAGGGCTGGTGTGTGCAGATTTTATTTTCTGCTATGCTGCTTCTCTCCTATATGAGGTTTGAGCTTCCAGTTAAAAGCTCAAATTTAATTTATTTACAAACTTCAGCAGGTTAAAAAAGGGGATAATGTCCCTTATGGACAACAGAAATATTGTTTATACTAATTGTTGAACCCCTTTACTCTACAAAGAGCATTCCAGGGATGGAAGAGTTGTAGAGGATTAGAAATGTGATTTGTTCATATTGGAGTCTTACCAGCTTCGAAAGTCTTTAAAACCATTCTTCAACTTCTTTTTAAAAATGCTCATTTCTGCATTATAAATGCATAGATATTGCTTCATACTGTACCTCTAACCCCATAGCACTCACCTTGCCTCTTTTTTACTGAAAGATACATATTTAGTTTGTAACTGTTAAAATGTTCCTACCTATAGGTGTTATTTTTTAAATCCTGAGATTGCAACATGTTCTTATCCTTCTATTGATTACAGGTAAATATGAATTCCTGGAGAAGTCTGTGTCTAGACTGAATTTCTTTCACTGTGCTGATTTCTTTCAGTCTATGATATTCTTTGATGGAGGTTAGCTCTTTCATCCAAGCCAGAATTCACAACCAGTCCCAATTCATTTATTATTATTTAATAAAATAGTTGAAAATTTGAACAGCAAGTGTTGGAATCAGCTTTGCATAAGATCTCTTTGTGAGGTTGTGATCAAGGTAATTGAGATGGATAAAGGATGTACTTTTATTCTGTCATAGCAATTAATATCATCACAAATACTGCACTTGTGGATATGTATATATACCCACAAGTGCACTATACACACACATACAATGTATACACACACACACACACACACACACACACAAAAGAATGTGTTGATTTATGCTCTCCGTGCCCCAGAAGCTTACTACCTCTAAGTTAATTCCTCCTTATTTTATACTTCCTGCGTCTGCTTTATTAGAAGCTCAAGATTTTATTAAAAAGATCTTTCCACATCCCTTTTTCTTTCTGTAAAATCACTGAAACAAATTTTCTTCTTCCTTTCACCCCTCCTGCCTCTCAGCAGGAGATTATTGTAGCAGAAGAGTTGGGCAGATGTGTTTTTTTTTCCCCCCCCCCCCAACCCTGCCCTGTGAGGGAAGAATTCAGTATTCTTGTTCAAGAGAGATTGCATCTGCAGTCGTGTAAAAAAACAGTTACATTTTGGGTGTTTTAAATTCAGCATGTTAAATTCTAAACGGTTCTTTAAACTTTAAACCAGGTTGTTCCAGCTAATTTAGTATTGTGAACACAGGTAGTTCTCAACGTATGACCATAATTGAGCCATCATTGTCAATAGTAAGCAGATTACTATGTGATTGTGCCAGATTTTGTGACCATTTTGTTTTTTTGGGGGGTGTCATTAAGTGAACATGGTGGCCATTAACCAAAGAGAGATTGAATTTAATCTTTCGAGCAGTGATGGCAAACCTTTTAGAGACCGAGTGCCCAAACTGCAACCCAAAACCACTTATGCATCGTCGGGTGCCGGGTGGGCGTGGCCCATTGGGTGGGCATGGCCCATAGGATGGGCGTGGCTGTGGCGGTAATGGCAGACTGGGTGGGACTAAAAAGTTCAATCAATCAATTCCAACTTTGCAAGATTTTTTTTTTCCTGCAAGAAGTTGAAATTGACTGATTGATTGGACTTTTGTTTTTTGTTTTTTTTTTGCACACAGCGGCATCTAGGTTTTATAAAACCCAGCTAAAGGCCTAGGACTGGGGCAACGGCACGTGTGCCCACAGAGAGGGCTCTAGTGCCGCCTCTGGCACTCGTGCCATAGGTTCGCCACCACTGCTTTAGAGAATGTTATATAATAAATAGAAAATATTGCATTTGGATAAATTTGGATTCAGATGATCATTCAAAGTAAAACATCCTTTTCTCTTTTATTTTGCATTCATAAAAAGATTGTAATATTGTACCACCATCACCACCACCACCACCACCACCAACAACAACAACAATAATAAAGTTGGAAGGGACCTTGGAAGTCAGCTAGTCCAACCCGTGGCTCCGGAGCTGCATGCGGCTCTTTGAACCTTCCCCTGTGGCTCCCAGCCTCCTCTGCCATTTGCAGAGAGAGACAGAGACAGAGAGAGGCAATTGTGCTTCCCTGCCCCCCCCCCCCTCTCTCTCTCTCTCTCTCTCTCTCTCTCTCTCTCTCTGTGTGTGTGTGTGTGTAAAAGAAAGTGCACTCACAGTGTTCTCCGAGGAGCTGAAAAGCTTATCGGGCAGAGCTCCTCCCTTTGCTGCGTCTCTGCAGGAAGCAGGAAGCGCAGGAGAGAGCTAGCTAGCCCAACTATGCTGACTCAGGAATTCTGGGAGTTGAAGTCCATGAGTCATAAAAGAGCCAAGGTTGCCTACCCCTGAGCTTGTTGGAGAACAGCTTGAAGCCACCCTGCCAGGTGACCAGCAGATAGGAGAGGGGGAGGGAGAAAGAGAGAGAGAGAGAGAGAGAGAGAGGGTGAAGAGGACTGGCAGACCAAGGGCAGATAGAGAGAGAGATGGAGGGAGAGAGAGAGAGAGAGAGACCCTTTTGACATCTAAAATGAAGATAACACTGCATATATCCTTTTTACCTGTGTGTGTGTGTGTGTGTGTGTGTGTGTGTATGTGTGTGTGTATACACACACACACACACACACACACATACACACAAACACACACACACCTACAGTATAATAAAGGTAAAAAAGGATATATGCAGTGTTATCTTCATTTTAGATATCAAAAGGGTTTTGCGGCTCCCGGTGTTTTGTTTTCGGTGGGAAACGGGTCCAAGTGGCTCTTTGAGTGTTTTGGGTTGCCTACCCCTGCCCTATACCATTTCAGACAAATGGCTGTCCAGTCTCTTCTTAAAAACTTCCAGTGCTGGAGCATTCATCGCTGTTTCTGTTTCTTAGAAAACAAGAAGCTTACAAAAGTCTTCTTAGGATGAAACTAATACTAATTCAGCGTTTATCCCATCCTTCTCAACAGCTACCTTCCTTTTTTCGATATGTTTGTGAGGTTTGCCTTTCTGGATTCCTTTGGCAACTGCAAATGTGCTGTCAAACCACATTGGTTTTTAACGTCTTAAGACTCTACCAGAATATTAATTTAGAAATGTGATGCCAGTTCTTCTGTCAGGCACAAAAGACGAGGTCCACATGTGAAGTTCCAGTTAAACTTATTTATTGCTAAAACAGCTTATGCACTAAATCTTTTCAACTAACAGTTAGCACCTGCTTGGAATTAGATAAGGATCAGTGGAATTCAAGGATTGGACTCAGTCTGCTTTTGTCAATGTAGGGGTTCTAGGCTGTTCCTCTTTTAAGTACACCCCTGGTTCTGCCACTTCTTCTCTTACATCTTCAAACTTTTCTCCATGAAATAATAATATACAGCAACACAATTATTATATTGTATGGTTGTATGGTTGATAATATAATTTCTTCACTCTTCTATTCAGACCTGTTTATATAATTTCCTTCCATTTGGACTAGAATGTAAGTACACTTGTTCATTCTGTTTCTGTTTCTCTATTCACTTGCAAATGTATTTTGCAAATAAACAAATGCTTATTAACCAATGGAACAACCTGCCTCCAGAAGCGGTGAATGCTCCAACACTGGAAGTTTTTAAGAAGAGACTGGACAGCCATCTGTCCGAAATGGTGTAGGGTTTCCTGCCTGAGCAGGGGGTTGGACTCAATGACCTCCAAGGTCCCTTCCAACTTTATTATTATTATTATTATTATGGATCATCGCACAGTCAGCCAGATGTTCAGACTGGATTTGGCATTTTGTCTACCTATCGAGTCCTTACCCAGGACCTGGGATAGGCAGATGTGGATTTTTGATGGTATTACAGATATCGTCGCAGGATGGAAGCAGTTCCTAGTAAGGCCGCCTTTTGCAATTGACTAATAGCGAATTTGTCAATGCCAATGGTGTTCAAGTGGTGCTCCAGTTGTTTTGGGATTGCACCCTAGGAGCCTATCACTATTGGTACTACCCTTACTTGCTTTTGCCACAGTCTTTCTATTTCTATTTGTAGGTCTTTGTATTTTGTTATCTTCTCCAGTTCTTTCTCGTCTATTCTGCTGTCTCCAGGCACTGCCATTATTATTATTATTATTATTATTATTATTATTAACAGAGTAACTACTGAATGAGTTCTTGAGACAAATATTTCAGGTTTTGTTTGAATTGTTTGAGAAAATTAAAAAAGGTAGCAAAATTTATCTGTTGTAGGAAAGAAGATATACTGTATGTCTTAATAGTTATCTCATCACAGAGTTACTTACAGAAAGTAAATAATCCTTGGAAAGAATGAATCTGCCCTAACAAATGGTGGCTGTTTACTATTGATTTAGACTCTGAATTTTATCAGAAGATTTGCACTTTGTCAAGTGTTTTGTCATATAGGACAAATAAACAATTGCTATCTTTTAGTTTATAAGAAATTATTTTGAAATGGATGCAAGCAATTGTTGGAATGAAATTAACAATGAATATATTGTTGTAGAAGTAAACACTGGGTCTATATATTTTGCCTTAAATATTTTCAATTACTTAGATCAATTGGAAGTAACTTCACAAGGGTTTAATTGTGTTAACAAACTAACAGTGCTTGGTTGGGATATTGCAGTATTTTTCAGAGTCAGAATATAAACATAGTTCAGGACTATGAACTAATAAGTGATTTACACCTCGTAAAATAAAACTTCAAAAATGGAAGAAAAGTTGATGAAAACAGATGATATACAAGTAGTCCTCAACGTATGAACACATTTGGGACCAGAATTACCATTGCTAAATAAGGTGGTTGTTAAGTGAGTCACGACTTATTTTATGACCTTTTGCCATGATAGAAGACTGTTATTAAGTGAATCATCTAGTCATTGAGAATATACAGCTTCCCGTATTGACTTTGCTTGCTGGAAACCAGTTGGGAAGGTTGCAAATGGCGACCACATGGACCCAGGATGTTGCAGTTCCTGGAAATACATGCCAGTTGCCAAGTGTCCAAATCTGGCCAAATAAAGAGGGGATCTTTATAAATCACATTGTCAGATGCTCTGGCTGAAGATAGCAGAAATTTTGATATTGGGTTTTACGTATTTACAAAGCACTTTACTAACTTAATCTCTGCACTTTAGTTCTGTTAAATTTTTAATCAAGTACAGTAGCTTGGGAAACTAAGAAGTGGAAGGAAGCAAAACTCTTCTGTTTTCTGGTTGTAATCTGTACTGTGTTCAGTCCTGGATCGGTTTCCAAGAATTTATGATTAACGTTTTCAGTTTAATATGAATACAATTTATAGCTTTTGTAATACAAATGTGAGTTGAAAGAATAGCCAGCATAATATTACATTTAATAGTTTCTCCATTCATAGAGAAAGCGCAGGTTGAAATTGCAGGTCTCAGTAACAAAGAAAGCAGTCCAAATTTTATGTGGAAAAAAGTGCAGTTTCGTAGACTTTTATCTTTCACAGCCTTCACATCGGATTCTCTCTCCTGTTTTCTTAGCTTAAAATAGAAGGGAAAATGAAAGATAAATAAAGGATAGAAGAAAAACCAGCAGTATAGTTGATGTGTTCATCCTATGTGTTATGTCCTGAGCCTGTGAAGGCAGGCTCGGGGCATTGCAACGATCCCGGGCAGGTGCAAGCTGCCTGGGACCAGACTGGCTGTCGCCAGCACTCGCGCGTATGCGCAGAGTGCAAGCGCGCCAAATGTTGCAGTTTAGCCCGGGGATCGCCTATAAAAGGGGCAGGGAGACTTGGGCGTTGTCGGCGTCTTGTAACCAGTATGCTGAACAGAAATAAAGAGGTTCCTGAGAACTACAACTGCTTCTCGCGTCATTGCCATTTCGCTGAGGACTTAACACTGGCGACGAAGGTGGGATGCCTTACAACGGCTGCAGACAAGTTGTAAGCTTACCCTAGAGTCCTGAGCAGTAGGAAACGGCGTTAAACTCAGCAGCTGCCCGCCAATTCAGCAAACATCGGGGGTAAGCTGGCTGATAGACCCTTCCTGTTCTACAAAAATGGCAAAAGTTGGAAGACTTTCAGAATTTGACGTCTCGCATCCGGAAAGATGGGAGTCCTACGTAGCCAGGGTAGAAAACTATCTTAAAGTCAATCAAGTAAGAGAAGATAGTCTAAAAGCCGCCACCTTGCTGTGCGTTTGCGGTCAAGACGTATTCGAGATCGCTGAAAACATAGCAGCATCTGCACCTCTAGAATCTGTTAACTACACAGATCTCAAAAAACTACTAAAGGAACACTTCCAGCCCAAGTTGTGCGTCATCGTTTGGCGCCACACCTTCGAACAGAGGGATCAGCGGCCCGGAGAATCAGCCAAAGAGTACATTGCTGCGCTAAGAAAAGCCGCTAAACACTGCGAGTTCAAAGATCTAGAAGAACGGCTGAGAGACAGATTTGTATGCGGATTGAGACATAGAGAATTGCAGCAGAGACTTTTTGCTAAAGAAGACTTATCATTCCAAGATGCCTTGAGAGAGGTTACTGCAGAAGAGGCAGCAAATGGCGCCATCAAGAACATGAGGCCGATCAGAAGTACTCCAGAAGCTGTGTCCGTGCACCAGGAAGGAGTCCAAAGGAACCCAGAGGAGGATCCTGACGATGAAGTAGACCGTCTCTACCCCACAAAAGAAGGGAAGCAGAAGGAAGGCTCTTCAGCTGTCCCCAAGTGCCTCGGTTGTGGAGGTCATCATAAGAGGACCGACTGCAGATTTCGCTCCGCTATCTGTAGAGCATGCGGAAAACAGGGCCACATTGCAGCTGTGTGTCTGGGCCGTCAAAAGGTACAAACTCGAGAAGAATTGCGCCTGAAAGGTACCAGCTTCCCCAGCCAAAACAGGGTGGGTTTCTGTGCTTCGTGAAGAAGCATTTATAGGACAGGCACACACAAGCCCATTAAGAAAAAGCTGTCATTTAAAGTGAAGTTACAAGGGGTTCCATTGGCTATGGAACTGGATACGGGGTCTGCACTTTCAATCATTTCCATGCACACATTCAGGAAGATTTGTTCTGGCACCGGATTTCAGGCCAAACTGAGGCCTTCCGACATTGTGTTAACAGACTTTCAAAACTCCAGAGTGTGTGTTAAGGGGGAGGCCACCCTTAACGTGCAGTACAAGGATTTTGAAGGTCCATTAGATGTAATAGTAGTAGGGGGTGAGCGAATGAGTCTCATAGGGATTGGTTTGAGGCCTTGGGAATACACGTCACAGGGCTCAATAACTTGCAAACAGTAGATCTACAGGAATTCTGCAAAGAATTTGCAGATGTTTTCAGCCCACAGCTGGGCACGTACAAAGGAACACCTGTGTCATTAAAACTAGACCCCACTGTCACCCCTATTAGAATTAAAGCAAGAAGGGTTCCTTTTGCTTTGAAAGGTAAAATTGACACCGAATTGGACAAATTGATTCAGCAAGGAGTCTTAGAACCTGTCGACTCCAGTCCTTGGGAGACCACCATTGTCACGCCTCTTAAGGCAAATGGGGACATTCGCATCTGTGCAGATTACAAATGCACTCTGAATAAGGCATTGCAGCAACATGCCTACCCTGTCCCCGTGGTCAGTCATATTCTGCCTCCCTCAAGGGGGGGGGGCGTGTTTTTGCAAAGCTTGACCTAGCTCAGGCGTATCAACAGTTGCCTGTTGATTCTGCTGCTGTAGCTCAAACCATTGTGACCCACAGGGGGGCATTCAAGGTAAAGAGGTTACAATTTGGAGTAAATGTTGCTCCTGGAATTTTCCAAAGCATAATGGAAAACACACTATGGGGTATACCAGGGGTTTGCCCCTATTTTGATGATGTCTTAATTGCTGGAGACTCTACACACAACTTAGCTGAGAGACTACGGGCTGTCCTGCTGAGGTTCAGGGAAACGGGCCTCAAACTCAAGAAGGACAAATGTAAAATTGGGGTGCCTTCTACAGATTTTCTGGGATTCAAAATTGATGCTGCTGGGATTCACCCTGCTGAGTCCAAATTAAAAGCTATTATGCATGCTCCTAGGCCAAAGTCCAAGGCCGAACTACAGGCCTTCCTGGGCCTTTTGAACTTTTACAACTCCCTCCTTCCAAACAAGGCTAGTGTAGGCAAACCTCTTCATAGGCTCCTGGACAAACAGGCAGTGTGGCAGTGGTCACAAAAACATGAAGCAAGTTCCAATGAAGTTAAGGCCTTACTCACTTCTAACAGTGTGCTTGCACATTTCAATGAATCCCTTCCAGTGTGCATCGCTTGTGATGCTTCTCCTTATGGGGTGTTAGCCGTACTAAGCCACCTCAGACCTGATGGAACTCAGGTTCCTGTTGCATATTACTCCAGGACCTTGTCTTCTGCAGAGCGAAATTATGCTCAAATTGACATGAAGGCTTTAGCTGTTGTTGCTGGAATCAAAAAATTCCATGATTTCCTATATGGCAGACATTTCACGGTCTTCACTGACCATAAGCCTTTGTTGGGGCTGTTTACCACACATAAACAAACCCCCCAAATCATCTTCCCCAGAATGCTGAGATGGTCTATCTTTCTGTCTGCCTATGATTTTTCCTTAATTCACAAACCTGGGAAAGAAATGGGCCATGCTGATGGCCTCAGTAGATTACCTCTGCCAGTAGTAGAGGCTGACCCTGCACCAACAATCAATATCCTCTCAATTCAAGCCTTGCCTGAGTCCCCTTTAGATGCCAGGGATGTGTCTGCTGAATCAGCCACAGATCTCACACTTTCTCGTGTCCTATCTTGGGTTTTATCTGGATGGCCAGAGAGTTGTCCAGGCACTGAGTTTCAGAGTTTCTGGTCAAAAAGGAACGAGTTATCCACTTTCCAGGGTTGTCTGCTTTGGGGGAGCAGAGTTGTCATTCCTGCCTCAATGAGGACTAGGGTCTTAGGTTCCCTCCACGAGGGTCATCCTGGCATTGTACGTATGAAGGTGCTTGCGCGCAGCCATTTGTGGTGGCCTGGGTTAGACAGAGACATTGAAGCTAAGGTGCATGCATGCCACCTTTGTCAACGCTCACGCCCTGAAATGCCCCAAGCTCCTGTACATAGATGGGAGGAAACACAGTCTCCATGGTCTAGGGTGCACATTGACTATGCTGGGCCATTTCATGGTCAATTCTTCTTGGTCTTGGTTGATAGCCATTCAAAATGGCTTGAGGTTGTACCTGTCTCTTCCACCACCACTGCAAAGACTATTCAAGTACTGAGGGGAATTTTTGCTACACACGGGCTTCCTGATGTCCTCGTATCTGACAATGGCCCTCAATTCACTTCTTCCGAATTCCAAGCTTTCTTACAGGCCAACATGATTCGTCATGCCACCTCTGCGCCCTTCCACCCGTCCACCAACGGTATGGCTGAACGCATGGTTTGCATCACCAAGGATGCTTTGAAGAAATTAACCTATGGAGACTGGCATCACAGGTTGGCTGACTTCCTCCTTTCTTATCGCACTACACCTTCCACTTCTACTGGGAGGAGCCCAGCTGAACTTCGTTGGGGGTGCAAACTGACTACCAAGCTTGACCGGTTGCACCCGGACAGACTACCTTCTACAATCACACACCCCAGGGCACCTAGACAACTGCTAGTGGGTGCCCCGGTTTGGACTCGTAACTACGGGCCTGGTCATTTATGGGTCCCTGCCACTGTGTCCAGGGTCACAGGTCCTTTGTCCTACGAGGTTTCCCTGGACGACGGTCGTGTCCTGCGACGACACATCGATCAGCTATGCACAAGCCGGGACCTTCCCACTGAGACTCCTGGGTTTTTTCCAGGGGGGGAGGGGGACCCCTATGGGCAAAGGGAAGGGTGTGGGCTGCAGCCTATCATTAACGAGGAAACCACAGACAGCTCATTCCAAAATTCCGCGAGTGCTCCAAACAGGAATTCATGGAGTCCAACTAGAATTCAGGCACCAGTGCCTACTCCAGCCAGGGAGTCACCCCGGGGGCATAATCACTACACACCAGCATCATTCAGTACTCCAGTCAGGGAGGATATCCGGGAGCATCCAAACAACCCACACCCTCCAAGAGAGCTGGCACACATTCCGTCTAGTTGGCCCAACACTGCCACTGCTCCTAGAAGGGGGCAAGCACACAGGGAGGTGGTCGAGGAACCAAATCCCGATTACAACACCTGTGGCATCACTCAGGGGACAACTGAGTTTTGGGACAGTACTGAAACCCTAGTAAGCCCGGTTACAGAACGGGAACATGAGGAAAGACAGCCTCTTGATAGGTCTAGGACAGACCTGGGAGGTTCTACAGAGTTGCCCAACAGTGGCAGTCACTTAGGAGGGCCAGAGAGCCTGCAACCAGGCAGGACAACCAGGTCAAACAGAGAAAGAAGCCCTGGCCTGACGAGCCCGCTGGGCAAGCAAGCAGGCCAGGCATTGGAGCACAGTCCTTGGGAATCACCAGGGCCAAGCAAGGGGAACAAGCATACAGCACCCCTCAGTCAAGGAGTACTTGGAGGGTACCCAGAAATCAGGAGGTCACAGAGAGTTAAAAGATCTCCTAAGTATTTGGAAGATTTTGTAACTCTACTGGCAAAACAGAGTTAACAGAGAGTATTCCTGTACATGTAGGAAAAGAATGGAACACTGGGGAACAATGGAAGCAAAAGAGATAACTGGTACGAAAGCTAGTTTGGGTATCACACTCGTATTGTGTTGTATATTATTATTTGTATGATTATAGTCTTAGCCGGGGGGGGGGGAAGGGGTGTTATGTCCTGAGCCTGTGAAGGCAGGCTCGGGGCATTGCAACGGTCCCGGGCAGGTGCAAGCTGCCCAGGACCAGACTGGCTGTCGCCAGCACTCGCGCGCATGCGCAGAGTGCAAGTGCGCCAAATGTTGCAGTTTGGCCCGGGGATCGCCTATAAAAGGGGCAGGGAGACTTGGGCGTTGTCGGCGTCCTTGTAACCAGTATGTTGAACAGAAATAAAGAGGTTCCTGAGAACTACAACTGCTTCTCGCGTCATTGCCATTTCGCTGAGGACTTAACACTATGTTAGTTTACATTTCAGGATGTTAATCGAATACAACTGGGTTAATTCAGTAAATCATGATTATACAAAATGCAGGTGACTGTATAATATGAAAATAACTAGCATTGAATTTACATTGGCATAACATATTTAGAGAAGACAACATAATAAGATAGTTAAACACATCAGTGCCCTTAAAAATTGATCAGATGTAAAGGGGATGGAGTTCTGCAAAATCTCATGATATGCTTAAAAATTATAAACATATTCTTCTGCTAGAAGCAATTCACAGAAGAATGCCAATATATGTACATATATAGAGTACCAAAAGAAGATTCTCATTCCTTGACAAGATTCCAAGTCACTGTGGAGTACATGGTTACACATCTTTATTTCATTGCATTTGTTATGGCCACATACCATTGCTTATACAATCTAATGTATAGTTAATTCAATTAAAAATATAGGCCAAATTACTGTAAAAAAACATTCACAATTAAACATAACCCAGCAACCTCCTCCCAAGACATTAAACTGAGGGCTGGCGACTAAGCCAGTTTCTTTTCAGAACCCTAAGAAGGTGGGTAACCATCTGCATCTCTGAAAAGACGCTGTTCCAGAGGGCAGGGCCTATGCTTTGTAGTTTCCACAAAATGACAGTGTCATAAAAGGGACCTGGAGTGTACCCAGTCTGCCCAAACTTGCTGGATGGGTGGAAACAATAGAAGATAACCTTCAGATAACCAGGTTCTATGGTATGACGGTCTTTGAAATTAACATCTTGAGTAGCACTTGGAAGTCCACTGGAAACCAGTGAAGGTCATGTAACTCATATAGTAGCACTGATATATGGTCACTGAGAAATGCCCATTATTACACCACTGCATTATGAACCAGATATACTGTAGCTTCTGGATGGTCTTTAATAGTAGCCCCATGTAGATCACATTCAGATAGTTCATTCATGAGGTGACTAGGGCATGATTGACCAATTGAAGTGTCTCCCACTGAAGGAAGAAGCATAACTGAACCTGTGCAAAGGTCCTCCTGGCCCTGATTCTACTTGGCTTTTAAGGACCCCCAAGTTGTGCACCAGTCTTGAAATAGAGAGGTGCTTTCTCATTCAACACCAACAATGGAAATGCCCCTAACCCAAGGAGGTCTTAGGACAAAGGAGAGGTGTTAAGACAGTACATGTATTTTATACATGTTTGGCCCATTAATACATTGATTCTTTGTATGTTCATTTTTATCTAAACTGTGAAAAATGATTATTCATCACTTTTAGGGTCTGAACCAAATGAAATTGTAATTGATTAAATTCCAGGAATGACATTATTTTCCTTAGCCATAAATACAGTTTTATTCAAAAATGAATCCTGTTTATCCTCTATTTTATAGAAAAACAACAGATCTTTGAATAAAAACGTAGGCTGCTTTATTACATCAATTTTAACAGTTTTATGAAGAATAATGAATAATTTGAGATGCTAAGTTCTGTTGTTGCCACTCTCTGTAGTAGTTTGCTTACAATATTTTAATGTTCTTTCACATGTAAACATTCATGATTATGTACAAAAATATAGATACATAAATAAATAGAAAATATTTCATAAAATTAAACATATTAAATTTTTTATTATGAATAAATATGCTTCCTCACCATTGGAAGAGATGTGTTAGTTTTTTAGACTCTGTAGTTTTTTTAAAATTTTGAGATGTCAAGTGCCAGGAAAAGTCAGGAAGTCCAGGCAGTTCAAATGGGTATAAAGATTTATTGGAAGCTTAAGCTCTCTACGAGAATCTGAATGACTAATAGTCAAAGCAAATTGGCAGTAGATAAAAATTAAGGGAATTCAAAGTGGGTTAGATTTAGATCTCTTGTTGACACAAAGAGACCCATGACTGATTGTGCATTTGATCCTTCCCTTGGGATCAGCCTGGTCATCTCCTACATGAGACTTCCCACATACAGTGAAAATAGGCTGTATAGAAGACATATTCTGAGATGCAGAGCAAATAAACATATGTTCATATCCAAAATAAATTTTCCTTTTTCAGTTTATTTACCAGTTGATGATGATCATGCATTGTTATCTAGCTCTGCTTGAAAAATAGTTAAAGTTTAGTTTTATTTATTTACAGAATCATTTTTTTACTACCTTAGTTCTAAAGAGTCAAGATAAGTCAAAAAATACACTTATATAAAGGGTATTGTAAACATTTTAATAGCCTAGGTCAATCATTAGCATCATCAATTCAAGATAATCTTTACTGCTATTTAGTAAAAAGGATGTGGGGGCACGATATTCCATAATGGGGTGGCTACACTTAAAGGGCATAACTCTGGCCTCTGTGTCTATCACTTCATATAGGTTTTGGATTATCAACTGTCTTTGGAATAAATACATAGGATGAGCTAATTCTGGAGAAAGGCTGTTCTGCAAATGCCAAGCCATGTGACTATTACAGAAGAGAATATTTGCAGCTTAAAGTTGAACTGTACGATTCTTGGTGCTCTCTGAACTTAATTGTTTTTCTTGTGTATGCTTTGTTATCCAACTAGGTACACCGTCAGTGCATTGATGATGTTACATAGTTGAGTAATGAAACATCTTCAAGAAAACAACCAGGCTCAGAGAGCACCAAGGGCCACATATATAGCATGTCATAGATTAAAAACAATGCCATGAAACCAATTATCAACCTTTAAGTGTTAAGTTCCTGAATCTATTCCTCCCTATTAAAACTGTATGTGAGCTGCTATATTTTGGAATATTTGCTGAAATGTTTTCAAGAGGAGATCCAAGTGAAACACATTGGAATAGACTAAAGAAGTGGTAGCTTATCTTGTAATGCAGGGGTCTTCAAACTTGGCCCTTTTATGACTTATGACTTGAAGTCCACAAGTTATAAAAGGGCCAAGTCTGAAGACCCCTGTTGTAATATTTTCCTCTCTGCTTGAACCGTGGCTTCCAACAGTTAAAATATAGCATTGGTTTGCTCTTGCCAAGACAGATGTTGTGTTTCATTAAACTATAAAACTATAAAAACAACCATTCATACTTCTTCCTCCTAGGTAAAAAATGAATGCCTATGTTCTAGGTACACAAAAGAACCGCTTGACATCACAAATGTGTTCACGTTAAATTAATTGATGTTGTGTGCATAAATGAAGATATTTGTTAAATAATCCTGATGTCAGGAGAAAATTTATAGTTTATGCTGAAAGATTTATTTTATTTATTAAATTTCTTTGCTACCCATCTTGCTGCAAGGTGTCAGAATCCAATTATATTTCATCTTTAATTATCAAACATAGAAACTCCCAATTCTGCCTTCTCTGGATTCTGCCATAAGAGGGAGAAAAGGGGGAGAGCAAAGGGGCTTTATGGCCCTCACTTCCTTCAGCACACTTCAAAGGACTGAATGTGTGTTTATTGTGGCCTCTAAGCTTTAACATATCAAAGAAGAGTAATTGCCTTTCATGTAGTTATCTGAAGTCTCCATCCAGACGGAAGAAGAAAGGGGATGGAATTGTGATACTTGAAACTATCACTGGAAGGGGGGTTGATTGGGTGGGACTACTGGGGAACCCCTTAAACCTTGAATGGGAGAGCTTGAACCCCAAGTCCTGTCTAGCATGCCTGCAACCATTTTCTCTTAATAAAGGATTCCTGTTGGAAGAATTATTCCAAGAGTTCTGTCTTCTTAAGATGCAAAGTGGGGTGGGTCCCCACATTAGACAGGACTTGCAAAATTAATCCACCTGGAAGGAAGACCCTTGCCGGGGGATTTTGCAAAAATTTACCATGTCAGACAATGGAGCAAAAGAGGGGGAAAACTCCCTGGAAAGAGAGCCGCTGACCCAGTTGGAACCTTGCCAGATGTTGGGATCCGAGAGGCCAGATTCCTCAGGAGAAGAAGTGGTGGAGACACAGGACCACAAGCCTCGCTGGTCGATGGGCGTTGGAAAGAAAAGTGAGTGGGGAAAGGAATCAAGAAAGGTGACCCTGAGACGGGGGACCAAGCAACCAGAATGGAAGCAGGAGATGGAGAAATCCCTGCACGCAAGTGAAGAGGGAGGAAGCTGGGCACCGTACTCAGACTGGATCCTAGAGAAAGCTATTGACCTGATGAAGAGAACTCTCAGCTCCCTAGGAGAGGAGAATACTGAACCCTACGGCTGCCCCAGTTCCTGGAGCCGCAAAGGGAGAGACACCGAGGGGGACGTGGAACCTGCAACCCCAGGGACATCTACTGATCCAGGAGCTCCCACCCCCTACCGGACCACAGATGGCAATCTGGACGGAAGGCACTACCACCCACAACAGAGGCACCGATCCATTCCAAGACGTCCACCGTTGGAAGTGAAATTCAAAGGGGAGCCAACACGCTTGGGGTTTTTCCTAACCCAAGTCCTCAGCTACATGGAGGAATATGGGCAGGATATTCCCAGCGACAAAGCCCGCATCCGGATCGTGCAATCTGCCCTGGATGGACCAGCTGCGGATTGGGTAGTGAACTTGCATGACTCCAATGCCCCAGAACTCAGTAACTTCAACCGTTTCATGTCCTCTTTGAGAAGACGATTTGAAGACCCCCTGGCTGATCGCAAAGCCCGTGAAAAAATAACAACGATGAGGCAGGGCAAACGCCCAGTGGCTGAGTATACACAAGAATTCCGGGCCATTGCCAGCAAACTGAATTGGCCAGAAGACATCCTCCTTGGCCATTTCAAAGACGGACTAAACTATGATCTATATGATGCTTGCCTGCCCCGAGGGGACCCACATCGACTTGAGGAATGGTACGTCTTGGCAGAGGAAGCAGAGATCGACATATTGAAGAGGCACCGCCGAGGAAAACAATGGAGCCGCCCCCCGCCTGAGCTGACACACCAACCGGTGAAATCATCGGATACAGCCAAGAAGCAAATGAGATGTTTCAAGTGCGGAAGAGAAGGGCATCGAGCTGTAGAATGCCGCTCAAAGGGCCCCCAGCACAACCCAGACAGATCCCCAATCAACAAACCCGGAAAGTATTCAGCTAAGCCAAAGAAACGGCCATGAGAATGATGGAAATTGCAGAAACCCCACACCTCTGCTCACCAAAGGGAAAGGACTCCAGCCTACACCACAGGGCCGGTGGATGCCTCAGATGACAGCTCGGAGGGCGAACCCCTGGTAAGTGGACGCATCACACCCATCTTCAAACAGTGACTATATTAATCCCCCCCATGCCCGAAGCTGTGAAGGTGAAAGCCTTAATAGACTCTGGCTGTACCCGCTGCCTCATTAGCCCAACACTAGTGGGGAATCTGGGCATCCCATCCAGGAGACTGGAACAACCAATCTCATTTGGCCAGCTAGATGGATCCATAGCAGGGGGGGTGCCAGCTACCCTAGCCACTTGCCAATACATCTCTCCCTGGGCAACCATGAAGAGGACTTAACGTTTGTGGTGACCCCAGGTATGGAATGCCCAATGATTCTAGGGATGGAATGGTTGAAAAAATGGAACCCCTGGGTAAATTGGAGGACGACAGAAATCAAATTCCCGAAGGGGGACCCTATGGACTTAAAACCCCAAGGGAGGCTACCAGAATCAAGAATAGAAAAAGCATCCATAGGAGAGGAAAAAAGATTAACAGAAATACCAGAGGAATATAGGGACCTTGCTGAAGTCTTCAGTGAGGAGAGGGCGAATGAGCTTCCCCCCCACCGACCCACAGACTGTACCATTGAATTCAAGCCTGGGGCAAAACTCCCGAAGCCCAGATTATACTCCATGAGCCCAAAGGAGAAGGAGGAAATGGAAAGATTTATAAAAAAAAACCTGGAGAGAGGTTTCATTGAGCCAGCCAAGCCTAAAGTGGCTGCCCCGGTCCTTTTTAGAGAGAAGAAGGATGGCTCCTTACGTTTATGCGTGGATTATAGGGCCCTGAATACAATCAGTGAAAGCAACCTATACCGCTGCCCCTCATGAAAGACATGCTGTCACACCTATCGAAAGGGAAAATTTTTTCTAAACTAGACTTAAGGGAAGCTTACTATCGAGTAAGAATCAAGGAAGGGGACGAATGGAAGACTGCATTTAACTGCCCCATGGGGTGCTATCAATTCAAAGTCTTGCCATTTGGATTACAAGGGGGCCCTGCAGTCTTTATGCAATTAATCAATGACGTTCTAAGGGAGCACCTGTTTAAGGGGGTCCTTGTTTACTTGGACGACATTCTTATCTTTACCGAAACAAAAGAAGAACACGTCAAACTTGTCAGAGCGGTTTTAAAGAAGCTGCGAGCCGCCACCTATATGCCAAACTCTCAAAATGCGAATTCCACCAGGAAAGGATAGACTACCTAGGCTATCGCATATCCCCACAGGGCATTGAAATGGACCCAGAGAAGGTCAGAGCAGTATTAGAATGGGCACCACCCCGCACAAGAAAGCAACTACAAAGTTTCCTGGGCTTTGCAAATTTTTACCGCCAATTCATCCCCTCATTTGCACAGATAGCCTTGCCCCTCACTAACTTACTAAAAACGAAGGGAACATCCTCAGTAAAACCTAGCCAGCCACTAACATGGACAATGGAGTGCCAAGCAGCGTTTGAGAGACTAAAGAGACTTTTTTCTGCCGAACCAGTACTAAGGCACCCAGACATGGACAAACCCTTCATAATACAGGCAGATGCAAGTGATGTGGCAGTGGGGGCTGTGCTATTACAAGAAAATGATGATGCAGTATTGCAACCCTGTGCATATACATCTAAGAAACTCACGGAAACAGAACAGCGCTGGCCCGTATGGGAGAAGGAGGCTTATGGGATACGTTGGGCATTACTCACGTGGCGACAGTTCCTGGAAGGCAACAAAATCCCCTTCCAGGTGTGGACTGATCACAAAAATTTAGAAGCCCTGAAAACTTCCAGGAAACTCAATCCCAAACAAGCCCGCTGGTCCCAGCATTTTCACCAATTCCAATTTAAGCTCAAACATTTACCAGGAAGAAAGAACTTCCTGGCAGATGCACTATCTCGCATGCCCCAATATAACAGCGCACGAACCACAGACTCTAGACCAATAATGGCAGAGTCACAACTGGCAGCGCCAGTAACCACAAGAACCCAAGCCAAAATAAAACCACAACTGGACAGCCAAACTGGGATTGAATTCAGAAAAAGTTTGGAAACAGATGATTGGTTCCAGAAAAACAAACATGTGTGCACAATGACGGATTGCCTTGGGTAGGGGAAAAGTTAAATATATATACAACAACAAAGACTAACTTAATTCACTTTTGCATGATGACAAAATCAGCAGGGCATTTTGGATTTGTAAAAACTTTACACTTAATTAAACGGCAATTTTGGTGGCCATCAATAAAAAAGGACATAGAAAGTTATGTTGCCAGCTGCCCAACCTGTGCATCAGCAAAGAGGTTGCAAGGGAAATCGCCAGGGCTGTTACAACCAGTGGCAAGTCCCTCAGCCCCCTGGAGGGAAATAGCCATGGATTTTATAGTGGAATTGCCTGAAAGCAATGGGAATACTGTTATCTGGACAGTCACGGACCTATTTTCCAAACAGGTGCACTTTATCCCTTGCCAAAAAATTCCCACTGCAAAGGCCTTAGCAAAACTTTTTATCCAGCACATTTACAGATTGCACGGGGCACCCCAACGCATCATCTCTGATAGGGGAGTGCAATTTACGTCTACATTTTGGAAGGAATTTTTATCCCTCTTAGGGACCACTCAGGGACTGACATCTAGCCATCACCCTCAGACAGATGGACAAGCGGAACGCTGCCAGTCGGTACTTGAGCAATATTTGAGATGTTTTTTAAATTTCCAACAGAGTGATTGGACGGACTTACTTCCTTTTGCAGAAGTTGCCTACAATAATGCAGTCCACTCCAGCACAGGCTACACTCCTTTTCAAATAGCCAACGGCCAAAGTTTCAACCCTATGCCAGAGTTAACCCCAAAAGAACCAACGATCCCTTCACTGAAAGAATGGATGGAAAACCTACAAAACACCTGGCCAATAGTCAGAAAATCACTAGATGAAGCTAGGCGGGCATACAAAGCACAAGCCGATAAAAAAAGGGTTGAGCCTACACCATTCATTATAGGAGAAATGGTGTACTTATCTACAAAATACCTAAAGTCCCTACAGCCCTGTAAAAAACTTGGACCAAAATATATAGGACCTTTTCCAATTAAAAGGATCATAAATCCAGTAACAGTAGAATTAGAATTACCCAAAAACCTCAGGCAAATACACCCAATTTTTCATTGCAGCTTGCTGAAAAGAGAGCATCAGTCACCTCTACGGCCAAAAATCCCCCCCCCACCACCTCCAATCATGGTGGAGGGGGAACAACACTTCGAAATAAAAGAGATCCTTGACTCTAGGAGATATCGTGGAACAACTCAGTACCTAGTTGCCTGGAAACACCTCCCTGCCTCACAAAATGAGTGGGTCCATAAACGTCACGTCAGAGCCCCGAAGCTATTGAAGAAGTTTCACACAGAGTATCCTAACAAGCCTAACTAAATTTTTTACTTGTGTTTTCTTTCAGGTGGATCTCTCTTATTGTTAAGAGGGGCCGGATGTCAGAATCCAATTATATTTCATCTTTAATTATCAAACATAGAAACTCCCAATTCTGCCTTCTCTGGATTCTGCCATAAGAGGGAGAAAAGGGGGAGAGCAAAGGGGCTTTATGGCCCTCACTTCCTTCAGCACACTTCAAAGGACTGAATGTGTGTTTATTGTGGCCTCTAAGCTTTAACATATCAAAGAAGAGTAATTGCCTTTCATGTAGTTATCTGAAGTCTCCATCCAGACGGAAGAAGAAAGGGGATGGAATTGTGATACTTGAAACTATCACTGGAAGGGGGGTTGATTGGGTGGGACTACTGGGGAACCCCTTAAAACCTTGAATGGGAGAGCTTGAACCCCAAGTCCTGTCTAGCATGCCTGCAACCATTTTCTCTTAATAAAGGATTCCTGTTGGAAGAATTATTCCAAGAGTTCTGTCTTCTTAAGATGCAAAGTGGGGTGGGTCCTCACACAAGGTGAAGAAAGATGTTGAAGCTACAAGGGGGGAAAGGTTGTAACTAAGTAATGATGATGTGAATGTTGGGGAATCTTTAGACAAATATTTCCAAATAAATAGTATAGTGGCTAAAACATTAGAAAAGAACACAGAAAACTACGGTTTTAAGTCCACTCTTAACCATAGAATTTGCTGAGTAATTTTGAACCAGTAAGCGTTTCTCAGCCTAACTTACTGTACAAAATTGTCATCGGGTTAAAATTGAACGCACTCTTTATTTATCTAAATAATGAAGAGATAGAGCCTTTCTCATTCACTTCAGGGTTACGGACTTCTCTGTTACATGCCCAGACCTGTTTTTATTCCAGGTAAGACAAATCCTGCTTTTAAAGAGATGTGATTTAAATTTTACAAAGTCATGAATTAGATGCAAGGATCACCTGTAAGTCTTACATGATTACATGATCCTGTCCATAAATACAATACTTAGAATGGTGTTTTATTGTTAATGCCTTTAGGATATTTCATTTTGATCCTGGTCAGATGGATGAACACCATAATTCTCAATATGCAGTAAAAACCGTGACATAGTTGAAGCTTTAAATACAAAGACAGTGTGTGACTTGGAATCATAATTCTCCCTCTCTGGGTTACTGCTGTCCCTATCAACCTATTGTATACCCTAACTCTTCAGCAACGATGTAAGAACAGTCATTCCAAAGGGAAGATATTTAGTTACAACTAGTGTTTGTTGTTTGATTGACATGATTTACATTGAAGGACTTCCTGTTTCTGGCCGTTTCTGTCTCTTTGATGAGATCAGGCAGGATGGACACGCTTCATGTCCGATGAATTAAATAGTGTCATTTAATAATGGACCCCCAGGACACATTCCTTTCCTCTTACAACATCTGTCCTTTGGAACAATAGCTTCTGCCCAAATTTAGCTCCCATGCTCATTAGGTTTTGGGGTTTATGTTGGCCTTTGGCCCTTTATGATTTTTTAAATTCGTTACTGTTTATTTTTTCTTCCTTACTTGTAAACTGCCAGCGTCATTGGACATCAGGCAGCATATAATTTGTATATGTAAGTAAATTAATAACTTATAATGGACTGTGATATCTCTGTACTACATAAAAATGATAAATAGTTATTATCTCACAGAACATGCGCAGTACATGCACATTATTCTGTTACCACAGTTACCATTATTATGTTACCATTTACCGGAAGTCTTAAAAACTATGACACCAGTAAGTTGCTTATATATTGGAACAATGTATTTGATTAATAGATAAATAAGGTCAAAGCAAAGCTTGAACAGTAATAGACATGCTCACCTTGATGACCTAATTCCAGCTACAGTTCACTGGCTGCTTGATAAATGGTAAAATAATTGAGATTGTTCAAAAGATCTTTCACATGTGTTTCAAAAGATATAACCATTCAATTCCTTGTGTTGGTTTGCAGGAGAAGGGCTAGTGCATAGGTCAAGTCATGCTGATACCACCTTAAGATCTATATTTTCATTTGTAGCTATAGATAGATATTAGATTTTTATCCCACTTTTATCATTTTATGCAGCAAACATATCCAACACACCTTCCTCCTCCTATTTTCCTCAGAACAACAGCCCTAGGAGGTGGGTTGGTCTGAGGAGGGTGATTGACTCAAGATCACCCAGCCAGCTTTGATACCTAAAGTGGGACTAGAATTCCTGGTTTCTAGCCTAGTGCTCTAACTAATAAACCAAACTGCCTCTATGATATAGGTAAGAGTGAGACTAGAATCGTACAAGATAATTATTGGCAATAGCTAGAAATGTTTCCCTCTGGAAATACAAGTAGGATGAATTTTTTGTTCCTTGTATACTTTACAAATGGTCTAGGAGTAAGTAAATTAACTAGTGGAAAAATGGCTGCCTGTTTTTCTCTCCAATATTAGTAATCTGTTCATGATATTGAATAGTAAATAATAAATAGCACTGGAGTAAGATTTAAAAATTCAGAAATGAAATGTAGGGGGATTAGATGTGGAACTATTTAGCAAGCATGATAAACAATATATGAATTGGATATTCAGCAGTGCCAATTCCGTTCTTTTCTTTTGTATCTCCAGGGTACAACTGTGCGTATGATAACTGCAATTGATCAAGACAAAGGGCGGCCAAGAGGTATTGGTTATACAATTGTATCAGGTGAGTCAGAAATATCAGTCTAGACTAAAGGTATTAACTTAGTTATAAGATTTCAGGCTATAAAGCAGGGGTGCCCAATACTTGACAGCTATGAGGCGTAGGGACCTTCTGGCTGGGGAATTCTGGGAGTTAAAATCCACAAGCCCTAAAGTTGCCAAGTTTAGACAACCTTGCTGTAAATAAAGCCACCATATTTATACAAATTGATAAATGATCAATTATTGTTTTATTTGACCTTTTGCACTCCAGGACTTCCTTCTGTAATGTCCTTCGAATAGCTGCTAATTCTTCTTTTTCCGTCACCATCTAGATGTGGAACATATGAATAAATAAACAGAAACAAGAATTTCTAAGCAGATATTTACACAATGAATTTTTTAAAAAACCCAAATTGTCTCTTATAACAAAGATTACACTTTGAAAATAAATGATTTCTTACATATAATTTAAAAATAAAACAATAGATGTTGACTTGTTTTCCCATAAGCACTTAACAGTGTGAATAAATTCTATTAATTGTATTGTAAATGGTCTAAATTAATTTTGAAAATTTTGACCTTAGAACAGGGACACTGATGTTGCTAACAACAACTCCTGATAGTTTATAGTACATCAGTTGGTTTTTTCTGTCTCTTCCAGACTGTATTTGACTTGTGTCCTTCAACCCATTTGTTACTGTTCATTTCTAAATCTATCCAGAAAAAGCCAAAAATTACAAAAAAAAAAAAGAAAGAAAGAAAGAAAAGAAACTGGGCCTAAAATAAAAACCTTTCAATGGGTTCAGGTCATTGCTGGGATTTTTCTTTTGAACTCCAGTTGCAGAATTGCTGTCCATGGTCCTGAACCCTAATGAAAAGCTCCTAGCTCAGGGGTCTTCAAACTTGTCCCTTTTATGACTTTGAAATGACCATTATTCCTTGTGCTGCTCAATTTGGACAACTTGTAGCCTACAGCAGTAACTCAATACAGCGGTCTTGTTTCAAAGTATGTTTTCTATATAATATACTATATAGATCCTAATTGATGCTACCTCATTAATTTTTTAGTAAAAGTATATTTATTAAGAAATACTGTACATGACAATAAAAAACTTACTTCCCATCTGAACTACATCTTGAAGAGAGGGAATAAGGAAGTGGGAAGGGAGAAGCCAAGTGAAAAAGAAATATAAGAACAATATATGAAGAGCCTTTCTGTCTCTCACCGTTTGCCCTGATGTTTAAAAGAATAAATAGGCACAAATCAGTGTGTCGTGTTCCAGAAAAGACCACAACTGGTCTTGCTGGCTCCAGTTTCCCCCTGTGCTTCCAGGCAGGAGTTTTAAATTCAGAAGGAACCCCCAGTTGTGGGCCTTCTCACTCCACAGTCTATTGTTCAGGGGGAAATAGCTCTGTTCTCTCCCTGTTATTTTTGTCTTGGAAGCGATATTATCTTGTTTTGCTATTATAGCTATAACTCTTCTCCTCTGCCTTTTCTGTTGCTGCCAGCCCTTATCAAACATCTGCTGCTTTTCTGTTCATCTTGTTCCTCAAAGCTTCCTTGTATTGGGGATTCTCCCATCAGTACTGTCAACAAGGAAGTCTTGATACACTACAGGATTTATGAGTAGCTATAGCTATTATGTGCTCTGAAATGGTCTCAGTCATTATTAGACAGATTGGAAATAAACTTTTACTTCCTTCCATACTACTGTTATCTTAAATCCAAATTATGATAGAAGAAACTTTAGTGATAGAATTAAGCTATGAGTATTACTTGAAAAACATCGGAAAAGTGTACATTGGACAATATTGTAGTATTTCCTTTACAAAGGTAACTTGTACTTTGAATGCTTTCTTTTTTTTTATTGAAAATTTTTTAAAATTTTACAAAACAAATCCCCTCCCCAACCCCCCCCACCCTCCCATACCCTCCCCCCCTCCCCTCCCCCAACCTTCCCAGAGTTGAGTACAGGCTTAGTTAAAATTTTTCAAAAAAAAGAAAAAAAATAACTTAAAACACATATAAATCATAAACAAATCTAGATACCTTAAATTAAATAGGTTATCTTCTCTGAAAAAATAATAATTACAGTCCTTAAACACATTATAATATACTCTAAACATTTTCTAACATCATACTTATAATATTATTCATCATTCTGTATAAACTCCCTCCAAGACACAAATTTAAACATTACTTTCTTTGAACATCTATACATCTATATAAATCTGATCTCTCCCTCTTTCTTTATCATAAAACAAAAAAATAAACATATAAACCTTCATTATACCATTGAAACAAAACACTCTTTGAATACTTAAGCTAAATACTTAAACTTAAACTTTAAACAAATTATCTTCTCTTAAAAATAATAATAACAATAATAATTAAAAAAATACAATCATTAAACACGTTATAATATACTCTAAACCTTGTCATGTCATACTTATATTCCATCATTCTTTATAAACTCCCTCCAAGACACAAATTTGAACATTACTTAAAACTTAAAACTTAAAACATTAAGATCCCCTTATACGCATTTAAATCTTTACCAATAACAAATACTATCTTAAACACAATGTAATATACATCTTTACCAATAGCAAATTACATCTTAAAAATAATAATAATAATAATAATAATAATTAAAAAAAAACCCAAACATTGAAGACATTATAATATACTCCAAACCTATTACTTAAACTTCTTATCTAAAATTTTCATTCAGTCTCCATAATCTTCTGTCCAATAACCGGTTACGTCCACTATAAACACAATCCTTATCAGTCTCTCTTGCCCTTAAGCATCGAAAGAAATGTGTTAAAATCTGCCCTTGAAGATCGCTCCAAAAAATTTGTAAGTCCTGGTTCTCCCACAAACTCAGGAACCAATACCTGTGAAGCCTCCTCAACCTCCTTCTTCTGTTGGTCTTTCTCTTTACGTTTATATGTTACTTTTTCTTTACATTTATGCGTTACAGAAGTCTCAAGAACCAATACCTGTGAAGCTTCCTCAACCTCCTTTTCTTTACGTTTATATGTTGGACAAATTGTCTTCTGGTCTTTCATCTCTTGTGGAACTTCCTTGAGCTTCTTCTATTGATCCATTTCTGTACAGTTATATATTGCATAGGTTATCTTCTGCTCGTCCATCTCTACTTGTTGAGGCCTCCCATTTTTAATTAATATAGACTCTTCAAACTGCAATTCTGGCATTAAAGGTTGCTCCAAAGAATTCATAAATCCTACTTCTCCCTCAGATTCAGAAACCAATACTTGTGGAACTTCCTTAAACTTCTTCTGTTGATCCTTTTCTTTACAATTATATGTTTCACAGGTTGTCTTCTGCTTCTCCATTTCTACTTTTTGAGGCCCCTCAAACTGCAATTCTGCCTTTTTTTCTTCCAAAGCTTTAAGCGTAGTAGGTAACGATGAGCATACCCCCAGGACCAAAGTATAAAAATCTTTTGCTTTAGAAACAGTATTAAGACTATAACATATCCCCAGGTAGCTCACCACCATTCCTGTCGGAACATCCCATCTAAACAAAATTTGTCTCTTTTTAAGTTCGTCTGCTAAAAAAGCAAACTCCTTTCTTCTTCTTAAAATTTTTGGTGGGATCTCCTTTAAAATTATAACATCTTGTGAAGCAATTTGAAACCTCTTCTTATAAAAGGCTTGTATAATTTCATTGCGCAGGGATCTTTTCCCAAAGTAAATTACCACATCTCTTGGCAAATTCTTTTGCTCTGCCACCACAGAGTTAACTCTAAATGTCTGATCAATTCCACTAAGTATTTCCTCTTCTTCTCTATTCAGAATCACAGCAAAGTCCTTTGCCACCATCTCTCTCAAATCTCCTTGCACAGACTCATGTAAACCTCTGATTCTTAAGGCATATTCCATTTGTTTATATTGAAGCATAAGAATCTCATCTTGAAAGTTTTTCATCTCTTTTTCCATACTTTCAAATTTTTCCTCCATCAATTCCAATTTTTCTACTACCTCTTCTACGCGAGAATTCAACTTTTCAAGAACAGAGGCAACTCCTTTTAAAGTCAAAACTATCTCTTGCTTCAAAGTCTTATTATTTTCCTCTAAAATCTCTTTCATTTCTCCCCTAATTTGAAGTATAACATCTCCCATCATATCATGCAAGTCCTTCACCATTGTTGACTGTGGCAAGGAAGAAGGTGAAACTATTAATTTAGATTGTTGCCCTGATGATAACATCGAAGAAGAAGTCACCTTGGAAGCTATAGAAGTTACTGAACGCTTTGGAGCCATCTTAAAAAAAAAAACTTTACTCCTTCTTAAAAATTGCAAGAATTAAGCAAGAAAAATAAGAAATTAGCTCCATAAATTCAAAAAAAAAATCCTTCAAGAGGGGATCATTATGATAAAATAAAAATAAAAAAAGGAGTTCAAAAAAGAAAAAGAAAAAGGAGGAGAAGAAAAAATAATAATAATTAAATAGAAAAAATCCATTCCATTTTTTAAAAGTACCAAAAAGTACAAAATATAAAACACAAAAATTAAACAAAAATAATAATACTAACACTCCATTCCTATCATAAAAAAAACAAAAAAGAAAAAAGGAAAGGGAAAAAAAGAAACACCAAAAATGCTTAAAAAAATAAAAAAAACGCCGGAAAGTCTGCCGATCGCCATTTTACTTTCCCTTTCAGCAAAAAGTAAAAAATAAAAAGAGGGAAGATAAACGTAAAAATAAATCTTTAAACAAAATCCATATAAAGTCAAAAAAAAAAACAAAAGTTAAATCCTATAGTCAACTCTGTCCGCTTCTAAAAAAACCTCACCAGATCTCTTTAAACGCGGAGGTGGTTGCAACGGCTTGTTTTGTCCCTAGGGACAAAAGCAGCTGGGAAGCGGAGACAGTCTGAACTCCGTGGGATCACTCCTTTCACGCCCCCCCAAAAATATTGGGGGTGCGTAAGTGGCTCTACCACTATTCAGACAACCCTCTTCCCCCCCCCTTTGCCCGGGAGGGGGATTTTGAACCGCTGAACAGCTGATGTCTGCTGTTCATAGCGATTCATTACACTTACCCAGGGGACGGCTACAAAGTAGCCGCCATCGCCCGCGCAGATCCACCGGAAGTCTTTGAATGCTTTCTTTAAACAGTGTCAAAATTGTGTTTGAAAAAAACTCTGTTTTACTAATGCTAAAAAAGGTAGGGTGATAAACTAGATAAAGTCATATAGTTCTGTTGACATTCAACATTTCATTGCAAAATAGATGGAAAATCAAGTGATATTTTTCCCAAGATACAAAGCTAAACCAGATGTTTTTCAACCAGTGTTGAAATTAGTTGAATTTTTCATTGTCATTCATTGCAGTGAATGTCCATACTTTTTTTTATTGAGATCTCATGAGTTTTGTTCGCTCTATGTATAACAAGCATATTTACCTGACTTAATGATTTATGGTAAAGAGAAGCTGTTGATGTTTTCTGAATACAGTTGGTGTTGCATGAAAAGTGGGAACCAGAGTATAGATAATTTAATACTGGTGTTAATCAATCATTAATTCAGCTATTTGCTTCAAAATCAGCTCAATTTCCTGGCATTACCAAAACTCAATTCCTGTTATATTTAATGCACTGATGTGAGTTCTGCCACATTAAAAATACATTTTAAATCAAAGTTTAAAATTCTATAAAACAAAATCAGATTTTCCAGAATTAAATCCTACACTTGATGTTAAGATTTGGTGAACTTCAGTACTAAAAGCCTAAAAAAACCATATTAAACCATGCTTTATTGAAATGCAGAAAGCCTAAGGCCTATACACTTTTTCTCTAGATGCAGCTGCTGTTTTCTGAAATACTGTAATAACTTCTTTTATCAGAACTCTCTTTAATCTTTGTAATAGAACAGATTTTACTATACCACCTGTTATGTAACTGTCCTGTTGTGGAAAATTGCCTGAATATAATCCTTGAGACTTGCATACATGCAGAGTAAGAGGCGATCTCATACTTATTACAAACTTAAGCATATTTGCTCACGTATATCAATCTCTTAATCACTGCCTCAGGATCGATCACATTCTATCTTTCACCACTAAAAAATAAAATGCAAATAACATCAAAGCAACAAGTGATTAAGCTGATTAGCATTTTCCTTTTATTTTCTTTGTGTCTGTAATGATACTAAAGCAACAGTTTTTCACGGTATGGCATCCTTGTAAGAAGCAGATGTCCATTTTTTTTCATGTCTAGTTTGAACATCAGATTTTGACATGAGGTTTTTTTTTATTATTATAAATTTTTAAAATTTTACAATAAAAACCCCTTTCCCAATCCCTCCCAACCCACCCCAAAACCCTCCCCCATTCTTCCCAGAGCTGAATATAGGGTTAACTAGAACTTAAAAGAAAAAAAACTTTTAAACCCAAAAAAACCTTAAACAAATATAATTACATTCAGTAAACTAATTATTAAATACTTTAACTCCATTATGTATAAAAAACAGAAAGAGAAAAAAAAAGAAAATAAAAAGATTAAAAAATATTATTATTAATAATAATAATAATAACCCATAAAAATCTTAAACTTTAAATATAAATTATTCAAAAGCTAAATGATATTTTCTTATATCATACTTATATTGTATAAAATTTATCCATCTTTTCCACACCAAGAGATACTTCTCTTGCGATTGATCTTTCAAGAAAGCTGAAATTTTTGCCATTTCAGCTAAGTAAGAAACTTTAAAAAACCATTCTTGCAAAGTAGGCAAAGATTCCTTCTTCCAATATTGCCCTATTTTGACATGAGGTTTTGACATGAGTTTACTACTCATTGAGTAATATGAAGCATTTTGACTCTGTTGCCAATCTCTTTCATTTTGTACTTTGGTGCTCTGCATCAAGGAAAAAATGCTGTTATATCTCTTAAAAACAATAGTGCCATCTTCCTCAAGCAACAAGCTATTGTAGAATCACACTTCTTATTCAGGGAACATCTACTGACAGATGTAAACTTTGAAGAGCTGTATGATAGATTTTACAAAATGTCTTCATTTAGCTGGCCAGAGTTAGAAAGTGAATTGTATTGAAGGCAATCGTATTGTCAATAAGTTCATATTTAAATTTCTAATGTAAATTCCTCTTCTAAAATGGAATTTCATAGCCAAAGAAGAATCTTTGACTACAGGCTCAGAAGTATCATGATAAAATAAATGTTTTCCTTGCAACATTGCTGAATTCAGTGACAAATACGAAATTAATTTACATGAGAAAAGCAGAAAAGAACTTGAATTGAACCTAATATATGTGCATCCAAATGAAATGGTAGCTCTTTAGGCATTGATTTTAAATAAAAGGATCTATAAAGATATAATGAGAGCTAATCTCTGAAAATAAGTTGATATATTTATTGGAAAATATTGCTGCAATCTAACTTTGTAATTAAAATGTAATTTGAATCAAAAACTTAGAACAAGCTGGTGGAAATTAGTAGTCAGTAGTTATTCTTGGTTTCCAAAAAATATCTGAATAAGGTGCAGAATGATGTGTAGCCTTCTTAGGTTACTTTTAAGAATCTATGGATGGGCATAACATATGTTATAGATCAGGGGTCTTCAAACTTGACCCTTTTATGACTTGTGGACTTCAACTCCCAGAATTCCTCAGCCAGTGTGCCTAGCTGAGGAATTCTGGGAGTTGAAGTCCACAAGTCATAAAGAGCCAAGTTTGAAGACCCCCATTAGAGATCCTGTGGCAGAGGAGTGATTTTGCATACCAATGGACCTCTTTTTGTAAGAATTCTCTAAGAAAAAAAATGTTCTTAGATTGACATCATTTAAAAGATACAACCAAAAACCTAAAAAGGAAGAAAACAGCCTAGAATCCATCTGTCCCACAGTTAACAACCTATTAAATAGGAAACAGAACCAGATAAACAATAATGGAAAAAACAATACTATAAAGGACAAAGCCACATCCCACCAAGACTGTCACAGCAAGCTACTATAGATAAACAGCCAGCAAATCTTAATCTTCTTCTCACACTGATATTGCTACTTACCCTAGTAATGAAGGTTTTCAAGAAAACAACCAAACTCGGAGACCATCAAGAACCCAACATTTTAACCTTGAAGTACATATATTCTCTTCTATTGAATTTACTGTTAGTGGGTACCATTGGTTTGTTGTTAATTGCGAAGTCATGTCCGACCCATCGCGACCCCATGGACAACGTTCCTCCAGGTCTTCCTACCATTGGTTAGTTATGCTATTTCCTCTTTATGTAAGAGTTCTATTTTCCTCTAACTCAGAAGATTTAGAACAGGGGCCTTCAAACTTGGCCCTTTTATGACTTGTGGACTTCAACTCCCAGAATTCCTCAGCCAGCCTGGCTGAGGAATTCTGGGAGTTGAAGTCCACAAGTCATAAAAGGGCCAAGTTTGAAGACCCCTGATTTAGAACTTAACAAAATCTTGGACAATATGCAGTCATGGGAAAGATATCAGAGGGAAATTTTCTTTTGAAACATTGCAACCAATTATTTAATAAGAAACTTGGAGAGCAGAATAGGGAGAAATGGAAGAGATAGACTTGAAAGTATGTTTAATCAGATTTTCCTTAAGATTTGAAATGACAGTAAGAGATACTTTAGAAGAGCAATGTTGATGAATATAAGAATAAAGGATTTCATCCTTGAATATCTACAAGTGAATTGCAACATGTGTTTGTTTTAAAAGATAATGATTTACAGTAGTCAGTGAAGAATGTAATTCAGGCATCAAAGTACTTTCACTTTTGCTATTGTCGGATCAGTAATGTATGCATATTTTATCATCATGGCAAAGATCATGAATGTGTTTTCTGCTTAGTTTGGAAAATTTGTGCAGTGTGCATGAAAGTTAACTAAATATGGGAGCTAGCATGTGAATTTGATTAGGAATTAATTGCTGCATGTGATTTTTGCAGCTTCCCCCCCCTTTATTGCAGCTCAGTGAAATGTTCATAGGAAAATAAAAAGTTACTGATATCATTCAGTTAATGTATTTATTGTAAAAAATGAACTAGAAAATACTCCCTTTGGGGGGAATATAAATTTGTAAAGTTGCTTTTCAGAACAAACTGCAGAAACTGCTATATATCCAACTCATCTACAAATACAAGGTTTTTCTTGATGAAAGAACAATAAAACCGGAAGATGAAGCATAACCTTTTCAAGAAAAGACTAAGGTCAAGATGAAATGATTCAGTTACACAGATATCACCCAGGCGATCACATTTATTCTCCTTTCTTGGATTGATATGGCTGAAGGTTTCCTTTTCTACAAAAAAAAAAAAAAAAAAGATTTTTAGTGGGCCTGAAAGATAGAATGTCACTGAAATTTCATTTAAAGGGAAGTCAGTATGAATTGTAAGCCTCTTTCACAATTGTGATATCTAGGGGATTTACAGTGAAGTTTAAGAAGTTAAACCAATGAAATTTCGCAGCTGGTGTTCTGTGTTTTTCCATGATGTTATTAGGTTTTGCCTAATAATTGAAAATAATTCAGAATTTTAGGTTTCTCCCTGAATAATTTTAGTGCATTCCAAGGACTTTTCTCTTTGCATTGAGGAGAAATAGGTACATGGATTTAAAGTTGTTGGTTCTTTTTTTCAGTTTTTGTGTTTGATTCAGACCAAGAATTCTGTGTTCTATGGTTCTAACTTTAATCTGATTAACAATCTTAACCTGGATTTCTTTGCTTAAAGTAAATCAAAGGTAGCCTATGCCAAAACAATTCTCAACACACAAAGACTAAGACTGAAAATGAAAATACAGGTACTCCTCATTACCAACTACCAACTCCGGTCTTTGAAGTTGCAGCCATTGCAGCATCCCTGCAGTCATGTGATCACAATTGGGCTTCATGGCATTTATTGCTTGCATTTATGATGGTTTCAGCATCCCACAGTCATGTGACTGCCATTTATGACCATTCACAACCGGCTTTTGACAAGCAAAGTCATTGGGGAAGTTGGCAAGAAATCACAAGTCATGGTCATGTGACATTGCACTTAATGACCACAATGATTTGCTTAAAAACCACAGCTGGAACTGATGAACTGATGTCCTAAATAGGACATGGGCATATTACATTTCACTCTATGATTGTGTTGCTTAATGACAGCATTGCAAGTCCCGATACAAGTCAGTAAATGAGAAATACCCAGGGTGGATAATAATCGATGATTTTTTTTAAAAAATATATTTTTTAAAAATCAGATTTTTTAAAATTTAAATCAGATTTTTTTAATTTAAATTGGAGGGGTTTTTATTTTTATCAAATTTATTTTAATAAAATGCTTTTGGAGTAAAAATCTATTTAAATATAGTTTTATTTTTAAGATACATTAGTAATTTAGTTTATTCAGTATAAAATGGAGCTTAGTGATGTAGCATGCTGTATATTCTGCACTATTTACATTTTTGGTAAACTCATTCAATGAATCCAAGCTCTGCAAGCTGAGATAACATGCACTGCATTGATGCATTCACACAATTTCACAGTAACTATGACATAAATCATAAAACAAAGTTCAGGAATATCCTTTATCCCATTGTTTTGCAAATCTATGTACATTACAAACTGTATGATTGTTTGAAGAGAAATGCATCTGTACCAGGCTCTTAAGTGTTTTAGTTAAATAAAAGAATTTGAGTAGTTTTCCAACTATGTGTGATTAATCCATTAACCTAAAATCACTTCTGATATCGTTGTTTTACTAACCTGACAGCTTATTATTCTAAATAGGAAACCTTCATTTTGTTTGCAAATAATAATATTAAAGATTCTAACTACCAGCAAGAATCAGTCCTTACATTTAAAGAGCACCTGTCATTTCAGATCCATCATGGCAGTGCCTGTTAGCGGGCATCCACTCACCTGCTGCCCGCCACGTCCCTCACCTTGTGTTGTGTCACTGCCGCATCACCAGCCGTCCCATTAAAGTGAGTGGGACTGTCAGTGAGTCAACAGCTGGTCAGAGGAGGAGCCACTGCAGGACAGAGATGATTAAAAATTATGATTTAAATCAAGCCTTTTTACTAGTGATTTAAACCATGATTTAAATCGTGATTTAAATCAACTTGATTTAAATCAAACCCACCGTGGAAATACCTGTACATAAAACTTCATCAAAGATAAAAGAACTACCAAAAACCACTTAATAGGAAGCCATCCTGAATGTTGATAATTAGAAAATCAGTTAGTTTTGCTGAGTCTCTTCTAATAGACTGTAGGACAATCAACAGATGTCCTTCTCTTATATAGCTCTGTAGAAACAATTCCTTGTTTTGTGCTCATAAATGAGGTTAGAAAATTGTGATGTTCAGCCACTGAGGTCAGGGCTTTATTTGAAGGACAGGCAATTAATCTAGTAAAGTAATCCACAACTCCAATTCTGGCAGATTTATGGAGATAGTCTCTGTCCCCGGGATTCTACCTCATCATCTTTCATTTCCCAGGCAAAGCCGGTGAGTTGTTATATAACATGACCTGTTCTAGATAAGATTTTTCATTTAAGGAAGCTCTTCGGGCTAAGAGAGATTGATGTCTTGGCAGTTTCCAAGGTACAACATGTGATGGAAAGACATCAGAAGTAGGGCCAGACAGGGCATTATTAATTACCATGAAAAGAGGAGTTTAAATTTTGATAGCCATTGCCATGCCAGTGATGTGTAAAAATCATAAAACATGAGTTGTGTTTTACCCCTGTCTGTCTACTAACTTATATTAGAACTCACTGAGGGGGATTTTGCAGCAAAGGCAAAAGTAAGCATGAAGAGGCATATAGAAAAAGTATGGCAGCTTTGTGGGAGAAATTATAAGTTTGCAACAGAGTGAAGAGTTCTGTGTTGAATTTCCTCATCTGCATAGATCAAATGGATAGGGGCATATTTTTTAAAGCCAAAATACCCACTCAACCTTTTAACTTTCTACACTTCGAGGTTTATCCTAGCTTTGGCTATTGTCTGGAATATTAAGAATTCACCTCCCCTTACAATGGGTCGGCTTGCAAATAAATTTTGGCAACTATTCAGTTTTTGTTCAGGGAAAAATTTCAAAACTTGTTCTCCACAAGACAAGCTATATCTGAAAATATTGGGCCACGGGTAGTATACTCACCCATGAAAAGCTTACATTAGTCAATAATTACTATTTTAAAATAGCAAATAGATCTGTTGGATAGGGTAAATTGCATCTTTTCACAATTAACAAAGTTTTTGCAAGCCATTTTTATAACCTTTATTTAACTAAAAATGTGTAAGATTCAACATAAATGTAAGAATCACCAGGACAGGATATTTAAAGTTTTTATTCTGTACTAATATGGAAGTTTACAGTGGTTAGAAGACCCTCCAACCACTATATATTTCTATATTAGTACAGAATAAAAACTTTAAATATCCTGTCCTGGTGAAACCATGGGGGTTTTAATTTAAGTATGTAAAATTATTATTCTGATTTGAAAATAACAAATTTCTGATTTGAAAATAACAAATTAGCAAAAGTTGTTAAAACATTATTTCATGAAGTTAACTGCAAGAAAATTTAGAACAACAAAAAAAATACTTCTTCACATTGTGCATAATTGATTTGTGGAATCAATGTTTGTTTAGATAAATTCACTTTTGTCATAATTTATATTTATTTTTAGACAAAAGTATCATTCTCCAGGGTTTTTGAAAAGTTGTATCATTTATAACAGTAGCATACATCACTAGAATAGAATAGAATAGAATAGAATAGAATAGAATAGAATAGAATAGAATAGAATAGAATAGAGCTGGAAGGGACCTTGGAGGTTTTCTAGTCCAGCCCCCTGCTCAAGCAAGAGAACCTATACCATTTTAGACAAGTGACTGTCCAGTCTCTTCACTAAAGGTCTCTATCTGCCCTCACCTCTAAAGACCACAGGGGGACATATTTAGCCTGGCTAAATCTTCCAGTCCTCTTTTGTACTTTGGTATAATTTGAATGATGAAATGACTACATGCAGTCTTATGAATTCTTAATAGCAGCCAGTTTTGCACCTTGTTCTATCTCAGATAAAACTGATAATTCTGCTGCTGGATTTCAGTCCTGCGGTGTAAAGTTATTGATGGGACTATAAAAAAAGAGATCTGGAATCTCTTGCTGTCCACGGGCTATTAATTGCCTATCTCTGCTTCAATTCCAGAAATGCAAATAATTTAACACCTGAATAAATTTAGATTATCTGGTTCTTGACCCCTTATCAGTCTTTGAACTGTAATCCTGACACCTTACAAGTTTCAATCTATATGTAAGTATTTTCCTTCGAAAGAAGACAGGCACAAAATAAGAACTAAGGCACTCTGCTTTCTTTTTGTTGCACCCTAACTTTTCAAAGATTCTCCTCTTTGTTTTTTTGCTCATATTGTAGCATACTAACCTCAGTTCTAAGTTTTAACTTTCCTGAAACTCCTGACCTTGTCTCTAAAGAGTTGAGTATTCATAGAAGATCTGGGAGTGCTCTCATAAGATACTGACTGTAGCGTTTCTCTTCTATTGTTCTGTTGCTTTAAGCCATCTATGATAGTTTTTTTTTAAAAAAACAAAACACTTGGATGCCTAGTAATAGAGTTTGAAAATCACTGAGGCTTTCACCCTGCACATACATTTATTGTACGTAGTAGAACTTGATTATAAGGAAATGCACATAAGATTTTATTGTGGGGATAAAGAAATATGCCATAATAAGACTTGAATTCTGTTGTTATAGCTGGAGATTATTTTTGTTTTACATTATCTTCCTATTTTTTTGCTTTCCTATTTAATTTTATTATGAATTTTGTTCACATTCCCCACCCTCCCCAATAATTTATTCTCAGCTTTATGTAACTTGATATACACAAATATAGCTTGAAAAGAAAATGAAGCAGTGTTGGAGCTGGCTAATGGGTGGATGGGAAACCATTAAGAGGTCCTGGTCCATGGGAGGTTGAGGCACTGATAACTACTTTCATGTTGTAGTCATGAAGACTTTGAGAGACTTTGCTTGATATGTATGAGTTATAAAGACAGAGTGAAACAGAGAGAGAGAGAGACAGGAAAAAAATTAAAATGGTCATTTAAAATGAAAGCATCAAATTTTCTCCTTAGACTGCCCATTTTAACAGAGATAGCTCTTAATTGCTCAAATAGAGCTATAATAGTCTGAATGGTTAAAAGACAGTATTTAACCAGAAAATCTGAGGAAGATTTTATAGTTACATCCTTATTTAGTTCATCAGTGGAAACCTCATGAGGGGCATAAGAACAATTGCTGTCTTTATGGAGGGCAGCACATTTGAAGAGAGGGGAGACCAAAGTTTCATTAGATTTCTAGAAAAGCATCTTGAATTTGTTTGCTGAATTCACCGGATTCCAAAAGATTAGATTTTCAGAAGTCTTTGTAATGAAGAGCTCATTAATCTTAAATTGTTTTGCTGTTTTGGCTGCATTCAGGCTCCAAAGTGGATCAGCCTGCTCTTCTCCTACATCAGCTAACCCAATACACAATTCCCTCAATGTTCTGCTAGACCTAATAGAAAAAATGAAAATGTACTGATTCATAAATAGATACCAAAGAAATCTTCTTCATGAACCAAATGACACATCTGGAAAAGAAAGAGTTATATCTCTGTCTCTAGAGCACTGTGGTCTTGATTTGAATGAACCCCTTCTTGAGCATGTGCTTTGTTTATAGTTTAAAAATGCATAGAATCTGAGTTCCTTTTATTAACAGGTCTCAGCTTTTTGCCATGAGGTATCTGAATAATTCATAAAATTTGACCCCTGTGCCACAGTTACTTGTTCCACCCTGAGCCATATGGGATGCTCCCCAGAAGAGCAGCTCCCATTTTAAGACCCTCTATGATGCATAAAAACTTAAAGGGCTCAGCCATAACCATTACCCATCAAGCCATTAAAGCATGTGGAAATATTCATGCTGTGCCGATGCAATAGTACCAGCAGCGTACACATGCTAGTCTCTGAATGACTGACAAATTTCACACTTGTTGAGAGACAGAGCATGGTGAGACTCTGGGGAAGAGAGACAGAAAGAGAAAGAAATGGGGTGGAATGTCTTTACTAACATTTGCAGAGTCTTGATAGCAAGCATAAGACACAGAAACCTAGATTTCAAATGAAATTTCTATAATTTTTAAAGAAACAGTGAAAGAACAAAATTGATTATAAAGTCTGGAGGGGCACATAGTCCTTCCTTCTCATTCTTTCTTCTTTGCTTCCTTTTCTCCTCCCTCTGTTCTTCCTCTGTTCTTTCCTCCTTCCCTCTCCTTCCTTTCTCCCTCCCTCATTCATTGAATAGCAGAACAGGGTTCCTGCAGTATGCCCCCTTTAGGGTTCTAGCTCCTTTATTTAAAATGATGGAAGGAGTGTAATGTTATCATACTACAGGTTACACCTCTTTAGAGCATGCATGTGATATCACAACATATATTCAAAAGTGGCATAGCTTGTGGCATGATGATGGCACACATCATCAGATTGATCTGTGTGACCTCTCTGCAGACGCTGCTGTGTTGACTGAGCTCCAGCTGGTTATTATCCATTGAGTACTCAGCCTTGAAATAATTGGTTATTGCTAGTTGATACAATAGAGTGTTCGCTTTTCTGGTTCAATGGTCTTTATACAATGCATTAGTTAGGACAAACTTTATGAATGATTCTGAGATTATTTGCCACAGCAGCATGTTCTTGGAGAAAGAAGAAAAATATAAAAATCATTCACATGAATGATTTCTTCATATAAGATACTGAGTTTTGATCTATACAAACAGTTGAATAGGATAGCAAAGCCCGAGAAGGAAAAATATGGTCTAATGGTTTATAGGTAGTTTGGTTTAATGATTAGGGCAGCAGACTAGAAACTGATGACCATGAGTTCTAGTCCTGCCTTGGACATGAAACCATCTGAATGACCTTCTTCCAGCCATTCCCACTCGACCTCTGGTCCATGTGGACTTTGCTGTCTTCAAAATAGTGACCTTTAAATGCAGGTGGACTGCTGAATCTTGACTGATTCTTTTGAAGACAGCAAAGTCCACATTTTGGACAGAGAGGACTCCTGGCTTGAAAGAAGGGTCAAAGAAGCCTTCTATGTCAAAACTGAACAGCCCCCTCTCAATAGAGAGGGAGGGATACAGCATCATCTGTCTCCAGTCTACAACACAGTCCTTTCAACCATTCCCAGAAGGCTCCACACACATTTGCATTATTCAAGTGACACTGATGACACAGATAAACTTCAAGAAGCCCCAGTGACCCCCTAAAACAGGGGTGTCAAACTGCCAGCCCACGGGCTGGACATGTCATCCGTAAGCCGCACCCACCCCATTGCTGGCAATGGCAAAGCAGTCCTGATATGTCTCGCGACGTCACATGACATCGCGAGTTTATCATGTCTGCCCTAAAAGAATGCAAATGACCAGCTGTCTGCAAGGAGTATAAATCCTTCCATTCTGTACAATCCAGTCAGAGCTGAAGAAGCTTCTTGGATGAAAAATGAAACATCCTCAAAGGAAAACAAGAAAGTCCAGTTGCCTCATGAAAAAGCATTTTTGGGACAACTATGACCTGGATGACTGAGAATCTTCATACAATAGTGGCCAAAATTGTGGGAACCTTTTGGGAAAAGTGTATTTTTGAGGTTTGATGACTTATAACACTTTTTTTTGTAGTACCATAAAATTATATAGCAATGGAAAGATAATTTAATCAAAAATGTAATGCAACAAAGTTTGTTCAATTATCTGTACTACGTTCTATGAAAAGTTATAGCCAAATAACCAGAAAAAGGAAGCACAACTTGCTTAGGTTGATATCAGATAGCTTTCTTCATCTGATTGTAGCCAATGAGCATGGGTGTTGAGAGAGCCAATCAGGTGTCATCTTGTTTTGGCAATGAGCCAGTCAGATCACAGTAGGATTCAGTTATTGATGTCATGTATTGAAGCTGAGAGGAAGACATTTGTCAGTGTGTTATGTGATCGCTATCAAGTTGGTTGGGTTTTTTTTATGTTCTTTCATTTAGTGACCTTGTAAAACATAATAAAATTAAAGTAATGGTGCAAAGAGTTGGCTGGTTGCCCAGAAAGCGATGTAAAATAGTATTATTAAGTGAACAAGGCTACAGTTATAAAGAAATTAGAAGAAAAATTGATGGAAACTTAACCAAAGGTGGCATTTCTACTGTACACTTTTCCCAAAAGGTTTCCACAATTTTGGCCACTACTATAGATGTTCAATGATCCAGATAGTACTGTGGCATTTGGGGAGGAACAGAATTTATTGGAAGTTCCTCTCTTCCTCCTCCATCTGTTGTGAGTTAGTTATTGTGTTGTGGAAGCCATTTAGACAACACTGCAAGGACAGAATTCTCAAGATTTAAATGTCTCACAACCTTTCACAACTAGATGTGAGCTTATAGGGAATCAGAACAGGTTTCACAGTCCATTGATAAAGTAGGCATCACTGAAACAATCCACAAATAACTTTAATTGAAGAAATGCCACCTAAGTTTGTATAGTTTACTGGTACCCATGTTAGCATGTTTACTTGCCATAATCCCAAAATGACCAGCTTTACAGGTACTATGATGTCTTATGATAAAAATAAGCACAAACAAACCATTTTGGCAGAATTCTCACTTTAAGGTAAAATTATAGGTTAACATTCTTGAAGTATGAGTTGATCCACTGATTTATAATTTAGGTGTTGCTCCTTGACTGGAATATTCAGCCCTTTTTTATTTCTGACAAACTGACCAAAAGATGAAAATTTTACCATGAGGTCATATTAGCAAAACAAACAAACAAACAAAAAATATTATGAAGTCATATTAGCCAGGATTACAAGTTACAGTTTAACCATGTTCTAGAATTCCTGGCTTGCTTTGGAGTGAGAAATCAGGAATACTAATTCAGAAGATATATCATTTCTCATTCTAGGTAGTTTAACCACTAAACTACATCCAGGTGCAGTTTTCAAGTAGTTTACATCCGGGTGACTTCAGTAAATAGGAGGAAGTGTAAGTAATATAATTCATTAATGCAAGTAGAACAATCCAATCTTTACAGAAAAAACCAGCAGTTTTATTAGCTTGCTTTAGTAGGCGATGTCTGCAAAGTTTCATCCTGCAAGCAGCAGTCAAGTAGGAAATATGTAGAAATAGAGAGCAAATCCTCTCTTTGTGAAATATATATTTGCTTCCTGCTCACTATTCACATAGATACCCACCCCACTGTTAAGACAAAAATAAAACAAAAACAAAAGTATAAAGTACTGCTCCTGGACAAATATTCCTTCCAGTATTTGAGTGGTTGCCACAAAGAGAAGGGGGTCAACTTAGCAAAGCACCTGCAGACAGGACAAAAAACAATTGATGGAAACTAATCAAGGAGAGAAGCAACCTAGAATTAAGGAGAAACTTCCTAACAGTGAGGATAATCAACCAGTGGGACAGCTTGCCGTCAGAAGTTGTGAGAACTTCATCACTGAAGTTTTTTAAGAAGAGGCTGGACAGTCACTTATCTGAAATGATACAGAGCAGGGGTAGGCAACCTTGGTTCTTTTATGGCTGGCTCAGGAATTCTGGGAGTTGAAGGCCACGAGTCATAAAAGAGCCAAGGTTGCCTACCCCTGGTATAGAGTTTCCTGCTTGAGCAGGGGGTTGGACTAGAAGACCTCCAAGGTCCCTTCCAGCTCTGTTCTGATTGACTCCATATCATAAGTAAATACCCTGTTATGCCAGAGCCGATTGGGGATAATGTTGATCTGAATGAACTTTGTTGTTACTGGTCAATACTACCCTTGCCACCCATGCTGCATAAAGCTCCCTAGTGTCATTTATGTTTCTTTTGTGTTTTTAGTTGCATACTTGTGGATTTGTGAGCTTCCTTAGATCTTTTCTAACTTGAAAGTCATTAAAGAAAATCATTTTCTTTGCCCAAATACCTGAAATTATGCAGAGTCACTCTGGAGTCACACTGGTCTTGTCACTTTATCTCTATAGAAGAAATGCTGCATGTTTAGCAATTTCAGACACTCTCTTTCTTAAGACTGAGACTACAGTAATTCCCTTCACTGCTTGTAATCCATTCTGTGTGTGCCATATTTAAAATCTTACACCTGGCTTTGTTATCATACTGAAGTGAGGTTTCTGGCTGCCTCATGTTGCCACGATTACTGTCCTTTTTTGGCATAAGGGCTTCTCTGCTGCTTTCTTTGACCACGCTTTGTTGCTTTGGATCTGATATTGATGGATGACATCACCAGCGTACCTCCCAAAGCTTCACAGGTTTGGTGGTATTCAATGCATAAAAGGAGGAAGGAAGAAGTTATAGGGGAGTGATCCTGAACACCTGTCTGTGTGGTGTGTGTGGCAGAATTCAAGGTGAAATTCAGTCAGGTAGTCAAAACTGCTGATAGACTATATACGTAATGATGACTGTGTCTGTTGCCGATTCTGTGAACCACATCCAACAGCATCTATTTCAGCAAGAGGAATCCTGACAGAGCATATTTTGATTAATAACTTATCTACTTCATATAGTATAGGCTTAGTTCTCCTTTCACGTCCCATGAAAGTCATTCACTTGATGTTTAGAGAGTCCCAGGCAGTGGATGTCTCGACAGCAAATGTCCCTTCATTTAGAACAGACATGTCAAACACAAGGCCCGGGGTCTGGATGCGGCCAGCGAAGTGGTTTCATGTGGCCCACGAAGCCATCCTGGAAACAATGAGGGAATGGCCCTCACTGCCTTCATGTGGCCCACGAAGCCATCCTGGAAACAATGAGGGAATGGCACTCACAGGCCAGCCGGGAGTAAATGTACAATTTTGTGGTGGCCATCTATGCTGAAATGCATTCAGTCCTAGCTCCACAAGGCCGTCTGGAAACAGTGAGGAACCAGCCCCTGCCGCGTCAACCCCACCCCCTGGGTGCATGCTGGGGAGGTGTCACCCTTTATGAGGAATGAAGAAATGCACCATCGCCTGGAAGTGGCCAGCAAGTGGCCCTCACCTACTTCACATATCTGGCTTGATAGGCTCTGCCCTGGTCCCACCCCTTTCTGCCAGAGACCCTCAGATCTGTCCCACTCCTGCCCAAGCCCCCACAGGCACCCTTGACGTGAATGATGTAGAGCTGGCCATGCCCACCCAGTAGGCCACACCCACTCCATCCATGCCCACCCAGTAGGCCGCACCCACCCAGCCCCCCAAGGGCAACCGCAATGCTGATGTGACCCTCAATGACATTGAGTTTGACACCCCTGATTTAAAAGATATTTGCCTAAAAACACTTTCATGAGAGTTATTAAAGGTCAACCAGAATTGAAATATGACATATATGACATAATCTTATCTTTTGGGTCCTCAATCGCTATTCCAGTTCATTAGTTGGGGCTCAGAAAGATTGCAGTACCAGATCATATATTTTGACCTTCAGAATGCCCTATTGTCTGTCCTGTTCTGGGAGAGACTATAAGAATCATTGAAAATCAAAGCTGAATTTAATATTGTTTTTGTAATTCTAAAGTGGGATGAAGGCTAGAGTGAAATTGCTGAGTGATTCTGACAAAACCTAGACAAGATCTCATTTGAATGCCTATACTATGAAAATGATGTGTTTTGAAAACACATGAAAAAAACATGAAAAAGCTTTTCATGTTTAAGACCTTTTCTGAATGCAACCTAGCATTGAAATAATTTTGCACAACAGTCCACCCTTATCTGTTGCCTACTATGGTTTATTTACTGTTCAGTAATTAGATTTCTGTATGGAGCCTTTCCTGTGAAATCTCAATATTAGCTTGACTCGCTACATTACATTTTTGCCTGCTGATTCACATTTTTAAGATTGCTAACTTATCAAGGACTGATCCAACCTAGAACTAAGGAGAAATTTCCTGACAGTGAGAACAATCAATGGAACAACTTGCCTTTGGATGTTGTAGGGGCTCCATCGCTGGAGGTTTTTAAGGAGAGATTAGACAGCTATTTGTCCAAAATGATATAGGGTCTCCTGCTTGAGCAGAGGATTGGACTAGAAGACCTCCAAGGCCCCTGCCAGTTCTTTTGTTCTATTATTCTGTTAACTGACTCCAGACTTAGGAGTTCAGTTCAACTACTGAGGCACTGTTTACATCAGTGGTTCTCAACCTGTGGGTCGGGACCCCATTTGGGGTCGAATGACCATTTCACAGGGGTCGCCAAACAACGCAGTCCACCATTTTTTCCCCTTTTCCTTAGCTGTGCTACTCCCTTTTATTCTATTGGCTTTTGAAAGCCAATAGAATAGACTCTCTTGAATAGAGTCTAATTCTATTGGCTTTCAAAAGCCAATAGGAATTGTCCAGGCTGTCTCTGCCCTGCTGAGCCTGCCAAAAGTCCCATTCTGCAAACGGTGCTGCACCAGTTGAGTAGTCCTCAACTTACGACCGGTTGAGTAGTCCTCGACTCAACGACCGGTTGGGGGTCACGGCATTAAAAAGGTTGAGAACCACTGGTTTACATGATTCTGCCTTTAAAAAGTTCTCAAAAACATTGGCTGATTAAGAATGCTATGATTAGATTATAGGCAGATTTCCTGCAACTTTATTATATGTTTCTTACTTAATTCTTTCTTTCTGGACACAGTTCAAAGAACTGGTTCATACATAAAGTCCCAGATAACTTGGAATTAATTATCCTTCATTATATTTGTGCATCACACACATGGGATTTGGGTTTGTCCACATTACTCTTGCAGAATATGAAAGAGGGCTAGTAGTTAAAGATGTCTCCCTGTGGCCAACGTTTTCCTTCAACAAGCTCAACAGTTATTCAACTCATTTAAGAGCTTGACTTTGGGAACAAGCATCAAAAGTGATTACATCTTCTTGTAAGGTTCACTCAGTTTTGGTTTCTGCTCTGGTTACTGTCTGCAAAATATGGGCAATCTGATACTGCTGTGGCCTTGAATGTCACAATGGAATCCTCAGAACCAATTTTCCCTTGATACTTAAGAATGTCTTTCTGCTTATAGCTTCCCCACACCTGATACTTACACAAACAGGGCACTCTCTCTTCCAAAGCCCATCACTTTGTTCTCCTCCTCCTTGTGAAGTCTTCTAAACCATGAGATACATGCTTGCTTAGATAATTCAGGTCTTCCTCTTTTTCTGTTTTCTTTACAACAGTTTCCAATGAGCTATTGCTTGACAGCTATTCCTCTTCTCCTGTGATTTCTTCTCTAAACAACAGCTTTCCTCCCATTACTAGGTCTTAGCTGACCATCATGAATTCTTCTCAGTCTCAGTCTCCCTCCCCCCCCACACACTTCCAAAAAAGTATTTGTCTTTGTGCCACAGAAGCTCTACTTCTGGCAGAGATGCTAACAAGTGCTGTGACCTTGAGAAAAGGCAGGGACAAGTTGCCAGTAATGTAGCATGAGGGGCAGGGATAATATTGAGTCAATGTTTTAACCCCACCAGAGAAGCAGTAAAGGTATTTGGTACATTGATGCTGTTAAAGTACATCCCCCATCATGTGCACCATATTTCAGATACATTAGCATCTACTACTAAATTTTAACATGGAAAATAATTTCTTTTACTTTAGGGAGATTTCATACAACCTCAGAAATTAGTTCATTATGCATAATTCTTAACACTGAGAAAGGGGAGCACTAGGACAAAAAATGGCTGCCAATGCTGAGTTCAAGGGGGGGAGGCACTTTACCATCTCTTCATAAGAGATGAATCACCATTGGGTCCTTGGTATGTAGAAAATACCCAGAAGGAATCCTCCCTAAAACTTCACAGGATTTATCTCATAGTTATGCAGTATGTGCTTTAGTCTAGCGAGATTCATGTCTAGGGGTGAACAGCAATAAAGAAACTACTCTGAGCAATTCATTGTGTTATTCTTGGCTTTTTGCACCTGACAGAATCAGAGGACACCGAAGAGTATTGCCTGGCCTAATGCTGATATTAACAGACATAGAAACAGCTAAGCATAAATTTGAAGTTCAAAACACAATAGAACTTAGACAGTAGAGATGCAGGAAATTCAAATAGAAGTAGATGAAGAATTTTAGCAAGTTTATTAAGGATATAATCTGATATTTAATTTTTCTACTTATACTGTCTTGTTTCATGCAGCTGGACAAGATTATAAAAAACAAGAACTATGTTGATTTCAGTAAGATATATTACTAGTATGGCATAGATACAGAATCTTTGTAACAAGAATTTTCTAGCCTTCATTTATAGTGAATTAATTAAGGCAGAATCTCTTTGAATGTGTAAATGTTTTTGTTCCACAGCTGAGCTCCTGTTCATGACTTGCCTCTTTTCTATGATTATTTATGTTTGTGCTCACATCCTCCTTTTCCATCCTCTCCCATGTCCACATAATTATATTAAAGTTATATCCTTTGAGTTCAACAGGTCCATACTTAAATACACTCAAGACTTCAGTCTTGATCAGACATTGTTCAGTTGTAGGTAGAGTATATATCTGTTTTAAGTCACAGTTTAATTCAAAACTGTGATTTTAAAACACAAGTTATAAATCATAGAAACTCTACCAGAACATCGAAATTAAATCCAGTGTCACCATATAAAATGAGATTGGCTTTAGTCAACTTTCATGATGAGAGCTTTTTCCTTGCATGCTGTATCACTTAAATATGTATTGGGGAAAACATAAGTTCTAGGACATCCATGGTCTAAGTATTTTCTTTTCTGATGCTCCTGATTCTTAAAGATTAGAAGTGCTCATGCATCTTATAATGTGCCATTCCTTTGTGTATTCTCTGAAATATATATTGACAGCAGCAATAATATGTGGGAAGCAGCGATTTTGATGAAGGAACCCCTAAACAGACACTGATACTTTCTACCTTCTTCATCTAGAAAGAAAATGGCAGACTTATCAGCTTGTGATCATTTGGAGATGATTATAGTGGATGCTGCAGAAGGCATATAAGTGATTCTTTCATCTGTCACATGTTACATATTGCCTGTGCCTTTTCAGCTGTAGATCCAAGAAATGTCAAGTAGATTTGGGGCTTGTTATTTGTGCCTATATGAATGTGTGTGTATATGTGTGTGTGTATGTGTATGTATGTGTGTGTGTGTGTATATATATGTGTGTGTGTGTGTGTGTGTGTGTGTGTATACACACACATATATGTAGGTCTTTGGTTATTCGGGTTTTCTCCCGCGTCAAATTAGAAGTGTCTTGGCGACGTTTCGACGAAGTCCCATTCGTCATCTTCAGGCTGGTGTTTTCAGCTTCGTGCTTCTCGAAAACACCAGCCTGAAGATGACGAATGGGACTTCGTCGAAACGTCGCCAAGACACTTCCAATTTGACGCGGGAGAAAACCCGAATAACCAAAGACCTACATACAAACACCCGCGAAAACCTCAGAAAACACACACACACATATATATATATATATACTTTTTAGTGGGTCAAGAAATTGATAGAAAGTTAACAATAAAGGTAACAAACAAATGAAAGAGAGGTAAAGGAGGGTAGGGAGGCATTGATCACCAAAGGAAAGTATGTAACTACACAGATGTGTGTTTTAAAGTCGAAGAATAAAGAGAGGTGGTATTCTCATCCCATCTCCTCTATTGGTTAAGAAATAGGAAGATTAAAATAAAATAAAATAATAAAAATAAAATAAAAGTAAAGTAAAGATGAGTTCAAATAGTTGAAAACTCTCAGATCAAATCTATCTATTTCTTCCCAGTGATGACTGTAGGAAAATGAAACGATTGGGCAAGATTCAGATACAAGCCAATAATGCATATGTCATTCGCGTGTCTCTCTATATTTTCCAGATATCTCTTTCCATATTTCCTGAACATTATTTTTTTCCTTTTTCTTTCACTACTAGTGGGGAATCAAGAGTGGCTCGCTGTCTGGTCCATACGGCACCAAGTTCAAGACCTCCTGTAATAAGAATGTACAATTTATAAAACTGAGCTAGCTAGGGTTATGTATTATGTATTACAGAAGCAAAATATCCCAGAAGGAAAATTGCTATTTCCCTTCACTGTTTCTTTCCAGTCATGTGCTTTCAACCCAAATTCTCATAGTTATGGTTACAGATTTAATGAGTTTCATGTTGCATGGGAGTTACTGCTGTGCATAAGACAGGGAGGAAAGATCGCATTTCCTATCTACGTTCTGCAAATCATTCCAATCTCCTCTAGAGGGTCCATAATACTGTAAATCAGGGATGCCCAACATTGGCAACTTTAGGGCTTGTGGACATCCACATTGGACACTCCTGCTTTAAATAAAGACTCTTGTTCTACCTCATCCTGTCCTGTTTTAGCTATAAGACTTAAGTGCAGACCTATGTCTACGTATAACAGAATTGTTGTGTATACACAAAAACTATGAATAAATTTCCATTTTAAAAGGAGCAGTTTGAAACTTTCAATATTGCCTGAAGTTTTTATGATATTATCAGAAGTTACTCAGGTCTCAATCCTATATCTTGTTAGACTGAGGCAATGGGAAATAGAGTTTAGATATTTTTTTAATGCAGTGCTTTTAAGTCACATCATAATGTGCTGCTGGCTTGGGGTTCCAGATGGCACATCCTTTTTACTTCTCAAACTTCTCTTTGCAGTTTATGTGCTGTTTATGGGCATAAAACAGCTTTCTCTGAATATCTGTCTCTATTAATTCTTGAGCTTTTTATGCTTTTCACAGGAGTTTATTTGTGCTTATCCTATTTATTTTATTGTCAGGCAACACCAACAGTATCTTTGTACTGGACTACATCAGTGGTGCTTTAACTCTGAATGGGCCACTGGACCGAGAAAATCCTTTTTACAGTGCTGGATTTATTCTTAGAGTGAAGGTAAGAGAAAAACCTGGGCCACTGGTTCAGAACATCTCAGAGAGAAGAAAAGAACGTGCAGTTTTTAAAATTGATTGTGGAATAGTGATATGCCTGACCAATTATGTGATAGCATTTCACCAAGGTGCTAATCTCAACAGTGGCCTTTAGTATTTAAATGGGAATATCATGGTTCCAATAAATGAAACCAGTTAAAAGAACTTCAAGATAAGAAATTCTTCCTTAAAGAACATTTTATTAGGAAACAAAGTATGGACACTTACAAGAACCCAAGAATGAGATTCCCTCCTCCCAGATACAAAGTAACAAATTGCAATTCCCTCCCCACAATGGCTGTCATAAATCACATTCACTAATTAACACAAAACCTGGGCTTTTTTCTCTGGCCCTTCAGCCCGCCAAAACCTTATCAGAGCACGTCCTTGAGTTCCCACACTTCTGTATTGTTATGGCTAGCTAAACCCTCCAGCATTTACCCCATCCCCCCCTTCTACATTTGAACTCTAAAAGAAGTGAAAAAGCACATTAAAAGCAAAAGTAAAAGGGCTGGTGATTCTCCATTGTCACAGCGTTGACAGGGAACTTACTAGATCATTTCAGGATTGTAGGCTAGACTGATCTCTTCAGTATTTTTTACCAAGGAAATGATATAGCCATGTCTATGACATCACAAGCAGACAATTTCAACTCAGAGAAAATTGTATTATTAATAATAACATGAAAGCCAATTTGGTCTAGTAGTTAAGACATCTGGCTAGAAACCAGGAGACTGTGAATTCCAGTCCTGCCTTAGGCATGCATCTAATCTCCATGGAATTATTAAGATTTAACAAAAAAAAGCTAAAGAAGAATATCACATGAAATGAAAATGGCAGATGTTTTGGAAATTGGATTTTAAAATGTGGCTTAGATGTGAAAGTTTGAGAATTGTTATATCTTCTACCAGTACACCTGAAATGTAGAAATAAAATATTGGTTATCAAGAATATAAACAAAATATATTGGGTACTCATACCTAAAAAAAGACAAATTCATGGGTAGTATCTTGGAAAAAATGCACAAATATTGGTTTGAATTTCAGAAAATAAGTTTATTGTGTACTTTTTATTGATGCTTTGTTCTTTTCACATATTTGGCTAAACCACTTCTGCCCTTCTAATTTTTTTGACATGTTTTGTGCACAAATTACAGTAAATTACAGTTTTATAATCACATGCTTCCACTACAATTAAAGGGCTTTCTTGTCTGATGTCTAGCTGTTAAAGACTGAGCTACAGATGGGCATTTCCAGTTATCAGTTACAGGTGGTCTTGACTTATGATCACAGAATTTGGAACCAGAATTTCTGTTGCTAAGCAAGATGGTGATTGAGTTGTGCCCAATTTTGCAATCTTTTATGCTGTAGCTGTTAAGCAAATCATTGCGATTGTTAAGTGAATCATATGGTCATTAAGTGAATCTAGTTTTCCCCATTGACTTTGCTTGTTGAAAGCTGAAGGTTGCAAATCACTTGACTCCAGGATGTTGCAAATACATGCCGGTTGCCAAACACCCAAATTTTAATCACATGACCTTGGGGATGCTATGATGATCGTAAATGAAAGGACCAGTCATAACTCATTTTTTTCAGTGGTCATTAAACCAATGTTTATAAGTTGAAGACTACCTGTACTTTGTGATTAACGCAATTTTCATTATCTGCAGGCTTCACAGGCCAGTCTGGCTACTGACACAACGGTCTTCACCCATTCGAAATGGATTTTTGTATATCAGAATCTGTCCCATGATGGGATATTAACATTCTCTCAAAACTACATCATGAGATATATTTTACCAATATTTTACCAATATTTCCTAGAAATACTTGGTTGGGTTTTGACCACTCACAAACTCAGCAAATGTATAGATATGCTGCTAGTTGGATGATAGTGATACAAAAAGAGCAAGCGGTACAGGGGTAACAAAGGATGCACTGGTCCTTCTAAGGACATTAATAAAGGTAGTCCTTGACTTACAACAGTTCATTTAGCGACTATTCGAAGTTACAATGCCACTGAAAAAAGTGACTTATGAACATTTTTCCCACACCATAGTCATTCAGACCCTTGACAATTGACTCATATTTATGACAGTTGCAATGTCCTGGGCTCATGTGATTCCATTTTTCAACCTTCTAACAAACAGAGTCAGTGGGGACGCGAGATTTACTTAACAACTGTGTTACTAATTTAACAACTACAGTGATTCACTTAATGACTGGCAAGAAAGGTCATAAAATGAGGCAACATTCACTTAAGAAATCTCTCACTGGCAACAGAAATTTTGGGCTGAATAATTGTCATAAGTTGAGGACTATCTGACATTAATAGAAATGAGCTGTAAGAAAAATAACCATTAGAAAATGTTGCATAGCTTTTCAGTCATCATTCCATAAAAGTTAGACCTTTCTTCCTCTCTTCCAGGGTCTTTTTCATATCTGCTGATGTTAGATAGGAAAGAAACCTAGAACAGTCCTTAGATTTCCAAAAATGATAGAGTGCTTGATGATGGTGATGGAATTTCTACAGTCATGTATCCCACCAATTGGTACATGATAAAGCAATTGCCATTATTAACTTCAGATTTCTTTTTTGGTCATCTATCAGGCACCAATAATGTTTGATGCTCCTCAGAAGAGCCAGGGGCAAATCAGCTTAGCTAACAAATACCCAAAGAGCTCTTTTTCAGTTCTGCAAACCTCACTCCCTCCATTACAGATCTTTAATTAAAATCAATATAAAGCTGGAAACATATTTAGTGAAATAAATTCTACTGAGATGGAAGGGATGGAGGTGGGAGAGAAGGCATCTGCTACAAAGTTCATTGATTAAGAGGGTGTAGCATTTTCCAAAAAAGGAATGATCACCCCCATTGTCTGTTGACTAAGACAACACTTTGTCATGGAGAGAAGTTGGCATGCAATTAGTCCATTTGACCACTATCTTAAGTTTTGTTCAGTAGAATTCTAAATGGTCAATACGCTATTATTGCTAGCCCTTGAAATCTTTCCACAATTCCTTTTTCAATTTAGTTAAAGACAAATCTGACTGAGGCAAAGCCTTTGTTTCAATAGGGAAGAAAATTCCTCCTGCCCCTCCCTCCCTGTTTGCTAAATATGAAGGCTGGTTCTCTCTCATCAAATCCTAACACAACATAGATGAGGTGGGCAGCACATAAATCTAATCAATAGTTATTGCTTTCTCTGTTTGTTAGTCTGCAAGTGCCTGGGAAATTATGCCCCTCAAATGTTAAAGAAGGATATTTTAAATTCAAAACTTTTCAAGAAGGGATATACACCAATATGAAGTTGGCATGGCTGTTTGGTTACAACCCCTCCAGATGGGATCTTCCATAAAGTTGTAAAATTTTGCTATCCTCTTGTCTTAGAATCAGCAGAAAAATATGCCAGCATGAATTGCACTCTCCTATTTGCTGAGCCTAACTTGACTCAAGAATTAGGCTGCCATTCTTATGGTTTTAATATGGGACAAGGGAAGAAAAGTGATTGGTCAGTTCCCCCAGTTACATTTCCAGTTCATCTACCAGAAGGAGAAACCTCCACTAATCCCTCTCCATAACCCAGGGTTTAGTGAAAGAGACTCATCTCATCTCATCCAGAAGGCTTTGTGCCTAATGCTGGCACAAAGCAGAACTCAGTGTCTCCTGGTTTCTAATCTGGCATCTCCTTAACATGTTGGGAGGTGGGGTTGGGGAAGTGTGTTTGGATCTTTGAGATTCAGCTGCCTTTCAATTGCCCAAGTGACAGGTTATAGGCATGGAGCGATGACTATTTCTGAACTTGGGTGTAGTTCCAATCTGTGTGTGAAATAGCTCAGCTGACAGAGGAGGGATGTGAGATCTGGATCATCCCACACCTGCCCTCTGCATCTGCAACCTACAAACCAGGCATAGCCTTCCTTTCTATATTACAGAATCACAGAGTATTGTCTTACAATCAATATCCGGTATTTTTTGTTAGCAAAGAAAATTAGATACAATGGTAACAATAAGTTACCATTCAATTATACATGTTAGTTCAATACATTAGTTTATTATCAAGAAGAAATTAACCCCATTGAACCAAGTACAAACTTCCTTAAAAAGTTTGTGCTGTTAAGCTAGTTTTGAGAAGTCCACAAAAAAAAATTGGCAGTATTTTCAGAATATGCCCTTGACCTACCTAGGGTGTGGTGAAAGAGACTCACCTGAAATCATCCAGAAGACTTTGTGCCTAATGCGGGCACAAAGGAGAACTCACGGTCTCTTGGTTTCTAATCTGGCATCTTAACCATTACACTGAACTCTCTTAATTAAGCTTAATCGTCTGCTTAACTTCTACACAGCTTCTATTGATCTTAGGCACATAGCACTAATTATATGAAACATAGCTAAATCTAAAAGAAATATGATTTATTGATGACGTCCACAGTTTCTTCAGTTCTTTGTGAAATTTTATTTTCATTTTATGTATTCAGGGAACTGAACTAAATGATGATCGGACACCTTCCAATGCCACAGTGATGACTACCTTCAACATTCTTGTTATTGACATAAATGACAACGCTCCTGAATTCAACAGTTCAGAGTACAATGTGGCTATTCCTGAATTGGCCCAAGTAGGCTTCGCTCTTCCTCTTTTCATCCAAGTGCAGGATAAAGATGAGGTAAAACATGAACAATTAGGATTAAATAATTCTTTTTTGATTGCCTGAATTCTGTTCCTAAATTTTTCATTCATATTTTACATAATAGAATAAAGATAATCTGGATAATTAAGATAATTAATTGGAATAACATTCCATATTATTTTTTCTAATTTATATTTATTAAGAGAATCACATTATACATGCTATGTCTGTCAGATTTTAGTATATATTGATTTATTACATGATTTATATCATTAAAAGTCTTCCAAATTATGAAAAAATTCTCCAAACAATTTAGATCTATTTTTTTAAAAAACAAAACATTATTTATAGTTGCCATTTATAAAACTCAGCTCTTTTACATCTGGTAATTTTAATTTCCTTCTACTGTACGCACATTCCTGCATCCTTGACAATTTGCTATCATAACTGTAATTGTTTGCTATATAATCCATAATTGCATAGAAATAACTTTCATGATGTATCAATAATTTGTGGTTAAGTTAGACCAGTGGTTCTCAACCTTTTTAATGCCATGACCCCCAACTGGTCGTAAGTCGAGGATTACTCAACTGGTCGTAAGTCAAGGACTACTCAACTGGTGCAGCACCGTTTGCAGAATGGGACTTTTGGCGGGCTCAGCAGGGCAGAGACAGCCTGGACAATTCCTATTGGCTTTTGAAAGCCAATAGAATTAGACTCTATTCAAGAGAGTCTATTCTATTGGCTTTCAAAAGCCAATAGAATAAAAGGGAATAGCACAGCTAAGGAAAAGGGGGAAAAAATGGTGGACTGCGTTGTTTGGTGACCCCTGTGAAATGGTCGTTCGACCCCAAATGGGGTCCCGACCCACAGGTTGAGAACCACTGAGTTAGACTTTCATCAAGTAACTGTGTTATGTGGAGTACTTTTCAACTTCTGCATTTTTTTAACCCATGGTTCTGTCTTTAAAATGATGATGATACCATGTATGTTATCTAGCAGGTACAGTGGCAGTTTTTATGCAATTAAATATTTTCCTTTCTCAGGTTGGTTTGATAAATGTACAGATTTTTGTTCTGGTGGCAATAACATAGGTTTTTCATCGGGAGTCTTTTATTGCAGGGCTTTTCAACCGGTGATACACGTACCACATGTGGTACATTAATGAGTGGCAGGTGGTACGCAGCCCTGCCTAGCCAAGTGTAGTGGGGGAGGGAAAGAGCCAGTACAGGCAAGGACTTACAGTGAGAGAGTCCTCTGGAGCTGCAAAGGCCCCAGGCTCACTTCTGGCTCAACCTCCCCCATGAGAAAGGAGGAGGGGGGCGGAGACAGGAGAGCCTATAAAAGGAGGCAGTTTGGGCAGGAGAGGGAGAGAGAAAAAAGCAGCAGCCTTGGGAAGAGGCAGAGTCAGCTGCACTGGAGGGGGAGGGTGGGGGGAGAAGAGATCAAGCAGGCTGGCCATGAGCCAATCTACAACTGCTGTGGCACCCATCTGTGCTGGCAGCAGCAAACAGGCAAGAAATGCAGTGGGGGAGGGGTCACCCTCCAAGAGGAATGAAAAAAGGCAGCAATGGCTGGAGGTGAGGCACGAGGGAGGGAGATGGAGAGTGGAAGGATTCTTATGTGCTTTTGTGACTTTGAAGTTCTGGGATTTGTGCAATGTGGGCTTTGTGTTCTTAAGGAGTGTTTGGCAATTTCTATTTGGCTGATGGCTCGTGTTAGCTTCTATTGCTCTGCTGTTAGCTGTAAGTTTTGCTGCAAGGGATTTTGAAGTATTTTTCTCCTGAATGGATTTTGCCTGTAGCATTCCTTTACTTATGAATGGAGCCATTTGGGAAGGTTGCCTTAGCCGGCAGCCAGTACTTACATGTTTTTTTCTTTCTTAAGTGCCGGCTGTGCTCCTTACTTTCCTTTCTAGCCAGTAGCTAATTCTTAAAGGGGAATGTGCCTTTTCAAGCTAGTTCACTCAGCAGCTTGTCTTTTCTGTCTCTGGAGGCCTTTCCTTGTTTGATCAATATATGGAAGAGGGAAAATATGGGGGGGTTCAAATTCTTACTTCAGAAGGAGATGGGAATGAGAAAAAGGGAGGCAGGGAAGGGAGGGAGGAAAGGAAGTCCCACCTTAGCACTTGGCCACCAGCAGCTCTGCCATTGACTTTGCTTGTCAAAAGGTTGCAGAAGGAGATCACATGACCCTGGAACACTGTGACCATTATAAATATGAATTAGTTGCCAAGCATCCAAATATAAAACACATGACACTGGGCATGCTGCAATGGTCATGTGTGAAAAATGGTCATAAGTCATTTCAGTGCAACTGCAACTTTGAACAGGTTTTTTTTTTTTTTTTGGTCATCAAGTTTTTGACACCTTGCTAGGTGATACTCGAATATTGCCATATCCTAAAAGTGGTACTATCGGTAAAAAGGTTGAAAAGCCCTGTTCTATTGGTTCATATGTATGTACAAAAAGCCTTTTTTAAATTCAGATATATCACCTGGAATTAAACATTCTGACTATGTAGAAATCAGTGACAATTAGAAAAGGTTTGGGATTTCACCTACCACTGGGGGGTCTTCTCATTCTGTTATATCTATGCTCCTTAAACATCTACTGATTTCACTGCATAACAAGTTAGCTTTCATTGAGAAACCACTAGGAAGTTGATGATACTGTATGTGCTTTTCTCCTGTCCAGCTGTTAAACCTACATTGTGCTCACTTGGAAAACTGACAAAAAAGAAAGTTTATTTCCTGTGTGATTTTTATCAAGAAGGTCCCTTGACCAAAAAGTTGAGATTTGCCCAGGTTGAAAGAGATGTGCTGTAAAAGGCCATTAGCACAAAACTAGACATTTCTCCTGTCTATTCCTTTGCCAGAGTGACAGCTTTTTATTTCTCCTTCATATCAGAATATTTTGGCCCAGTGAGAATTCACATCTGTGGGTATCAGAAATCTTTCAATTAAAGTGTCTATTAAATGACAGGTTCAAGTTATTTGGCTGAATTGTCTTTCGTTCTTCCATATATACACTCTCTCAAATATATACACATATAAAACACAAATACTTATGTACTTATCTTTACTGTAAGATTCTCAAGTGCAAGATAACGCCATTTGTTTTTCTAAATTCTGTTGACTTCCCAAAATCTCCTTTCTTGCATGACTGGGCTTCATGCCCTCTGTTGGGATGTGACCAGCTACTGTTCTGTATCATCTTTTGGTTTTAGCCTGGAGTTGCTAATATGATTCAGCAAAGGCTCATTTGTTTTGGAACAGTACTGAAGTTGTTTTAACTCCAGTCTAATATTGTGCTGTTGAATTACTCATCCAATTTGACTCATATATTCATGCTTTATTGCCTGTGCACAATTCAACCATAGAACTATGCCATAATGTGCAATGGCCTTTAAGTTGGGCTTAAAAGCTTGCAGATGTGTTATACTATAATTTCCATAATTCCAAAGCAGTACATAGGCTAAGGATTTGTTGGATAGTTATGCATTATATTTGGAAGTTACCAGCCTGGGAGATCTTAGTCAATATTAATTTTAAGGCTGAGACTGGCAAGAATTAGCTCAATTACTCTGAGCAAATCTGAGTGATTTGCATGAGTTACTAGTTCCCATAGCTTTAACCCTACAAATAAAAATAATCACTATTTGACTATCATACCACAGTTCATGCAAAACATTTAATTGGGTCATGGGGTAAAATAGCCCATTTTGCAATTGGGAAAATGGGAGTCATTGACCAAGCCAATAAACCCCCAGAAATTTGGATTTAGCAACAAATGGACTTAAATGTTTTAGGTCTTAGCCATGTCATCTCAGCCTTCCATCCTTCCGAGGTAGGTAAAATGAGGACCCAGATTGCTGGGGGCAATGTAAATATATATATACATTGCTTACTGGTGTACACCACTTAGAGAGTGCTTGCACTTAAAGTGGTATATAAGTCTCATAAATAAATAAATAAATCTCAACTCCCAAACCATGATAACTCATTCTAGTCTACCAAGAAAAAGGATGCAGATGAAAAAAAATGGATGAACCACCTACTTCTATTACTGTCTGAAATATATCACCAAATTTCTGATAGCCATGGAACACACCATAGTCTTTGATTTTTAAGTATTGTCTATGTGATGCACAGTCCCCCACAAGAAACTGGACCATGTCTCAACAAGAACAGCCAGCCAGCCAAACAACCCAAAACCAAACCGTGACTCAGAGGCAACCAACCAAACAAACTCCATTTGCATCACACAGATGATACTTAAACACCAAAGACTATGGCCCAGCAACAACAACCAGCCAATCAAAAAGCCCAAAACCAGACCAAGACTCAGAAACATCCAGGCAAACAAATAACCACACCAATTTACACCACACAAAAAGTATTTAAAGACCAGTGCTCTGAGCTTCCGGTGGTCAGCGTCGATGATGGTGGCTACCTTGTAGCCGTCCTCCTGGGACGGCGTCAGATCTGCGGAGCACAGCGCGCATCAGTTGGCCCTTCCCGGGCGAAGGGAAGGGGTAGAGACCACACGAATAGAGGTAGAACCTCTTAACCCCCCCTGGATTCTTTTTTTGGGGGGTAGAAAGAGTGTTCCCTCGGAGTTCGTGCTTTCTCTGCCTCCCAGCTGTCTTTGTTTCTTCGGAAACAAAGTGAAACGCCGCTACCATCTCCGCGCCTAAAGTTTTCTGGTGAGTGATTTTTAAAGCGGACAGAACTGTTTAAAGGATTTAGAGTTAGAGTTGTATTTCTTTTTATTTCTTTTTTAGCTTATGCTGATTTTTTTTTCCTTTTGTTTTTTTTCGGTGGAGAGTGAGAGTGAAAGTAAAATGGCGTTTTGAAAGTGCTTTTTTTTCCTTTCCGGAAAGAAAGAACGGACTTAAATGAGCACAGTTTTTTTCTCTTTCAAGTTTCTTTTTTCCTTTTTCTTTTAAAACGCTTTGGAAGTTTTTTTTTTTTTTTTGCACTCTCCCTGGTTCTTTTTTTAATCTTAAGGATTTTAGTATCTTTTTTTTAAGAAGAAAGAAAGAGAGAATAAGACTTTTAAAAAAATGGCTTCAAAGAGACAACCAGCTTCTATAGTCTCTAAGGTGGTTTCTTCTCCTGTAATTGCAACTGTACAACAACAACTTAAAGTTACACCACCAATCTAAGGTTACACCTCCATCTTCTCCTCCCTTGCCAGCCTTGTCTGCACAAGATATTAAAGATATAATGGGAAATGCTGTATCTCAAATCAGGGAGGAAATGAAGCAACTTCTTGATCAGAGTAAGTCTGAAAGTAAAGAGGAATTGAAGGACCTTTTTAAACAGAACAAAGATCTTCTTGAACAGAATAAATTTGAAACTAAAGAGGAAATGAAGGAGCTTTTAGTGGAGAATAATATTATTCTGAGGGAAGACATAGTTACAGCTTTATCAGGATTGGCTTCTGTGGTCGTGAAGTTGAATTCCAGAGTGGAAGAAGTTGCAGAGAAAGTAGACCTCCTTGAGTATAAATTTCAAGATATGGAAAAAAAGATGGAAACTTCACAAGAGGATATTCTTATGTCTCAGTATAGGCAAATGGAATATGCTTTGAGAATTAGGGGTCTTAAAGAAGATATGAATCAAGACCTGATAGTGATGGTGATGAATGATCTAGCTGTTGCTCTGAATAGGGATAAAGATGGATTACGTAGAGAAGTGGAAAAAATTTACAGAGTTAATTCTTGGATTGCGAAACAAAAGAATTTGCCAAGAGATGTGGTGATTTACTTTTCAAAGAGGTCTCTGCGTAATGAGATCATACAAGCTTTTTATAATAAGAGGTTCCAGATTGCTGCCCAAGATGTCATCATTCTAAAGGAAATCCCATCTAAAATTTTAAGAAATAGAAAAGACTTTGTTTTTTTAACTAATGAACTTAAAACAAGATTGATGCCATTCAGATGGGAGATTCCGATGGGTATTGTTTTGAGCCATGCGGGGACACGTTACAGACTTAATATGGTTGCTAAAGCCAAAGAATTTTATAATACGGTCCTGGGAGCAGGCTCATCTCCATCTATGATTCAGAAAGCTCTGGGTGGCAAAGAGATCGAACAGCAGTCTGAAGGACTAGGTTTGATGGCTGCTGGAAAACAACAGGTGGAATGGCTACGCCAAACAGAGGTTAAAGAGCAGAGAATGACCTGTGCAGCACATAAACGTAAGGAAAAGGAACAACAGAAGAAAGAAGCTAAAGAATCTTCTCATGAGAGTGTTTCAGTGCCGGTGGGAGGAGCAAGACCCAAGAGTTCTGCAACACATTCTTCAGTGGCAGATCTTCAGGCAGTTTTCTCCAGGCTCCTGGTCAAGGGAGATGGCAAAGTTCCTGATCTGGAATGTTAACGGCCTCAATTCCCCGCAGAAAAGAAAGAAAATCTTTTATTATTTAAAGCAACATAATAATGATATTATTTGCTTACAGGAAACTCATATCTTACTTAAAGATCAAAAATATTTAGCTAATGCTCGCTTGGGATCTCATTTTGCATCTCCTGCCCCTGGGAAAAAAGGGGGTGTGGTTATTTATGTTAAGCAAAGTCTACCAGCCTGTCTGGTAGAATCAGATCCTCAAGGAAGATATGTTATGATTGAACTTGGTCTATATGGTAAGAAAATACTTATAGTGGGATTGTACGCACCAAACCAGCAACAGGAACAATTTTATAGATTGTTACATCAGAAAATAACTTCGCTGGACTATAGGTCTGTGATATTAATGGGAGATTGGAATGGTGTTTTAGATACACAAAAGGACAAAAAAGGTTCCTCTACTTTTTTTAAACAGGCTAAATTACCTAAAGCCTTTTTTGACTTGAAAGAGGACTGGGAGTTGAGGGATTATTGGCGTGAACGTAACCAAGAGGAGAGAGATTTTACCTTCTTCTCAGATAGACACCAATCTTTTTCAAGGATTGATTTTTTTTTCTTGATTACAACAGACCTATATAATAGGGTAAAGAATGTAAAAAAATTTCCTAGGTCACTGACGGATCATAGTCCAGTTTGGATGGAATTGGTTGTCGAAAAAGAGGAGAGGAGATCCTGGAGGGTGAATGAGAACTTATTTAAACAAGAAAAAAATGTTCAAAAATTAAAGGAGTGCTTAAAGGATTACTTTGCTTTAAATATGTATAAGGGTATATCAATATCAATGGTATGGGATGCAGGTAAAGCCTTCATGCGTGGGATCTTGATAAAGATGAATAATGTTTATAGACAAAGGCAGATTCAGAAACGTAAAGAATTGGAAGATGAGATTAAACTAAAAGAGAAGTTTTTGATTTTAAATCCTTCAGATGAAAAGGTTAAAGAAGCTATAAAGCTGTTAAGAACACAATTTAACATGTTGATGGCTGATCAAGCCGCAACTAATCTAATGTTTATGACACAAAATACATTTTGTAACGCTAATAAACCAGGGAGATGGTTGGCCTATCAATTAAGAAAGAAACAGAGACAGAGAATTATAGATAAAATAAATTATAACGGTAAATTAGTGTATCAGAAGGAGTTGATCAAGAAATCTTTTCTAGATTATTATCAGAAATTATATAAGAGTACTAATGTACAAACTTTAGATATAAATAATTATTTAAGTGAGGCTAACTTTCCTAAACTAACAGAAGATCAGAAACAAGAAATCAATTGTTTAATTACTAATGAGGAAATTGTGACAGTTATTAAGCAATTAAAATTAGGTAAAGCGCCGGGTACGGATGGTTTGACATCCATTTACTATAAAACCTTAGTAGAAGAGATGACTCAACCTTTATGTGAGCTTTTTAATAATATATTACAGGGTTCAGAGATTCCTCCGTCATGGCGCAGTGCTTTTATATCTTTAATTCCAAAAGAGGATCAAGATCTTACCTTACCAAAGAATTATAGGCCTATATCTCTCTTAAATGTGGATTATAAAATTTTTGCAAAAATTTTAGCTAATAGGTTTATGAGGGTTTTGCAGCAGCTTATACATAAGGATCAATCGGGTTTTATAACCGGAAGGTATATGAAAAATAATGTTAGACAAATTATTAACTTATTAGAATATTTAGATAAGAATAACCAAATCTCTGCAGGGCTGATATTTTTAGATGCTGAAAAAGCCTTTGACCAACTGAATTGGCAGTTTATGTTAAGATTAATTGAGGAGATGAATTTTGGAGAAAAAATATCACAAGCTCTAGGTGCTATATATCAAAAACAAACGGCACAACTTATTGTCAATGGGGGTTTGACAGAGGTTTTTACAATAGAAAAAGGTACAAGACAGGGATGTCCATTGTCACCGTTATTGTTTGTCTTAACATTGCAAATTTTGTTGATCAAAATTCGAGAGTCGCAGGAAATAAAAGGAATAGAAGTTAACAAAAAAGAATATAAGTTAAGAGCTTTTGCAGATGATTTAGTGGTTACTCTGTCTCAACCTACTTATTCTGTAGTAAAGTTACTACAACTGATTCATCAATATGGATGTGTTTCGGGTTTTAAAATTAATAATAATAAGACTAAAATATTACCTAAAAACATGACTAACCGGGACAAGCAGATTTTGGTTAATTTAACAGATTTTGAAGTTGTTGATAAGGTAAAATATTTGGGGGTTACTTTATCTGTTTCTAATGTAAAATTGTACAAGAATAATTATGAAAAGTTGTGGATCAGGGTACAGAAAGATTTGAAGAATTGGGATAAGTTACAGCTATCTCTTACGGGTAGAATTGCAGTGATTAAAATGAATGTCCTACCAAAATTTCTTTTTTTTGTTTCAAATGCTACCTATTTTAAAGAATGAGCTTAACTTAAATGAATGGCAGAAAGGCATTAATAAATTTATTTGGGCAGGGAAAAAACCAAGGGTAAAGCTTAAAATTATGCAAGATTTTCGTGAGTGGGGTGGACTCAAGGTGCCGAATTTGAAATTATATTATGATGCTGTGGCCTTAACATTGATTAGTGATTGGGTAAACTTAACAAATGTAGAAATACTCCATCTGGAGGGTTGGGATTTACTTTTTGGATGGCATGCCTACTTAATTTTTAATAAAAAAAGTGGATCGAGTTTTTAAATCACATATTATAAGGATCTCTTTACTTCGGGTTTGGAGGAAGTATTATAAGAGTGATTTTAAAATACCTTTATGGGCTATACCTTGGCATGCGATAGAGGGGATAAGGAGAGGAGTTAAAATGGATAGGGTTTCTTATACACAATTACTTAGATGGGATGGTCAAAATTGGCAGTTAAAATCTGTGGAAGATTTAGTACATGAAAATATTACCTATTCATGGTTTCAATATAGACAATTAGTGGACAGATGGAAGATGGATTGTAATATGGGCTGGCTTAGAGAAGATGAAAATCTTTTTAAACAAGTAAAGGATCAAAGACAAACTCACATTAAGAGGATTTACGGGGTTCTAGTGGAATTGGATTCAGAATCTGAATTAATCAAAGATTGTATGATTAAATGGGTACAAAATTTTGGTGAACCAATCCCACTGGATACCTGGGAAATTATCTGGGTGAGGAATGTTAAATTTACACAAGCCCAGAACTTAAGGGAGAATTTTTATAAAATGTTTTATAGATGGCACCTTGATCCACAAAAAATGTCTCTTATGTACCCTGATTTACAGCCTAAATGTTGGAGATGTGGCTGTTTGGACGCCACCTATTATCATATTTGGTGGTTGTGCAAAAATATAAAAGCTTTTTGGATTAAGATATGGTGGAATATTCAAAGAATTTTTAGAAGGAGGGTAAAATTTACTCCGCAATTATTTTTGTTAGGTTTTTATTTATTTATTTATTTACAAATATTTATATGCTGCCCAGTCCCAAAGGACTCAGGGCGGCGTACAAAATTAAAAACAGTCGTAAAACAATAAAATAATCCAATCATACCACGAGTCCGATCATATCCCGGCCCCCCGGGGACATCAGCCCCAGGCCTGCCGGAACAGGAGAGTTTTAACGGCTTTCTTAAAGGCCGGCAGGGTGGGAGCAGTTCGTACCTCAGGGGGAAGTTGATTCCACCAGGTCGGAGCCACCACAGAAAAGGCCCTTCCCCAAGGGCCCGCCAGCCGACATTGTCTGGCCGACGGGACCCGAAGGAGGCCCAATCTATGGGACCTCACCGGTCTCTGGGAGCTGTGCGGCAGAATGCGGTCCTGTAGGTAACCTGGCCCTATGCCATGAAGGGCTTTGAAGGTGATAACCAACACCTTGAATTGCGTCCGGAGACCCACAGGAAGCCAGTGCAGCTCGCGGAGGATAGGTGACACATGGGCGTACCTTGGCGCGCCCACAATCGCTCTCGCGGCTGCGTTCTGAACCACCTGCAGCCTCCAAACGCTCTTCAAGGGTAGCCCCATGTAGAGCGCATTACAGTAATCCAGTCTTGAGGTGACAAGGGCATGAGTGACTGTGAGTAAAGCCTCCCGGTCCAAATAAGGCCGCAACTGGTGCACTAGGCGAACCTGTGCAAAGGTCCCCCTGGCCACAGCCGATAGATGTTGTTCCAAATTTAGCTGTGAGTCCAGGAGGACACCCAAGTTGCGTGCCTGCACTGAGGGAGGTAAATTTGCCCCCCCCCAGGACTAAAGATGGACCATCCAGTTGGCCTTTGGGAGGCAAGACCCAGAGCCACTCGGTCTTGTCAGGGTTGAGTCTAAGCCTGTTCACCCCCATCCAGACCCTCACATCTTCCAGGCACCGGCACATCACGTCGACTGCTTCACTGAAAGGACACGGGGTGGAGATATACAATTGGGTATCATCCGCGTACTGATGATACCTCACCCCGTGTCGCCGAATGATCTCACCCAGCGGTTTCATGTAGATGTTAAAAAGGAGGGGGGACAGGACCGAGCCCTGAGGCACCCCATAATCGAGGCGCCTAGGGGTCGATCTCTGTCCGCCCGCCAACACCGACTGCGACCTGTCAGAGAGGTAGGAGGAGAACCACCGCAATACGGTGCCGCCCACCCCCACCTCTCCGAGACGACGCAGAAGGATACCATGGTCGATGGTATCGAAAGCCTCTGAGAGGTCAAGAAGCACCAGGATAGAGGAATAACCCCTATCCCGGGCTCGCCAGAGGTCATCGGTCAGTGCGACCAAAGCAATCTCAGTGCTGTAGCCGGGCCTGAAACCAGATTGAAAAGGGTCCAGATAATTGGTTTCCTCCAAGGATCGCAAGAGTTGAGACGCCACCACCTTCTCTACAACCTTCCCCACAAAGGGGAGGTTGGAGACGGGACGAAAGTTCTTCAAAACAGCTGGGTCCAGGGAAGGCTTCTTGAGGAGGGGCCTCACCACCGCTTCCTTTAAAGGTTGAGGGAAAGACCCCTCCATCAAGGAGGCGTTGATTATCGCCTGGAGCCAGCCTCGTGTCACCTCCCTACTGCAGAAACCAGCCAGGAGGGGCACGGGTCCAATAAACAGGTGGCGGCATTCATTGCCCTCACGGCCTTGTCCACTTCATCAGGGGTCACAGGCTCAAACTCACTCCAGATAACATGACTAAGACCAGCCCCTGGCAACTCGGCTGGCACTGCCCAGTCGGAGTCCAGGTCTCTCTGAATCTGAGCGATTTTGTCCGACAGAAACTGAACAAACTCCTCAGCTCTCCCCTGCAAGGGTTCCTCCGCCTCCTCCACTTTAAGAAGGGAGCGGGTCACCCTAAACAAGGCGGCTGGGCGAGATTCTGTGGACGCAATAAGTGCAGAAAAGTGAACACGCTTTGCCGCCCTTATCGCCACTAAATAAGTCCTAAGATAGGCTCTTAATAGTGATCGGTCAGATTCAGAGTTACTGGCCCTCCAACGTCGCTCTAGACGTCTCTTGTGGTGCTTCATCTCCCGGAGCTCCTCAGTAAACCAAGGGGCCCTCCGGGGACCACCACCACAGAGAGGTCGCAAAGGCGCAATTCGATCCAGGGCCCCGGACGCCGCCTCATTCCAGGCCGCAACCAGGGACCCGGACGAGTTGTGGACAAGGGAGTCAGGTATCTCCCCAAGCTCCTCCTGGAACCGATCTGGGTCCATTAGGCGCCTGGAGCAGAACCACCTAGCCGGCTCCCTCTCCCTGCGATGGGGGAGTGATGCTCTGAAGTCCAGCCTCAATAGGAAATGATCTGTCCATGACAAGGGCGAGATCTCTATTCCCCTTAATTCCAGATCATGTCTCCATTGCCCCGAGAGAAACACAAGGTCGAGTGTGTGACCACCCCTATGAGTTGGATCCTGAATTACCTGGGTCAGGTCCATGGTTGCCATGGAAGCCATGAACTCCTGCGCCGCCTCTGAGCGATCGCCGAGTGATGGCAGGTTAAAGTCCCCCAGTACTATAAGTCTGGGGAACTCCACCGCCAACCCGGCTACTGACTCCAGCAACGCAGGCAGGGCTGTTGCAACGCAGCTGGGAGGTAGGTACATCAGCAACAAGCCCAACTGAACCCGTGAACCCAACTTCAATAGGAGGGACTCACACCCAACAACCTCCGGGGCAGGAATCCCACGAGGGCTCAAGGACTTCCGAGCAATGACTGCCACTCCTCCACCTCTGCCCTGATGTCGAGGCTGATGAAGCACCACAAACCCGTCCGGGCACATCTCCGAGAGGGAAACACCCCCCTCAGGGCCCAGCCAGGTTTCGGTTATACATGCCAGGTCCGCCCCGCTGTCCAATATTAAATCACGGACAAGAGGGGCTTTGCTGACAACGGACCTGGCATTAAACAACAGCAGCCTACAATCAGGGCCCTGTACTCCCCTGTCACCAGTACTACAGGATGAGCCTTTTGAGGGGCCGGAACAAGGAATCGCTCTAACATAGCGAGTCCTCGTTCCCCAAAGATGGCCTGCCCCTCGGCTCCCGCCATATCTGCCCATCCCAGTCATGACCGGGATGCTCCGACCTTCTCCCCTCCCCGGAATACCCCCACCCTCACCAGCCTTCTCCCTTCCTGACCGGACTCGCTTTCCATACAAACCAAGCCCAAGGGTAAGTCCTGCCCCCCCCTACTTTTGCTATTGCACTCAGCAGAGGGGGTACCAGGCTCCATCCCCAACTCCACCATTCTCATACCCCAAACACTCAATACACATTCACACTCAGTTTATATACATAAAAAGTAAAAAGATTTCACATTCATACGCCCTAAATACAATAATAAATTTATATATAACAGGGCCAATTGTTACTGATTGTGATGCTAAGGAGGTTATATTGATGTTAAATTTGATTACAGCCGCAAGGCTGTTAGTAGGGCAATATTGGAAGAAGGAATCTTTGCCTACTTTGCAAGAGTGGTTTTCTAAAGTTTCCTATCTGGCGGAAATGGCAAAGATTTCGGCTTTTTTAAAGGAGCAATCGCAAGAGAAATTTTTTGTTGTATGGGAAAAATGGATAAATTTTATACAACATAAATGGATATAAAATATCATTTAGTTTTTTTATAACTTGTATATAATTTTTGATATTTTATGGATTGTTTTCTCTTTTTTTCTTTTTTTTTCTTTTTCCTATTTTTTTCCTCTTTCTTTCTTTCTTCTTTTTTCCTTTTTAAGTATTTTTTCTTTTTAATGTTTATGTCACATATATTTTATTATTAACTATTTTATAATTTGTTTAGGTTTCTTAAAATTTTAATTAAGCCTATATTCAGCTCTGGGAAGCTCGGGGGGGAATGGGGGGGTGGTTTGGGAGGGGTTGGGTGAGGGTTGTTTTGTCTTTTTTTGTTTTTTATTGTTCTTTTTTTGTTATTTGTAAAAACTTTTAAAAATTCTCAATTAAAAAAAAAAAAGACCAGTGCTCTGATAGATGAGCACAATTCAGAGTGCACTGAAAATGTCCCCCCGAATGGAGACGAAACATTTGCAGCCAAATCGCCAAGCTCGGAGATTAAACCAACGGCCCAGGATAAAAAGGGTTTTGGGCTTCCTCTGCTGGCTTACTTTCTGTAGCCCTTGCCATTCTGGTGATAGTAGACAGGGATCAATGCAGCAGATAGGAGATCAAGTGCTTTTGCAAAATGGCAGTCACTTGGAGCATTGTTGGTTTTTATGTGACGAAGTGTTGGGTGACCTTCCACTGCTTCAGTTTATTTCTCTTCCTGTTTCTCTTCCTTTCTCTGTGTTTTATCTACTTCTCTATCCTCTATCTGCTAACCTAAATAATGGGGAAAGGTATGCTGACATCATGAAGTGCTCTCTTGCTACAAGTCTTGGGGAATGCAAAATGTCCTGCTTCCAAATATGCAGAATAATTAGCCCCCCAAAAATGGAATTTTGGCCTCAGTACCATGATTGTATGTTGCCAGAACATGAATGAAGAAATCTGACTCGGTCATCAGTCTTGAATGTCATTCATATCAAGTAAAGGGGTCCTTTCTCATTTTGTTTTAGAAGTTACTTAAGAAGGAGAGTGAGCATCATACCTCAAATCCGTGTTTTTTCTTGCATCCATTCCTACTTTTATCTTTTCTTCATGTGAACCACTTCTGCTTGGAAAGATGAGCTTAGCCTTATTCTTACCTTCTTGCATTGTCACCTTTAGAATGGAAAGCCAGAATCATTTTTTTCATTTGTATGTTTCTGGCCCATGGGGTATTCCTGATTCTATTGCTACCCCTCATTACTTTAATTAAATTCAGTGTATTGATCCAGCAAACAGACTTTTCAGTAAATACGGCATCAATTAAAATACAATGCAAGAAAAATGCATTTCTCTAAATTAATTTAAAAAAATCAAAGGAATAGCTGGAAAAAAAAACTTTGTATGCTAAAATTTACATGAGAAAGTGGGGAGAAAAAAAATCAGCTGAACTTCTAGGATGCAAAATAATCCATAAGTGTATTAATTCCCAATATCTTCATAAAAATAATTTTAAAAAATAAAACAAATCTTATGTGTTTATTTACTGTTAGTCACAAGGGGATAATCTGTTGAAATAAGGAATTTATATATAATCTGATTTAACATTTCTATTAAAAAAAACCAGTTCCCACAAGCACTATGCACATTCCTAATTTAAAGAATTACTGAAACCATATGGAGATAATTAAAGATATGTAAATCCTCTGATGCTCTGGAATAATATGTTGTTTTCATCAGTATTTAGAAAAAAAGTCGTCTCCTTCATTTATGAATTTATTTTGCTCCTGGAAACTTAATTTAATTTAACTGGATGTCTTAATTAGGAGGGAAACTGTATAATAGATTATGAGATTTTTGTTTTAAAATGTACATTTAGCCACAAGGAAATTGTGACTACTTCATGAAAAAAGGAGCAATTTAACACAGATGCTCCAGCTGTCACCCACAAGAATAGCGTCTCCTCAAGAAAATTCCATCTTTGGTGTTTTACATTGGGAAAGCAAGCAATGTTTTATGTTTCCGATATTTAAAGTCGTCACTGTATCAGTTGCAAAACTATTACTTTATTCCATTTACAGATGATGCCTAAGACCAGCATCTAAACTTCTAGCCACCTTTAAGTTATTACATTTCGGTGATCATACCCATTTGGAGATGACCTTTAAAGATAGTTGTAATGCAATTTATTCATTTGTTAGGTTTATCCCAGGAGATCAAGACAACTGGCAGATCATTCTCCTTCATTTTTCTCCCACGTCAACCCTTTGAAGTACTTTGGGCTAAGAGAGAATGCCACCCATGTTTAAAGAGCTAAGCAGAGATGTGAACTAGGTCTCTCCAACCTCATCCAATACTTCAATTATTATACTGCAAGATCTCATGGATATAAATCTTTGGATTCAGTAGTAATCCCTAAAAACTTTCCCATAACAAGAATTTTGATTCTTCAAAGGACCTCTACTTTTTTCCCCAGGGATTTTCTTTCGTGAGTTAGAAGAGGCAATTTTTCTTTTTAGTGGATCCTTCGTGGTGTGCCGTATAAAGCTCCATATAGTTTTGGTTATCACATGATCAACCAGATTTTTGTGAGCATTGTCAGTTCACCAAGTAGATGAAGCGTTTCCTTTTGGTAACCATCACAAATAGGAAATCATCTATTCACAAGAGTAATCTACATGTAGGTAATTCATTACACTTTATCAAGCAGATTATACATGTAGCAATATGAAGAACTCATAGTCTGAAAAAAATGGCTTTTAAATGGATAATTTCCTCAGATGAACCCTGTGAAAACAAAATAATATTGTTCCTAAATCAAACCAAAGGCCCATTTACTTCATTTCATATTCAGCGATCACCTAGATTGTTCAGTTTTATTTTAGCATTCATCAGCCTGCCCTTCAGCCTGCAAGGATTTCTACAGAAGCTTACATAAAACATAAAAAGTCAATAAGAATAATGCAACCCAATTTAAAGGGGACAAGAATTAAATAAGTAATTTATTTATTGCTATCATTGATCAAAAGGCAAGCAAATAAATGGTAGGCATAGGAAAGAAACAATAACACAAAAATAGGCACATTAAAGTTTAATTCAGATAAACAATGATTCTAGACAGTCCTCTAGAGATACAGCTCTAATCTTCCAAAAGATTATTTTGTCTAATAATGACATCCAGTATCCATGCTGAGGCTGTATCCCTGATATCAATTCCCTTCTAATCTATAGTGTTTTGAGCCCAGTGATCTATGAAATCTAAAAGCCAAGATAGGAAAAATTGAAAATTTTAGGAAAAGGGGTTTCTTAGACATCCATTGCCAAAAAAAAATTGAAAAAAAAAAACCAAATTTCCTTCCTTTTTTTCCTGGCTTTTAACCACCATAGCAGATGGAGGTCGTCAAAACTTGAAAGTCTGCAAATGTTTGGTAAAATTAAATTTACCTCCAGATTAACACCGCTATTGTTGGTTCTCCCATGTGAGTGGTCCATGGCTTTCTAGCAGTATTTCTATTGTCACTGTATAGAGCAGGTGAGTGGGTTTGTTTGTGTTATATACACAAGAACATTTAAAAATTTATTCTGAGGTTTTTCAATGTTTGTAATATATTGTGAATTCTTAAAAACAGAAGTTAGCTACTGATCAGCTAGGGAGACTACACACTGAGAAATTTGTGTAGTCAATTTTTGCTTGCATTTTAATAGTTAATGAGAATATTATAGCCATGTCCTTATATTATTTAAACAATAAAATGAAGTTCTAGATTAACATGGGGCATTTTTACATGTCTTGGCACGTGGTTTGTCTTCTCTGGCTTTGAGGTTAAAAAGAGATTGCCCAGGCTAGTAACTGAACAAGAAGCTACTTGCACTATAGGCTAAAACTAAGGAGTAAAAAAAATATATAGAAATTTTCTTCCAACTATGACCAAGAAAACCTGAATCTAATTTTCCATAAAGTAACCAGCAGTCAAGCTGACTCAAAAGGAAAACTTTGGAGGAAAGGAAATAGTTCTTCAAATATTATACAGAGGAATGCAAAGGACATTTCATTTACTGTAAGTGATTGATAGTTAATATATAGAAAGATATAACCCTGAATGTCCTCTGAATTTCTTCTGTGTTGGAACCTTTAAGCTCATAGATCAAATTACAAGAGATAATGTCCTCTCATGTGATCCTTTCAAAGAAGAAAATGTTTCATTTATAGTTAGCAAACGTTTTTTTATGAATGTTTGTAGAAGTTGAAGTGTAGTGGAGTCTTTTATTTGTGATTGTAATTTGTCAGTGTAATCATAATGATTGGATAGTGTTCCTCTCATTCCAAATGCAGTTTAACCAGTTCATAAACAAACAACAACAAAAATTTCAAATGACATGTAAAACTGAGACAATTGCCTTGGAAATGGAAGCATGCTTGTCAGCGTACCAAACTGTGTCCTAGCAAGGTTATAAATAGGTATTAGCACTTCTGAAACAGTAACTGAAAACGGGAATGACATGTGTTCCTGAAATAAACATATGTATAGAAAGCCAGGATTACTCATCTGAGAAGTTATCATTGTGAAACGAGAACAATTTTTATAATATTTCTGAAGCAAATTACAGGTAGTCATTAATTTATGACCATCCATTTAACAACAATCTGGAATTACGACAGCCACAGATTATATGCTTTATGTCACATAAAGCATTTCCAGTCATTGCAAAGTGTTACACCACCACCCCGTGGTCACATGATCACAATCTGGGTGCTTGGTAGCCTGTTTGCACTTACTACCGGTTGCCAAGCAGTTGACATTGCCATTTGCAGTATTCTCTGCTGGCTTCCCCAGAAAGTTAATGGGGAAGCCAGCAGGGAAGGTTCTAAGGTGCTACCACCTGGTATAAGATGAGATTTCTCCACCCCCATACTTGCAGGCACCCTTTTCAGAGCAAAAGGTCTTCCTTGTTGAGAGGAAGGGAACTCCTTTGAAGGGCTGCAGAAATGGGGGTCAGATCTGAACTCTATTTTTGTAGCTCTTTGGAGGAGTTCCTTTTCATGCATGGATCGCCATAGCAAAGGCGATCCTTTCAATTTGGTGTATATTTGCAGAAATGTGTATACATTTCAAACCATTCTCCACAATGCCACAATGTCTTTTCTCTGTATGGGGTTGATGCAAGGTGAATAGTATTCCAGCTGATCCAGAACAGCTGGAAGATGTTTGGCAATTTATGTACACAAGCATCCACCACTTTTTGCTGTTGTCAATATTACTGTTGTTACTAAAATGTGCCAGGATACTAGGATAGATGTCTTCAGTCAGGAATAATGCTTTGAGGAAGGAGTTTTGTAAGCAGAGATCCTACAGGATAAGGGAGAGAAAGCTAGATTTCGAATGCCCAGCAGAAAACACAGAATTGAACGGGTTGGTTATATATTAAGAGTTCTTCACTGTCAGCTAAAAATAATCAATTGTCTTAACTGGTGCTAATTAGCCTGCAATAAAACTTGCTTGAAGATGTCTGGTTGTAAACCAGCCATTGAATTCTTGAATGGGTAGCAATTGACAAAAAAACCCAGCAAAAATATACATATTTTTTATTTATTTTTTTATTTTTAAAATTTATAAGCCGCCCCACTCCCGAAGGACTCTGGGCGGCTAACAATAAAAAACACATAAAACATAACAAAACAACAATACAAAAACAATCATCCAGGGGTAAGGTTTTATAAACCCCAGGCCTGCCGGAAAAGCCAGGTCTTAAGTAGCTTACGGAAGACCAACAGGGTGGGAGCGGTCCTAATCTCCGGGGGGAGCTGATTCCAAAGCGTGGGCGCCATCACAGAGAAGGCCCTCCTCCGCGGCCCCGCCAAATGGCACTGCTTGGCCGACGGGGCCTGAAGGAGGCCCAGCCTGTGGGATCTAACCGGACGTAGGGAACTATGAGGTAGTAGGCGGTCTCGCAAATAGCCTGGCCCTGAGCCATATAGGGCTTTAAAGGTAATGACCAACACCTTGAATTGGACCCGGAGACCAATAGGCAACCAGTGCAGCTCACGGAGGATAGGTGTAATGAGGGTGTATCGAGGAGCACCCACTATGACTCGTGCGGCTGCATTCTGGACCAACTGTAGTCTCCGAATACTTTTCAAGGGTAGCCCCATGTAGAGCGCGTTGCAGTAGTCCAAATGTGAGGTGACAAGGGCGTGAGTGACTGTAAGGAGAGCCTCCCGGTCCAGGTAGGGTCGCAACTGGTGCAACAGGCGAACTTGTGCAAAGGTCCTCCCAGCCACAGCTGTCAATTGATGTTCCAAATTCAGCTGTGGATCAAGGAGGACACCCAAATTGCGAACCCGCTCCGAAGGGGGTATATTTTCCCCCGCAAGAGTCAACACTGGACAGTCGACATGATCCTTGGGAGGCAACATCCAAAGCCACTCGGTCTTGTCAGGATTGAGCCTGACAAGACATATGCTCCCACTTAGTTCCGAAAAAGATGAAGAAACCCAATGGGTATTCCAGTTTCATTGAAACAGGTCTTGTGTAGGAGTTGTGCTGGAAAAATCTCTATAAGCCTATTTGCATAGGCTAAAAAAATTACCTTGGACTCAAATATAATAGATGAATGCTACTGGCATATTCCTTTTCTATCATGTTTTGTAAGCAAAACAACTTGATTTCATTCTCTGAAACTTTTTTCTACCGTTTCCCAATGTTAAAAACATATTAATATTTATTTATTTATAAAAAAACCAATTATTAAAATTAGTAATATGTTACAATATGAAGAGGGCAGCTTCTATAAACTATAACTAATGATAAAAATGTGCAACCAAGACTGCTTGGACAAGTCCCTGTAGGTTTTTTTGGCATAGCTTTTGAGAAGTGGTTTGCCATTGTCTTCTTTCTAGAGCTGAGAGAGAGTGAATGGCCCAAGGTCTACCCAGCTGGCTTTCTTCCTAGGCTAGACTAGATTCACATTCTCCTGGTTTCTAGCCTGATGCCTTAACCACTATATCAAACTGGCTTTCTGAAGCATAACATACTGTATACATATAATAAACATCAGTTTTAAACATAGCATTAAATCTTGACCATGCAGAATAATATTGATTAGTCTTTCACATTATGTTGATAATAACACCAGTTCATCAATAAAGAGCAAACATATATCTTTCCTCTCTAAGACTATGAATTTAGTGTTTAGATTATGCTTGAATTCTCTTAGTCTCTTGAATTTCAACCCATTATTTTCACAAGGAAAGTCAGCAGTTGAGCTCCCAGTCCCTTTTCAGCTTCCAAAGCTCCCTGGGTGATTTTGAGCCAATCATTTTCTCTCAGCCCAGTCTATCTTACAGGTTTGTTGTTGTTATTGCTGTTGTTGTTGTTAGATAATATGAAGGACATCCCCATGAAGCTGTCATGGGCCCATGGAGGAAAGGTGAAACATAAATCTAACCAACCAATACATAAATGAACAAAATATAACAAAAAATAAATAAAATCCCCATCATAGTAAGATTAGAATATTTGAATTATTATTATTTTTTCTTTCTTCTGTAACCTTTTTCTTAAGAATTACTAGCTTAAAATACTTTAAGGGTATTAAAGTATGGAATCCTCTAATTAAACCTCATGTTATCACTTTTTGCGACCTTCTGACAAGTAAAGCCAATGGGAAAGCCAGATTCACTTAACAACCGTGTGACTAACTTAACAGCTGTAGTGATTCACTTAACAACTGTGGCAATAAAGGTCATAAAATGAGACAAAACTCACTTAACAAATGTCTCAGCAACAGAAATATTGGGTTCAATTATGGTCATAAGTCAAGAAGTACTTGTAGTTGTAGATAAAGGCAGGAACAATGACTGTCAAGCCAGTGACAATATTGTGGGGCAGCCAAGTGTGTCTTTAGGAGTACAACTACATTTACACTACCCTTTTTTCCCCCAAAGGAACAGCGGCATCTTCCATAAAACCTTGAATTACTGTTTCTGTCACCTTTGACCATTAGCTATGCTGGCTGTGTCTGTTAGGGTTTGGTACACACAACATCTGATGGTCACAAGTTGCCAGTCCTTGGGCTATGGAGAACATAAATGGAGCAACCTGATGAAACCACCATGAGGTAGATTAGGCTGAAAAATGGCATCTTGCTCCAGGGCACCCAGTAAGCTTCATGATGGCTCAGCATGGATTTGAGCTGAATGCCGTACCCCACAGTGGTTTGATTCTGTTTCATATTCATACAGTACTTCCACAGGGATTATGTGACCCAGGTACCTCCTTTAGAGAAGGAAATTTGACGGTCTGATTACTTAAAAGAGCTTGAAAGCTTTTGCTCCCAAACTCACAACTTGAATGAGGTCAGCCCTACCATTGGCACACTAATCTGGGTGACATCAAGAGAGCAGTCAGAAATCCAGCCTTGAAACCCAGAATACAGCTTTGCCTACAGAACATAACATTGTCAATAAGCTTAATCAGTAAATAATGACATGTATTATCTGATGTGAAAAAAAATTTTGTGCTTATATGCATATACCTATGTAAACACACAGCACACAACTATTCAAAAGTGCACTACGTGATTTTTTTTTCTTAAATCCATATATACAGTAATGTAAAAGCATGACAGGGGTCTTGATAATAAAGAATAAAAGACTGTTCTCTAGTATCCTTTCCCCAAAGTGCAAGATGTCGATCGGAATGAATTAGATTTCACAGAGGGATTTGCAGTACATGGAATTAAACAGCAAATTATCCTTAAAGAGGGAGAATCAATCATTTGGAGCAGAGATAAGCTGAAGGCAAGTCAGCCTTGGATTGATCCCGTCTGTGCACCCGTGGATGGAATTCAGCAGAGAGCCTGGGGCCAGCAGAAGAGAAACGGGGAATACTTGAGCCCAAGACAAAATGTTCACTTTGAAAAAAAAAAAAGCAAAAATGTGAACCAAATTAAAGTGAATTATTTGGGCTTAGACGCCTTTAAATTGCATGTATACATTATTGAAAGGAAGATATGCTTATTCAGCTTAGCTTTGAAACTGTGGCAGCTTTAACTTTCACTCAGCCAATGCTGAATCTTACATGTACATTCAGAAACTTGACTAATGCTACACTGCCAATCACATTCTTCCCCGGGTAGTCATTTAGGAGGATTTCCACACTGCTATTTTGTTTCAACTCCAGTCTCTCAAAAGCGGTTTGAAGGCAATCCGAGATTTTCTTCTCACAAAACTGAAAATGAGGGGCAACGAATCCTGCTTATGTGCTAAGTTACTGTAGGTCCAGGAGATATAAATAGTTCCTTTACCCACCACTCAAAAAAAGGAAATAAAATTAGTTTCTTGCATGTGCTCAAAGAAAAATAAATCTAGAGATCATTACATTGAATACTTTGGTCTGATAGTTCCTTTAAAAATCCGAGCGGTTGTTGCAAGGAGGAGCTGCAAAGCCATCAAACCATCTTTTTTTTTCTTGATTTCTTGCTTGGGCATTTTGAACTAGAAGTCGGAAGCGAGGGAAGAGTTCCAGAAAGGGGGAAAATAAGTCATTCCCAAGATCCACTAAGTTGCTGCATTCCAGAGAAAAGAATAATTTTACTGTGGTTTCAAATATACTACCACTAGCCAGAATCTCAAAGATGCTTTTTTCAAATGGCAACTGGACTGTGTTTTCTTGAGGAAGACATTCCGCTTCTCATCCAAGAAGCTTCATCAGTTCTGGCAGGATGGTGGGGGTGAGGAAGGATTAGTTCTGGCAGGATGGGGAGGTCATCTGGTCATTAGCATTCTCCCTGAGAGCTGTTGAGACCTCTTCCGGGTTTATCTGTGCCCTCGAGGTCATCTGAATCAGGGTACAATTGGTTGCAGAATCTTCTTGGAACTGCTGAAAGGGCTGCGTTGTATTCAGGAGATAGATGGTGCCTATAATCAATCATAGGCCATAGCCCGGGGGTTGGGGACCCCTGGCATATATCATATTGCTCAGTTTGTGTCTGGATGTTTTATCCTTGTGTGGACAAGCTTCTGTCTTAGTGTATTTTCAGATTTAAAGTTTGTATGTAAAGTATGTTGTGTTGATTGAAAATTCTCCTGAGCTTTTCAGACATTCCAGCAATGTCTGGAATGACAACATTGCACTGAGTCAGAAATAAATCAACATAGTATTCAGATATAGATTTGGGGCCAAAGTTGATTTTTTCTCCCGCCCCCAGTTTTTATTAGTTTTATTCATTTATAACATAAAATGTGAAAATACTAAAGCAGATAGTAGGGGACAACAGTAGAGAAAAGGAAAACAAAAAAGGTGTGAAGAAAGGGAGGGGAAGAAACAAAAGGCATTGATTTTCAACTCTCTCTGTTGCAGTAAAATCAGACATTAAAATCAAATCTCAACTTTTTACATTTTTATAGAAGTATGCACTAGCCATTTCTGTATTAGCAAACCAGTCTAATCGCTAAAACCCAAGATCATAATATCATTTTTTTCCACCTCAAGCACAAAGTCCAAAAGCGGTTCCCAAGTAGAAACAAAAGTATTTATGTTCTTTTCTTTTATCAGCACAGTCAATTTAGCCATCTCTGCTAATTCCATCCGCTTTTGTAACCATTCGTCCATGGTAGGAATTGAGGCATTCTTCCACTTTTGTGCAGAGTGCAATCTTGCTACTGTCACCATATGTAAAATCAGAGTTCCATTTTTTTTCCAGTTCTCTTTCCATTAGATCCAGAAGGAAAGTTTCTGGTTTAATATTTGTGTTCACTTTAAGAATTTTCTGCATTAATATATGAATCTTACTCCAATATTTCTTTGCTTTATCACATGTCCACCATAAATGATAAAAAGTCCCTTCTTTGCATTTACATTTCCATCATTCATTTGAAATACCTTTGTACATTCTAGATAACTTATCTGGTGTTAAATACCAGCAATACTTCATTTTGTAAAAAGTTTCTTTTAAGTTATAATTTAATGTGAATTTTATCCACATATTCTCCCATTGTTCAAGCAGCACATTATACCCAAAATTCCTTGCCCACTGGATCATACAATGGTTTACATGTTCATTTTCCAAATTCAAGTTTAATAATTTTATATAGACCTTGGCAATGATATGATCATCACTACCATATAGGATTTCCAGTTCATTTTTAGCAAACTCAAAACCATGGCCTTTTTTGTCTAGTTAAAATCTTTCCTTCATTTGTTGATATGTAAACCAGTGACAAGAGTGACCTAATACTAATCCTTCCCTAGACTTGAGGATGGGGTCTCCAGAATTGAAACATACTATTTTACCATATGTCAACCAGTCCGGCTTCACCACTATTTCTTTTCTAAAAAAATAGTGGACATCCATAGGGGCAGTTTTGTAAAAAACCTTGTTTTATATTTATTGCAAACTCTTAATATGGTGCATCTAATAAAATGATTATTAAAATCAACATTTACTTTAACTTTATCATACCATAAATACCCATGCCATTCAAACCTTAATTCATGGCCTTCCAAATCAAGCAGCCTCTTATTCTGAAGGTTTCTAACAGAGTCCTCAAGAGCTCCATGTCTGACTTTTATGGGCTGATGGAAATTAACTCATTTATTTCAGTAAGAGGCAAATACTAGGGTTTACTAGGGTTTTATAAAGCGGTACTTTTCTCACACTTATAAATCCATATATTATAGTTACATTTGCATATGGGTTTAGAACAAACAATAATTGGTTGTAAGTCATTATTTATTAATCCCCATTGTCCAATGGTAAAAAATATATCATGACTTCCTATGATAGGTAATCCAGTTGTTCACAAAGGCTGTTTTGAAATGAAGTGTGGAATTCATCCTGAAGTATCTTTCATATAATGAAAAAATGTTCATGCTCTCCAAATGTATATCAATGCTGATCCAGAGTCTTATCCAAGTACTAAGAGCTGAGCCAGTCCCATAGATTAACAGCACTGTTTGTACTATTTTACCCCAATTGCAATTTCCTTCCTTCCTTCCTTCCTTCCTTCCTTCCTTCCTTCCTTCCTTCCTTCCTTCCTTCCTTCTTTCCTTCCTTCCTTCCTTCCTTCCCACTTGAATCTTAGATGTTCACTTTCCAAAATATTATATAATGCTTTGATAAATAGAGATAATTCAAGCCAGCAAAGTTTTGATGTAAAGGACTAGTATCTAAAATCATAATTTTCACAAAGGCTATATGGCTTTGAAATACCCCCCCCCCAAAAAAAAAAACAGTTCTGTAAAGAGAAAAGCTGTGGCTAAACTTTTAATTTTATATTCGATGGAATCAGAATAAGACCGACAATTTGCAGCATTAACTGAACAGGATTCTCATGGTCATCATGAGATATTTCACACATAGGTGATGGACGTTGCATAGCCATTACAAACCATCTGTAATTCATGGTAGGAACCCTTATATTAAGAAGACATTCATTTTACCACAAATCACTTGTATGCGTTTGTGACAGACTCTGAGTACTTGCTCTTTGAGAAACTTCTCCTTTCTTCATTATGAACCAAAGAGAGACCTTCTTTAAGTTAATCACAGCTTCTTTGTTATTGAACAAATGGTGAGAAAATCACTAAGTCAATCATCTTAGAATCTAAAATGCTGCTTTTATAATAAAGTGCACTAAAATCATCTGCTAATCTGTTCTTTTTTTTAGTTTATAGTCTATTTTTTTAAAGAACAAGGCTGACTAAGAAAGAAAAAAAACGTTTAGGTGTTGTTGTTCTTTTCTCCCAAGTATGTGGTCAGTCTTCATTCTTGATTTGGTTTCACTTAACAAGGAAAAAAATGGAATCTTAAAATGCATATAATGTTTCTTACCAGTCCATCTATATGGAGATGTACTTGCACTATTGTAATTATTTATTGGGGTCGGTGAGGGATGCCAGATTCTGTGGGGAATATTCTGAGGAAGAGAGTAATACAGATGATAGCAGAGATGTCTGCAGATTATGATTAAAAAAAAAGAGTTTCAGAGGGTGGATCAGGATAGGAATATAATAATAGTAGTAAAGTTGGAAGGGACCTTGGAGGTCATCTAGTCCAACCCCCTGCTCGGGCAGGAAACCCTACACCATTTCGGACAAATGGCTGTCCAGTCTCTTCTTAAAAACTTCCAGTGTTGGAGCATTTACTGCTTCTGGAGGCAAGCTGTTCCACTGATTAATTGTTCTCACTGTCAGGAAGTTTCTCCTTAGTTCTAGGTTGCTTCTCTCCTTGATTAGTTTCCACCCGTTGCTTCTTGTCCTGCCTTCAGGTGCTTTGGAAAATAGCTTAATTCCCTCTTCTTTATGGCAGCCCCTGAGATATTGGAATACTGCTATCATATCCCCCCCTTGTCCTTCTCTTCATTAAACTAGATATAGGCACACAGAGAATCCTTCTACTTGTACAATTTTTATTTCTGGACACTAAGATTCTCATGCCAATGAAGTAGTGTGAGCTAATGTTATATACAAGTGAAAATATTATTTACAAAAACCAGCAAGTGCAAAATAATACATAGAGACATATAATACCACAAATTAAGTCCTAACCTATTTAATTTTTCTCTCTTTCAAGTATCTTTTCCTCAATTTCAACTTTATTACAGCTTCTTCTTCCTCTTCTTATCTCAGTTACTAAGACTGCAATGTCCATGAGTTTTCTCCTGGTTGTCTCGCTGCCAAACAAAAGCTTTGCTCTGTTGATACTTTGTAGGTGGTCCTCCACTTATGACCACAATTGAGTCCAACATTTATGTTGCTAAGTGAGAAATTTGTTGAGTGAGTTTTGCCCCATTTTATGACTTTTCCTGCCACATTTGTTAAGTGAGTCACTGCGGTTGTTAAGTTAGTAACACGGTTGTTAAGTGAACCAGGGTTCCCCATTGACTCTGCTTGTCAGAAGGTTGCAAAGGAGGATCACATGACCCCCTGGACACTGCAACTGTCATAAATATGAATCAGTTGTCAAGCATCTGAATGTAAATCACGTGACCACGGGGGTGCTGTAATGGTCATGAATGTGAAAAATGAAACGTCATCAGTTTAACTTTGAATGGCCACTAAATGAACTGTTGTAAGACAAATAACCATGTATAACCATGAAATATATATACCTCTGTACAGGGGTCTTCTAGCATTTCCCCCTCTCTGCCTACATGTTTCAACATCCCAGGATCATGTGATTGCCATTTGCAACCTTCCCAGCCGGCTTCCCATAAGCAAAGTCAGTGGGGGAAGCTGGATACAGTTAACAACCGCCTGATTCACTTCTTTGGTGTGCATTTTCACAAGCGAACAATACTGTACTGTTTGGCATATGATTTCATATAAGCTCATATGATTTGCAGTAGTAGTAGTATTCCTTGCTTCATGACCATTTAGCGAACACTCAAAGTTATACTATAATGATGCTGAAAAATTAAGTTATGATTGGTTCTCACACTTAGAATTGTTGAAATGTCCATACAATTATGTGATCATGATTTGGGTGTTTGGCAGCTATCATGCATTTATGATGGTTGCAGCATCCCATGGTCACATGATCATCATTTGTGACCCTCCCAACTGGCTTCCACGAAGCAAAGTCAAAGGGGAAGCCAGCAGGGTAGGTTGAAAGTCACCGTCCCATGATGCTTGATGACTCACAAGAACTATGGCAAAAAGGTCATAAAATTGAGTGTGGTCATATGATGCCTTGGTTAATGACTGTGCCACTTAATAGTGAATTCTCCAGTCCCCATTGTCATAAATTGAGGACTACCTGTAAATATAGCACAGATTTGTGTTGCAGTGAGGGCTGTGAATTTGAAAAATGAATGTTAACAAGGTCCAAAAGAATTGTATTTGTCAGGCTTACATGCTTGTAAGCAATACATAACTGGCAAAAACTAATGCAAGTGGATGAATTTGTGTATTTTTTTAGAATTATGGTTGATGATTAAAAAAAACAAATGGAGAAAATGTAATATATGAAAATTTTGCTTTCAGAGTGATGAGGGTGATCTCTTCAAAGGCATGTAAGGTGTCCATGCAGAAAAATTAAGACAGTGGCTTCAGCGGCAAGATCAAAGCTCTACCTGTTTATTATGGCCAACATCTTCACTTTTTTTTAACCATACTTTGCAGACACCATGAAGAACTGAGTGTTTGTTAAGAGAAACTGTAATGGTTTTGAGTTGAATAAGAACCTGTTTCTGCCCATTTGGTTTTAGGGAATTGGGTAGATCAGGAAAAAGATAAAGGTAATTTGAATGCAGTAAAATGGGATTCTGGTGCTTGGTAAAATAAGGAGAGACAGGGTCAAGTAACTGAATCCATCCACCAAGCTGCTGGACATCCTCTTTATTTCCCTATTTTCACCTTTCCAAGCATTAGAGCTTTTTCCAGAGAGTTAAGTCTTCATATAATCTGTCCATAGTTGGATAATTTGAGTCTTGTCACTTGTGCCTCAAGTGGCAACTCTGGATCCAAATTTGTTTGATGATCCATTTGCTTGTTGTTGTTGTTTTACTGTTCAAGACTCTCAGGAATCTTATGTTACCCAGAGATTAAAAGTATCAATACTCTTCCTATTCTGCTTCTTTGGAGTCCAGTCTGGTACTAGTTCCTGTTTATTTGGATATTGGATAACATCCCCGTGAAAAGAATCAAGTTCAGCAATTCCACCAGGAGCTACATAAATTCTTCACTATTGCATCCTCATATAAATGATTCTGATTCAAAGGAGGAGGAATTAATAATTATAGGAGGGTCTCCAGTTCCTATTTTATGAAGTTTTAGAGTCCTAGAAATGGGTGTAGCAATAGCATTAGAATGAGAGAAGCTATTATGTATTAAATCAGACCATCAGGCCATCTTGCTCAGTATTGTCAAGCTGACCAGGAGTAATTCTCCAGCATTTCAGAAAAGTTTACAAACATCTCTCCCCCTTGTCAACACTGACTAAAACCAATTGCTAAGGAAGGAGGTGAACCACTGGCACACAGTGCCTCCCACTCCTAACCCCTCACCCCCCCCCCCCCCCCCCCCCCCGCAATCAGTCTGAAAGATACTGCTTGACAGTACAAAATCTACTGAGAGATCAAGAATCATTAGGACGGAAAAAACTGAGGAGAAATTTCCTCCCAGAACAATTAACCAGAGGATTGGGTTGCCTTCAGAAGTTGTGGATGTTCCATCACTGGACATTTTTAAGAAGAGATTGTCCAGCTATTTGTCCAGAATGGTATGAGGTCTCCTGCTTGTACAAAGGGTTGGACTAGAAGATCTCCAAGGGCCCTCCCAACTCTGTTATTCTATACTCTATTATTATAACAGAATATCACCCCCATACCAATTCCAGTAAAGGTTATCAGCAAGTACAATCAGCTATGCCTTGCTACTATAACCTGGCCTGAAGCCAAACTGAAATGGGTCCAGATAATCTGTTTCCTCCAAGATCCCTTCTAGCTGTCATCCAACCACCTTTTCCACAACCTGTAGAAAGAGAAGATTACAAATGTTCCAGGGCTTATACAAACTTGCTTTCAAATGTCTTATCCATATTATAGTCACTCTTCACAAGAAGGCATGACATCGTAATCCTTGGCTGTGCTTTTTCTGTGGATTCTGAGGTTTTGCCCTTTGATAGACACAATGCTTAGAGCAATCTTTCCAGATACAGAACAGATGCTATGGCTTGAATTACATGTCCTCCAAAATAAGGCTATTTATTGTAAATGAGGGAATACAGCCAAGCATGCTGGCTGAGGAATTCTGGGAGTTGAAGTCCACAAGTCATAAAAGGGCCAAATTTGAAGACCCTGGTCTAGTGGGATATCATACTCCATCTCCTGTAGTTTTTTAATTACCACACATCCTACCTGAAGAACAATGGTTCTTCATAATTTCCCGTAGCAGTCTACTTTTCAAAATATTCAGTGCAATATTTTGGAGGCTTTGCTTTCCATAAGCTGCCAGATTATTGGATCAAGGACTTAGTCATCTTTATCTGTTTCTGAGATATTATCTTTGCCTCTGGTACTATATGAATATCAATATTATTTTAGCTCTCTTCTGCTGCATTCTTTATTGTTGGATTTGGTAGGAAGGAGGAGGGAGATAGAAATGGAAAGAGGGATTCTCTAGCCATGTCACCCATTTCTCAGCTGTCACGCTCAGCCAGTTTTTGCTATTAGTGCCCTTTCGTGCATTTAATTGGTCCCTCCTTCCAACAAGACTGACTCCATTTGGGGGAAAATTGGAAATTCAGCTCCAACAGTTTTTTCAACTTTATTGTAATGTGCTCAACTGGGTTGGGCTTGGGCAAGGAATACAATATTTGGTATGGAGATTGCAAAGTGTCAATATTTGTGGAGAACAAAACTGTATTTTGCTCAATTAATTCTCAAAAATGTTGATGTTGCTTTCCCTTTGCATAAATGGCCTGGTTATTTCCATTTAGTACAAGCCTTGTGCTGGTTGCTAAATACTTATTAGTCCAAAAATTTCTTTTCAAAATTTTAAGTTTCATAATAATTATTTGGAATTAATACATCAGGAAGATTCAAGAACCTGCCACTAATCTCTCTCTCCTCAAATTTCATAGAAAGGCATCCATTTCTTGCTTGAAATTAGGATGCTTTAGTCCAGGGGTCTTCAAACTTGGCCCTTTTATGACTTATGGACTTCAACTCCCAGAATTCCTCAGCCAGTATGCCTGGCTGAGGAATTCTGGGCGTTGAAGTCCACAAGTCATAAAAGGGCCAAGTTTGAAGACCCCTGCTCTAATCAATAGCTGAAAAATGCAGGGAGCAGAATTTGCTAAAAATGGGGGGGGGGTCCAAAGTAGAATCAATGTTTAAGAGAGAAACATGTTGGTTCAGGAATGGATGTGTTTTCCCCTGAAGGAAGTATTTAAGCAAGATGTCTGTGGAGATTCTCAGTCATCCAGGTCATAGTTGTCTCAAAGGTGCTTTTTCAGAAGGCAACTGGACTGTTTTTCCTTGAGGAAGGAAAAGAAAATGTTTCACTTCTCATCCAGGAAACTTCATCAGTTCTGAATGACCTGATGAACTGATGAAGCTTCTTGGATGAGAAATGAAATATTTTCTTCTTCCTCCTCAAGGAAAAAAACAGTCCAGTTGCTTTTTGAAAAAGAACCTTTGAGATATTTAAATAAGAATTGGGCAACCATCTCTCCTCACAGGAATATTGCAAGAGGGTCTGTCATTGCAGATTCTGCCATAAATTGGGAGGCAAACTAGTTTATCTCCAGGAACATTTGGTTTATACAGTAATTCTGTGAAGAATTTTTTTTACATACATGGTGGGTATGTAAATTTTTAAAAGTAGGAATGTGTTCTATAAAGGAAAGCCCCAGATTAAATCTAATTTGGACTTCAATCCCATTACCTCATCTGCATGTGGCATGTTGTCTGCTAATGACTGAAATTCTCATCCAATGTTTCTGAAGGCATCAGGAAAGTGAAGCTGTTTACATGGAATGTCTTTCCTGAAGCTAGATAGCTCTGAAAATAAATACCTCTGTAGAGTTTGAACTCAGTGGAAATCATTTGATAAATGGCTAACATCCTTGAAAGTGGAAAACAACTACAAAATGTATAAAGTCTTAGTTTGACCGCTTCAAGACCTTCCTGATGATTTCACTTTGGCAGCTGGCTTGATGGCAATCATTCCTTATAGTTTTGTATCAGTATCTGTCCAAAGGAATAAGGGAAGAAGTTAGCACAAGGGCCAGCAAAACTTTTTATTGTGTGAAAACCCAGTGCACTTTGGAAGTTTCTTTGTCAGGGTAGTGTGCTTGCTAGCTAAAGTACTTCAGTTAGAGGATACCAGCAAATATAATGTAATCATTACTTTAGCTGTTCTTTTGTTTTCAGTATCTTTTTTTCTTCACTAGCTATCATGCGTGTCCAGAAGACCTAGAAAAGGACTTGAAAAACAGAAACCAGATGCACAGCTTATTATCCTAATTCAGATCCAAAAGGGCATTTCTCTTAAGTGAGACCATCTCATGACCTGGATAGGCCATATTCTTAATGCAACTATAATAACTGGGGTTCTGTAGCTAGACCATTGTATAGGTCCAGGTCCCTTTAAGGCCTGTTCCTGGAATCTAATCATCTAATTATAAGTGTCGTATAAACTCAGGAACTACACATGATTATGAGGATCCAACTCTTAGTGGGTTTTACTAGCAACTAACAAACAATGAATTCTCTTGGACCATCATAGATTCCACTATTCAGTGATTGCCAAAATAATATTCAATGAAAAGAAGTCTATCATCTTAGAATCAGTGGGCCTTCTGGGTAAATATAATAAACACTGAGATACCAACATGTCAAGAAAAATGAATTCTTGCTTTTTTCCTTGCCTCAATTTATACTGATGGATGGTTTCATATAAAGTTAGTAAATGCTAACTTTGGGTTTCAGACGTTGATTATCTATTATTGATAATGGTTGGCATTAGGAAGAAAATTCTTAATGGTACACAATCCGCATGTGACCCTCATGGGGAAAATGCTTTACAACCCTAGGAATCTTTCACAGCATCTCACTGTAGAGCAGTGAATGATAGAATATTTTGCTACATGACCTTAGTAGATAGACAGATTAATATTTTATATAAATAAATAGGGAGGTGGAGTGTTTCAGTCATTGCAGTCTTCAGTCTGGGCCTTGAAGTTTTCAGCATTTTGTGCCCCTAAAATAGACAAATAGCTAGTGTAGTTGATACAACAAGGGTGTCCTATGCCTCCAAAACTAGGATTAGAGATAACACTTGCTATCAACAACAACCTTTGTTGATTTTGTATCAATAGCAGTTTCCAAATAGTATTTGAAAACAGCACTTTTATTAAGGAAAAATCAGGACTAGCAGATTTCCAGACCCCTTATTTCTAGGCTGGATTTGTCAGTTACATTTGTTTGACCCAGAAAGTCAAAGGACCAGACCAAAATAAGTATAGCAGAGTTTATTTTCTTAACATAGAGAATTGTATTTTATTTATTTATTTTCTAAAGGGAAAACAAATAAAATACAATATATTGCATATTATGAAATACAAAAAACTAAACAACCAATCAGCAATTAACACATAACTTCACACATGGCTTTCTTATCACATTTACTCAGAGCATCCTTTCACCTCTCTCCCCATAACTGCATCCCTGATCTTATGAAGTGACTTTTCTTTTTTAACAATTTGTATTCTGCTAACTTCTAGGATCCAGAGCAGAAATGTGAAGTTGAAGTAAACCCCCCTCCCCATTGAAAGGAAAGAAAATTGATGTTTATTAATTGGGAGAAGGTATATAGTTGTCAAGGCTGAGCCTATGAAGATACCACTGTAGCAATCCAGCCAGGAAGTGATTAGGATAGGGGTCCTCAAATTTAGCCACTTTAAGACTTGTGGACTTCAACTCCCAGAATTGAAGATTCTGGGAGTTGAAGTCCACAAGTCTTAAAATGGCCAAGTTTGAGGATCCCTGGATTAGGACATGAGTGGCCATGTGCAAGGCCTCCTTCCCACTCACCCTCCATAGCTACAGTGGCTCCTGGCTCCTTGAGAAGCAACAATGAATCCAGGAGGATCCCCAAATTATTCATCAGTTTTTTCTGTGAAGTGGTACCACATCAAGAATCAAAGATGACACCTTTGAAAGGCCTGGAAACTAAAACATATGAAGAATGGTGGTAGGATTTGGATTTGGTTAGTCTAGAGAGAAAAAGGACTAGGGGGGACATGATAGCAGTATTTGAGAGGCTGCCACAAAGAGGAGGGGGTCAATTTATTTTCCAAAGCACCAGAAGGCAAGACAAGAAACAATGGATGGAAACTAATCAAGAAGCAACCTAAAACTAAGGAGAACTTTTGTAACAGTGAGAAAAATTAACCAGTGGACACCATGCCTTCAGAAGCTGTGAGTGCTTCATCACTGGAGATTTTTAAGAAGAGACTGGACAGTTATTTGTCTGAAATGGTATAGGGTCTCCTGGAGCAGGGGGTTGGACTAAGAGACCTCCAAGGTCCCTCCCAGCGTTATTCTGATTGATTGATTGATTGATTGATTGATTGATTGATTGATTGATTGATTCAAAAGCTATTCCATCTTGCTAGGGCAGAGTCAGAGATGTTTCTTCCCCATATGGAGTCTCACAATCTCCAGGCACTGGACTAGCACTGGAATGGCCCCCTTTGGTGAGCCAAGGGTAGAGATGTATAGCAGGGTACATGACTTTCCCCAGAAGTTTCAAATAGATATTCAAGAGGATCAGTAAAAGGGCCAAGGGCTGAGGCACTCCACATTACAGGGGCTTAGGGCTGGATCTCTTGCCCCTCCAACACCAACTGGAAAGGGCCATGGAGAAAGGAGAAGAATCACTGAAAATCTGTGCTCCCACTTCTATCTCCCAAAGCCCAGAAAAAAATCAGAAACTTGAGAATTTTCATTAGTCACCCATTGTGCCTGGTGAAATACATAAAAGAAGAAGATAAAATATATATTTGCAAAGTCAGGTGAGAAGATTCTGAGAATCACTCCAGTGTTCTCAGAGATTTATCCTATTCAATCTCTTCCAGGTTATTTTCCCCACCACTCTTTTAGCTATTGATTGCATTCAACATTGATTGAAATAAAAATCCAAGCTAACATTCCACCATTCTGAGAAAGAATGTAATTGGCACAGTAGCTGAACTGACCAAAAAGTCCCTGTAAAACTTGCCTGATGTGTTTATTATAACAAGATTGGCAAAATAGGCAATGGCAATTCCACTCTGACCATCTGATTCAGGTGAGAAGATTTCATCTTCTGCTGCTTTTTTCTGCTGAAAAAAGAGAGCATCTACTAAATCAGGAGTGTCAAATTCGCAACATCACGTGACATATCGTGACTTTTTTTCCATTGCTAGCAATGGGATGGGCGCGGTTTTGGCATGACGCATCTGGCCCATGGGTCGGCAGTTTGACACCCCTGTACTAAATCAATAAAGGAAATTTGTTTGGGAAATGGGAGTCAATAAATATTGATAAATATTTATTATTGTGACAATGGATTACCATAATTATTTTTCTACCAGCAGAGCAGTATTTTGGTAGGAAATGTTATAACTTTAAATCAGGGTCTAAATGTGTCTACCTGAGGAATTCTAGGAGTTGAAGTCCATATGTCTTAATTTAGTGGTGGGATTCAAATATGTGAGCAACCGGTTCTCTGTGTGGATGCCATTTCCGGAAGTCCATTCTGGGCCTGGGCAACAAAAAATTAGCTACCAGTTCTGCCGAATTGGTGTGAACTGGCTGAATCCCACCACTGTCTTAGTTGCCAGGATTGAGAAACGCTGCTTTACATCAGCAGCAGAATAAATGCCTTCTAAACTGACTATAAAATCACCATTGAAAGATATTTCTAAGATGTGCTTCTTTATCAGGCCATTTCCATACCTATACTGTATAATGTCAGTAATAAATATTTAGTGGTATTCTTCAGTAGTATTATCTGCATTTCTATGTTGATTCTTCACCGTGAGGTTCAGCAAGATGGATCATAATGAAACACTGGCTGCTGGCATTGATTACCAACATCAGGGAATTGGCCATTAAGAAGCTGATCTGACTTGTGTTCCAATTGGCAGTTTACCCAAATTTACACCCCACCCTTGCATACATCCATCTTGAATATTTAGTCTCGTCCCAAACTGCTATTTCCTCTTTATTTTGTTTTCTACCTATTTTTTTGCCTGTTGAGTTAGACAGATTCTTTAACAATACATCCAAATTCATTGGCTTTTACATATTTACCTTTTTTTTCCCCAGGGACTGAACAGCGTTTTTGAAGTTTACCTGGTGGGAAACAACTCCAACCATTTTATCATCTCTCCAACTTCAATCCAAGGAAAAGCAGACATTCGGATTAGAGTGGCAGTCCCCCTGGATTTCGAGACAATCCCTCGCTACGTATTTTCTGTAAGGCTTCTCCAAACGTTGCATGAACAGTATGGGGAGGTGGCAGAAAGGCAAGGGACTGAATAAGATTAGGCATTGTCCAGCTATGATATGGGATGTTGATATACCGTATATTCTGCCGTATAAGGCGACCCGGTGTATAAGACGACCCCCGTCTTTGGCACCGAATCGTATACCTAGAAAGTCGTCTTATACACCGGAAACTACCCTAATTTCGGGTGTATAAGACGACCCCTGACTTCGGCGCCGATTTTTGCGCTTTCAAAAGTCGTCTTATACGCCGGAAAGTACGGTATATGGGTGTACACATGTGATGGCTAATTTGTTTAGAGTAGATTTTGCAACAAAATAGTTTATTCTTCATTGTAGAAGATAAAGCAAAGATAGTAGGATGATTAAGCTGATTAGATATTCATAGCCACCAGTATAGGTAGTCCTTGACTTACAATCATTCATTTAATGACTGTTCAAAGTTACAATGATGCTGAAAAAGTGCTTTACAACCAGTCTTCACGCTTATGAGCATCACAGCTTCCGCAAGGGTCATTTGATCAAAATTCAGGTGTTTGGCAACCAGCATGGATTTACAATGATTGCAGCATCCTGGATTTACAATGATTGCAGCATCCTGGGGTCATGTGATCATCATCACCTTCCCAGCCAGGTTCCACCAAGAAGGTTAGAAGCCAGATTTGTTTAACAATGTCATTTGCTTAATAACTGCAAAATAGTCATAAAATTGGTCACAACTCACTTAAATAACTGCCTTGCTTGACAGCAGAAATTCTGGTCCTAATTGTTGTCATAAGTTAAGGACTACCTTTATGGTCACCATTAACATTATCAAGAGTTCAGAATCTTTCAGGTTCAGGTTCCCAGTCCTTCTTCCCACAAACCTGTAAAACACACTAGCTCAGAGGTCTTCAAACTTGGCCCTTTTATGACTTGTGGACTTCAACTCCCAGAATTCCTCAGCCAGGCATGCTGGCTGAGGAATTCTGGGAGCTGAAGTCCACAAGTCATAAAAGGGCCAAGTTTGAAGACCCCTGCAATAGCTATTACTCTATACTGCAGGTGAATGCTGCTTTCAAGAATGTAGAGGCTCAATTATTACAGTGTAATAACACAAGACTTTTCTTTAAATAAAATGTGCATAGAATTACTTGTCCATAAAGACTACTGTAAACATACTTTTGGTGACATTTCTGACTTCTTTGCTTTAAAACCATTCTAAATTGTTTATTTAAAGATTCTCTCACTCTCCAGCCCAATCATCAGAATCTTACTTAGAAGTAGCTAACCTTTTTTATTCTTTTCCAATATTGGAAAATTACTATGAACAATTTCCAGTTTAGTTGACACCCAGCATACACCCAGTTAATCTCGATATCCAGATCAAAGCAAGCACACATACCATTCAGTTCAGCTGGGGAAAAGTATAGCTTGATGTTTACTTAATAAACATCTACAAATGTAAAAGAAACTGGTAAAACAGGGATTAAAAGCAGGCAAAAACAGAGACAGACCTAAACGACAGGCAAGAATTTATATTTATATCTACTAAAAAGTGCAGCACTTTCAAAAGCCTCTGAAAACAATACTACAGATAATTTGCATGCAGAGTCCCAAAGGGACTTTAGTTATTCTCAGCTTTAACATAGAAGTAGCAAAACTGAGAGAAAAGTAAGACAGCAGGTGATCCCTTCTGTATTCTGCACCAGTAAAAGAACAAATTGGTGGATGGGGATGATGCATCCAACATCCAGGTGTACATATTTGTATGAAATTGTTAAAGTGCATTTGGAGTGTTTTCATAAATTTTTATAGTCCCTGTGCCATAGGCCAAGCAGCAGTGGAATTAGGTCATATGCCAGAATAGGCAGATGCTTAATGGAGCACAGCTACAAAAAGTTTGTGTGTATATTAGCCCTTTTGCTGAATAAATCCCAGAATACTTATCAAGCTTGGCTGGAATACCTTCCAGGTTTTATGTTCATTGGCAGAATGACTTATATGAGCCCTTCTTTTAAAAATATAAATCTTAACTGTATTGAATTTGAAATAATTTTTCTAGATTCTTGTTTTCATATAACATGTTAACTCTAGCAATGCAGACATGAAGGTTAGTTGTGTTATTTTAACAAGTCACAAATGGAGTTCGGGGGGTCTACAGTACCTATACACTTTTAAAGATTTTGTTTTGATGAGGGGCCTGTGAGCTAATTAGCTTAGCAATAAAAGAGAATGGAATTGCTTTGACACAATACAGATTAATGATCAACTGTCAGATTTGAATCTTAAGACCAAATTTTGAATACAAAAATAAATTACATAAATTACTTGGGGAGGAGAGGTGGGAATGGCCCTTTAACTTTTAAGTGAAAAAGAGCTAAGCATGCATTCATATGAGATGTCTCACTTTATGACTGCATTACTTAGCAATGGCAGTTCCAGTCCCAATTGCCATTGTTAACCAAAGACTACTGGTAATAAAAAAAATACTCCTAGATTTGTTTGTTGGACACAAGTGTTCCAGTTTGTTCCCATGTTTGTTGGATATTCATTGCCTTGGATATAATACAGTGGTGGGATTCAGATAGATGAACAACCGGTTCTCTGTGTGGATGCCGCTTCCAGAAGTCCATTCTGGGCCTGGGCAACAAAAATTAGCTACCAGTTCTGCCGAAGTGGTACGAACCGGCTGAATCCCACCACTGATATAATATCCTTCAAATGCTTATTTTCATAATAATTACTTATTGTGATTTATTTATCTGAAACCATTTTTATCCTGCCCTCCAGTCAAACATTTCCTAGAGAACCTAGGAAGTGCTCACAAGCTTAAAAAGCAAAGCATTGCAGTGACAGAAGAAAAAGAAAAAAAAGGATGGAGAAGAAAGAACTAAAACACTGAGCTTGGATGGCTGTTGTAGAATGACAAACTGGATACAGTTCAAGGAGAATTAGAATTGGATGGGGCCAATCTCAGGAAATAGCCCCATCTCACCTTATCCCCCCTTAGGTCTGGCTTGATAAATTTGCCACAATAATCCCTTATATCAAGGGTTGGCAACCTTTAGGTTTAATGGGTTTTTGTGCTTTGATCCTAGTACATCACCCTGTGAGAGACAAGCAGCCAAATAAATCATATAAATAAAATAGAGACAGCATTTAATATTTGCTTGGAGTCAAGGACCATTAAATGCTGATGTCATATTACACATCTAAGCAATACCAGGCCCCTCTGCTGGCATGTGGGGTTTGAGAATTTGTGACCTTCTCTGAGAATAGTTGAGTAAGAAATTAGTTTTACTGGTAGCTGTGGGTCACTGAATCATGATCTGTGAACAGTCTTTAGGATCTCTCATATGATGATGAGAAAAAGCAGCTGTGGAAATACAGAGCTAATGCAAAACTAAGCATGTATTAACTCTGTGCCTTTGGGAACATGAAAAACAAATCTGTATGAGTTCCAGAACTTTCTACATTTCATGCTAATTGCCTTATTATTGAACAGCAGAAAAGTAGATTGTCATCGATGGGTAGAAAGTCACAACATTAATCAGCTGAACATGGCAAAAATGAGGGATAAAAATATTGGCATATATCGATTAGCATTAATTGCTACTTCACTCATGGCTGTCTGTCTCATAGGATTCATATTTAGCAGAGAGAGAGAGAGAGAGAGAGAGAGAGAGAGAGAGAGAGAGAGAGAGAGAGAGAGAGAGAGGGCCCCAGCTGCAGCAGCTTAAATAGAACTCCCCTTTTTTTATGGTTTGCTGCTATGAAAGTTTTATATCCTATAAAACTTCAGTTTAAATGCATCTCTCAGGCAGTGGGGCTCTTCCCAGCTGCCTGCTTGAGCTGCATCCCAGGGTTTCAGTGAGCTGTAAATTTGTAAAAAGTCAGAGCTGCTCTATAAACACCATGCCAGCAGCCTCTGTTGCTATTAGTCTTTATGCACTGGCGGTGGCGGCAGCAAAGAAGCATGAATAAAATTCAGATTTTCTGAAGAACTGTAAGGCATAAAACATAAATAGAAATTACTGGGGTTAAAGGTTAAAAGATAAGCTTATCATAAATATGTGTGCAATAATCTTTGGACTGGTGTGGCAATAAAGGGGGTTTGATTGATATATATATATTTTATTAATCACGATGCTGCTAGCCCTGTATTTATATCCCTGATGGGTAGGTTAAAACCCATGAAGAGAGCTTGTTTAGGATTAAAGGCAGCTTTGAATATATGCATCAAATGCTTGAAGGGTGCTAATTTACATTTGATGAATATATATTCAAGATCCCTTGGAATGCTGCTAATCCAAAATATTCTAGTAGAGGTTTATGCTCTCAGAAGCATCATTTACAATTCAGCAAACTCCTACAGAACATGTCCTCTCTCTGTGTTACTTCCTCTGCTAGTAATATATTTGCTTGGAACAGGTAAAAAATATCAATAGATAGGGCTATCTAATAACAGCATGTAATCCTCTTGTGAGCCAGGCCAAAATTCAGACTATTGATTTCCAAATTTATCCTAATGCTAAATTTGCTTCTTTTTTTTTTTTACTAGCATATTGCTCTTCAGGCTTCAGATGTAGCCATCTTTCTTACTGTAAGGATTTGCAACATACTTTCAAGCAGAATCAAAGATGGGATATCTGGATTGATGTATGGCATCCGTCTTGTAAGCTAATGTATTTGGTGATACACCAACAAATTCTATGGACTATAAAATGTCCTTGATGTTCCTTCTAAAGACCACAAAAAAAAGAAATAAAAATATATTCCAGATTGACAAGCTGACAAGTCTCATTTTTTCTCCATGATTTGTGCTGGTGGGATTTCCAGATGTTCTGGAATCTTAACAGGTTCACGTTAACTTCTGTTTGTGGTTTGGTTCAAGGCTTCATGCCTGACTTGCTGTGAAAGACATTTATAGGGAAATAAGGACTTCTGACTGGAAGAGAAAGTTTTATTCTAATTATTTTGCATTTCTTTTTCTTTAGTTATTTGCAAATGAGAGCATACCTGAACACGTTGGTTTTGCACGGGTGAAGATTAACCTCATCAATGAGAATGACAACCGACCGGTTTTCAGCCAGATCCTCTATAATGTCAGCCTGTTTGAAAACGTCACAGTGGGAACTACAATTCTGAGAGTTTTGGTAAGTAGGAAACATGCATTTCCCCAGTTGTTTAGATCAATACATTACAATTTATCTGTGGCTGAAACTTCTAAATTTTCAGCAACCTGAAAATGAGTTAGAAAATATGCTGGTTTTGTAATTAAACATTTAAATGAATTTTGATCATAAGTATTCACATTCTAAAGAAAATTACACAGACATGCATACTTGATTAATTTTTTTAAATCTAGATTCACATATTTTAATAGGTTTAGCTAGATCAGTGGTTCTCAACCTTTTTAATGCCGCGACCCCCAACCGGTTGTAAGTCAAGGACTACTCAACCGGTCGTAAGTTGAGGACTACTCAACTGGTGCAGCACCGTTTGCAGAATGGGACTTTTGGCGGGCTCAGCAGGGCAGAGACCGCCTGGACAATTCCTATTGGCTTTTGAAAGCCAATAGAATTAGACTCTATTCAAGAGAGTCTATTCTATTGCTTTCAAAAGCCAATAGAATAAAAGGGAGTAGCACAGCTAAGGAAAAGGGGGAAAAAATGGTGGACTGCATTGTTTGGCGACCCCCGTGAAATGGTCGTTCGACCCCAAATGGGGTCCCGACCCACAGGTTGAGAACCACTGAGCTAGATCAATAGGTAGACAAGTAAAGGATGATAACTGTCCCTTACTGTAGATCAGATTCTAAAGAATGGGGAACAGGAACATAAGGAATTTATGTTTATGCTTCTTTTCCAGTCAATTTAATCAGACATATGCTGCTAACCAAATTCTGAAAATTCTGTTGTGAATTTTTAATATTGTACAAGCCTTCACTTTTTACAGATGTTAGGGCTACCAGATCTGGGTTGCAAAAAATCCAGAGAACTACTAGCTGACAACAAAATATTATTTTTTTCTGTAACTTATTGCTCCCAATTTTAATTTCTTTGGGGTGGGAGAAGTTCCTTTACTTAATTATAGAAAAGAATTATTAGGGAAAGGAGAAAAGAAGCAACCATTTTTTTATTCTCATCTACTAGTCATTTGCCCAAATCTGATAACCTTCATGGACAAATAGAATGTTTTCTTTGACTACAATTGATTTGAAGCTAGAAGTTTAGAATGCAGAATTTTTCCAGGCCAAGAACCCCACTTGGCCAGATATGAGCCATACTACAACTAGGAATGTGAGATCAGAAAAATTCTAAATTTCAATGTCCTCATTTCTTTTGTCACAATTAAATATAGCTGGCATGATTACTTTTCCATAACACATTGGATCACCTTCTCTCACATCAAAAACTACAAATTGGTAACCATCTTGCCAGGTCTCCAAGGGCTCCCCCAGAACACTAAACAGTTGCATACATGCCAGATCAGGGTATGCCCCAATGGTGTCTGGCTTAGCAGACCTGGAACACAACAGCACCAAAACAAAGAAAGGACAGTTGAGCAAATGTTCTGCATCAGGAAGACGGAAACAGGCATCCTGAAGCTTCCTTAAGAGGGATAACACTTGGGCCAGTTCGTGTATATATATATGTATATGTTTTCTGAGATATATTTGTTTTCTGAGGTTTTCGCGGGTGTTTGTATGTAGGTCTTTGGTTGTTCGGGTTTTCTCCCATGTAAAATTGGAAGTGTCTTGGCGACGTTTCGACGAAGTCCCATTCGTCTTCTTCAGGCTGGTGTTTTCAGCTTCGGGCTTCGAGCAGCTTCAGCTTCGTGCTTCGTGCTGCTCGAAGCACGAAGCTGAAAACACCAGCCTGAAGTTGACGAATGGGACTTCGTCGAAACGTCGTCAAGACACTTCCAATTTTACACGGGAGGGAGAAAACTTGAACAACCAAAGACCTACATATATATGTGTGTGTGTGTGTGTGTGTGTGTGTGTGTGTGTATATATATATATATATATATATATATATAGCCTCCAAAGAATATTCTTTCCTTAAGCTTGATTGAAATAACAACCAGAGGGTTTTAGGAAATCTAATATTAAGCTGATTTTTACAATAAAACATTAGCAATTGCTGGTATTCTTTATACCACTGCAGTTACATAAGTATGATTTTCTTTCCTTTGAATAGGTTTCACCTCACAGGCCTTTTACACTTAGACTTTGACACGTTTGCAGATTCTTCACAAACACTCTTATGTTATAAACACGGGCTGAAAAGAGAGTTGTAGATAAATGGCAAAGTCATTGATTATATGCCCCAGAGCTGTGCTTGTGTTATCCAGTTCATATGCATTGGCTTGTTTATATGGATGTGAACAGTTTCACTGAGGAAAAATAATCAACGAAGGCAAACATATCTGCAGCATAACTTGAATGGGCCTTGGATGCCTTTCCCAATAAGATGTTCAACTCTGTCTGCCCACCCCATTCAGCACTGATATATTGTATTCCTTTATGTTCCATCAACCAACATATGCAAACAGGAAGACAGAACTCAGACAAAACATTTTAAAGGGTTTATATGTAAGTGTGTTTATTCTACAAACAGATGGTATGAAACCATATAGAGCCCCTGAGCTGTTCCCATCTGACAGTTATTAATATTTCAAACAGATGTTTAGCTAGTCAGGCTGTCAAACAGTAAACAATGAGATTGTTATAGCATCTTTTCTCCCCCTATTTCCAGCTATGCCAGCATTTTGAAGCAAATGTAAAATGCCAGGAGTTGAATCCTCTATGATAAATCAGAATACAGGCAATTAGCCTTGAAATCCAGATTGGCCTCCCAGCTGATCCCCAACTTTTAAGAAAATGCTTGTTTGTATTCTTTTGATACTCGAGAGGGAACACTCTGTACATGTCAAAAGTGCTGTTCATTTATGTGATTGTTCCTGAAAGACGTTGCACTCTCTAGGCACAATTGAATGTTGATGGGAAGAGTTCAGTAATCTGCAGACTGTGCTGCAAAATTACAAACTGTTTTGCCTTGGATGGGTGTATCAATGAGGTTTTTAAATATGTACAAGTGATCTGAATTTACATTTCTAAGAATATACTAACTGCCTTGCACCAAGACCTGCATAAGAGAAACCTGAAATACCTCGATTTACAGCGATTTGTTTAGGGGCTATTCAAAATTACAACAGCACTGAAAAAAGGTGGCTTATGACCCTTATTCATACTTATGACTCTTGCAGCATCCCCATGATCACATGATCAAAATTTGAATGCTTGGCAACTGGCCTATGTTTATGACTATTGCAGTGTCCCAAGGACATGCGATCACCTTTTGCTACCTTCTGACAAGAAAAGTCAATGGGGAAGCCAGATTTACTTAACAACTGTGACAAGAAAGGCCATAAGATGAGGCAATACATACTTAACTGTCCTGCTTAAGAAAAAAAAACTTTGGGCTTAGTTGTAGTTGTAAGTCAAGGACTATATGTAGTAATCAAGTATTGGGTTTTATCAGTAAGTATGAATGTGTAAAAAAAAAAAAAGGATAAGACAAGTGAATATTTCAAGATTCCAGTATGCTGCTATGTCCCCTATTCTCCTTTCCTCTGATCCTATTGTTCTTAGTTTAGCATTTGTAATCATAGCAAATTGTTTGTGAGGGTATTTGTAGGAATCTTTATGTGTGTCGTTGCTTGGAGATGGGGAGAATTTTATATAAATGAAAATAGGTTCAAACAAGTTCATAAATTGACATTTCTGTCCTAAGAAATGGACTGTTATAAGGGGGGGGGGGAACCCTGGAGGAAACCAGTTTGTATCTAAGTAAAATTTACTCCCAATTTATCAATCAAATAACACTGGCTCCATAAAATAGCAATGTCTGGCTTAATGTCAGTCTATCACAGTGGTTCTCAACCTTTTTAATGCCGCGACCCCCAACCGGTCGTAAGTCGAGGACTACTCAACCGGTCGTAAGTCGAGGACTTCTCAACTGGTGCAGCACCATTTGCAGAATGGGACTTTTGGCGGGCTCAGCAGGGCAGAGACAGCCTGGACAATTCCTATTGGCTTTTGAAAGCCAATAGAATTAGACTCTATTCAAGAGAGTCTATTCTATTGGCTTTCAAAAGCCAATAGAATAAAAGGGAGTAGCACAGCTAAGGAAAAGGGGGGGAAAATGGCGGACTGTGTTGTTTGGCGACCCCTGTGAAATGGTCGTTCGACCTCAAATGGGGTCCCGACCCACAGGTTGAGAACCACTGGTCTATCAGATAATAATGGTAAGTAAGCCTCAGGCACAATGTAGCACAAGAGTTGGTCCAAATATAGCACAAGAGTTGGTCCAAATAGTGTTGAAAGCAGCCTTACATTTTGTCCATGTGGGTCAGAAATTATGGGAAATCCATAATAACCTTTGTAGGACCATTCCTTGCCAACATATGTTGTAGAACAGGGATCTTCAGACTTGGCCCTTTTATGACTTGTGGACTTCAACTCCCAGAATTCCTCAGCCCAGCATGCTGGCTGAGGAATTCTGGGAGTTGAAGTCCACAAGTCATAAAAGGGCCAAGTTTGAAGACCCCTGGACTAAAGCATCCTAATTTCAAGCAAGAAATGGATGCCTTTCTATGAAATTTGAGGAGAGATAGATTAGTGGCAGGTTCTTGAATCTTTCTGATGTATTAATTCCAAATAATTATTATGAAACTTAAAATTTTAAAAAGAACTTTTTGGACTAATAAGTATTTAGCAACCAGCACAAGGCTTGTACTAAATGGAAATAACCTGGCCATTTATGCAAAGGGAAAACAACATCAGTATTTTTGAGAATTAATTGAGCAAAATACAGTTTTGTTCTCCACAAATATTGACACTTTGCAATCTCCATACCAAACATTGTATTCCTTGCCACAGCCCAACCCAGTTGAGCACATTACAATAAAGTTGAAAAAACTGTTGGAGCTGAATTTCCAATTTGCTTAACAACAGAAATTCTGGCCCTAATTGTTGTCATAAGTTAAGGACTACCTGTATGGTCACCATTAACATTATCAAGAGTTCAGAATCTTTCAGGTTCATGTTCCTAGTCCTTCTTCCCACAAACCTGTAAAACACACTAGCTCAGGGGTCTTCCTGGCTGAGGAATTCTGGGAATTGAAGTCCACAAGTCATAAAAGGGCCAGGTTTGAAGACCCCTGTTGTAGAAGTTCTTCAAACATATAGCTGTTTGATTAGAGCAGAATTAAGAAGTTCAGTTTTTCTGTTGATCCATCTACCCTCTATCTTCATGCTGCATGATTGAGTATAGATGCAAGGAAAAGGACCTCTATAGAGCAGAGGTCGCCAACCTTGGCAACTTCTGGGAGTTGAAGTCCAGAAGTCTCAAAGTTGCCAAGGTTAGAGACCCCTGCTCTAGAGCAGTGTTTCCCCAAACTTGACAATTTTAAGGCATGAGGACTTCAACTCCCAGAATTCCACAGCCAGTGTTGCTGGCTGTGGAATTCTGGGAGTTGAAGTCCACATGCCTTAAAATTGTCAAGTTTGGGAAACACTGCTCTAGAGTAACTTTTTTTGCAATGAGGTAACTAGTGGAATTGTAACACATTTTACTCTCCCTCAGCAGATAAGTATAAATCTTATGAAAGCAGGGGTCAAGGACTGTCTTTTGCATCAGGAGCTGCTGTAGGAAGTAAGGAAGATAATCTTGATGGAGATATGGAGGATCCTTTGCCTAGGCAAAGGGGTCTGAAAGTCCACAATAAGATAACATTCAGAAGCAGTTCAGGAAGCTCCTTCCAGGGGGAGATACAGCAGATTCAAACTTGCAAGATCCTGTTGTTATGGCCAGTCTTAATAATAGTAATTGTATCCTTTCTGTGGTATTGATCTGTTAGTCTAATGAAGGCTGACAACTGCAATTGTTTTTCAATCATTAGCTTGGCTTCTAAACAGTAGGGAAAGCACGATACTATTAGAATCAGGATTGTTATTTTCAGCTCTTTTTTTCCTGAAAAAGTTTTTTCAGGCTTTTCTTTCTTTTTCGATCTTGATTCCTCCTCCCTATTGCAATCGATTTATTTATCAAATTAAACCATTAAAGCCAGCAATTTGTTATTTCAGGTCTGAGAAATGCAAAAACAGTTGCAAGGGTGCCTATATATAGCAAATGAGCCCTATTTACAGTGACTCCAGAGAAGAAACATAATTAATCTTATATTAAAAGAGAAAAGTGAATTAATTTTCAAATATCAAAACAGTTCATAATCAGTGCTTTTCAATGAAATACTTATCTAAAAGAAATGGGGTTTTTTTGTTTGTTTGTTTTTTGCAGTAGCCCCATTTCTGTTCCTTTTTTGGAATTCTTGCCTTATTTTAATTAAGAAGTTATTAGGAAAGAGATTTGAGGTTGTTAATGCTGAACATACAGAAACAAAGCTGGGCTCTTTGTTGTCCAAACTTTGCCTCTCAGTGTACTACATCCCCTTTCCATCGGTTCACTGAACAGGCATAAAAAGCCTCCACTTTATCAATGAAATATCTTCATCGTTCCTGGCAAGAACTCCATGAGATTCAGGAAGGGGTGTCAAAGCCTCCCCTTCCCCCAGTGATTTAGGGTGCTCTTTGCTTTTTCACCCTCTCTTGTTCCTGGAGGCTATCAAGATATACAACAACCAACATGCTCAGAAAGTGTGAAATTCATTCTTGTTGACCTTTCTGTTGTATTATTAAAAGGTTTCCTGGCTACTTGTTTCAGGGGAGGGTTGAGTCTTATTATTTCAATAACTGCTGGGACTGGGTAGAACATATCAGAGTTTGTGTGAGCCATTGCTAGTAATAGTCACAGATTTTACCATCTCACTTAGGGCCCCATGAATGCTGGTGCTTCTGGATATTCCACTGCAGATACTGGCTATATGTACTTCAAGTCATTACTGACTCTTAACTAGGTTTCAGAAGTGGCTTGCCATTGCCTTCTTCTGAGGGCTGAGAGGCAGTGGTTAGCCCAAGGTTATCCAGCTGGTTTTGTGCCTAAAATGAAACCAGAACTCGTGGTCTCCTAGTTTCTAGCCCAATGCCTAAACTGGCTCTTTACTGCTATATGAACATAACTTTAAAATCATTGTGTTTGCCTGTATAATGTATGAGAACACCTGATTGGCCAGGTACTATGTATGAATATTATATGCTCTGCTCTGCTCCACTGCATTCCATTGTATTCTGTTCTCTAGCTAGCATGCAGTAGTTCTGTCCTAGCCATGATATTAGTCCCTTTCACCCTTGACATTCTGCTTGAGGCATCAAAGTGGTTTATGAAACCTTAATAAGTGATGACCTGCATGAAAATCAGTATTACAGCATTGGATACATAAGCATTGAGCAGATCAAACTTCCTGTTTGTCTTAGAAATGTCCAATTTGTATTATGTTTTGATTCCAAGTATTAGGAAGTAATATTTCTTAAAAATATTATAAGTAATATTTCTTAAATATTTGTGGTCACACAAACTTTACTCAGCCCCAATTTCTGCAGACTTATTATTGGATCAATAAGTAGCTGCATGGATAAATGATCCCATGCAAAATCAAGGATAAAAGCAGTGCTTGTTGCTTGGCTTCACTCCTTCCAAAGTCAGTATGTAGTATTAGAAGTCAGCAGACTAGTCAGACTGCAAAGTCTTTATCTCCTGGCAATGAGGAACAGTTGTATTAATACAGGCAGCTGTCCGGGTCTCAGAAAGCCTCCTATCATTCATTCAGTGCTGCTGCAAACTGTAAAAGTGAGTGATTTCAGAATAGCAGGGACACTGTGACCCTGGAGGTTATATCCATATACTTCAAATCTCTCTTCTTACTAAGCTTAAATCAGCAGAGTCAAATTATAGGATAAAGAGAAGTTGTGCTCATCTTGAGAAATCTTACGCAGGCTGCAATGTGTGCATCCCATATATGTGGATATCACACCTTTCACCTGCTCTGAGCACAAGTGGGATTGCATATACTCTGCTGAAATTTTTCTATTGCACAAACTTAGTTCTTGTTTTCCTCTCACCTGACAATCAGGTGGTAAAAAACAGCCTAGGTCTTCCTTTTTGTTTTCCCTGCATTATTTAAATTACATGCGTCCTCATTTTTCCTTACAATTCAAGGCTAGCAACAAGAAGGTGACACGTGAAATAAAAAGTTTGTTTCAAAGTAAGTAATAGCTGAACAGCCACGAAAACAGCTTAGTATTCAGCAAAAAACATTTCAATGTACAATGTGTTTAAGGTGTTAAAACTACACATGCTGTAACTGCTTTTCAAAACAATGTTTTAATTCTTGGTATTATAAAGTTTCACAATATTTATTCACACTTCAAAGAGTTTCATATGTGTTTTATAGTGCTTTTTTCTTGGACTAAACAAACTGAAAAAAATTCCCTATTTTATTTACCAACATCTTTGATTTCTGTTCACTAAGTATTGTTCACCAAGTATTGTTTTATTCTTCTTCCTTGTGTTTTCCCTGCTCCAAGAATAGAGAAGCGCTACTAAGCATTATCTAACAGCCTCAGTAAATCAGTAACTCAGCTCGTGAGACTAACATATCTTCCTCTGCAAATTATTTCTACTTTTAAGATGCAGAAGGAAGATAAAATTCCTGCCTTTGGAAACTACTATGCACATTTTTCTATACTTTCAAGCTCTTGGAATGTTGCTAGATATGAAGTAATAAACACTCACAAGATTTTGGTGTTCAAAATCTCATAAAATTTTCAACAGAAACAAAATGTCATGGTAATTATGATCTCACAAAACACTAATTTTTATTAAAGTTTTGAATCCTGCCATGATGATTACACTTTCTCATGTACTGCTCTTCAAAAGCTTTTGATGATGTCTTGGTCCTCACAATCAGAAAAGGTTAGGAATTATTGAATTATTGCATACCACTGTGGTGAGTGACATACTTTAAAAAAAAACATTTTTGATGAACTTTGGTGACAGAAACAGCTTTTTGTTACATCCCAGCCATCCAGCTATTATCCTTTTGCAAGTATTCAAGACTATATGACAGGAATGTTGTCACTGCTTGTTCATTCTTAGACACTTTAAAAATAATTGCCTTCTACCACTTTTTCTACTTATGTGTAATTCATTGACTGAAGGCAAAGTCACTCTACTGGAATTTACTAAAGCTAGAGGTACTGTTTTGTTCCTTTTTTCTCGTCCCTTCTCGTTTTGTTCCTGATCATATCTGAAAATTTTTCTGTAAGTCATTGGCAAAAAAAAATACATCAACTCGTGAAACTGTTGGACTTGAGTATAGGTAGTCCTTGAGCCCAAAATTTTTGTTGGTAAATGAGACAGTATGGTAGTTAAGTGAATTTTGCCACAATTTTACAACTTTCCTTGCCACTATTGTTAAGTGAATTACTGCAGTTGCTAAGTTAGTAACACGGTTGTTAAGTGAATCTGCCTCCCCCATTGATTTTGCTTGTCAGAAAGTAGCAAAAGGGGGTCACATGATCCTGGGACACGGCAACTGTCATAAATACATGTCAGTTTTCAAGAGTCTGAATTTTGATCACGTGACCAGGGGGATGCTTCAATGGTCATAAGTGTGAAAAATGGTCATAAGTCATTTTTTTCAAAGCTGTTGTAACACTGAATGGTCACTAAACAATGGCTGTAAGTCAAGGACTACTTGTAATTATGTCATTATTTCTGCAGAGCCAGATCACCTTGCAGGCAAAGGATTTCATTCACTTTTGTCATTGTATATAGAATAGAGCTGGAAGGGACCTTGGAGGTCTTTTAGTCCACCCCCACCCCCCCCCGCTTAAGCAGGAGAATCTATGCCATCTCAGACAAGTGACTGTCTAGTCTCTTCTTAAAAACCTCCAGTGACGGAGCGCCCACGATTTCTGGAGGCAAGCTGTTCCACTGGATAATTGTCCTCACTGTCAGGAAGTTTCTCCTTAATTTCAGATTGCTTCTCTCTTTGATCAGTTTCCAACCATTGTTTCTCATCCTTCCCTCTGGTGCTTTGGTGAATAATGTGACCCCCTCTTCTTGGTGGCAGCCCCTCAAATACTGGAATACTGCTATCATGCCTCCCCTATCTCTTTTTTTGTTTAGACTAGCCAAACCCAAGCCCTGCAACCTGTTCTTCGTATGTTTTAGTCTCCAGGCCTTTGATCATCTTAGTTGCTGTCCTCTGAATTTTTCCCAAACTCTTAACATCTTTTTTGTGATATGGTGACCAAAATTAGTTGCAGTATTCCAGGTGTGGTCTTACTAGGGTTTTATAAAGCGATACTAATACTTCATGTGATCTTGATTCTATGCCTCTGTTTATACAACCCAGGATTGTATTAGCTTTTTTGGCTGCTGCTGCACACTGCTGGCTCGTAGTCAAGTGATTGTCCACTAGGACTCCAAGGTACATTGTACCTTACCCTCCCTTTCACCTTGTCTTCCATTATCTTCTCTTCAAAATTGGACTGATTGCTCTTGTACTTTGAGAGCTGGCATCCTGTTGCATGCCAAAATGTGTTCTGTGCTCAACTAATTTATCTAAGTATAAAGACTATGAAAATATGAATAGAAGTAGGCAGAATTCCTCTTAATTTCCAAGTGATTAAGTTTTGCAGATGTCCTCACTTTGCAATTGGAAGAAAAGACTTAATGGCATTCCCAAGAATTTCTTCTAGTATATTGGTCTCATCCAGAAGTCTGCATCTTTTCTTTTTCAACATATATTCAACAACAGATTACTGTACCATGAAAACTGGTCAAAGACTTTATCATAAAACTGAAAGGCTGTTAGAGGGGATACTGTACTCTGGATGTCCCAGTCTGATATCACACATGGAGTCTATCACTTGACTAGGCAAAATAAGTTGATCTCTTCTAATATGCTGGCTCTTGCTTATCTCTACTTTTTGTAAAAGTATAAGAGTAGTGCTGATAAAAGAAGAAGGGCCTGTTTAACAATACCTAAGGAGGCCAAAGTATTTTCTCCACAAGGAAATCTGGGATCCTATTTAATCAGATAATATGTTATTACCTTAGTTAGAATGAATGTATTGATTTTATTGGAAATATTTTTTGTCTGGTAATTGCCATTATTTAATCCTCTTGCTTTCTACTTTCTTTCTTTCTTTCTTTCTTTCTTTCTTTCTTTCTTTCTTTCTTTCTTTCTTTCTTTCTTTCTTTCTTTCTTTCTTTCTTTCTTCTTTACCTTAGTTAGAATGAATGTATTGATATATTGGAAATATTTTTTGTCTGGTAGTTGCCATTATGTAATCCTCTTGCTTTCTACTTTCTCTCTCTCTCTCTCTCTTTCTCTCTTTCTTTCTCTCTTTGTGTTTGTGTTTGTGTGTACAGAAAACATACACAAAAGTACAAACTTTTGGCTCTCTTACTTACTTCCTTTAAAGCAGGGATGTCAAACTGCTGGCCCGTGGGCCGGATGCATCATAGTGAAACCGTGCCCACCCCATTGCCGGCAAAGGAAAAAAAATTGTGTCACGTGACGTTGCGAGTTTGACACCCCTGCTTTAAAGGGTAGGTACCTCTGGTATCTTAAGGATTGCTACCTTTGGTATCTTAAGGATTTCCACAGGCACTGTTAAGTTCTGCAACTCTGGTTTTGGGCTAGGGATGTCCAAAGCACCTTTCCTTTTTTCTGTGGGGCTTTCCTCCCCCTAAATCTAGGCTGAAGAAGATGCTTAGCCGAATAGCTAAGAATCCCCCAGCTGGACAAGTAGGATATATTAGGGAGGCTCAGCTTAACTAGTGGTAGCTTACTGAAATTATTTTCAACTGAAGTCCTTGGAAGAAGGAATATCCAACTACAGATAATGTAAATCACCCCAATTCAGTCCACAATAGTCTCATGCCCACTGGCTTTCCATAAGGTGATTAAAGATGATTAAAGATTAAAGATTCAAAGGATACTTTGAATCAAGCTCAGATGGTTACTACAGAGATTCTTCTGTGTTGTTTTCTTGGCAACAGTATGTTGTTTCATAGAGCCTCTTTCTGATATAAAACTTTTCAGTCTATTCTATAGCCTTAAGAATTTCTGGGTACTCCTTTCCATCCAAATTCTAACCAGATTTGACTTTGCTTAGCCTTTTTTAGGATTAATCAAGATCAGCCAGACATTACCACCTCATATGACCATGTCTGAGTAGGATATAGGTATTTGTACACAAGTACAAAGAAGTGTCAAGAATGTAGAATAACACCGGAAAAATGAGGTAGAGCAAACAAGTAACTACAAATAGGCATATAAATTGTGGCTCAGATATGCATAATAATTCATTCAGAGTTGTCTGATTTAATAAGATTAGACTCAAATCATTTATTTTAGCCTGTTTAAATTTCCTGTTGCTTGACTTCTTCAGCTAAGCTTTCACAGACCCTGTTTTAGACACTTGTGAGATCTTGTTTCCTTTTTTTTTTTTTTGATGAAAGAATACTGAGATGAAGAATCTGGACAACAAGGAAATAGTTGTTTTCATCAAGGCAAGAACAGCCAGTATCTATTTTTCCTTTTGCTCAATTGTTGTTAATGATTTATTTTCACCATAAATCCTCCCTGAACCTTTCCACAGGCTAAATATGTTTGATCTTCATGAAATCTACAGGTCATTGTTATTACCACCTTATAACCCTCAAGAACCCAAATAAATAAAAGACAACTGTAGAACTGTGGAAAGGTTAGTCATGAGTCAAGAGGCAAAGAAACAAGAGTTTCATTTTACTGATGATAATGTTTTGTGTTCTATTTGATATATGTCAGTCTTCTCATACTGTGTTTCTCATCCTCAACTACTTAAGAATCTGGACTTCAACTCCCAGAATTCCCCAGCGCAACATGTCATTCTCATCCTCAACAACTTTAAAAGGTGTGGACTTCAACTTCCACACTGGCTAGGGAATCTAGGAGATGAAGTCTACACAAATTGAGAAACATTGTAGTAATATATGATTGAACAAGACCCTTCAAGCATCTGTAGCAAAATCATTATGTTCATTAATTGCTCACTGCCTTCCTCATTTTATCTCTTTTAATTAAAATTAAAGTCACTCTCATATTAACCGCTTTCATCCAGAATCCGTGCTTTTTCAATTTTCAGCTGGGTCTCATACGTAAGAGACTTCATATGCGCACACACATATACAGGTTAAAAATGATTAGGGGGCTGGAGGCTAAAACATACAAAGAATGATTAAAGGAATTGGGTATGGTCTAGTCCAGTGATGGCAAGCCTTTTAGAGACTGAGTGCCCAACCCTCCCACCTTCATCCCCACTGCGCCCTGCCCGCTGGGCCACCCACCACCTCCATGGCCCGTCACAGATCACACAGGCAGCCGTCCACCCGTGCCCCGCAGCATCATCTGCATGTGATGGGGCGCAAGGGTGAAGTCTTGTCCCCGCTGTTCTGCTACCATGTCCTTGGCTGCACTACTTTGTATGGGCTGCGCTTGGGGGTGACTCTCCTCCAGGGGCTTCTGGTGAGGAGGGGGCTGTGGGAGGAGGCAGGGCTGGGAAGACGGTGTATGTGCTCACAGAGACGACTCCAAGTGCTGCCTCTGGCACGTGTGCCATAGGTTCGCCACCACTGGTCTAGTCTAATGAAAAAAAAGACTAGGGGATGACATGATAGCAGTGTTACAATATTTGAGGGGCTCCTATAAAAATCAAACTGTTTTCCAAAGCAGCAAAAGGAAAGGCAAGAAACAATGGATGGAAACTAATCCAGGAGAGAAGCAACCTAGAACTAAGGAGAAATTTCCTAATAGTGAAAGCAATCAACCAATGGAATAGCTTGTCTTCAGAAGTTATGGATGCTCCATCACTGGAGGCTTTCAAAAAGAGACTGGACAACCATTTGTCTTAAATGGTATAGAGTCTCCTGCTTGAGCAGGGGGTTGGACTAGAAGAACTCCAAGATCCCTTCCAAGTCTATTATTCTATGTTCTATTATGCCTTATGTTAGCTAACTGAAAATAATGAAATAACAGGTTGGTCTGGTTTATCTTGCTTCAGTATGCTTGCTATTTTATTGCTATAATAGAGAGTTTTCTTTTAATCTTCCATTTTTTTTCTCTTTTTTTAAAAAAATATTTTATTAATTTTTTACAATACCAACCCTTAGTACCTAGTGTACAGCATGTTGTCTTGGTTCATATATTTTGAAAAAAAAACAATCAATAGTAGTTAATTAACAGTCAATAATAATTACTTTTTGTAATTCCATAATTAGTATATTAATTAATAGTATATTTTTTGATCTTCCCTTCTCCCAATAGCATTTTACTTCTTCAGCCTATTAAGAATGATATTTGTTTTAGGCTGAAGAAGAAGAATACTAATCTTCCATTTTCTTAATCCACATTCTGGTTTGGCTCTTTAACTTTCTAGAGCAGAAGTTTCAAGAACTCTTAAAATGTTCTCCCTAATCACTGATCCTGTCCAGAGGTGATGACTTTATCATGAAGCATTGTGGTGTGGATTTTACTAGTTTGAAGGCTAGCAAAGAGTTATGGGGTGAGAGCAAGAGAGGTGAAAAAAACCAACGGAGGCAGCAAGTTGGACTTTTGCAAAAAATCTAAGGTGGCAGTATATTTTCCATTAAAAACAGAGTCTCCATGAGCTGGCAGATTTGGCCATCTAAGAATGTTTATTTGCTTCTTCCTCCTTCTGATTCTCCCAACTAAAATAATATTATAAGGGTAAGGAGCTATGCATACCAAAGGATTTAAAAAGAACACATACAATGCAAAATTCAATAATTACCATTATGCAGAGCTTCAGATCAGATTCCAGAAAGATGCTTTGGAGTGAAAAAGTAGCACAGGTATACTTCTCTTAAAGCAGCTGGGTCTTTTAAGAAATAGCTGCATTGGGAAATAGAAGGCAGGTGCTCTGTCTGCACCCCTGCATCCTTCAAAGAACTTTGTATCAAATCCAGCATGCTGCACCGGCCTAACAATAATGTCTCCACTCCTTTCTACTACAAATATTTTATAATGAAAACACAGTGGTTACATTCAAATTATTTTACCTGATCTAATCAAATAAATTTTGCAAAACAATGAATTTATGTTAGCTGAATTAAGTCAGCTGCATAAAGCAAAGACAAAATATGTTAAGAAAAAAGTACATTTTGGATCTTGGGAAACATAAAAGTAAGGGCATAATTTGGAATAATAATTTAGAAAATTTGGAATAATCTGATGCCCCCATGGTCACATGGCTGTATTTTGGACACTTGGCAGCTGGCCTGCAGTTACAGCCATTTGCAGTGTCCTGCAGTCATGACCATAATTTATGACTTTTTTGTTGGAAATCAGTGTTTATTATCACAACCTCCACCCACAAGAAACCAGACCACGTCTTGACAACAACAGCCATCCAGCCATCCAAACAAACCGAAAGCAGACCTGAAACCTGACCATGATTCAGCAGCAACCAAATGAACAAATACCATTTGCATCACACAGATGATACTTAAACACCAAGGGCTATGACTCAGCAACCACAAACAGCCAATCAAACAGCCGGAAACCAGACCATGACTCAGAAACATCTGGACAAATAACACCCACACCAATTTACATCATACAAAAAGGTATTTAAAGGCCAGTGCTCTGATAGGCGAGCACAATTCAAAGTGCACTGAAGATGTCCCCCCCCCCCGAATGGAGACAAAACATTTGCAGCCAAATCAGCTAACAACCACAGTGTTAGCTTAACCACCACCACAAAAAAATGACATAAAATTATGCCAACCATGTGATGACTCACTCAATGACCAGGACAATTTATGACCATAATTCTGGGCTCAATTATGATCGTACATTGAGGACTACCTGACTCCCACTCCCACATCTCTGTTCCAGATCCCAAATTTTCCCTTTTCAAAGTTGCACTTTGTTTCAGGTTTTGTAGGCTATTGTAATACACCTCTGAATATAATTATAGACCGTTTGGTAAGCTGCCTGCAAACATATAATTCAGAATCAAATAGCTTACAAATAGTCCCAGTTAAAAACTTAGCAACAGACAGTAGAAACTGGAACGAGGGAACTGCAGACCAAAATCCAGCAGGGATGATGCAGAAACAATTTGTCAGACATCATCATGCTTATTTCTTGCTTCGGAAGGTTGCATTTATTTATTTAGCACATGCATATAGCATGCTGGATGGTTTGCAACAACAGCTTGTTTTTGGAACACTTTGTTCAGACTTATTTTGTCAGTGTTGAAACTTCCTTTTCTTTAAGCCATATGGATTTATTATCAAGACCATCATATTTTTCTTGTTTTTCTTCCTTATTATAACAACTTGTTCATTGTAGAATTCAACACAAGTTGCCCTGGAGTTGAATTCCACTCCTAGAGAATACATGGATAGCATGGGTTACAGTGACCTAGTTTTGGCATAGGGAATACGCATGGGAATTTGGCAGATGTGATGAGAAGCAAAACCAGAATTGGGACTGTGCTGACTCTCTGGCCATCCGATGTGGAGTCTACATTGATTCCGTTAGTCAATGTGGTTTTGTTTTATCTTGTTTTCCTCCTTGATGTGATCCTGCTTTGACAGGAGCTATAATAAGGCATTGGCAAACTTGTTTTGCACTGTTGCCAAGCAAAGGGCATTGCTATATCTACATAATCCCCAAGAGATAAACTCAATTTGAGAGCATCTTCACCTAAGAGTCCTAGAATGTGTGATTAATTATAGGTAAGCAGAGAATTCAGAAAGAATGATAACCCTGCTAATCATATACAAGACTTGGTACTTTTTTCATAAAAGAAAGAGTAGTGACACACTTGAACACTTAACCAATCTGAGAAGGTCCATAACATGCTATTGCCAAGGTTCACTTTTATCACATCTTCCTGATCCAGATAGATATGAATAAGAAATGCAGCATATACACGGAACTTAGGATGTGAGAAAATTGCCCCACTTGGACAGATATGGTACATGAAAAAGCGCAGACAAGCCCTGTACAGTAGATGCTTGAAATTCACTATTTCCATTAAGCAGTTATCAGTGCTTCTCTCTCTTGCTGAACATATTGGAAACCTTTAAGCTGACAGCCCAAATCTACTTTTGCAAGTATGAAATGAGGAGCAATATCACAAAAATGAGTTCATACCTTTCACATTTTCTCTTCCCTGTTTTTCATGCCACACCTCTTTCCCTTCCCGGCTTACCTCCTCTTCCATTGGCATCTTAATTGATCTCATTGTTCAGCCCCCCCCCCCAGTCCAGAGACTCCAGCTGTGTTTAAACAGAACAAAATCCCTTTCAATTTCCCCTACCATTTAAAAGAAAATTGAATTCTTTATCTGCGGTTAGAGAGGAAAACCTGCAAATGTGTGGAATGGTAAATTGTTAAATAATCAGAGAAGGAGAAAGAGATTCCAAATTGTCCGGAAACCTAAATACAAAGAGGTTGGGTTTTTTTTGTTTGTTTGTTTTGTTTTGTTCTGCCTGAGCTATTTGCTCCTTTTAAATATTCCTATCAATTCATCTCTGAAAAGGAAGTGAAGAGAAAGAATGGAAGAATTACTAGGTAGCATAGTGACAGATCTGAAGTTCTTGTCTGTCTGTCAAAATGCAATACTCTTAATTATGAAAAGCTGTGGGTCAAGATACAAAGAGATTTGAAAAATTGGGAGAAGTTGCAATTATCTCTTTTGGGAAGAATTGCGGTGATTAAAATGAATGTTCTGCCAAAGTTTCTCTTTCTATTTCAAATGATACCTATCTTAAAGAACGAGGTTAATTTAAATGAATGGCAGAAAGGTATCAACAAATTTATTTGGGCAGGGAAAAAGCCAAGAGTAAAATTTAAAATTATGCAAGATACTCGTGAGAGAAGTGGACTCAAGGTACCGAACTTGAAACTGTATTATGATGCTGTGGTTTTAACATTACTTAGTGATTGGGTTAATTTAACAAATGCAGAAATACTCCTCTTGGAGGGTTGGGATTTACTTTTTGGATGGCATGCCTATTTAATTTTTAATAAAAAGGTTGATAGGGCTTTTAAATCTCATATTATAAGGATTTCTTTACTTCGGGTTTGGAGGAAATATTATATAAGTGATTCTAAAATTCCATTATGGGCTATGCGATGGCATGCGATAGAGGGGATAAGGAGAGGAGTTAAGATGGATAGTGTTTCTTACGCACAATTACTTAGATGGGATGGTAAAAATTGGCAGTTAAAATCTTTGGAAAATTTAGCACAAGAAAATATTATATATTCATGGTTTCAGTATAGACAAATTGTGGATAGGTGGAAGGTAGATTGTAATGTGGGTTTGCTTAGAGAAGATGAGAAATTTTTTTAAACAAGTAAAAGATCAAAGACGAACTCACATTAAGAGAATTTATGGGGTGTTAATAGAATTGGATTCAGAAGCAGAATTAGTTAAAGAATGTATGATTAAATGGGCACAAAATTTTGGTGAACCAGTTTTATTAGATACTTGGGAAACTATTTGGGTGAGAAATGTTAAATTTACACAAGCCCAGAATTTAAGGGAGAATTTTTATAAAATGTTTTACAGATGGCACCTTGATCCACAAAAAATGTCTCGTATGTATCCTGACTTACAGCCTAAATGTTGGAGATGTGGATGTTTGGATGCTACTTATTATCATATTTGGTGGTCGTGTAAAAATATAAAAGCCTTTTGGATTAAGATATGGTGGAATATTCAAAGAATTTTTAGAAGGAGGGTAAAATTTACCCCACAATTGTTTTTGTTAGGTATCATTATTGATTGTGATACTAAGGAGATTACACTGATGTTAAATTTAATTACAGCCGCAAGGTTGTTAGTAGGGCAATGTTGGAAGAAGGAATCTTTGCCTACTTTGCAAGAGTGGTTTCTTAAAGTTTCTTATTTGGCGGAAATGGCAAAGATTTCGGCTTTTTTGAAGGATCAATCGCAAGAGAAGTATGTTGTGGTATGGAAAAAATGGATAGATTTTATACAATATAAGTTAGATATAAAAATATTATTTAGTTTTTTAACAATTTATATTCAAAATGGAATATTTTGGGTTTTTTTTTCTTTTTTTGTTCTTCTTTTTTCCCTTTTCTCATTCTTTTCTTTTCTAAACATTTATCTTCTGTATTCATGTTTTTTTTTATATATATATATTATTGTTAATCATTTTATAATATTTCTAATTAATGTATTTAGATTTTTAACTAATGTTAGATTTATTTATGGTTTATATCTTTTTTTTAAGATTTTTTGATGAAATTCTAATTAAGCCTATATCCAGCTCTGGGAAGGTCGGGGGAGGGAATGGGAGGGTTGGGAAGGTTGGGGGGAAGATAGTTTTGTTTTTGTTTTTGTAAAATGTCAAAAATTTAATAAAAATTATCTTGAAAAAAAAATGCAATACTCTTTGCTTCTGTTTATCTCCTTAATCTAAACATCAATCTGTAAAAACCCAAACAAAGCAGAATAGGAAGTGCGACAGCACCAGGACTAAATAGAGAAAGAAAGGAAGGGAGAGAGAGAGAGACCCTACAGCTTTCACAACAGCTTATGGGTCCTGATGGAGCTGTCAGCATAAATGCACTCTTTCAGAGAATGGAATAACATAAGCAAAAAAAGTGAATGAGAGAAACCAGTAGTAATACATTTATAGCACTTCAAATTATATTCTTTAGAGAACAAATAAATGATTAATCTTTTGGCATTGTGATTTTTCTTCCGTCTCTTTCCAACCCCAATTTATTTTTCTGCTTTGCTAGCACTTTGAAGACAACTGTATATTGGGGAAAGTTTTAGTTTAAGTTTAAGGTGAGTCATCCATCCATTATGATTGGTGAGAGCAAAATAAAGATATTAGGCCAAAATACTTTGTATTATTTCTCGAACTTACCCCTGAAAAAGTGGAAGTTTTTTTTAAAAAAAAAGCTGGGATATTTATTATTTGACACCTAATTTTATTATTGACACCTAATTTTATTATTTGACATCTAATAAGGTGTGGCTTTTTGAGATCAGCCAGTAATACCTACAGGTAGTCCTTGACTTATGATTACGATTGGGACTGGATAATTCATCATTAAGCTATGTATCACATGACCATAGGGAGATAGTGCCCTGTATTGATTCCTTTCATAAATCAGTTCCACCTTGCCTTGCATTAATTTGTAAACTTTAAAATTGTTTTTAAAACATTCTTAATATATAGTATACAGTTAGCAAAACCTTAGAAAAGTAAAAAAGAAAAAGGGAAATTCTATCATATATATTGTATTTACAGAATACAGAATAACAGAGTTGGAAGAGACCTTGGAGGTCTACTAGTCCAACCCCCTGCTCAAACAGAAGATCCTATACCATTTTGGACAAATGGCTGTCCAGTCTCTCCAGTGATGGAGCACCCACAACTTCTGGAGGCAAGCCATTCCACTGGTTAATTGTTCTCACTGTCAGGAAATCTCTCCTTAGTTTTAGGTTGGATGTCTCCTTGATAAGTTTCCATCTGTTACTTCTTGGCCTGCCTTCAATTCCTTTGGAGAACAGGTTGTCTCCCTGTTGCTTCTGTTGAGCCAGGTACTACCTATTCTATACCTGTGCATTTGATTTTTCTTGCCTAAGTGTAGAACCTTATTTTTCTTGCAATTGATTTGCATTTTGTTGGATAGGTCAAATCTGTCAAGATCTTTCTGGATCTGAAACCTATCTTCTAAAACGTTGGCTATTCCCCCCCTAGTTTGCTGTCATCTGAAAATATGATGAGTTCCTCTTCTGTCCACTCACCTAAATAATTTATGAAGCTGTTGAAGAGTACAGGGCCTAAGGCAGAATCTTAGGGTACCCCAATGCATACTTCCCTCTATGTAGATATAGTTCCATTGAGGGCTACACATTGAGAATGGTTGGTTAGCCAGTTCTGAACCCATCTGGTGGTGATGCTCTCTAACCCACATTTTTCTATCTTACCAAAAAGTAAGTTGTGATCTACTTTGTCAAATACCTTGCCAAAGTCCAAGCGTACTATGTTCACAGCATTTTGCTGGTCCACTAATTTAGTCAATTTATCAGTACCCAACTGGTTTACTACTAAATACTAGTACAATATAATCTATACAAAATGTTACTGGAAAGTATCACAAATGCCTTTAAAGATTTTATAAACATAGGAGTCTGGACCTATTTCTTCAAATGTCTGTTTCTAAATATATTTTACTATGCTTTTCTAAATGCATTTTGGTACATTTGTTGGACAAAGAACTTTCATCTCAACATTTGTAATGAATTAAGTAGATAAGTGAACCACATGTTCATTAAGTGAATCCAGCTTCCCCTACTGACTTGTCAGAGGTCAACTGGGTATGTCGTGAAGTAATCACAAGACCATAAGACACTGCAGCCATCATAAATAAATGCTGGTTGCCCAGCACCTGAATGTTGATCACTTGATCATGGGGATGCTGCAATGGTTGTAAGTACAGGAATCTGTCATAAGTAACATTTTTCAGTGCCATTGTAACCACTTGCTAAAAAATGGTTGTAAGTCAAGAACTCCCTATATTGGCTCCCTTGATTGCTAGGGAATAGTTGCCTAATAGTCAAAGTTACACAGACAGTTCAGCATTTTTGATGTAGCAAAGAAGATAAAAAATAGACCATGATTATATGGAAAAACATTTCACATAAGCATTTCAGAATTCATGGGGGTGATTTATGTTTTCTTCTTTAGACTATGATCTTAATTTCTTCCATCTTGCTATATTGAAAAATTCATTACAGACCTAACAGGAAAGTGCCTGAGAGATCAGCAAACTAATGTTTGGTTATTTGATCTATCAGATATGCCATTTGCTATTTAAACAGACAAGAGAAAGAGAATATAAATCAATATGGTTCATTAGTTGAGGACTTGCTAATGGTCTATCTGCAAAGCTCCAATAAAACCTGGAGAGGCAAGCATCTAAATTGTCCTGGTGTCACTTTGGGGCCTGGGAAGGTAAAACCACATGGGGAAAGTAATTTATTAGTATGGAACCACTTCCTTAACCACAATTCCTTTAGTAACAATCAGTATAATATAGCATTTGAAAAATTTGAGCAACAAATTGGCTATCTTGAATCACTCCATGTAAAATGAAGAGTCTGCCATCTTGTCAACTCCGTGAACTATGCTAGCAATGATGACAAGGAGGTCAACTGTTATAAAACACAATCACAAGAAGATGGGACTCCCCATTTTGAACACCTGAGAAGATATGGTAGAAAAAGTCTGTAATTCCCTTGGGGGGTTGATTGGCATTTTCTCCCTGGCGTTTTCTATAGAGTTAGCTAGTTGCTAGTTTCACTTACTTGTCTGTATCCATTGAGGTTCTGCAATCTTAGGCTTCTCAAGGGCCATTTTGACATTTTAACAGTATCGTCCCTTTTATTATTCCTTTCATTCCACTGTCCTCTGCTTCTTTTTTCCCTTCTGTTCTTTTCTCTAATCAATCGCCTTTATACACCACCTCTCTTAAGTTCTCTAGTAAGGATAGTCCAACTGTTCCTGATTGAAACTTGCAAAATCATTGAGAAATGAAAAAGAATAAGGCTGAAAATGGGAACAAAATGTAGTGCATTCTTCTCCTCTCAGTTTGCAATAATGTGTGAGTTCTTTATTCCTGATTTGAACACTTCAAAGGTTCAAAGCATGTGCTTGCTTTTGTGGCTTGTTAGGTTAAAGTATTAGAAAACAGCCTAATGATCAACATATCTGCTACTCATTAGGAAGATATGATTGTTGTAAATCAGTAAAAGTGTAACACACAAATGTAGCCAGCCTACCTTATGAGTTGGATTTGTTTATTTCTTTGTGAAAAGCTGCTTTGAGAAGGGATAGTTTGGATGGAAGAACAGTTTAAAACGTGAAGGCTCAGCTTTTGGTGAATTCAGAGAAATGACCACATTGCCTCCAGTTTAGAAGGAAACTTTCTGCCTTCAACTCTGACTAGTACCTCACTGGAACACTTCTTTTCATCTGATAAGATAATAGAGGCATAGTTTTGGGTGCTGGCATAAGTAATCATGTTTCAAAATAATACAACAGAGGTCAAAGCTTCTTCACCTGCTAAACATGCTGAAATATTTGATTCCAGTCTTTGAAGAAGAGAAATTTCCAACATTTACTGATCTGCTCATTTTGAGGATTCTGAATGTGTAAATCATGTGTAGGATTCTCTCTTATCATTGAGCTAATATGTATTTTAATGTTGATAATATTAGCAATAAATCTCAAGATGGTGAGCTATAGTATGGCATGGGACCAGCATTACTTTGCCATCCTAAGTGTGCCAAGTTCCCTTAACAGAGCAATAATTTTCCATTGCAGAGCATTTTCTCTGGGGATTAGCTCCTATATTGTGTAGAATCTCCATCTAGACTGGAGGGAGGAGTCAAGAGGGGCCCAGGTTTAGAGTCATTGCCCTGCAGCAACTGGCACAGGCCAGACCTCCCCCAGTATCCTTGAAGCCTTGCCATGCCATTTCCAAGGGAATACAGTCTGTCTGGTGAGATTCTTGTAATACGGATAGTCCTTAACTTATAACAGTTCGTTTAGTGACTGTTCAAAGTTACAACAGCGCAGAAAAATGTAACTTATGACCATTTTTCATAGTCACAGCCTTTGCAGCATCCTCATGATCATGTGATCAAAATTCAGATGCTTCACAACTGTCTCATATTGATGACCTTTGCTGTGTCCTAGGGTCATGTGATCATCTTTTTTGTCTTTCTGACAAGCAAAGTCAATGGAGAAACCAGATTCACTTAACAACCAGGTTACTAACTTATCAATTGCAGTGATTCACTTAACAGCTGTGGCAAGAAAAGTCATAAAATGGTATAAATGTCTCACTTAACAACAGAAATTTGAGGTTCAATTGTGGTCGTAAGTTGAGGACTACCTGTATAGTCAACTAGCAATAAACTACTATTGGGGCTCTTCACAAGCAGTTCTGGTTGTTTTTGCTTGGCATGTATGTCTTCAATATTGATGCGAATTGATGATTTATTTTTCTCAATAGTGCTATTAGATATATCGTTATTGCTGCCAGTTATCTTAGCCAGTTGGAATCAGCAAATCACCGGAAAGTATTTTTGCTTGCACGGTGCCATGCATTTCCATCATCTGTCTTGTACAGGAAGTATAAAAAGATTACTATTGACTGAAAGACTCTGCTCCTGTGGCTCAGGAGAGGTGGAGACCATTGGACACATCCTCCTTCGATGCTCTTTCTATAGAGATGTTTAAAAAAATTTTATCCTCCCAATAATCAATAGGTATCCTGGCCGTTCTGACACTACTTATCTCCAGTGGCTGCTTAAGGACAAACAGGCTGTGATTATGGCACAGGTGGCTAGATTCTGCGCAGCAGTACTGGGGATTCATCGGAAACATAAATTAAGATAAATATTTTAGATCTTGTTAATAACCCTTTTAAAATTAATTTTATTATATGTGTTCTCATCATTAGATCATACTCAGTGCAGTTTTCTATATGTATGTATAACTAGTCTACAATTGGATATTTTACTGTTTCTGGCCATATGGCTGTAATAAACTGATTTGATTTGATTTGATTTCTCAATTCACACCTTTTATTTCCCTATTCTGGATTCTTGACATGGTACAAATGAGCTACTCTATATTGACATTATGTAAAGTGTCATAGCTTCTATAAAATAAGAATGGCTATGCCAGAAAAACTAATTCACTGATCCCTTGTCCTATTACAACTATGTCTCCTTGATTTTCAGGAGCAACAATTGAGTTGTTCCTTTTGTCTTCTTTGCCATTTTAGAATTCATGCATGGTTTGTGCTTACTATGTAAGGATGATAGGATCTCTCCTTGGTGGAGTATTTTTGTGTAGGGTATTAGAAAGTAAATTGTTTCTTTTGAAGGCTACTCACCTAATTTTTCCCTCTTTCCTGAGCTGAGCTGTTGCCATTTTACTGATTGTTCTGCCACATGCCAGATCATTCAGGAGCACTACATCCTTCATTTTAAGGTGAGGGAAGGGGCCACAGAATAGATTTTATTCAATTATTAAGAAGAGGAATAATGGCAACTATAAGTAAGCATGCACTATATAATTGAAATACTGCATCCAGTTTTGGTCACCACATTATAAAAAACATGTTGAAACTCTCGAAAGAGTGCAGAGAAAAGCAACAAAGATGATTAGGGGGCTGGAGGCTAAAACGTGTGAAGAACAGTTGTGGGAATTGGTTCTGACTAGTCTAATGAAAAGAAGGGTTAGAGATGACATGATAGCAGTGTTCCAGTATCTAAGGGGCTGCCATACAGAAGAAGGGTTGACCTATTTTCCAAAGTTCCTGAAGGCAGGACAAGAAGCAATGGAGAGAACTAGCCTAGAACTAAGAAGGAATTTCCTGAGAGTGAGAACAATTAATCAGTGGAATAACTTGTCTCCAGATGTTGTGGGTGCTCCAACACTGGAAGTTTTTAAGAAAAAATTGGACAACCATTTATCTAAAATGGTGTAGAGCTTCTTGACTGAGTAGGGGGTTGGACCAGAAGACCTCCAAGGTCCATTCCAATTCTATTATTTTATTCTCAAACACACCACAGAGAAGATGGCTCTCTAGTTCTTCTGTTTATGGATGTAGATTCAGTAGAGATTCTATCTACAGAGATGTTATATTTATACAGATAATCCTTGACATGACAGCAGTTGCGACCACCATTTCCATTACTAAGCAAGGCAATTGTTAAGTGAATTGCACCCAATTTTGCAATCTCTTTTGCCACAATGGTTAAAAAAACCCCATCGCAGTTATTAAGTGGTTATTAAGCAAATCAGGCATCCTGACTGATTTTGCATTTTTTGGAAGCTGGCTGGGAAGGTTGGCTGAGTCACATGGCCCCAGGACACTGCAACTGTTATAAATATATGCTGGTTGCCAAATACCCAAATTTTGATCAGTGGATGCTCCAGTTTTGGTAACTGCAATAACTAGTTGTAAGTCACTTTTAAAGTGCCATCGTAACTTTGAATGGTCACTAAATAATGACTGTAAGTTGAGGATTACCTCATCTTACATTTTTTCCATTAATGCAGAAAATGTTAGCATAAATTAAGGAATTCTTAAATTTGCAGTTCTTAATTTATCAGGTGACATAAAATGACACGGTTCTCTTCTACAGCCTCTAGGGAAGACTTGGACCAATACCAACGTTCACTATTAAGTATATTATTGTTTCTAAGTGGCATGTAAGACAGTTTCTATATCATTCTACATGAAATTGCATTCAGATAAAATTTATTGTCAATCTAATTTACAGTGTAGGACAGGAGCCTTGAATTCCAGAGAGGGGTAAAATAATCCTTTCTTTAGCCATGCTTGACCCTAATGCTAACATTTGCATATACCCTGTGTTTGCTCCTATATCTCTGTTCCATTACTTATCACACAGAAGATCACATTGTGGCTGGCAACCAGTACGTAGCAATGAGAATCATGGCCAGTCACTCTGATGCCTTGACAGGTTTTTGACAGTCGGTAATTGCTTTCCTGCGACAGCTCTTTTGAGCAGAGTGTTTCTGGCCAAAGCAATTTGCTTCCCAATACTTTTATTCCTTGGTTTTTAAATAAAGCCAAAACTTCAGCCAGAAGAAAATAAACAAGAAGCCCCTTGATTTAGCTAAACTGGTGTTATTTGTTTTGCAAGGACATCCTTACCCTGTAGATAATAGCACATTAAAAGAAGAATTTTTCTTTTGTTATAGTCCCTATGAATCATTTTCTCCCAGTCTTTGCTATCCCAATTTATATGTCATGTGTGTTCTCAATTGTTATTGAATGTTTTGATTTTTATTATTGTTTATTTTATTACTTGCCAGGAAACATTTTCCCCAAGATGTCAAAAAGGCAGTATATTATCACTGTAATGTTAGATAATAATATAATAGTGTAATATATTATATTTATACTTTTTAAGAGGAATAGTAGTAATATAGGGTGAGTCTGAAGTAATTGTCCTTTGTCCACAACATTGAGCAAATATCTGAACCCAGTTTGTTCTGATGAAAGTCTGCCTTTATAATATATCGATACATTACATTTCTAAACCAAGAATCCACCTTTAATCTAAAAGTAGACTCAGCATTTAGATCTAGGTTTTTAAGACAATTAGGGCTAAGAAAAGTCCCTGCAAATTGGTGAAGTTCTAAGAAATGTGCAGGTAGGCTGGTGGTTCTTGGAACTGTTGAAAGGACTTTGTTGTAGATTAGACGTCAACAAGCTACTAACATCTTTACCCTGGGGAACTCACACCATGCATATATGGACTCCCCAAAATCCACAAAGAGGGAACGCCACTCAGACCAATTGTTAGCAGCATCAACTCTGTCACCTACAACATTGCAAAATATCTAGCTACCATATTAGCGCTTCTAGTTGGCAACACCACTCATCACACCAATAATTCACACGACTTTGCTAGCAAGGTTTGGAAAATAAAACTGGAGGTGGATGAGACCATGGTTTCCTATAATGTGACTTCACTCTTCACTTGCATTCCAACAACTGAAGCTGTCACGGTAGTGAAAAAACGTCTACTACAAGACAACACCCTAGGTTACAGAATCAATCTCAGCCCAGACACATATGTGCCAAGCTGGACCTCTGCCTGATCACTACCTATTTTAAATACAGTGAAGGTTTCTACAGCTGCACCATGGGCTCACCTGTGTCCCCCATTATGACCAATCTCTACATGGAAGAGGTAGAAACCAAAGCGCTAAACTCCTTCACAGGAATTCCACCCACTCACTGGTATAGGTATATGGACGATACTTGGGTCGAGATTAAAACACAGGAATTGGAAGTATTCACCAAACATATCAACATGGTGGACACATACATCAGATTCACACGTGAAGATGTTAAAGAAAATAGTCTAGCCTTCCTGGATTGTGCTGTATGCATTAAAGAAGACAGAAGTCTTAACATTGAAATTTACAAAAGTCCCACAAACAGAGATCAATATTTACATTTTGATTCACACCACCCACTGGAGCACAATATGAGAATTATCAGAACCCTACACTACATAGCTGAAGGCCTGCCTACCAGCAAAGATGGAAAAGAAAAAGAACTAAAACACATCAAGGAAGCCTTCAGAACATGTGGCTATCCCAAGTGGGCCTTCATCAAATCTCAAAAAAGACCTAGCATGAGCTCCTTCATAACAGACAAAGAAAAAGAAAACAATAAACAAAGCAACGTAGTCATTCCATAGGTTGCAGGAATATCAGAAAAGTTCAGGAAGATCTTCAGCCAACACAACATACGTGCACACTTCAAACCCAAGAATACACTAAGGCAGAAGCTTGTCTACCCCAAGGATAAAACACCCAGACACAAACTGAGCAATGTGGTATATGCAGCACAGCGCAGTGAGCCATGTGGAGATCTGTACATTGGGGGGAAAAAACAACTTCATAAACATATGACACCGCATAGGAGAACAAACCCATCAAGACAAGAGTCAGCAGTCCATCTTCATTTAAAAGACAAAGGCCACTCTTTCGAAGACAACAAAGTCCACATTTTGGACAGAGAGGACCATTGGTTTGAAAGAATGGTCAAAGAGGCCATCTATGTCAAAACTGAACAGCCCTCTCTCAACAGAGGGGGAGGGATCGGACATCATCTATCTCCAATCTACAACAACAGTTCCAAGAAGGCTCCATACACATTTGCACCATTCAGGTGACTCTGAAGGTACAGATAAGCTTCCAGGTAGCTGTTGTGTCCTGAGCTTGCTGAAGCATTCAGCAGGCTCAGAAATGTTGCAAACGGTCCCGGGCAGACCAAAAGCTGCCCGGGACCAGACTGGCTATTGCCAGCGTTGTGCGCATGCACAAGACACGAAAACAGCCAGCTTCTTATTGGCTGACACTGTCCAGGTTCAGGACTCTATAAAAGGCCTGCATGCCTTTTGGTTCTTGCTTGGTTGTAAGGAGAAGGTCAATAAAGAAATTACTTGTTCATCATGTGTCTTCGGACTGTGTTCAGCAGGTCAGCGGTTCAAATCTCACCGGCTCAAGGTTGACTCAGCCTTCCATCCTTCTGGGGTAGGTAAAATGAGGACCCAGATTGTTGGGGGCAATGTAAATATATATATATATATACATTGCTTACTGGTGTACACCGCTTAGAGAGTGCTTGCACTTAAAGCGGTATATAAGTCTCATAAATAAATAAATAAATTAACAACTCGCTTAAAAAATGCAAATGACCAGCTGTCTGCAAGGAGTATAAATCTTTCCATTCCCCACCGTCCAATCAGAGCTGAAGAAGCTTCTTGGATGAGAAGTGAAACGTCTTCAAAGAAAATCAAGGAAGTCCAATTGTTTCATGAAAAAGCATCTTTGGGAACCTACCCTATAATGCTTGCTCTGACCTACCTTGTCTCCTTTTTCTCAGTAGGTTTTTTTTCAGCCTCATAATTATTGCATCATCATGGAATGTTGTACTTTGAAGAGCCAGACTAAGGGTTTTTGCTCATTTTATTCCATCTTTTCCTGTGCTCTCTAGTTTCCTTTTTAAATCAATGTTTTAATGTTATTTTGAACGAAAAGTTGGAATAAATAGGGGACAGGATTTTCCACCACTGTCAAAATCTATAACTCCATTCTGCAAGTGCTCCAAGTATGGAAGCTAAGTGGTTTCCTACAGGCACCTGCTTTGCTCACTGTACCTTGTGGAATGCAAGATAGTGTGTTTGTGTGTCTGTTCACCAAAGTCCAACAAGTGTTCATGATCACTCTTTTTGGAGAGAGTGATTCTTACCATTGAATCACTTCTTTCCCCAACCAGTAGTCAGGAGACATACTCCATCTGTTACAAGTTGCCTCCAATTTAGTTCAATTGCCAATCCAGAATTGTGCAATATCTTTGGAGGAGGGCTTGCCCATCATTTTGCAGCATTGCGGGGGTCTGCTCACCTAAACAAGGATGATTCATTTTAGCAGACCAACAAAGGCCTGTAAAGTCAGAAAACAGGAAGGAACCCTCACAATGTGGCTCAGATAATGAACAAGCATAGCAAAAGAATGCAAAAAATTTTAAACACTGTATTTCGTATATAACATAGAATACAAATTGATTTTTTAAATTTCATTTCAATTCAATAACTGCCCAAATCAACCAAATGATCCTGGGTGGTAAACAATTCTAAAACAATTAAAACTAGTAGGAAATAAATATACCTAGCCAGTGGTGAGATTCAAATATGTGAACAATCGGTTCTTTGTGTGGATGCCGCTTCTGGAAGTCGGTTCTGGGCCTGAGCAACAAAAAATTAGCTACTGGTTCTGCCAAACTGATGCAAACTGGCTGAATCCCATCACTGTACCTAGGAGCCAAGGAAGTTTCTTAGATATGCCCAGCTTTACCTACATACTAAAACTGTACTAAAATGTGTCCTTCAAAGTTTTCTTTTCATCCATTCCTCATTCTCAGGATGCTTTGGGATTTATTTATAACGAAATTGCTGTTTTTGTCTCTCCTGTCCTTTCTCACCAATGCTGGTTAGAGCAGACATAAATTGAAGTGGAAAACCAGCTATTGCTCAATATTGTTTATTTTGGTCATAGATCAGCATAACCCAAAAATTACTCTAAAACAGACATGAAAATATAATATATTAATAGAATAAATAAAATAAAATAATAAGAACTATTAGCACAAGACTATTAGCATAAGGGGATGCCAAACTATTGCTGCTGCTTCCATTCCCCTAACTTTGTTAATCCTTACACATTAACCCCACTATCTCCAGTTTGTCAAAATCTGTAAATAAGGGATTGGTGAGATAATTGTAAGTGTTATCCTACATCAGGGGTCTTCAAACTTGGCATGCTGGCTGAGGAATTCTGGGAGTTGAAGTCCACAAGTCATAAAAGGGCCACATTTGAAGAGCCCTGATCTACATCTTAAATGAATATACAGATTTTTTTTATCAATGCATTCTTATGATTATGTCCATGGCTGGACATAAACTACGAGATAACCCGTTGTATTTCTCTTATTCCACCATAATCTTGCCACAGTGCTTGGGATGTACAAAATACTTAAGTAGAATTATCTTCTAGACTGCAGTTGGTCCATCTATTAATCAAGGGGCTTCAGCACAATTGGATATACATATAACTATTTATGAATTAGTAACTGCTGGCATTTCAGGTAGATTCAGGAAGTGATGGCTTGTTGCAGACTCCTCAGTTAAAGAATTCTGACTGGCAGGATCCAGGAAGAGAGCTTTCTCTGCTGTTGCTCCCACCCTGTGGAATATTCTTCCCCCTCCCCAGGGGGAGGCAGCCCCCCACTGTCCTGGCCTTCTGAAAAGTAGTTGAAACATGGCTCCGCAGCCCTGCATAGAGAGCCCATAGGAGCACACAACTGTGGGGCTGGTTGATGCCCTGAGAGCCCCCGCTCTACCTTTGTTAACCAATTTTAACAGGATTTACTGTTAAAATAAACTTATAAAATGTTCTCATTTTAAGTAGAAATACAAAACCAGTTTAAATATTATCAGATTAGAACACAAAGTAACTATATATCGTAGCAAGACTTTTCAGAAGTGGCTTGCCTTGCCTTCTGTGTAGGCTGAAGAAGGAGTGGTCCAGGATAAACCAAAGATGAGAATAAGACACACTGTTTTCCAATTTTTAGCCTGGTGCCTTTATACACTATGCCAAAATTGGTTCTAACAGAAGATTACTAGAAGACTAAGCAAGCAATCTGCCCTTCTCCAAATACCATCTTTATATAGTTTTCTGTGTAGAGAACTGAGAAAACTATCATACTTTGATAAAGGTATGCAGGATAAATAATATAAATGTTGGTTGACCACTACGATGAATTGTGGGGAAAAACCTAGAAGAAAAGTAATCTGTGGAGATCATTGTACAATTTATAAGAGAAGCCTCCTTCCTTTGCTTCAATATTTACAACTTTGTCCCATCAAAAGCAATTGGACTCTCTCCTCTACAAGGAGGAACATTTTCATGAATTTATCTGCTTTGACACTAATATTCTGTGTGCAATATGGGAGACAAATTTATTTTAATCCTAATCCCTAGATCGGAGGGCTTCAAACTTGGCCCTTTTATGACTTGTGGATTTCAACTCCCAGAATTCCTCAGCCAGCATGCCTGGCTGAGGAATTCTGGGAGTTGAAGTCCAAAAGTCATAAAAGGGCCAAATTTGAAGACCCCTGCCCTAGATCTATTTTCTTTTTCTTCACTTCCTATTGCAATTCGGTTTTATTATTTTTAATCAATAATCACTAGATTTACCTAAACATAATGAAAAAGAAAAAAATGAGTGTTCAAGCTCACATCAGCTGTTGTCTTGTTTTCATTGCCACAACACAAAATGTAGCTACTGTATGGATCACAGAAAGCTTCATTCCTGAAAAAGGAGGCTTGCCTAATAATTATCCATTCTTGTTTGATGCTGACATAGCAAAGGTTAGATATAACTATTGCAAATGTCCCTACAGGTTACAATAGTTTCCTATTCTTTTTTCCTATTAATACCACAAATTGCTCATGTGCTGCTAGTGCAATCCAGCTCAAGTCACTTAAAGTTCAGGTGTTGGACTTTCTTACATAGGCTTTAAAAACATTAAATTGTGAATTAGATTTTTTATTCTCAATGTAGCCTTTCTATTTTGAGGAACAATTTTTTGCTGTTCTTTTTTATTCTCCCTGTTTCTAAAACAGGTTTATTCATATTAATTTGTAACTTCCGCATCAGATGTCCTGCCTAGCAGCTGGGTCATTATTCTAATTTAACCCATTTCTTTTCCTTAGTACTGTGTAAAGTAAAAAAAAATTGATGTGGATTATTTATCCCTTAATATTTTCTGATTATCCTATCACACATAATTGGATAATTATGCAGACAAAAGATATTTTTCCCCTCGTTTTTTTAGGGCATCACTGTGAGTATATCCAAGATAAATTCTAGCCAGTAAATATTGCAAAGCAATATGCATTTTAAAAGCTTTCTGTCCAGAGGTTTGAGCAGTTTCTAATATGGACAAATGTAAATACTACCTTGTTAAAATTAGTATTACTTGTTTACACATTCATTAATTAAGGTACTTCAACGTCACTTAAGTTGCTTGTATAGTATTAATTTTACATATACATACATACACACAGATACACACATACTCTCTGTGTGGTTGTGCATGTATACATATGTACCTGTTTGTATGCATGTAAGGTAAGAATTGCTTTTTCCAATTGAATCTCAATAACTAGATATAAAATACATGTGAAATAAATCAAATATAAATCATCACTTTATGGAGTTTTTATGGATGTTGTTTGCCCTTTATAGCTGATGGACATACGCCACCTATAATTGCTGGTCTCTTAAGAAAAAGCTTTGGATTTTTTACCAGAAGAAAAAGTGCCAGTCATTTTATTTTTTAGAAAGAATTAATGAGATTTGCAGTCATAGTTGCCCTTCTGTTGAGCTAAGTTGCATGCTAGCAGACAAAGTGATTTTTGTACAGAAATTATTTTTTACAAATTAATTAAGCCTCCCTTGAGCAGTTTGATTAAAACTATAGGCATTATAGAGGTTTATTTTGGCAAGAAGCCTGCCAAATTGCAAAACAAGAGGTTGAGCACTTTTGTTGCTTTGGAGAAGAATGAAATAGTTGCTGGGAATATAATTGTTTCAGCAGGTCTTTGATTGCAGATGGCTCTTACAAACATAAAACAATTGTTGGTCTTATTGCCATTCAGTAGGAAGCAGTGCAGTAACATGAACATTCAGAGGCCTTTTTATTTAAAGGATTCTTCCTCAGCATTCTGATTGGAAAGTTTCTGAGGAATCTTCTAGCAGGAAGATCTGCCAGTCTTGGGCATCTACAAGAATTTGCAGTTTTCATTAAAATGACGAAAACAGCATTCTGCCAACACACTGCAAGTTCTACTCCTTGAGCCTGTGATGGCATGGCTTGTCTACAAAAGGGGAGGGGCTTGTATCAGATTGGCATGGTGGCCCTATTGCTGTTTTTCTGATGCCACCATTTTCAATGTTTTTTTTGCCTCTTCTTTCTCCACCTCTCCCCATTCTGATGTTTTCTAAAGAAGTGAAAAGAATGAAATAGGTTTTGCAATTCCCCCCCCCCCAGAACAATTTGCCAAGTTTGCCATTTCTCCTCCAATATGTTGAACCACTTGTGATAACCACAGGAGTAAACTCAAAAGGATCCAGCTTTGACTCTCCAAAGTGGCACCGGTCAGTCTGGGAAATGGCCGAATTTGAGGCATGCCTTATAGCAGGGGTCCCCAGCCCCCAGTCTGTGGACCGGTACTGGGCCGTGGCATGCCAGCAACCAATCCGCATAAACAAGCAAAGCCCCATCTGTGGGATATAGGCAGCACACAAAGCCACATACTCTCCAGTGCTTAGAAAACCCTTTTTCCACAGAACTGGTCCCTGGTGCCCAAAAGGTTGGGGACTTCTGCCTTATAGGATATCGATCAATCTTTTATTATGGTCACAGACAGAATAAAAATTAAAACATTAAAATAAAACAAAACAGAACAAGACATAATAATGTATTACAATTAATGGTAAGATCCTCAGTTGGGTGGCCAAAGTCTTCCTAATTTTACAGACAGGATAGCAGAATTTAGCTATGTTCAAAGAAACTATGTCATACTGATCAGGTATAACTGTATAGCCAAGAAAGGAGAATATTTGTAGCTCAGGGTTGAAATGAGGGATCCTAAGTCCTCTCTGAGCTTGGTTGTTTTCTTGCAGATGTTCTATTACTGAACTAGGTAACATCATCACTGATGGATAATGACATTTCTGCAAGAAAACAGACAGAAAACAACCAAGCTCAAAGAGCACCACAGACCCCTCATAACTATATAGGATATAACTATAAACTGAAAGGGCCATTCACGCCATGATTTGTAACCCCCTGCTTCTTCTTCTTCTTGTGCCATATCCGTTATCGGATGTTGGTGATCATGTTGGCGATCCTGTTTTTATCAGCAGCCGCACGAAAAAGTGCTGCTGAGTTTTGTCCAAACCAGTCCCTTAGATTTTGAAGCCATGATGTTCTTCTTCTGCCTGGACCTTGTTTGCCTTCAATCTTTCCCTGGAGGATTAAATGGAGTATACTGTATTTTTCTAGGTGTCACATCACATGTCTGAAATATTCTAATTTTCATTTATTTAATTATTTGATGATTTCCTTTGGCTTCCCCAGGTGGCTTATCACCGCCTCATTTCTGATCTTGTCAACCTAGCTTATACGTAACAGCCGCCTGTAAATCCACATTTCAAATGCTTCTAGTCTCTTCAGGTGCCCTTCTGTCAGAGACCAACTCTCTACTCCATAGAGCAAGATAGAAAAAATATAGCATCTGACAAGCCTGATTTTCAGTCTTAGGCTTATGTCGTGACTGCAGAAGACCTTTTTTTATTTTGAAGAATGCCATTCGAGCTTTCTCTATCCTTGTCTTTACTTCAGTGGTCATGTCCCAGCTTTCATGTAAATTAGAACTGAGGTGCACGATCCTTTCAACTTTTTCTAGTGGTATTCCTTCTGAATTTATTGGTGGTAAATTAACAGGTTGTTTGCTGATGACCATAATCTTGGTTTTTGAGGTGTTAAGCTTCAAGCCGTATTTTTCAGATATTTCTGTGACTCTGTTGATGAGAAGTTGAAGGTCTTCATGCTTACTGGCAAGCAGAACTGTATCATCAGCATATCTTAAGTTGTTGATCCAAACACCATTTACTTTGATGCCTGCTTAGTGCATCCCTAACAAACAAATATCCACATGCTACTTGAAGGTAACCAGTGAAAGGACATCCATTATCCTTGTAAATTTGAACTACTATTTGTTTGTACGTATGCATACCGAGAGCTTATGCACTAGAGACAAATTCCTTGTGTGTCCAGACTTGGCAAAATAAAGAACACTCTACATCACGGGTGTCAAACTCAATCACGTCACGTGACATATAGTGATGTATCATGGCGTTTTTTGCCTTTGCGGTGCTGAGATGGGTGTGATGCATCCGGCCCATGGGCCGCCAGTTTGAGACCCCTGCTTTATATTCTAAAAGGCGTAATATTGCGAAGTACAGACTAGTCTTAGCACCTGTGAGCAGTGACAACGAGTATAATTCTGGGGACAGGGTATTCAGAATCTCACATTTGTGCTACTTGGATGTTACTGATTTCTTAAACCCTTTCTTTCCCTCTACCCTACCAGCCCTTTTGTCTCCTGAAACTGCCACAAAGAGAGTTAACCTTACATAGCTTTAGGAGTTATTCACTTGGGACTCAGGGAATGATGAATGTTGAAGCTATTACCAGCAAAAGCATCAGGCTCCGTGAAGCTGTTTAAAAATGCATTCTCTCATGTAAATTTCTGCTTCATCAATCCTTATGACGAGTCAAACATTGCTGTTTTTTCCTGAACAAATTGTACGACATGCCCTTTTCTGCAAATCTGTGCAGAAGAGCAGAACTGCCCTCAGCTTTGCTTCCCGCTTTTGTCTCAGAGCTGGTTTTATGGCAACAGCTGCAACTGTGCCAGGTTTGACTGTAAGAGGGTGATGGATATATGGGAAGAAAGGGGAGCCAGGAACAAGCAGAACATGTAAATGCAGAGAGAGATGGGCACCCCAAAGAAGAGTACAAAATTATGCATACCAGATTCACTGTTTATGGGACTTAGGTTCCATTTTGAATATACTGTAGCTAAGCATGTATAAATATTAACTTTTTCTGGAGAGGGCAGAAATAGCACCTTTTTCCTACAGTTGATACTTGATAACAGCCATACTTTGGGCTTTACAAGACTGGGTTCCTAGATTTCTAAAGAAAGAAGAAAAAATCCTTATTTTCTTCTCTGTTCTCTTTCTTTTCTTTTCTTTCTTCCTTTCTCTCTTGCTATCTCTTTCATTCTCTCTCTCTCTCTCTCTCTCTCTCTCTCTCTCTCTCTCTCTCTCTCTCTCTCCCTCCCTCCTTCCTCCCTCCCTCCCCCCCTTTGGGTAAGGTCTGGCTTACTAGGATGCATATATTTTAACGTGGGTGGGATTTAATTGTTGTTTCGTTCTTTTGTTTTCAAATATTTTTGTCACTTCTTTGTTTTTAAATGGTGCCCACACACACACAGAGATAGCTTTGAGAGTTTGACCTTGACAAAAAGCAACTCAGATAATCATCTAAAATCAGGTGGGTGATGAAGCTCTAGAAGCATAGCTAATTAGTTCTTTTGCAGCATTGCCAAAGTGAATAAGACAAACTATTGAGAAAATTAAGGGATTTACAAAAGAATGTTAACTACACATAGAGCAGCAGAATCTCTGATTGAATTAGTGGCAATAGTTTTGAAAAATTACAACAACAATAATAACAATCTACAGTCACTTCTGATACATTTGACCTAACTGAGGGTTTTCCACAGAAGAGCAACCAGAAGGAAAAACCATCATCCAACTGTAACATGTAAAGAGGGATTGAATCTGCTGCCTCCAATCAAAAGCTGTATCTCCTTTGATGTAAGTTCTGATCCATGGCACACCAACGTTTTGCTTCTCTGTCAAGCACAGTTCTTTCAAATGGACTGTAGGCTATCAGGAGAAGAAAATTCTCAATACTTTGGATGAACCCACTGCCATGAATAGCTTAGCAATACCTCAGTCCTGGCAAACTCAATATTGGAGATCTTCAAACTTCCCGCTACATTGAACCTAAGATGGATGGCCCTAACACCAGTCCATTGGAATGCCAGGTGAAGAGTCGTATGGACACCAGACAATAAAAAAAGGAATCAAAATGGTGAAGAATCACATATTCCTGGTAAAAAGCTTTGCTATGTAGAGTCTTCCAGGAAAATTTGAAGTCATGCTGGCTGAGGAATTCTGGGAGTTGAAGTCCACAAGTCATAAAAGGGCCAAGTTTGAAGACCCCCTGATTTAGTCATATGTACAAATGAATGATTGGACGTGTTATTGTCTGATTATTTATGTCCAGGCTGCCTATGAAGTTGCATGTTTTTAACAATTTGTATTGTAAGCCACCTGGCTCCATGGAAATGGGTGATTATAATAAATTAATTATGATAATTATAATAGATGATATCTTTAAAACAACATCTGCCTATTCCAGGGCCTTGGAAATAACTTGATAGGTGACGAAAAGTGCTTTGTCTGAAAGTATTCATAAAGATTCATCTGGATAGTATAAACTTAGACAGTTCGTGGAGAGGAAAAAGAATCATTACCGCTTTAATGATAAAAGTATGTTTTGCTTCCTAAGAGATTCACATACTATAGATTTGATAAGGAAATTATTTTACTACTCCTTATTCTGTTAGATGTTAATACATAGGGCTATCTTCTTATTTTTAATTTTATTTAATGCAAAGAGATATGGAAATCATTGGGTTTCCTAATCAAGCAATATATTTTTTCATGAATCCTGCTTGTGATCCAGCAAGTCAAAAGGCTCAGAGTTGTTCAACTTTGTTTTGAATGCTAAAGCAAATAAATAATTTTGGAAAGGAGATTATGCTTGGGATGTATACTATGAAAGAAAACATGAACTAGTTCATTCAGGATTCTCTGCATGGGGTCAACTTTCCAGATGATTTAGAGAGCAACAATGAGCCACATCCTGAGTTTATCACACCAAGGGATTTGGTCTCCTTGAAAAATGGATTTAGATTCTTTCTTGTCACTTTGCTTTTTCATGCAAGGTATTGCCCATTAAGAAATTTTAGCTATACTAGAGAGTCAGAAAAATCAATGAAATGAAAATGGCAAAATCTGCCAATTAACGCCATCGAGACTGTGTTCTGTATTGTCTTCTGTCAAACTTCAATAAACGGCCTTATTTCTCTGGGTGCTTCTGTAAGAAGCACAAGCTTGCATATGATTCAGTATTCATGTTTATAAAAGACCCGCTCATCTTGATCCCGTCCCAGTTCACACCGGTGCAAATGAAAAATAATCCTTCTGAGTTCATTCTGAGAAAAGGGGAGCTGAAGTGATCTGAAATAGAAAATGGGATGGCTTTTGCCATCCATTTTGCCGTGACAATAACAGCGTGAATGTGTCAAATGTATTTTGCCTTGGCAGAGCAATGATGTGTTTGAAATCAGGTGATTATGCACAATATTAGCCACCTCGGTATGGGGGCAGATCCATCACTGGCAGCTTGAGAGACAGCACGATGGGTGAGCGAACAAGCAGCTGTCCTTGTGCTCTTCTCCCTAGAATTTGTTCATTGCTGCCTTTCTTTTTAAAAAAGAAATCAGCCATGAATATGGTCAGCAATACTTTCAGTGGGTCCTGCTTAACTTACAGGTAGTCCCCCAGCTTACAGCCATGTTTAGTGACCATTCAAAGTTACAGCGACTCTGAAAAAAAGTGACTTATGACTGTTTTTCACACTTTGCATATTGCAGCATCCCTGTGGGGATCAGAATTTGGACCCTTGGCAACTAGCATGTATTTATGATGGTTGCAGCATCCCGGGGCCTTGTGTTCAGCTTTTGTGACCTTCTGACAAGCAAAGTCAATGGGGAAGCCAGATTCACTTTAACAATTGTGTTGCTGACTTAACAAGTGGTGATTCACTTAGCAACTGTGGCAAGAAAGGTTGTAAAATGGGGCAAAACTTACTTAACAACTCTCTTACTTAGCAATGGAAATTTTGGGCTCAGTTGTGGTTGTAGTCAAGGATTGCCTACGATAGAAAATCCCACAGTTGAAATGGCTGTCTAAGCCCAGCTTCAAGCAGCAGAGGACAAAGTTCAGTTGGGTCCCCTAAAGCAGCTTTCTAAACCCTGCACTACATAATCTTCTTCTGATCTTCTTCATCTCCTACTTCTATCCCCCTCCCTCTGCCCTGCACATAAAAGCAGAAAAAAAATATGTTTCCCCCAGCGATGGCCATCCCTAAGATAACTGTAATTATAAAGGCCCAAATGGAAGAATTATTTTCTCAGGTCATGGCAGCATTCAGCAGCAGTATCAAGCTTGATGTAAATCTTCTCTTTGTCAGTGGGAGATCTGTGCGTTGATAATCACAGCTTCATGTTGCTGTTTTGTTTCATGTTTCTCACAGAACGGGGATGGAAGGTGTTGGCTTGATAATGCCACAAGGAAAAATTAAAATAATGTATATAAAATATCTCCCGATATTTCTTTTTAACAGAGTGAACTTTTGGCTTGATGGTTTGCTAGTTGTTAAAAGTACTCATTTTGGTGGCACATTATACTTTTTATACAGTATACAGTACTGCTTTGTAGTCAGCTTGTAAAATTGGTGCATATACTGTGAGTGTGTACATATGATATGTATGTGTGTGTGTGTGTGTACGTAAGATTGTGTGTGTGTGTCTGTAGGTATGTTTGTGTGTTGGGATAAGATGATAGATAGACAGACAGACAGACAGACAGATAGATGATGATAGTAGTAGTAGTAGTAGTAGTAGTAGTAGTAGTAGTAGTAGTAGTAAAGTTGGAAGGGACCTTGGAGGTCATCTAATCCAACCCCCTGCTTAGGCAGGAAACCCTATACCATTTCAGACAAATGGCTGTCCAGTCTCTTCTTGAGAACTTCCAGTGTTGGAGCATTCACTGCTTCTAGAGGGAGGTTGTTCCACTGGTTAATTGTTTTAACTGTCAGGAAGTTTCTCCTTAGTTCTAGGTTGCTTCTCTCCTTGCTTAATTTCCACCCATTGCTTCTTGTCCTGCCTTCAGGCGCCTTGGAAAATAGCTTGACTCCCTCTTCTTAGTGGCAGCCCCTGAGATATTGGAACACTGCTATCATGTTCCCCCCCCCCCCCGTCCTTCTCTTCACTAAACTAGACATACCCAATTCCAGCAGCCATTCCTTATATGCTTTAGCCTCCAGTCCCCTAATCATCTTTGTTGCTCTTCTCTGTACTCTTTCTAGAGTCTTAGCATCTTTTTTGCATCGCGGTGACCAAAACTGGATGCAGTATTCCAAGTGTGGCCTTACCAAGGCATTGTAAAGTGGTATTAACACTTCACGTGATCTTGATTCTATCCCTCTGTTAATGCAGCCTAGCACTGTGTTGGCCTTTTTGGCAGCTGCAGCACACTGCTGGCTCATATTTAGGTGATTGTCCACTAGGACTCCGAGATCCCTCTCACAATTACTGCTATTGAGCAAGGTACCCCCTATACTATACCTGTGCATTTGTTTTTTTTTTTGCCTAAATGTAGAACCTTGCTTTTTTCACCATTGAATTTCATTTTGTTAGATAGTGCCCAGTATTCAAGTCTGTCCAGATCCTTCTGTATCTTAAGCCTGTCTTCTGGAGTATTGGCTATTCCTGCCAGCTTGGTGTCATTTGCAAATTTGATGAGTTCCCCATCTATCCCCTCGTCCAAATCATTGATATAGATGTTGAAGAGCACTGGGCCCAGAACAGAGCCCTGGGGCACCCCGCTACACACTTCCCTCCATGTAGATGCGGTTCCATTGAGGACCACATGATAGATAGACAGACAGACAGACAGACAGACAGACAGACAGACAGACAGACAGAGGCAGGCAGGCAGGCAAGCAAGCAGACAGGCAGGTTTCTATTGTAAAGTAGAAGCTTGTATTGCCACAAATAATATTTAGACTACACAATTAGAACACTCAAAAAACATAGACAATTTTGAGTTTTGAGAGAAGATGATCGGTATGTTTAAGGCTTGTGCAAATCCAGATTTAACTATTTATGAACATTGCTTATCCAGGTGGTTCATTAACATCCGAAACAATGGTAAATGGACTTGACACTGGGCAGGATGTTGGACTATATGATCCCTAAGGTCACTCCCAATTCTTTCAACTGGCATTTATAATTCTAAATACTAGTTGTGCTTCCAATATACTTCAATAGTTGAGGGTGAAGGTTTGTTCTTCACCTTCATCCTATACCCGAGCTACAAATATTCGCCACTATTGCAAATTTCAATAGTTTTTTGAGCCCTTAAAGTAGTTGCAGGCATCTCATGGTTTTAAATAAAATCCAAATACAATAGCTCTATTAAAGCAACTTTTGATTTGCAGACTAATCTACAGATCGGGATAGAGTTATTCAGTGGATTTTGTACACCCACAAGTTTTGACATCTGGTTCTCCACTATAGGCAAGTGCATTAAATAATTTAATTATTTAGATAAAATAATTATGGAAATGTGTGTTCTGTGTAGAATCTATTTCAGTAGGCCTTTGTGTGTGACTTTAAAAAGGAGGGACAGAGTAGATGAAGGTGAAACTGAGAAGAATCTGAAATAGATTCATCTATTCCTCCTTCTCATGGGCATGCTTCTGAGGCAATTGATCAAAGGAAATCCCTTAACTTGGAATTACAAATATAAAAGAAGTGGAAATATTATAAGTAGATATGTTCTCTAAAGTGAGATGAGAGGGCATAAAATTACAAGTCACAAAAATTGAAACACCAAATTTGTTTCTCAAATCCAGTGCATGGCATCAGCTGAGTTACACGTTCTTTTCAGCCATTCATTCTTTCTGAAGAACATAATCTATGCATTGCCTATCCCTAAGATTATCTGGGTGACAGGCTGAAGAATCTCCTCTGTAAAGTAGAAAAGTTGATATCTTTGATTCCCAAAATAGGTAATTGAAACTGGAGAGGGCATCTGTGCACTTAAACCTGAGCACCTTCAGATTTTCTAAAGTCAACAGATGTTAAAACTGTGGTATGGACTTCCCCAAGCAATACAGAATATTAGTGAGAGAAATTTTAAATATCTATGGGGCATGTGAATATTGTTCAAGATCAAGAGAGTCAATGGACACCCTTATTGCCCTCCAATACAAAATAATATCTTGGTTTTTTTAACAATATCAGAATCATCCATAACATTTCTCTTTCTTCCAGATACCTTTGTGCAAAGTATTAAATTTCAAATTACAATTTATAACCCAATTCACCAACAGTAATGTTCAGATGCCAGCCAGGAAAGTATAAGTTACAGTAAGTGTGTCTTCTTTGGAAGGAGGACTATAATTTCCATTCCATCACTGAATAAGACCTTTTCCTAGTAATAGCTGGGCTTCCATTACTGATAGCACTCAAAGCAATAACATCTGGGGAGAAGACTTTCCCCAAGGAAGAAGTAGGCAAAGAGATTACACTGTATTGCATCTTGATCTACAACATACACCCTCCAACAATCTGGGAGGTACAAGAATGGACAGGTTTGATGTTTCTCTTGGACACATCTCAAATATGGTCTTTCAAAACATAGAACTGTGATTCAGAATATTCAAACCCTAAGGCGGCTTCTCAAAGAGGAACACAACATGTCTGTGCTTGTATTTTCCCATAGTTTGAATGTTGATACTGGCCACTATTAACATCATTTCAGCTTGACAGAGAAAAATATTTTATCAGTCTCTTTTTACACATCCTGCTGCTATGTTCCATCTTCCAAGTTCCTAAAGAAAATGATTAATTGTGAAAGAAATTCTCTTTAATTAGTAAATATGATTCCTTGTACTGCAATTGCTTAGAGTGTGTAAATAAAGCTACATGAAACTAAAGACATCTTAATAAGTTGAAGTGCCTATATTGACAGTATATCCGCATTTCTCTTGATTATTTTTGTAGTACCGGTACTTTGAATATTTTGGTTAACCAATTATATTAATAGGATTTTTAAAAGTACGGTATACAACACAGGAAATTATATCACAGGTACACTAAAACTGTTGCTTGGGGCTGAAGATTTACCACACAAGGATCACTTTCTCTTCTTTTGACACTGCAGCTGGCAGGCGTGTTCAATGATAAATATACCTGGAATGAACAAAAACAAAAGAAAATTGAAACGGGTGGTAATGCCTGAATAATTTAGTCCTTTAAAAATAATCATCCTAATAAACTTTTTAAGCTTTTTCTCTAATGGCTGGGCTACATTTAGAAACTGTTTTTTAATGGAAAATTAAAATGATGCATGGAATGGTATCTATAAATCTGGCTGGCAAGCCAACTAGATACCCAGAGTCCATTGAAATAACCACATTAGCATGAGGCAGCTAGAGAGAGCTATCTGCAAAAGGAAGACTAGGATGGAACACGAGGAAACAGCTATCTTGCATGGCCATCTCGTTAGCTTTCTCCCTAATGAGGTGGGATGTGTTTTGTCCAGGATCTCAAGGCCCCTTTCCCAGAGTTATGCTCTGAGCCAGGGAAAACTGAAGTCTGATGTTTACGAGGTCATATTGTAAGAATAGTCCCTCCCAGATGAAATTGCAACTCTTGAGGGTCCTTAGCTGGACAAGCAGGGTAAATTCCAGGAAAGGGGTTCAAAGTTGCAATCGTGTATTGTATTGCATTGCATCTTAGTGAGCGACTGAGGTCAGAACCAAGCAACTATTGTTAAATCAAGGGTTAAGGAAAACGAGAAAGGAAAAATAGTATTGCTTGGTAAGGGAGAATCAGGAAGAAATAGAAGGGAGGCTTCTTCTGATCGCCTTCCAACAAAGTTCATATCTTATAAGTTGATTGTACAAAATGCTTAAATGTCAGTAGGATCATTTGATTCTTAAAGCCTTATCAGTGGTATTAGCCTTTCAGAGTTGGACTATTAAAGTTTACTTCAAAAACACTTATTGGATCAGGTCATATGAGAATGCTTTAGAATGCTGACTTTCTATGAAAAAGCAAGTGGGTTATTGCACAAAGCTTGCTTCCTGGCTAGTAAAGTGACTAAATAAAGTAGGAAATACTCTATGATTTATTGAGTACCAGGATGGATAATTTGAGCTTTTGTGGTTATATACTATACAGAGCTAAATCTCTTTCTTGTAACTGTCACAGGGTTACAGCTACTGAAAAGTGCAGATTCTCGCCATAGTAAAGCAAGAGTATATGAACAATATATTGGAAGCCTAAACAAAGTTTAACTTTACAGTAATTGCCTGCCTACCCACCCACCCACCTACCTACCTACCTACCTATGTATCTATCTAATGCAGGAAAGAAACATAAAATCTACCTGGTATCATTGCCCATTATGGACCTTCCCTACCCAAAAAAATGTTGAACATGGTCTATGGTCACCAAAAGATTGTCTGTCCTTAGGTGCAAAATGGTCTCCCTAGCATATTTTTCATATCAAAGCCAAGAATAAAAAAACAAGAATAAATTCTGGCTTATGTTAGAAAAAGAATAAGGTATACAGCTCTATTTGGAGCCATGGTGGCACAGTCGTTAGAAGACAGTATTGCAGGCTAATTCTGTCAACTGCCAGGAGTTTGATCCTGACCTGCTCAAGATTGACTCAGCCTTCTATCCTTCTGAAGTGGGTAAAATGAGGACCCAGATTGATGGAGGCAATATGCTGACGTTTGTAAAGCATGTTGTAAAGCACTGTGGAGTGATGTATAAGTCTGTGCTATTGCTATTGCTATTTGCATATATAAAGAGGCTAAGAAACTACATACAAGGTTTTCTGATTTATTTACTCACTATCACAAGCAAGAAATATGATTGATCAATGTATAAAAAACACGATAAATTAGACTTCTAAAAATAAGAATTGATGATTTTAAATGGAATCAGATCATTCTAAAGTTTCATAGTTTCTTCTAACATAGTAAAATCTTAATTGAGCCCCATATAGATATTTATATTTTCCACTTCCTGAAATATGCCTTTTTCAGCAAAGGAAGGTTTTTGCCATTTTTGTTTAAATATTCATGTTTTTATTTTCCTGCCCAAATCTGAATACATTTGTTAATCCTTTTCTTTCTTTCTTTCTTTCTTTCTTTCTTTCTTTCTTTCTTTCTTTCTTTCTTTCTTTCTTTCTTTCTTTCTTTCTTTCTTTCTTTCTTTTTCTTGAAATACTTGTAGAATATAATCAAATTCCATTTGGAAAAGTGACTAGAGAAAATGCCTTTTGGATGAAGCTGCTCTCTATGGGTTTGTGCCTGTGTGAGTGCAAAAGAAAACATATGAATTGCCCAAAATGATCTTGGGTATAAATCAAGGAAGTTGTTAAAACCTCATGACAAATTGTTTCAATTAAGAATTATTTTTTCAATGGAGTAGTGAAAAATTGCAAAGAAGATACAATTAAATCGAACAGAATGCTTCTAGAACTAGTGCTATTCAATCAGAAGTGGTACAGAGACAATCTTGACTTTTGCTGAAAAAAAAATGGGTTTTCAGAGAGTTGCAAATTTTTCTGAACATGCCTCAGTGTTAACTACCTGAAATGACATTTATTGTCCCTCTCCTGTCTCTGTGGCCTTTGCTCTCAGTCACTGGCAGCCACCAAGGTCATTGGTGATGAAGGTGAGTAAATTTTATGCACCTTGAAGCTCTCCCTGGATAGCATCAGAATAAGGGGAGAAAGGCTATTTTTATACCCATACAACTAAAAACTATCTAAGCCAATCTCATTCATAGACAGGATAATTTGACAGCAGTGTTCTGGGGGGTCCACCAGGGAAAAAATTTGCTATCAGGGCAAGGTTGCTGCGAATGGATCCGAGTCACCCCTAACTCTTTCTGCTTTTTTCCTCATTCAGGCCTCATTATTAAGCCTGTAAGAATTCAAATTTTAATGGTCTTTTCAAAAATTATAAGCCATAGATAAATCAAAGAAGTCATGGAGTTGGAATTTATTCTGGGCCATTCATAAAATCTTTCTGAATTTTAGCAAGAAATATGTTCTGCTTTTGTTCACATCTGTCAGACTTCAAGATACTCTGGCAGAAATCAATTTGGAAAATAAAAAGATAGAATTAGAAAGCAAAGCGGCTTCTCTTTTCAAAATACAATTTTGCCCCCTTTGTCCTGGCTGTCAGTCATGCATATTTTATATAGCTATTAGAGCCACACTGTAGAGTCAGTCAGAGCTTCACAAGGTTTGTAAGGATTTCACAATGGTGAACGAAGTCCCATGATCAGAGATTTCTCCTTGTTAGCTTCTTGTGACATAGACATTGACCTGCCTAGGAGTTAGGATGTTGCTGATCAAATTAGTGTAACAAATTTTAATTAAAAATGAATGAATAAAATCTTCCTCATACACCTGAAAAGGTAGAATCAGCAGTAACAATACTGTTTAGTATTCCTTCACAAGGATAGAAAATGATAGCACATGTTCAGAATGACAGTTATGCTGTCATTGGGATTCAATTGAGCCCAAATATGAAAGCTTTGGGATGCAAACATGTCTGTCTGTCTGTCTAATATAGCCACCCACCCCAACCAGGATCACTCTTGGTGGCATACAATAGATGTCCTAGGGCAGTAGTGGCGAAACTTTTAGAAACCGAGTGCCCAGACTGCAACCCAAAACCCACTTATGTATTGTCGGGTGCCGGGTGGGCATGGCCCATTGGGTAGGCATGGCTGCGGTGGTAACGGCAGACTGGATGGGACTAAAAAGTTCAATCAATCAATTCCAACTTTGCGAGATATTTTTTTCCCGCGAGAAGTTGAAATTGATTGATTGATTGAATGAACCTTTTTTTTTTGCACACGGCGGCGGAGGCCTAAAGCAAAAAGGTTTTATAAAACCCAGCTGAAGGCCTAGGACTGGGGCGACAGCATGCGTGCCCACAGAGAGGGCTCTGCGTGTCACCTGTGGCATGCGTGCCATAGGTTCGCCACCATGGTCCTAGAGTGAATAAAATTACAATAGAAAGGAAAGAAGATGCATCTCAAAGGTTTTCAATTGTTTTTATTATTATTTCTAAAAATAAATATGCCTATTACAATTCAAGTGTGATAGTTCTTCTTCCAAGGCATTTGTCACTAATGTTTTTCCAAAAACTCAAGGTACTTCTGTTCAGTTGATATGATATGGGTATTTCTAAAGCATTTGATTTATCGGCCAAATAACTGAGGGGTTTTCTTGATGTAAAAACAATTTATCGTAAAGACATATTCGTGTTCATCAAACTTCTTTGGTTTGGTAATCTAAAGCAATCTTTCCTGACCTCCAAGCACACAGAGCTACAATAATTGAAAGCTGCTACTTTAACGAGGAAAAATAATAGATATAACAGGAAATACAACCTGATTATGAATCCCTTTGTAACAATATTTGTCAACTTTGGGAACTTCCGGTGGATCTGCGCGCGCGATGGCGGCTACTTTGTAGCCGTCCTCCTGGGAAAGTGTTAGAACCGCTATGAACAGCAGACATCAGCTGTTCTGCGATTCAAAATCTCCCTCCTGGGCAAAGGGAGGGAGAAGAGTATCGTCTGAATAGTGGTAGAGCCTCTTATGCACCCCCAAGGTTTTTTTGGGGGGGGGGTGAAAAGAGTGCTCCCACGGAGTTCAGACTGTCTCCGCTTCCCAGCTGTTTTTGTCTCTAGGGACAAAACAAGCCGCTGCAACCATCTCTGCGATTAAAGTGACCTGGTGAGTTTTTTTTAAAAAAAAAGCGGACAGAGCTGAATAGAGGATTTTGTTTTTTTCTGATTTTATTTTGGACTTTAAATTTAAAGATTTACTTTTATTCCCTCTTTTTGTTTTTTTCTTTTGTTGAAAGGGAAAGTAAAATGGCGATCGGCAGGTTTTTTTGGTTTTTTTTTTTAAATGATTGGAACGGAATGGAATGGATTTGATTATTTATAATGATTTTTTGGCATTGGGTTTGGATTTCAGGAGGATTATTTTCCCTTTCTGTTTAACCTTTTTTTACTTTTTGAAGGATTTTTTTTTTGTTCTTTGAACTTTAAAAAAAAAAGGAATGGATTGGATTTTTTCTATTTAATTATTCTTTTTCCTTTTCCTTTTCCTTCTTTTTCTTAACTTTTTTCTTCTTATTATAATGATCTCCCTTTGAAGGAGTTTTTGATTTTTTGGGTAATTTTTAAGGAGTAAAGATTTTTTAAGATGGCTCCAAAGCGTCCAGTAATTCCCACAGCTCCTAAGGTGGCTTCTTCGGTGATATCATCAATGCAACAATCTAAATTAACAGCTTCACCCTCTCCTTTGGCACAGTTATTAACGGTAAAGGATTTGCAAGACATAATGGGAAATGCTATATCTCAAATTAGGGGAGAAGTGAAAGAGATTTTAGTGGAAAATAATAGGATTCTGAGGCAAGATATAGTTTCGGCTTTAAAAGGAGTTGCCTCTGTTCTTGAAAAGTTGAACTTTCGTGTAGAAGAGGTAGAGGAGAAAGTGGAGTTGTTGGAGGGAAAATTTGAAGGCATGGAAAAAGAGATGGAAAATTTTCAAGATGAGATTCTTATGCTTCAATATAGAGAAATGGAATATGCTTTAAGAATTAGAGGGTTGAAAGAGTCTTTGCAAGGAGATCTGAGAGAGATGGTTGCAAATGACTTTGCTGTGATTCTGGATAGAGAAAAAGAGGAAATATTCAGTGCAATTGAAAAAACATATAGAGTTAACTCTGTGGTGGCAAAGCAAAGAAATCTGCCAAGAGATGTGGTCATTTATTTTGGGAAAAGATCCCTGCGCAATGAAATTATACAAGCTTTTTACAATAAGAGGTTTCAGATTGCTTCACAAGATGTTATAATTTTAAAGGAGATCCCATCTAAAATTTTAAGAAGAAGAAAGGAGTTTGCTTTTTTAGCAGATGAACTTAAAAAGAGGCAAATGTTGTTCAGATGGGATCTCCCAACTGGAATGGTGGTGAATTATCTGGGGACACGTTATAGACTTAATACTGTTTTCAAAGCAAAAGAGTTTTACACTTTGGTCCTGGGGGTATGTTCATCGCCACCTATCGCTTCGGAAGAGAAGAAGGTAGAATTGCAGTCTGAAGAGCCTATATTGATGAAAATTGGGAAATCTCAAACTGAGGGGCCTCAACAAGTTGACATGAAGGAGCAGAGGATAACTCGTGTATTATATAAACGCAAAGAAAAGGAGCAACAGAAGAAGGAGGTTAAGGAAGCCTCACAAGTACTTGTTTCTGAGTCCGCGGGAGAAGCAAGACCTATAAACTTTTTGGAGCAACCTTTAAGGGCAGAATTCCAAGCACTTCTCTCGAGGTTTTTGGATAAGAGAGATTGATAAAGAATGTACAGATTGTTTTTAGGTTATTGATAGATTATAGTTCACTGTGGATGGAATTGGTTATTGGTAAAGAGGAAAGAAAGATTATGGAGATCGAATGAAAACTTTAGATAACAAGTTTAAGTTTAGTAATTCAAGGGGTATTCAAAAGAGTATCTTGTTTTAATGGTATAACTATCGCTTATATGTTTATTTTTGTGTTTGATGATAAAGAAAGAGGGAGAGATTAGATTTTATATAATATAAGTATGATATTATGGAGATTGAATGAAAATTTTAGATAGATAGTGTATGTTTAGATATCTAAGGAGCATTTAAAGGAATATTTTGTTTTAAATATGTATAAGGGAATCTCAATGTTATAAGTAATGTTTATAGGTGTGTTTTTGAGGGTGCTTATAAAGAATGATGGATAAATTTTAAACAATATAAGTATGAAAATGGATAGATTTCATACAATATAAGTTGGATATAAAAAATACTACTTAGTTTTTGAATAACTTATATTTAAAATTTAAGATATCTTATAGACATTTTTTTTAATTTTCTTTTTATTTTTCTTCTTATTTGATTTCTTCTTTTTCTGTTTCTTTTTTCCTTCCTTCTGGTATTTTTTTCTTATATATATATACTGTTGTTAACTATTTTATAATTTGTTTAATTAATGTATTTAGATTTGCTTATGGTTTATATGTGTTTTAAGATTTTTTTTAGAAAAATTTTAATTAAGCCTGTATTCAGCTCTGGGAAGGTCGGGGGAGGGGAGGGAGGGTTGGGAGGGTTTGGGGAAGGGAATTGTTTTGTAAAATTTAAAAATTTTCAATAAAAAAAATATTTTTCAACTTTGGCAACTTCAAGATGTGTGCACTTCAACTCCCAGAATTCCCCAGTCAACATGATGACTGGGGAATTTTGGGAGTGAAGTCCACATATTTTAAAGTTGCCAAGGTTAAAAAAAACTTTATAACATCTGGCTTTATTCTATTGTGAGGGAAACTGAAGTCCAATATACAAAAGATTGGCCTTGGAATTCAAACCCTGGCATTTTAAACAGGCCACAGCACCTCAGATAAGGCCAAACAGAAAGGTCTCAAGAAGCAATGGACAATGGCAACCAATGTTGATGAGTATTGTTGAGGATGCAGTTGTGGAAATCACACTAAGACAGGCTATAAACTCTGGAAATAGAAAAAAAGGTAGAATAGCAAGACTCTGGGGGGAAAATCAAAATAAATCTTGGAATTTTTACAGACATACAACTCAATTTGATTCAGAATCAAAATAATTAGAAATTGAATATTCAACCAGTATCTTTTGATGGCACCTAATCAATCAATTTTAGATTGATGGAATTCTTTATTTTCTAGTTTTAAGCTGGAATGCCTGTTTCCATCTTTAACTGGGGTTGGGGTTAAGAAAATAAAAGCAACTTTATCACTAGTAGAATTCAGGATTCTGCCCAATGTCACTCAATTTTGAATCAACAGCCTTGCATATGTTCTAGGAACACTTTTAATATGCAACAAAAATTGGGATTTATTTTGGAGATCTGAATTATAAATATCTACACTGCTTTCTTTGTCCATGTTTATTATATTTTTAGGCCACAGACAATGATGTGGGCTCTTATGGAAAAGTGAGTTATTACTTCAGTGATGATCCAGACAGGTAGGTATTTTATTACAGGTATTCTTTGATTTGTCTGCTGTAGCCTTAATATAATGCTTCATTTATATCAATTAAATCAAAATAAAATCCTGGTCATTGTTTTGTTGAGACAGATAGGTGTCTTGGCAATCATGTCAGTAAATGAGGTGCTAATTAGAATTGACAATGAAGATAGTAAAGTGTTGGATAACCTATGCCTTTCATGATCAACCATCAACAGTAAAGGAACAAACAGCCACAAAATATGCCACAGACTAGCACTAGGTAGAGGACTCATGGAAGTGAAAGTTGGAGTTTAAAGAAGTAGGCTAGGAAGAATATTGATGCCTTTCAACCTTGGTGTTGGAGAAGACTCCTAAGAATACCATGGACAACCAAGAAAAGAGTGGATCATCGAACACATCAACCCAGGGTTCTCATTCAGGGCATAAATTATCAAATTGTCGTACTTCAGACACATTATGTGAAGACCCAGGTCTCTGGAAAAGGCCTTATTGCTGGGAAATGTGGAAGGAAAGGGACGAGGTATGCCCTTGGGAAACTTGAAAGAACAAGTTATGGAACATATCAATGAATCAATTTTAGATTGATGGAATTCCTTGTTTTCTGTTTTCCTATAAAGGAAGAAAAAGATTAATAATATAGAATTGAATTCCAGACCCTAACAATAAATTAGTAAACAACAAAGCAAAAAGGCTAAGTGCTTAAAGGGTAGATAAGAAAAACCATAGGAGTAGTTAGTATTGTGGAACACTAGCATTGTCTTTGATTTCAGTATGAAATCCATAACTTCTTCAACTTTTTGAAATCTGGAGAGACTTTGTAAGGTTTTAATGTGTCGAATGCTAGCATGTACCCATTATGAGGAATACATCTGTGTCATGCTGCTCCCACATGCTCTAAGTTATCTCCGGCCGGCCTGCTAGCTTGAACTGCCAACATTATTTCCATCACTGCTCACAGTTGATCAAAGGGAGTGTTTGGTGGCAAATTAAACGGGTAGGGAAGACACACCCTCTACTTATAGGCTGTAGCGTGAAGTGATGTCAGTATGCAGGATTTATCTATAATTCAGTCTCACTTCTACTTGTTATATTAATTAATCATAGAACAGCATTTTTAATTCAGAAAATAAATTATGAATTACACTCCAATTCTGGTTGGTCCATCTTGCATCCTAACTGGCCATGGATATTATAATAATAATAATAATAATAATAATAATAATAATAATAATAATAATAATAATAATAATAAACCCCAGTGAGGCACTACCTTGACGTGGTTGTGGGGCTTGTGTACTCTGAGGAAGATGAGAGCTATGCCAGAGGTTCAACCATACTGGACAGGTCTCATCAGAGGAGTCAGACAAAGAGTGTCTCTCCCATAAAAAATATGGTGAGACGTAAATTGCAGAATGCCATACCGGCTCGGACGTCGCCCGGGTTAACAAGGTCCCGCTAGATATTGGAGTTCCTGGATATCTGGTGAAAAATGGGTTACAGGACTCAGGACTGTTGGCTGAGCAACCAGGGCCAGCAGCTGCAGAACTACTGGAAGAAAAGGTGTTTACCCGTCGCAGATACACAGTGATGGAAAACAAAGAAATAATGATCTGTTACTACAGATCAAGTCCAACAAGAGAGGATATCTAAAACGAATGCACCAGTTCTGGAAAGAACAACATCCAGAATCAGAAATAACAGAACAGAGACTAGCAGATCAACGCCGATTTATAACACGAAATAAAGTATTCACAGAAACAGAATTGGACGAACTGCAAAGGTTTACCCAGGGCAAAGAAATCAAAGCCTTACCAGAAGTAATTCAGAATGTAGAGGCAAACCAGGGGGAGTTGGCAGTGAAGGAATCCAGCAGAGATATACAACTGTTCTCATTTGGAAACCAGGCACCTCTTCCTCAGGAAGAACAAAACCCTCTAACTAAAGAAATAAAAGAATTGAAACAAAGAATAACTGAGCATCTAGAACAGCACAAAAACAACAGAATAAGGCTACCTGCATTGAAGCTTGTTCCAAAGAAACAGCTAGCACAAGCATTAAAAGATGCAAATACTGCAATATCAAGTATAAGCACCAATTCACTGCAAGAAACAAACCAACTAATGTACAGCACAGCTGCAGTTATAACAGAATACCTGGGATGCAAAATCAACAAAGAAGAAAAACAAACAAACAGTGCACCAGAAAAATGGAAGGTTAGACTAGAAAATAAGATCAGCAAGTTAAGATCACATGCAAGCAAGCTAGAACAGATGAAAGAAAAGAAGCTGAAGAACAAGAAGACCAAAGAATACCTAATCAAGAAATACCACTTAGAAACAAGGAAGATCAAGGAAGCACTGGAAATAATAAAGCAACAAATAACAGCTATAGCCAGGAAAATCAGTAGATATGAAGCTCGAATTGCAAACTATAGGCAGAACCTCCAATTTCAATCCAATCAGAAACGTTTCTACCAATCCATCAATGGAGAAACTGCAAGGAATCAGTCAGTACCTGACAAGGAAGAAACAGTGCAGTTCTGGAAGCAGATATGGGATAACCCAAAGAAATACAACAAGGATGCGGCTTGGTTAAAAGAGGTGGATGCAAATAAAACAGAAGTTGAAATGAAAGAACTAGTAATAACAACAAAAATGGTAGAAAAAAGAGCAAGGAAAATCAAAAATTGGTCAGCACCAGGTGAAGATGAACTGCATGGGTTTTGGTTGAAACATCTAACTGTTATACACCCACTCATTGCCAAGCAGTTCAACAATATACTACAAGGAGGAGAAATTGAAAAGTGGCTAACAACTGGGAAAACCTACCTAATAATGAAAAATCCAGCAAAAGGGGCAACACCAGGTAACTACAGGCCAATTACCTGCTTACCAACAACTTTCAAATTACTAACTGGTGTGGTAGCTGATGCAGTACAACAGCATCTAGTTGAAAACAATCTCTTTCCACCTGAGCAGAAAGGAAACCGCCCCAATAGCAGAGGAACAAAAGATCAACTCCTAATAGACAAAATGATCTTGGAAAACTGCAAGAGAAGGAAGACCAACCTGAATGTGGCATGGATTGACTACAAAAAGGCATTTGACTCTCTGCCACATGATTGGATAATCAAGTGCCTAGAAATAACAGGAGTCAGTAGAAACATCAGAAAATTTGTGCAAAGATCGATGGCACAATGGAAGACACAGTTGCAAATCAATGGTGAGAAGCTGGGAGAGGTTAATATCAAGAGAGGAATATTTCAAGGAGATTCATTATCACCATTACTATTTGTCATTGCACTGTTTCCTCTGTCAACAATATTGAATAACTCAGGACATGGCTACCAAACATCAAAAATATCTGCCAGACTATCCCACCTCCTTTACATGGATGATCTGAAGCTGTATGGAAAAACATCATCTGAAATAAAATCGCTGCTCAACACTGTCCGTATATATAGCCAAGATATTGTAATGGAGTTTGGCTTGGACAAATGTGCCACACTTACTATCAAACAAGGAAAAATAGTGAAAACTGAAGGAATCAAGATGCCCCACGAAAATAACATTAAGAGTCTGGATGAGGAAGAGTACTACAAATACTTGGGTATCCTTCAAGCTGACAACATCAAGCACACTGAAGTCAAGAAAAAGATTAGAGGTGAATACATCAAGAGAGTGAAGAAGATCTTAAAATCCAAACTCAATGGAGGAAATACCATAAAGGCAATCAACACCTGGGCAATCCCAGTCATTAGGTACACAGCTGGAATAGTGGACTGGACTCAAGCAGAACTAAAAGCAATGGATAGGCAGACCAGAAAAATAATGACAATGAATCATGCCCTTCATCCACGCAGTGACATTGATAGACTTTATCTACCAAGGCAAATAGGTGGGCGTGGAATGCTACAAGTACATCAGATGGTTGAAGAAGAAAAAATGGCTTTGGAAGAATATCTGAAGAACAATGATGAAGATGCACTGAAATTAGTATATCAGGAAGGCTTACTAACTACTGGAGAGACCAAACTGGCCTACAAGAAAGACCAAATGAAGAACAGAATAGAGGCATGGGAAGACAAAGCACTACATGGCCAATACATGAAAAAAATAGCTGGGAAAGCAGATAATAATAAAACCTGGCAATGGCTAAGAGCAGGAAAATTGAAGAAAGAGACCGAGGGACTAATTCTGGCTGCACAAGACCAAGCCTTAAGGACAAATGCATACAAAGTCAAAATTGAGAAGACAGCAACAGACAGTAAGTGCCGCCTATGCAAAGAAGCTGAAGAAACAGTGGACCACTTGGTAAGCTGTTGCAAGAAGATTGCACAGACTGATTACAAGCAGCGGCATGACAAAGTAGCAACAATGGTGCATTGGAAGATCTGCAAAAAATATCATTTGCCTGTAAGCAAAAACTGGTGGGATCATAAAATAGAGAAAGTCATAGAAAATGATAAAATTAAACTGCTCTGGGACTTCAGAATTCAAACAGACAAGCACCTGCAACATAACACCCCAGACTTAACAATTGTCGATAAGAAAGACAAAAAAGTCTGGATAGTGGACGTGGCAGTGCCTGGAGATAGCAGAATAGAAGAGAAAGAACTGGAGAAGATAACAAAATACAAAGACCTACAAATAGAAATAGAAAGACTGTGGCAAAAGCAAGCAAGGGTAGTACCAATAGTAATAGGCTCCTTGGGTGCAATCCCAAAACAACTGGAGCACCACTTGAACACCATTGGCATTGACAAATTCGCTATTAGTCAATTGCAAAAGGCGGCCTTACTAGGAACTGCTTCCATCCTGCGACGATATCTGTAATACCATCAAACATCCACATCTGCCTATCCCAGGTCCTGGGTAAGGACTCGATAGGTAGACAAAATGCCAAATCCAGTCTGAACATCTGGCTGACTGTGCGATGATTGATAATAATAATAATAATAATAATAATAATAATAATAATAATAATAATAATAATAATAATAAAGTTGGAAGGGACCTTGCAGGTCATCTAGTCCAACCCCTGCTCAGACAGGAAACTCTATACCCTTTCAGACAAATGGATGTCCAGTCTCTTAAAAACTTCCAGTGTTGGAGCATTCACTGCTTCTGGAGGCAGGTTGTTCCACTGATTAATTGTTCTAACTGTCAGGAAGTTTCTTCTTAGTTCTAGGTTGCTTCTCTCCTTGATTAGTTTCTATCCGTTGCTTCTTGTCCTGCCTTCAGGACACGACCTATATGTGACTGAGGCAGCTGATCTTTAGTACAGCAATCCAGCAAAACAGAAAGCCTCACTAGTTGCTAAGTAGAGCCTTGGAATTCCTAACATTGAAACAGAAAATCCTGTCATCCGAAATCCTTTAAAATAAACTAGCAGATTAATATCTCTACCTATGTATCAAAATAATTTGGATATACTTGAGATGAGAAGGTAATACTGTGCTGAGAGTTCATTCTTCAGAGAGTTCAGTTTGAAATGAACTGTACTAGAACTGTTCATTATATCTAGCTGTACAAATACCTCTGCTAATTTCCTCTGCTTCTTCATGAAAGCAAGATGAGGATTGATTTTCTCATCTGCTAAAGAGCAAACTATGTATTACATTCAAGCGTGTGTAATGAATTCCCAATATATTGTGTGTATATATTTTCTATTGGAAACAGCCTAAGGAGGCATCCATTGTAAATGGAGAAGATAGAAATGTACATAGCTGTGGGAGTGTAGAATTTAACCCTCTCTTTACTAGATTTTTTTTTCAGCTCAAAATTCATTTCTCCCATCCAGATGTTAAGATTCTAGAAAGAGTACAGAGAAGAGCCACAAAGATGATTAGGGGACTGAAAGCTAAAACATATGAAGGACGGTTACAGGACTTTGGTATGCTAGTTTAATGGGGAAAAAAAAACTAGGGGTGGTATGATAGCAGTGTTCCAATATCTCAGGGGCTGCCACAAAGAAGAGGAGGTCATCCTGTTCTCCAATGCACCTGAAGGCAGGACAAGAAATAATGGATGGAAACTAATCAAGGAGAGAAGCTACCTAGAATTAAGGAGTAATTTCCTGACAGTTAGAACAATTAATCAGTAGAATGACTTGCTTCGAGAAGTTGTGGGTGCTCCATCATTGGAGTTTTTAAGAAGAGATTCAACAGTGATTTGTTTGGAGTGGTATAGGATCTTTGACCATGAGCAGAGGATGGACTAGAAGATCTCCAAGGTCCCTTCCAATCATATTATTCTATGTTCTATGATGAATGCTCCAATATGCTGACTGGAGAATTCTAGGAGTTGAAGTCTACACATCATAAAGTTGCTGAAGTTGACAAACACTGACATAAGGCAATTTGTATGAAATGTATAGGGTCTCCTGCTTGAGCAGGGGATTGGATTAGAAGACCTCCAAGGTCCCTTCCAACTGTTATTCTGTTAAATTAATTATTAGTTATTAGTCTATTTCTTCAATATGTGGCTTACTGTTTTGGGCTCCAGGTTCTCCTTAGACAAGGATTCTGGCATCATCACACTAATTGCCCGCCTGGACTTTGAGACAACCCAGCGTTATACACTCACTGTCATCGCCAGAGATGGAGGTGGAGAAGAAACAACTGGAAGGGTCCGGATTAATGTCCTGGATGTCAATGACAACATGCCCACCTTCCAGAAAGATTCCTATTTAGGAGCTCTGAGGGAAAATGAGCCGTCAGTCACTCAAGTTGTCCGCGTGAGGGTCAGAAACTCCAGATATATGTTTTTCTCATGCTGAGATGACGAAGAAGAAATGAGTGTCAGTGTAACTTAACAGCTACTTGTGATATAAAGAACTGCATTGGGAAAAGTGCATAATGTGTAGAAATCACTGTTAAAAAAATCAGAATACATTCCACTTGAACTGACATATCTAGTGTGATGTCTGCCTCCCTGTAGTGTATGTGCTTGTGGAACCATCCCTGGTGCCCACAAAATTCATTCTCCAGCAGAATTCTGGGAGTTGAAGTCCACAAGTCTTAAAGTGGCCAAGTTTGAGGACCCCTGGACTGTAGAAAAATATTTCAATGTAAGTATTTCTTCTGATTTGATCTAGGCTTCAGATGAAGATTCCTCTCCAAACAACCAAGTTGCTTATAGCATTGTGTATGCTTCTGCATTCAAAAGTTACTTTGACATTACCTTGTCTGAAGGTTATGGAGGTGAGTGCAGCATTGTGTTCAGATTCCTTCCTCATCTCATGCCTACTGTCATAATTGCCAACGTTGCCTTTTTGCTTTTTCAGTGATAAGTATCATCCGTCCTCTGGATTTTGAGCAAGTTGCCAATGGTGTCATTTACTTGATTGTAATGGCTAAGGATGCAGGCATCCCGGCACTCAACAGCACCGTCCCCATCACCGTTGAAGTGTTTGTAAGTACCACGACTGCCTTCCATTCTACCTGCTCAGAAGATAAAACTGAACAGAACAAATAAGTCTCTGGTTTTTCTTTTCTTATTCTGTTCACTTAGAACAATATGCCTATTTATTCTAGTAAGAACAGTTCATTAAGAAGGATTGATTGATTGATTGAATGATTGATTAATTGATTTAAAAATAACTATATATGAACGATGTCAGGGATGAACTAATTTTTGGTGGCAGGAGCCCATTTTTCAAACAGGCTTAAAATATCTAGTCTTTCATTTTCTGATAAAAAATGAGAGAAAATTTTTATAAAATGTTTTATAGATGGCACTTAGATCCTAAAAAATTATCTTGTATGTATTCCAACATACAGACCAAATGTTGGAGATGTGGCAATAATGATGCGACATACTTTCATATTTGGTGGAACTGTAAAAAAGTAAAGGCTTTTTGGATTATGATTTGGTGGAACATTCAAAAGATTTTTAGAAAAAAGATAAAGTTTACTCCTCAACTATTTTTACTTGGTATTTTTGTTGACTTAAATGAAAAAGAAACTACTTTGATGTTGAATTTATTAACTGCAGCAAGGTTACTAGTAGGTTTATATTGGAAGAAAGATTCCTTGCCTACTTTAGAAGAATGGATATTTAAAGTATCTAGTTTTGCAGAAATGGCAAAAATTTCTGCTTATTTAAAGGATCATACAGAAGAAAGATATATTACTGTATGGGGAAGGTGGATAGATTATATTCAGAAAAAGTATGGAATTAAAAAGTTTCATTTATTTTATGAATGAATATCAAATATTATAGAGAATTGTTTTATAGGTTATGGAGTTAAAGGTTAATTATGATATTTTTTTCTCTTTTTTTTTCTTTTTTCTTAATTATTATAATTTTCTTTTTTTTTAACCCTGTATTCTGCTCTGGGAAGTGAAGGGAGGGGGGTTGGGGGTGGGAGGGAGGGTAAGGGGGGGGGTTTCTCTATTTTAAAATTTTATTGTATTTTTATAAATGATTGTATGTTTTAAAAAATAAAAAAAATTCAATATAAAAAAAATGATCTTTTGGCAATATAACTTTATGAATTGCTTGAGAGATGAAAGAAAAAGGGATGGGGGAACCTTTCACACATCGTTTGTTTTTATTCAACTGACATACACTGTTGATATGAGATAATGATCCCTTCTTTATTCAAAACTAAACACTACGTCTTAGCTTTAAGTTTATTTTTCACCAGAATTAGTCATAATAGACTGCTTATCTGCAAGTGTGTTCTCATTGATCTTCTGTGCATTCTGCATGTAAGGTGGTATCCCTGCCTACAGCCCATGATGGAGTGTTTCACAGCTACAGAGGACTTGAGGGAAGGGGACATACCACAGTCACCTGTGCTACTAGGTGAGGGTCCTCTCTCTCCTCTCAGGAAGCAATAGCAACAGCTACCTGTAATTTCTTCCGTAACGTCTATCAGTTTTGATCAGCCTCAACATTAGGAATGCCTGTTACTTGATTTAGGTTATAGAAGATCAATGACAAGTTTGATTAGAATAATGAGTCTGACAGAAAAAGAACATACGTATATATTCATGCTTATGGATCATATAGGTGATACAGCCTCTGAGGTCAGGATCTCAGTCTCCTTGTCTATATGCAGGGGGAAATGACCACTTGTCATCAAGAAGCATTGAGGGACTGAGAAGCCACACTGATTCTCAGGGTCCATAAACATCCTATAAGCTTGGTTAGTGTAAGTTCTCTATTCTATATTCCTTTCTATTATCCTCTTAGGACCACTAATCATATATTTTGCCAAATATTCCTGCAAAGTAATACCAGATTTGTTTGGTAGCATATTTTTTTCCCTAGAAAACAGCAAATTAGTTTCTTCTCCATGTTCTTCAAGGTAATACAGAAATTCCAGATATGTTCCTATGTGAAACATGCTTTTTCAAGTAGCATCTGATAAAGCATTAATGAACTGTATTCTCAACTACAGTGACAATGAATGGTGCTCTGTTAGAAAACCTGAAGGCCCAGAGCATCCTAGTGAAGATCTATCTGTATCCTAAAAGAAGCCAAGAATCAAGACTATCTTGATGGCACATAATCAATTATTCTGTGCTTTATGGCAAGACCCATTGCATGCTTGGTTCTGATCTCCAGGTAATTACAAGAGATCCAAGAACATATAGAGCAGGGGTCCCCAGCCTGTGGGCCGTGGCCAGGTAGTGGGCCATGGGCTGCTGGGACATGAGATAGGCTGGCCAGTGTGTGCAGGTGTGCGTGCACACCCTGCACTTGAAGTAGTGCCGTGGCCATGGGGCACAAAAACAGGACACTGTGCCACACACTGCAAAAATGGGCTATTGCCGTGCTTTGGAGTGCGAAAACGGGATGCCACCACCTCATGGGGCACAAAAATGGGATGCCGCCATGCCGCAGGATGCAAAAATGGGACATCGCCACAGCACGGGGCACAAAAATGGAATACCACGCCACTGTGCTGCACAAAAACGGGCCAATATCACGCCTCAAGGTGTGAAATGGGATGCTGTTGCACCTCAGTGTGTGAAAATAGGCCAAAGCCACACCTCGGGGCACAGAAACGGCACTGTGCACAAGAATGGGGCAGGGCTAGTAAGTATCACAAGTGCTAGCCCCGCCCCATTTGCATCATGCGCATGCTCATGGCTCTGTGTATGCGCATGCATAACATGCTTCCCCCTCCCTTTCCCTCCGGTCCACCAACCAAGAAAGGTTGGTGACTTCTGATATAGAGAATTAGCTTTGAAACAGTTTTAGAGCTCATAGATGATAACTTGGATAAGGCAAAAGAGCAACATTACCATGAAATACATGGGCTTATTACCTTTTCCTCATACAACGCAAATGTTCCTAATCATACTAATTTGAAAGCAGTACCTGTGATTGTTCTTCATCCCTTCAGTCACCTCGCGTCAGCTCAATTGTCCTGATGGCACTTCAAACACTACAATGCAATTACCTGGAGATCAGAACCAAGCACGCAATGGGTCTTGCCATAAAACACAGAATAATTGATTATGTGCCATCAAGACAGTCTTGATTCTTGGCCTCTTTTAGGATACAGATAGACCTTCACTAGGATGCTCTAGGCCTTCAGGATCTGCAGGTCAATAAAGACACCATTTTTGAGAGATATTCCTCAAGCCATTGACCCAAGGGTCCATCTTGCAGCTTAGGAGAAAGAACCTTAGATTCCTGAGTTCTTATCTTCTTCACCTCTGATATGTCATTGAATCCCAGGCATTTTAGCTCCACTGGGATTCCTCCATCATTCCCCTTCTTTGCCAGTTCTCTTCCAAGCTTGAGTAGAATATGGCTTATTGAAAAGGACTAGAATAGCATTCCAATGAAGCAACTGTCTGTTTCACAAGATCCATAGATTTGATAATACTTTAAAGAAACAGTTTGTATAACCAGTAGAATAACCAGTGTAACAATCAGTTAGATTTTAGGACAGTGAAACAGTAACCAAATGCAGTCATACCGAGGCCAACATATATTCAAACACATGAAGAGAGGCTGGACGAAAGGACTCATATTCAGAGCTATTGTTAGCTTTTTTGGCTTTCTGGGGACAGGCAGTAGCTAATTTATTCAAATGGATGATTGTGCATTATTTAAACACTCCTAGTTCATCAGACAAATGATTTATCAAAATTAATCTTGTATTTTTGAAAAAAATAGACTTTTTCATTTACCTCACATATTCTGCTAAACTTTTTAAACACCAACCCCAATACTAAATCTTGTTTTTAATTATAGCTTCTAAAATTGCAAGCAAAGTCCTTAAAATGTGAGGCTGGGACTGGGATTGGAGTAACATAAGTTCCAAAACAATAATAATATGCACTCATATACAGTATCCTCCCTTTTTACGACCCTGTAATTCCTTAAATGGGTACTGAATGGAGTTGAGCATTTACTGGCTGGACAACCTTCCTAACACCTACATGTAGTTCACAGCAGAAATTTTTTCTTTGTGCCTCAGGAGAGAAATATCTGCTGCTACCTAGGATTAACTCTCAACCTTCTGAGTGGGAGGCAAGTGTCTTTACTACTAGGCCACCATACCATTCATGTACTCCTATACAGTATCTGGAAAATTATTTTTTTGCTTTGCTCGTCTTTGTCTCAAATCCTTAATTCTCCTGTCTTTACAGAAGTGTTAGTTATTGAGGTATATTTTAAACAGTGGTTGTAATCTTGTCTTTCTTGGAGTGAATGTTTTGCTTCTTCATAGATGCATGAGGTAGGACCATGACATACTTTATAACATGGATTAAGTCTTATGGTAGTCAGTTACATTTGGTGCTGCCAAATCCATGGCTAATGGGAACACTTCCACTGATTCCTCTTATATTGTTCATTGATGGACAACTAGTGTTAGAAGAGACCACTCATGACTTCCGGTTCCGGTTTGCGGCGACTGCGGTTGTGTGACAAGACTTGTCTCTTCACCGGCTGATTTTCCTTCGCCGATAGACCCCAAAGGTGGTTGAAAGTCACCCTGGAGGGGCGACCACTGAGGAGAAGGCTTACGGGTGACTGCAGGAAGGCAGCAGCTTCTCCCACGGCTCCAGCTGACTCCTTAGGGCCGACGGAGCAAAGATCATCCTGCAAGATGGCCAATCATCTAGCTGCACCAGCCGAAGTCAAAAGAACAGCTAAATGTGAAGAAACCACCACGGAGAAATCTGGGTGAGACTTTTTTTCCCCCTCTTACCCCCAACTATTTTTTCTGCAAAGAGCCTTTGGATAACTTCCCTGCCCTAAAAAAGCGGTGTTCGTCTATTTGGGAAAAAAGTACTTTGAATAAAACTATAGAACAGCATTTATTGGACTTTTTTTTTAGATACTTGGGACCCCTGGAAAAACTTGTATTATAGAGCATTATTCTACTTATTATATCGGAGATACTTGCTTCTTCCTGCCTCTTTCTTCCTTGCTCTCAAAATAAGGTAAAAGCTTTTAACTTGGAAAGAAAAAAAGTTTCTATGCTCACTGAGGACATCTTGTGGTGAAAAGTGTTACTGCAATTGTAATGTTTTTAGGTGTTTGAAGATGGATTTGATCTTCAGATAATAATAAAAGAAGATAAAGGCTTGGAAATAGCTGTGGGTTGACTTTGTGATCTAGAAACTGTGAAGTCGGACGTTTATTGACTTTTAATAAATATAGCTTTCACTAAAAGACTAAAAGACTATTTTACTATGGAAATGGAAGAATCTTACCCACAGCTTGAGTATGAGCTTATACTGGAAAAAATATTGGAAGCTACAGAGTATATGAAATCATGGAGAAAAATTAAAGATCATTTTGCAGAACCACAAGCTGAGCCTCAAATTTTAAAAAATCAACCTATAGGCCAAGAAGAAGCCAATATGCAACAGTGTACACAATTTAATGAGATGGAAAAAGAACCTACTGACCAATTGAATTTTAGTAAAACTTTGGACCCAAAATCCCAGACTGAGACTTTAATTGATCACTCTACAAGTCAACTAATTACTACAGAAGAGGATATCTCACAAGTTTATGTACAAACTATGGAGAACTCTGAAGATCAAAGAATGACTTCAACTGAAACATTCTTACTTTTAAAACCAACAGGAACTAACTTCCAGATGTGATCTATTGAAAGTTATGACAACTTGGATAATCAAGCTGTAATCATAATATGGAACAAAATTGACTATATTACGTACATGATATTGGAAGATGGGGAGGAGAACTTTGACCAGAACGATTTGTTGATAAATACCAGTACTCAGATATGGAGATTTGATGACATAGATGCGGCATCATGGACACCAGCTTGGCACAGAAAAAAAGCCAGAGTTAGATTTAAAAATGTGATTTAAACTCTCACTTATTGGGCCAAAAAGGCTTTAGAGATTCGGATTGATTTGACAGTTAACTGAGTATGTGAAATTAGTAAGATGATAATTTGTGTAATGATATGTTTGTCTTAGACATGATAACTATTTTGGTTGAGATTTAAATTTTATTTAACGGGCTGAAATGTTTCTTTATTTTTTATTCTGTTTGTATAGAAAATTACTTTGTAATAGAAGAAGAACTAGAGAGATTTACGATAAGAGAAGAAAGGGTATTAACCAATGATCTATTAAATTAAGAAATGGAATACTAGAATGTTATTGTTGGAATACTATGTATGTTGTAGAAAGGATACCTGAAGTCTTATTAAAATGTTTACTTAAGATGAATTTGAATATGTTAATCAAAATTAGTGAAGCTTAAAGCAGGATGATGATCATTTGGACTGATTGAATTTTATAAAGAAATAGATTAAACTAAATTCCTTATATCACATTAGGGAAATAGAGAGGGAAAATTTTAATGTACTAACTTCAGTTATATATGTATGACTTGGTTTTTGGATGAATGATTTTCCCTTCACCATGGTGTTTTCCTGAGCACTCTGATGTAAAAATTAAAAAACCAATAAAATTTGTTTGAGAAAAAAAGAAGGGACCACTCATGAGTGCTTTTTTCCCAGAGACCATATGCTAATAAGGGATGGAAAAATCTTATAGATGACTGAAAGGAGAATTTGCTTTATTTCCTTCAGTTCAGGAAGATTGTGTAGATGTGGTTCCATTGTTTTCTTTTTCTTTTGCACTCTGCCTGAAAACCTAAAAGTTATCTGGAAGCAAACAACTTTGATTGTGGCATGGAGACCAAAGTCACAGTAGCCCTCAAAGTGACTGAAATTATTCATCCTTGAAGCAGTCCAAATAGCTGCTGTTACTTTTCAAATTGTGGTCATCCCAGCCTGAAACGATTTGCTTTAATTGTCCCAAATTGTGATGCAAACATTTTTTTTTATCCAGAAAGATAACTTGCACATATATAGCAATAACAGGATTCATGTTACTGTTCCTTTTTAGGGTTAAATCTGATTGTCAGAATACAAGCACCGGGGCTGAGAAAACTCAGAGAAAGGATAAACAGTACTTTCCTGATAACCAGTCTTTGATCCTTCCTAATCAGATCTGACTTAAAGTGGCAGCAATTCACTGACCAAAGCATTGGACCTCTTTGTTGATAATGCTGTAAAAAAAAATCACCCTCTCCCTTTTATAGCATTGTGAGGAGATATAAGTAACAGCGAAGGGGCTTAATTGAGGATGAATATCTTCTTTCCCTAACTGTTCTTTGGACAGTGTAATCCCATCTGTCTGAAGACCACGTTTGAAAAGGTCATTTCCTTCTAGTTGATTTTGTACATGGGCGATTTCTAAGTAGCTGTCACATTCTGCGCTTTCTACCAAAAGGGATTTTTCTCTTTCAAGTGGAATGGAAAAAAATTGATGATGATGATGAAGAATTGGCTCTCTTAAGATGCTGAAAGAAAAGAGCAAGTGTGGGTATGTGCATGCTTCTGTGTGTGTGTTAAGGAGGGGAAAAAAGAGTTTGAAACTTTTTCATTCTATGCTTATTGATTTTTAATAAAGAACTGAAATTCACTTTGTATCTTTCCCATTAAGAGACAATAAGCTTCTGAAGGTAGAACTGCTGGATTAGAACTAATGTTTCTCCCTGCCTCTCATTCACTAACATGCTAGTCGCTATTCTGAGCATTGAGTCACCAAACTTTATGCTTAAGTGTACTGCATTATAAAGAAAAGATACTCCTTTGCTTTAGGTGCTGTTACAAATGTCTTCATCCTACAGATGATGGTGATGATGATGCCGATTTATGTTGAAAAAATATAATCAAATGTTAAAGATTCAATATTATCAATTTAAAAACCATTTCTCTTTTTAAGTACAGAGGCTGAAAAACTAATATATTACTGTTTACAAATCTTGTGCTCAGTGTTGTACTTAAGGACATTTCAACTGTGCGCAGGTTTAGAGACAAGTGTTGTAATTTCCAGAATTAAAAAGCAAACACATGGACAGGGATCTTATGAAAAGAGCTCTTAATTGGAGATGTTTCTGCTAGCTAGATAAACTACTTCTGCAGGCTGGTCAGGATTGTTCAGCCTGAAATGGGCTGATATAAATGGTGTGGCTATTAAACTAACTGCCCTTCTACTCTGTAAAAAGAGACTGAGGAAAAAAAAATACTTGAACCAAGGAGATGGCATGAGAGAAGGACAGTGTACATTACTGCCTGGCTATCTGTCTGCTTATTGTATGCATGTGTGTATTTGTGTATATACACATGCAAGCTTTCAAGTCAGTCTTGAGTCCTGAACTTCATGAACAAATATGTCCCAATGTATTTATTTATTCAGTTATTTATGGAATTTGTATAACATCTAATTTGTTATAACTCTGGGTGGCTTGCAAAATGCAGCAGTAAAAGAATGAAAAACCAAAACATTAGAAAGAGAGAGATGGGGGTGAGGGAGGGAGATTCAAAGTAGTCTAAAAAAAGACCAATAATCATTAAAAGATTAAAATTTCACACAAAGGTTGATCACCCAATCTAGTCTTGGGCCTGGCAATAATGATTGGTGATTATTGAGTATGTGCCATCATGTTAGTAACCACTTTTTCTCCAAGATCTATGACCAATTTGGTTCTTTGAGTCTTCCAATGGTGCATTCATTACCACTGTAACTAATTCCATTTGCTTTGTTCCTAGCCAACCTCTCCTTTGTCCTCCCCCCCCTTTCAGCATTACAGACTATTCTAGAGAGCGAGATGTTTTCATAATGTGTCTGAAGTTTATTTATTTATGAGACTTATATACCGCTTTAAGTGCAAGCACTCTCTAAGCGGTGTACACCAGTAAGCAATGTATATATATATTTACATTGTCCCAAACAATCTGGGTCCTCATTTTACCTACCCCGGAAGGATGGAAGGCTGAGTCAACCTTGAGCCGGTGAGATTTGAACCGCTGACCTGCTGAACACAGTCAGCTAAAGTGGCCTGCAGTACTGCACTCTAACTGCTGTGCCACCTCGATAAATAATACGATAAATAATGCCTAGCCACCAATGGAAGAGAATATTTGTCCTTGGTACTCTCTGAGCTTGATTGTTCGTTTGCAGATGTTTCATTACCAAACTATGTAACATCATCAGTGCTAGAAAGGCATGGAGTTTGCTTTCGTTTTATATACCTGTCAGAGTTGGTTGATTAGGCTGTTCTTTACTGTTAGCTAGTTTGTCTGATCCCCTTTTGCTGTTTTCCCAAAAATAAAGAAGGAAACTCTCCCAGGGTGATGAAACTTGCTGTTTAGAAAGTTCTTAACATCCAGAAAATCAATAACAAGCAACTTCCTAAAGTAGCAAAGGGAGAAACTGAACCCAGTGTCCTTTTGAAGGCACCGAGTATTAGATTAGATAGGAAGATTTTTCTCCTGGCTTCAAGAGCATTTTACCACCCTGGCAGATTGTATGGAACAAGCTTGTAGATAATCCTTAGTCCTCTCCTTAATATGGAAAGGAGTTCCAAGGAGCCAATTCATTCATTGGCTTCTCTTTTATCTCCAGAGTCTTGTGTGAGCCATCTTCAATCCTCCATTGCTTCCCCAAAAGTCATGAGTGATGCCAATGTTGATTAAAGGCCCTCTGTTCTGGCAAAAATCCAAAAGCACAGAAGAGTGATTGATTATATGTTACAGGGCTGTTCAAACTTGGCCCTTTTATGACTTGTGGACTTCAGCTCCCAGATTTCCTCAGCCAACATGCCTGGCTGAGGAATTCTGGGAGTTGAAGTTCACAAGTCATAAAAGGGCCAAGTTTGAAGACCCCTGATATATTACAACAGACATCAACACCTAAGATGTTGATGAAATTACCTAAATTACTGGCTTTGAAAGCAAAAGAGTCAGTCAGGATTTAAAACTAGTTCAGAAAGTTTTTATATAAATTATAGAAAATGTTCATGGCTGTTTGCTCAGCTGCAGCCTTCTTTCTGTCTTTCTCCTTCCAATCAGGCATTTATCTTAAACTGTAATCAAGAAACTGGCAGTTAAATGTAAACTTTTGTCTGTGGCACACTTTAACATAATACAATTTTTGCATATTGTGTTCAGATGCCTTCAAAAGGAAAGCAATGACATTAAAAATGTTGTTTTTTTCTGGAACAGAGAGAAAAAAAGATCAAGTGTTTTAACATTTGCTTTCCACCAAGTGTATGTGTTAAAACCTCAAGTACTGTTCAGAGTACCAACTAATTGAATAGAGATTTGAAAACTATTGAATTTTTTTGATTGTTCCTAGTGTATTTCAGGTTTTTTCCTTTCTCTAAGTATATTGATTGCCAGTAATTTGATTCTATGCAGAAAAATATATGAGATCTCAGATTTCTTTAAACCATCTGGAAGAAAAGGTGTGTTGAAAAATGAACATTTCATAAAAGTATTTTTCTGTTTTTGTTTCCATATAGAGAAACTATTAGATTATAGAAAATATGACAGGAAGAGCAAATAAATAAAATAACGATTGCAACTGGACAAAAAAATAATTCAGTCCCTATTTTAAATCTTTTTTTAATCCTGAAAATAATGTTTCAGAATACTTTGCAGAATGAATATAAAATCACTGCTAGTGTCTCTGTACTTCCTGCTTAATAACCTCTTTGTTGGGTTTTTTTTTTTTTTTAAAAAAAAAGATGTTTCCTATTGTGAAATTGTATGCTAGGGAATGTGGAACATGATTTATTGACAATAAATATTTAATTGGCCATCTAAAATGGCTCCTTTGCAGACTACTTAAAAATTGTGTTTAAAGGTTTATGCCTGCTTTCAGATGCACTGATCTTTACTCATGACATTTGAATATTTTTCTTTCTTCTTTAATTATCATAAATTTGTTGCTGGATTTTAGGTATAGACTTCTGAATTTTTTTCCCTCTGTCCAGTCAGCTAGTTTGTTTCTATGGATAACAACACCCACTCCTCACCGATATATTTCTCAGGGTAATTTCAAATGTTGACAGATCCCTCTAGCTGTGCTTCTCTTGAAAGTAACATAAAAACTTTATCTCCAGGCTGTAGCACCAATCAGATTGCAATTTTGTATTGGTTAATGGTTATAGTCCTTCTTTCACCATGGAAGTCCACAGCACTTATACAACTTTTTCTTAGCTGTGAATCACTCCAGCCCATCCCCACCTCCCAAAATAATAATTAAAATAAAATAAAAAAGATTGAGGCTCTGGAAAGAGTACAGAGAAGAGCAACAAAGATGATTAGGGGGCTAAAACAAATGAAAAATGGTTGCAGGAATTGGGTGTGGCTAGTCTAGTGAAAAGGATTAGGGGTGACATGATAGCAGTGTTCCAATATTTGAGAGGCTGCCATAAAGAAGAGGAGGTCAACCTATTTTCCAAAGCACCAAAGGGCAAGACAAAAAGCAGTGGATGGAAACTAATGAAGGAGAGAAGCAACTTAAAACTAAGGCAAAATTTCCTGACAGCGAGAACAATAAACCAGTGGAACCGTTTGCCTGAAATGAAGTTGTCCTGCCTGAGCAGGGGATTGGACTAGAAGACCTCCAAGGTCCTTCCAACTCTGTTATTCTATGTTGTTCAAAACATTGTAGGAATTTGGTGCCACTAAGTGCATTCATTGGAAGGTGGTGGAATTTCTAAAACTGTAAATAGCTACTAGTAAAGACTTTAGGAATATACAGTATAAGTATATTTATCATTTTACTCAGTTCTTGGCAACAAGAACTGAACTATTCTTTTTTTTTTCAGCAATAATAAGGGATCTGCTTTCTTTTGGGATATTTTTCAACTTCCAAGTTTAATTGACAGCCTTGAAATTTGCTGGTGTTATTCCAAGGAAATACAGGTGGAGTCTGCTGGCCAAAGTCAGTTAATGTTGTTACAAGTTGGATTGTATTTGTGGGCTCAGGCATTATTACATTTCTTCCTTTTTTAAAACCTTATATACTGCCTAGAGTCATTTTGGGAGATGGATGGTTATTTATTTTTTTAAAATAACTATTCACCAGATCCAGCTCTGGGTAGCTTTGAGAGGATCATCCACCTGTTATGACATCAGTGATATTGGTTAGCCGTTCTGCTTCTTATTTGATGAAAACACCTCTTCACTCTGCTACCCAATTGTGAAAATACAATCTCAGGACACTCTGGTGAGAGCAAAGGAAGGATATGAAAATCGCTGCATCAGAAACAAGAAAGTTTCTTCATAATGCTGAATCTCTTTTTAACATAATTTTTAGCAAAAGCTGGATCACTGCATCTGAGTCGACAATAACTTGATGGCAGATTATCAAAAAAATGAGAATGTAGTAATAACCATATTCTTACTGCAGTTTTTAATTTATGTATAGACCAATCATGACACTCTTTCCTTTGCTTTTTTAAAATTTAATAAGCCTTGTGTAAATATTGGTGAAAATGTTACGGTTTCAGTCCTACATTCACGTACTTCAGAGATGGATAAAAATAAGTTACTTTTTACCCATATTTACCCAATTTACACTTAAGCCTATAAAGCTTGGAATATTTTTCAGAATTTTAGATGTTTAGATTAATTATAGAAGGAACTATGTATTATATTGGGGGGAAAGCTCTTGAAAAATTATGTTTGAAAACGCATGATTTTGAAGAAACGTGCATGAAAACATCCATTAAAATTGTCACGCAGACTTCTTTGTCGCAAAATTCACAAAGCAATTCAGAAATGCTCAAGAATTAACCAGAAGGGAAGGGAAGGAAAGATGCATAATTGAGGGAAGCTGAAAATTACATCATTTCATGTAATTGTATTCCTGCCTATGACAGCACTGTTCATGTCTTAATCTGTAAAGGAACAGAATAATCCATGCTTTAATTTTTTAAAAATTAACATATGAAAAATGAAGAAGTTAATTACTTAATTATACACTCCTTGCAAAGCATTTGTGAGTGACAGTGGATTATTACTACTATTCACGGCAATTAAAACTATTTTAATTGCTTAAAATTTTGATATAACAGTATCTCTATTAATAATATAAATATTTAGTAATATTGAATTTGCTGTTCTGTTCATATTTTAGAATTCACAAGATATGACTGTTAATACTGAAACATTAGTTAGGTATATATTGGTATCATACAGAGGCCGTGTGATCCAGGTGCTTTCAAAGGCAAAGGGCAAAAATTACTATACTTTCTTTTCTTTTTTAATGATTGTATAATACAGCAAATAATTAAACAATACTGAATTTATTTATATAAATTAGCAAAATACTCTCCTCATCAGATACTGCAGTGTAACGTATTTTGCTGCTTCTTTGACCTCTTTTCTGAAAACAATGTAGGCAAAGTATGCAGAGCCAGGGATTCTGGGATTTATTTATTTTTTTGCTGGCCCTTTAGCCAAAGCTGGGCTTTAGGTCACCTGGCAAAGATGACACTTAGAATGAAATAATTGGGACGCTGTAAGAAAATGCTTTTTTTTAAAATTGCAGCTCTTACCTGGATCCAGCTCATTCTCAAACTTAATTTGTTTTTTTGGGGGGCAGTATTATCCACCACATCAGATTTAGGTGCATTGTATTTAGTTTTCAGAGAGTTGGCTGGCCGAAAGATAGAAAGACATTTAAGTAATTTTTTTTCCAGCATTCTATTGGGTTGGGGGAAAAAATAAAACTGTGTAGAGGTGTTTTAAATGAGGTGCATCAATATTCACTTCTGAGGGTTTATGTTACTGTAATATGTTTTACATATTACAGTAGTCCTCAACTTGCAATCATTCATTTAGTGAACATTTGAAGTTACAACAGCACTGAAAAGAGTGACTTATGAGCGTTTTTCACATTTACGACCACTGCAGTATCCCTGTGGTCACTGGTTGCTTGGCAATTGGTTCATAGTTATGACGATTGCAGCACCTGAGGTCATGTGATCACCTTTTGTGACCTGACAATCAAAGTCAATGGAGAAGCCAGATTTAACAACCCTGTTACTAATTTAACAACTGTAGTGATTCACTTAACAACTGTGGCAAGAGTGGGGCAAAATTCACTTAACAACAGAAATTTTGGGCTCAATTGGATCATAAATCCAGGACTATGCGTACTTTTTCCATTTAAGCTAGAGGAGAGTGTCCATGCTGTACAGGTGGTCCTTGACTTATAACCTCAATTGAGGCCAGAATTTAGTCATAAATCATGACAGTCATAAGTCAAGGCACCCACGTTCCTGAACCTGATTTTACAGTTGTTTTTCTGGTGATTGTTAAGTGAATCAAACAGCCATAAGCTGAATCCATTCTCCCAAATGGGCATATTTTTGCCAGAAACTGACCAAAACACACCAGAAACCAGCAAAAAACATTGCAAATTGCAATTACATGACTGTGGGACACTGCATATATGAGCTGGTTGACAAGCATCAAAATATGGTCACGTGACCAGGCTAGGGACAGCAGAACATTTTATGACAGCCAAAAGTGTTTTATAAACCATAAGCGTCCTTTTCAAGGCTGTCATAAATCTGAACAGTTGTTAAACAATCATTCATAAGTAGAGGACCATCTGTATTCATTTTTAAAATTAGAATAATGCTGTGAAATTGCTTCTTGCCTGTTATCCTGGTGTTTAGCTTTACAAAATCTCCCCAAGCAGCTTGTTTTTAATTAATGTAAGGGTGGTATAATGTTTTAAATTGTAGTTGCAGTTTGGTACTTTTATACACTATTTTAATAATTTTATAACTCCTATTTAATGTACTTAGCTGGTGAGAAACAGAAAGCACAACAATAAATAATACATGAACATTGTGAAGAGCACCTTTTCCAACAGATATGAATGCTGAATGTGAATAATGAGTTTTATTTCAACAGATCAGCCTTTAAGATATTAATGTATTGCAGCAGTGATTTTTATACTGAGTGTAAGGACCTGCCTCAGCTAAGTCTCCAAGAAAGCAGAACTCTTGAAACAGGCATTGTCTCAAAAGGAACTTTTATTAGGATTTAGTGACAGCAAGGAATCAAAGTGAGGTCTGAGGGAAAAAACCACACAAACATTATATTAAAAGCAATATTCGTTACTCCTCCTCCCAGGGCCCCAGTGTCCATTTGAATCTCCAGTCCAATCCACAGATGGTATATTGTTTTGTTAACCAGCTTTTTTGGTGCACACTTCAAGGTCTCACCTGGTTTCGTTTCCCTCTGACTCCAAGCACAAACCATGTTCCAGATAAGGGTGATGGTATTTGAGCGCATTCCTTCCCCTGGGGGAAGGGCAATATGGCATAGGCAGAGCAAAGCATGTCATATATCCCCACATCAGAATCTCCCCTCCCAACATAATGACAGCCCCCCCCAAATGGTTACACTGTTACACAATCAACAAATGGTTACACTGTTATACAAGCATATATAGAGGAAAAAAATAACAAGACATTTCTTTGGGGACCTGACACTGAGGTATCCCATGAGTAATAGAACAGACTGCAAATTCTTGTTTGTAAGTGAAGGATCTAATTTGGGACCACCGCTATTGAGATACTTGGGTAAAAGAAAGAAGTGTGGGCTTATTTTCGTGGGTGTGATGGTATTATTCAAGACCAGTGGAAAAAAGTTATTTGGGGCAAATTTTTTCAGACTTAGAGATTACATTATATTTTACATTCTTCAAAAACTTAAAAAGCAGAATTTCAATATGTTCTGAACATTTGTGTTAGCATATGTTTTCATCTCCCTGTGTTCTCCAGTATGCCCATTTTTTTTTTAAAGTTAACACTGGAACAAACACAAAGAAGAGATATTGAATGAGTAATTCAGTTAATAGGATTTGCTAAGCTCCTTCATTAAATGAAATTGGCCATTGGGTAGTTTCCATGTATGGTTTCAGCAAAATACTATTTCTTTTATTTTGTGGTGGACATTTATACTTTGCTGCTAAAATCAGGTGCTGCAATTTTTATTCTCTTTTTATCTTTGTAGGATGAAAATGACAATCCACCCACATTTAGCAAGCCTTCCTATGTTGTCACAGTCATGGAGGATATCATGGCAGGTAGGAGATCAGTTTCTATCCTAATCCTTATCGTTCCATCATTACAGCAAATCTGTGACATGATTTGAGCAGAGAGAGAGAGAAAGAGAGAGAGAGACAGACAGACAGACAGACAGACAGAGACTGACTATCCAAAGTCACCCAGTTAGCTTTCATGCAATGGCTTCCTTTTCTTTTTCTTCTCCTGGCATTCTTCTTATGAGGGACAGCCATCCAGAGCACATTTGGGTAATCTCATCCTCTTCTCATCTAGAGAGGTTCCATAGAAGCAGATTACTCACCAGTCCTTTGGGCTTTGCCATGGTCATCATCTATAATCTTAGTTCATCTACCTTTCCTAAGTGTTTTTTTTTTTAATTACAGAGATATTCTTAATTTTAATACCTTTCAGGCTAGGAACTAGTCTACTTTACCCACAGCATGAGATAGACTAAGATATCTACAGTTTTTATATTTTAGAAATGAAATGGGATATCGATTATGTTATTATTCTTTATCTCCAAATTATAAATGTTAATTTGTACTGCATGCTTCACACCAATTGCAGGGAGAATGCATTAACTTCCCTCTTGAAAAAAACTAGCTGTAAACTCTACAACTAACATACTTGGCTTAATTTTATAACTTTTCTGCTGCTTCTTCTATCCTATCTTACTTGATGCTACATATTTGTGTGTGTTATTTTGGTGATCTCAAATAAAGATAGTACCTAATATAAACTTTAAAGTGGTTATTTTTAACAACTTTCCCAATAAAATTGTAAATCAGAATATCAATCACAAGGCATTTATTGACTGTAATTAAATGGGAGGTAAATAAAGGTAAATGACTCCCTGTCGATTTTACTCTGCTAGTTGTTCTGTCGGGGGCGGTGCTCATCTCCATTTTAAGGCCATTGAGCCAGCACTGTCTGAACACATTTCCATGGTCACGTGGCCAGCATGACATCACAGAGTGCTGTTACCTTCCCACAGAAGTGGTACCTATTTATCTATTTACATTTGTATGTTTTCAAACTGCTAGGTTGGCAGGAGCTGGGGTGAGGACAGGAGCTCTGTCTCATGGAGTTGGGTCTCGAATCTCGTTTGCCAGCTTTCTAGCCAACAAGCTCAGTGTCTTAACTGCTGAGCCACCGTGCTGCCATCTAAATGGGAGGAGTTATCCTGAACACATGACCTTATTGGATGAAGCTTTGGGTGCCACTCCTTGGAATTCAGTTTCAACTTGTCATTTTCTCATTGACATATATAAATCTCACAATGAAAGGAATATGAATCTTAAGAGGATACTTAGAATGGAAACAACAGGCCTTAGGTTGCTTCTGTATTAGCCTCCCCCCTTTTTTGGGGGGGGGGGGAAATGCATGGAATTTTTCCCTGTTTAGCTACACAGAATCCTGATCTCTAGTCCAGTGCTTTGATCGTGCCATTTCTTTATTATATTTTTTCTGCTTTTTCTCCACTCATATCTCCCAACAAATTTTGATTACAGATAACCAATTTACTCTGTACCATAGTTAGAGAAGTCTTATTATTATTTCAGTTTCGAAAGTGCCTGACTTTGTAGTAGCTCTGGAAAGCTTACAGATACAAATTAAAAGGAAACAAAATGTATCAAGAAAAAAAGACTATTGGACTATGAATTATGCAAATCAAAATCATTAGTAATCTATACAAGTGTAATATAAATTTTGAAAAATATATTTGGCTTGTAAACTACTCTTCATCTTATTTTTCTTGCTTTTTTCAAGGAGCAACCGTGCTATTTCTAAATGCTACTGACTCTGACCGATCAAGAGAATATGGTCAAGAATCTATTATATACTCTTTGGAAGGATCATCACATTTTCGCATTAATGCTCGTTCAGGTAAGTACTCCTTACTTTTCAGTTTTCTTGGTTTTTTAATATTTTTTTCAATTTAATAACTTTGTTTTCACTCATCTAATGAATTGTTCATTCAAAGAGAAATAAAAGTTCAGATCTGAAAGCAAAGATCAAGCTGCTTAACACCAGCGCAAGATTAGTATAATTCTTATGAAACATTTGTGTTATATGAATATTCAAATGGCCCAGAATACAAAGCTACATGGTTTCTGTAAATCAAAGTAAATTGCCTTAAAGCTCAGATGTATAATCCATTTTTGAATGGTATGCAAGAAATGACCTACTCCAGATAATAAAGCCAAGACAAAATTATAATTTAATTTTAATTAATCAGATATAGTTAATAAGATCACTTCCCACATGTAATCATTTCTCACTGTCACATTAAAAATTACAATTCAATTATAATGCAAACTTTTGGAGTGGAACATGGCATCCAAGGATTTGGGAGAACCAAAACAAGTTGAAACTATTAAAATGCCTTTCCTGGGATTTTGTTTCATTTTCACTGAAAAATATGAACATTTTCCAAATCATAGTGATGGAAGTGGCATTTAATATTGAATACTATATTTGCCCACTGTGGAAATCCAAAATAAATATCTGTCTGACTACCCTCCAGCTGATCACATCAATTAAAGTACAGGCTACAGATTATTTAAAAAATAATAAATAAGTTGCACTGTCACACTGTTTTTAGGAATATCTTTCTAATGTTCAATCAGAATCATCTTTCCTTAACCTCAATCCAGTATTCTATATTCTAAATGTCAACGCTGCAAATATTGTATATTCTTGCTTTGACAATATGCAGAACTGTCTGGTATTTTTGAGGTTAATACAGAGCAGAAGGGGGTAGGGGCAAAGCCAGGGGAAAGAAAGAGGAAAGAAACCTTTGACCTTCACACTAATTGGATAATGTGATATATGACAGCTAATTTAGGGAGGGAACATACTGATAATTTAACTGCTCAGAGGAAGAGAACTTAGATCTTAGGATAAAGCCTCCGTTGTGCCTATGCCGACATTTTGTAACAATAAAAGATATTTAGGAAAACCAATGCCTGGAAGTTCTTTGAAGTGTTTCATTAGTCGGATCCATAACACTAAACTCCATAATAACTGACAATACATCTTGGCTTCCTATTGGGTGACATCCTTTCCATTATATGAAGACAACTAACATATGCCCATCAAATTCTTTTCTTCTAAAGACTAAGCACTTCCAACTTCTACAGTGTCTCTTGACTATGCGAACCAGAATAGAAAGGTGTTAGGGCAGTGGTTCTCAACCTGTGGGTCGGGACCCCATTTGGGGTTGAACGACCATTTCACGGGGGTCGGCAAACAAGGCTGTCCGCCATTTTTTTCCCCTTTTCTTTGGCCACGCCCCTGGCACCCGGTGATGTATAAGTGGTTGGGGGTCACCACAACATGGGGAACTGTATTATGGGGTCGCGGCATTAGAAAGGTTGAGAACCACTGTGTTAGGGTATAACGCCTATCTGAACTTGTCTTAAAATGTAATGTGTTGTGACATGCTACTTGAAATAGACTATCACCAATAAACACAAAAATGGGACATTCATTTCCCATGAACTATCATTCTGTTCACCTACCCCAGTATTATACCTGCCACATCAAGTTGTCCAACTGTATTCAGTTTATGATCAATTACTGTTCCATTATCTTTCCCTATGTACTATCAAGTCAAGTATTTCCCATCCTACATCTCTAAATTTGATTTTAAATTTCTTAAGAACTCTCATGTTACTTAGTCATTTTCTCCCCACTGTTCTTTTTACTTCTTCCCATATCTTCTCATTTAGGTATCAGACCAAGGATAGCTGGTCTTCTTGTACCTTTTTGAGAGAGAAAGGTTTCAGCAAGTTGAGTCAGAAATGTTTTTGAAGGACCATGTTTTGCAGAGTATGTTCCACTAGGTTCATTAAATACTCTGCCATTACTCTATTACTATTTCATCTGAAAGAAAGTAGCTTGTGGAAAATATATTAAAGCATCAAGATAGAAACCAGGAGACTTAGTCCTAGTCCTGCCTTAGATACAAAGCTAGCTGGGTGACCTTAGGCCAATCCCTCTCTCTGAGCACCTAGGAAGGAGATATTAGCAAAACACTTACAAAAAATATTGCCAAAAAAATTACAGGGAGTTGTCCTTATAGTTGCCAGAAGACTTGAATAGAATAGAGCTGGAAGGGACCTTTAGGGTCTTCTAGTCCAGCCCCCTGCTCAAGCAGGCAAACCTATATCATTTCAGACAAATGACTGTCCAGTCTCTTCTTAAAAACCTCCAATGATGGAGCGCCCATGATTTCGGAGGGCAAGCTGTTCCACTGGTTAATTGTACTCACTGTTAGGAAGTTCCTCCTTAATTCCAGGTGCTTCTCTCTTTGATCAATTTCCAACTATTGTTTCTTGTCCTGCCCTCTGGTGCTTTGGAGAATAACATGGCCCCCTCTTCTTTGTGGCAGCCTCTCAAATACTGGAATACTGCTATCATGTCTCCCCTATTTCTTATTTTCTTTAGACTAGCCAAACCCAAGTCCTGCAGCTGTTCTTCATATGTTTTAGTCTCCAGGCCTTTGATCATTTTAGTTGCTCTTCTCTAAACTTTTTCCAAAGTCTCAACATCTTTTTTTAGTATGGTAAACAAAACTGGTTGCAGTATTCTAGGTGTGGTCTTACTAGGGTTTTATAAAGCTTGGATATGTGTTTTTGTATGTGTACACATACATGTATATATGATACTATATGTATTGTTTTTATTCGTTGGGGTTTAAAATGTTATTATTGTAAACCATCAATAGTTGTTAGAATTTATATACACAAGTAGTTAGTTAATAACACTAAAAATATGAACCCTGGGAATATTCATATCTAAAATAAAATGAACACCAAGGTACTAATTAAAACTATAAAAGTTTAATTTAAAAACGCCAAGCTTTCGCCGTCACCTGCCGGCATCATCAGGGCTGGGCCGCCAGGGTGTGAGAGAGTCATTTTATAGGCAAGCCGGAGTCTGCACCCGGCTCCTTGATCTCATCACCGGGCCCAATTGGTTAAATTGTGCTCCGGTGGTTCGTTTCTTCCTGTCCTTCCTAGCTACGTGTGTATCTTCATCTACCTTCTTTTCTTTGGCTTCTGAGGCAGGTGGCATAAACTCCTTGTCTTTCCGATTGTCTCTATCCCTCAATCCATTCTCCCTTTCGGGTTCGAGTGGTAATTTGCATTTGTCCTTTTCTTTTCCCAGATCACGCTTTATCCAGTCACTTTCTCTATGAGTATCTTTCTTTTCGTCCTTAACGCCCCTCCCTCGTGCCCAACTGTCATCAAGATAGTCATACGCAGTGTTCCAAATCGGTTGGGGTGGCTCAATAGGTTGTTTTTCTATGGGGGTGATCTCATAGTTATAATTATCTTTGACTACCACACCCTTCCCTTCCTTTTTGTCCTCTGCGCTCTTGTCGCGCATGCTATAATCTGAGGTCTTGGTCTGGGGGGGGGTGGAGTTGCGATCTTCCTGAACGTGATAACGCTCCTTCTTTACCCTCCTCTTCATTCCGACGTCTCTCGCTCCTGCGTGTGTATGACAGGAGTCTTTGGAGTCCATGGGTGTTGCCAGTAGGAGGCGCGGTAAGCTGATCTCATTGGCTCCGCCCTCTCTCGCACCTCTCCGTCTGGGCTCGTTTTTCTCCTTACTTTCCGGAGCGTCCGCAGGCTTGCTGTTATGCTTGGCGCCGTCCCGCACTCCATATGTTTTTGGGCCGGCTGATGATGTGGAGTAGGGGGATCGCTTCTTCTCCCTTAAGTCGGTCATCCTGTTTCTTTCTGAGCGTCGGTGAGGTGTCCGGTTTAACGATCTCTCCCCATCTTTGTCTATCGTGTCTCCTTGCACGCTAAGTGGGATATCTCTGATGTTCATAATGCAGGGGTTCTGGGCTTTAATTTCTATCGCTCTCTTATCTTTTTGCAAGCGTGTTAACATTGCGGGGATAGTGGGGATTCTTAGTCGCTGTCCCTCCTCTTCTGGATTGCACCGAGCTGACTGGGGGGTTGGCATATCACTTGTGGCTTTCTCGCTAGGTTTGTTGTCGGGCCGGTAGTAGCGAGATGGGTGGTTGGTCGCACTCCATGATCTAAGTGCCAAGTGTGCCGGACAGAGGTCAATATGCCGGTTGATAGAGCTGCTATTGGATAGCCATGCTTCCTTTAGCAGTCAGCCTCCCTTTGTACTGTCACTAGCCAAGACGTCTACCTCATTAAAATTAAAGCGGTGGCCCAATTCCGCCATATGAGTCCATATCTGGGAGTGCTGTTCTACTAACACAAGTAGTTGTAGCAAACAAATAAATCTCTTTAGCTAATAGACCAAGAACTAATAGTTGACAGTACATATTTGGTTTATTCCTGAGTTTATTTTATTCCAAATCTCTTTTCAGTACTGCCAAGTTTATTCATTAAGATTTATGAGCAGATGTATTTACTTTTAGCACAACTTAGTCTTCCTCCTTCTCTACTCCACCTGTTCTTTTCAAACAAGCAATATCCTTTACCTGTGGTACTCCAGACATAGGACTCATTCCACCAGATCTCTGTTATAGCTATTAAATCATATTTCCTTTCTGCACTGAGTTCAAGCTAATATTGCTTACTTCCCATATGCTGATCTTAAGCTACAGACAATGAAGGCCATGAACTTTGGGAGCCAATCTTCTCTCTGTGTTGTCACTGAATGATTTAATAGACCTCACTGCAGCAGAATTTTCTCTTCCTTCTATAGACCACAAATCTTTATCTGAGTTTTTTACCACAGGGTTTTCATCTCCAACACCCCAGAGGCAATAAAGTAAAGCCCTTCAATCTCACTTCCAAATGCCTAAATAGATATTATTCACAATTAGAAAGATTAGATTTTTACAAGATCTTATTAACCAGGTACATTGAAACGGAAGGAAAGAGTGAGGTTACAGAATCTTGTATGTACTTTTCAATCCATTTATCTAGTGGTGGGATTCAAATATGTGAACAACCAGTTCTGTGTGGATGCTGCTTCCGGAAGTCCATTCTGGGCCTGGGCAACAAAAAAATTAGCTACCGGTTCTGCAAAAGTGGTGCGAACTGGCTGAATCCTACCACTGCATTTATCTATAGGTTTACTAGGATGAGGATCCGTTGGCTCTCTGGCTGATCATGATCTCTTGTCATGCCTCCTTTATTTGATCTAATAAGTCTTCATCCATGAGCTTAGTATGGTCTGAGTCCTCTGGCCTTTTCAAACATCACTACAAGTTTGCACTCTAAATAAATAGCAAATGGTTTACAGACAGAAATATAAAAATGTCATAAGCAGACTTCCAGTTTGCCGACGCAGCCACCATGGATGCCTGGAAAGCGAGCTCCACCTTCCTCGTCCAGTTTCGCATTGCTGGGGGACCTTGAAAGGGTTGAAAGTTGCCCCGTAGAGGTGACCAGCAAGGAGGGGCTTTTGCTGGATTGTAGGAGATCAGTAGCTCTCCCACTAGAGCCGGCATTAACCTCCAAACCAGCGGATGAAAGACCGGCCATAGAAATATGGCCCGTCCCTAGGCTGCAGACAGCCGAAGTCACACTTACCACCAGGCAAACGTAAAGCAGCGTGGAAGAGACTGGGTGAGATCTACTTCTCTTAAACCCTAACTATCTTTTTGTTACCTACATAAGCTGCTAAAGTATTTTTCCCCCTGTGGAGAGGGAAGGGGGATTTTACCCCTCCCTCCAGAAACAACGGCGACCAACCATCCAGGGGAGCTAAAAAGTTGAAAAAATAATTGGATCCCAATCGGAATTTTATTTCCTAAAGCTGGGTATTAAAAGAATTTCTACTTTCTATTCTTTATTTCTATTTTAACTGAAGATCTGGGTTTTTTCTTAAAACTGAAAACTGAAAAGATTAAAATAACTTTGGGGCGACATCTTGTGGCTAAGCTTGATATTTCAACTTGTTATTGTCTAAAAGTACTTGGCTGACAGCCCAGAAAGTAGATAAGACTTGGGTAATTTTGAAACACCAACTGTGAGAAGTTCAGCTGTGCTTTTACTCAGTGGAAAAAAAAGACTCTCTTTCTGGACTTCCTGATTGTAAAGCTTCTAGTCTTTATGGGAAAAGATCAGGAACAGACTTTTCCTATGGAAGAAGATCAGGAACAAATCCTTTTTATGTTGAAAGCAATTTATCAAACTCTCCTTACAGCTGGTGAGGAAATAAGAGCCTATAGAAAGAAACAAGAAAGTAGCCCGGATACACAAACTCAAACTTTGACTACAACTAAAAAAATCAACTATATAGAATGTAACAGAAAAAGTGGAATAATTAAATATTATGACAGAAGATTCAACTGCTCAACAAACTCAGATAATGGAAAATCCAGGAAAAAAAATGACAATGTGGAAAAAGGAAAAGACTTTCTATATAAATCAGAAGGAACCTGAAAAATCAAGAAGAAGAACAGATGGAAGAGAAGATAAACACTTCAGGACAACTACATTGAGATGGAAAAATAAAGAGATCTGCTAGACTTGCTAGCCCTTCCAAAAAAAAATGGCAATTGGTTTTTTTCAACAGCAAATAATATATATAACAATACAAGGAGATTTGTTTGATGACTCAAAAGCACGGACATGGAAGATGATTTGGCAAAGAAAGCTAGAATAAGACTGAAGAAAAATGGGGTTTTGATTTACTTAAGAGAATTAAAATAGAATATACCCAAATAGATAAAATGTGTATTTAGAATACAAGATATTATTATGAATGGAGATAAAGGAAACTTTGGTCACTTAAAATCTAGAAGTATAAATATTAACAATTAAATTTGAATATTGACTTGCTCATAAAGGTTATATAAAGGTGATTAAGATATATATAAGCTAAAAACTTATTGATGAATGTAATAAATATGTCTTGACGCAGCGGACCCAAAAGCATGGATATGGAAGATGATTTGGCAAAGAAAGCAAGCTAGAATAAGACTGAAGAATGGGGTTTTGACTTACTTTTGAGAATTAAAATAGAATATACCCAAATAGATAAGTGTATTTTGAATACAAGATATTACTATGAATGGAGATAAAGAAAACTTTGGTCACTTAAAATTTAGAAGTATAAATATTAATAGTTAAATTTGAATATTGATTTGTCATAAAGGTTATGTAAAGGTGATTAAGATATATATAAGCTAAAAATGTATTGATGAATGTAATAAAAATTATTCGTTTTAAATATGAGATAGTAGATGCAAAGAGGAAGAGAGACAAGACATATTTTTGCTGTTGACAGCTATTAGAGAAAGGATTTCTGCTTAGTTAGTCATGCTCCTCTCTTTTTGTGTTTTCCTTCTGCTGAATTTAGGAACTTACAAGATTAGCAAATACTAAGATGCTTAGTATATATAGTAATAGAGATTTTGTGCTATATGGGGCAATGTTTCCCACACTTCTTTATGTATTTCTTTATAAAGATACATGTGCTTTAAGATCATCTGAGGAAGTGCACCAACAGATCCTTGTACGAGTACTAGAATTATATCTTTTTTATACTGTCTAAATGTTCTTATGTTTGCTACCAATCCAGATATCATGTAAAAGTAGATTTATTTGTCAGATATTTTTAATTTTACTTTTATAAATTTTGTTTTGAATGTTGCAATAGTTTTAATCTGCTTCTCATCTAAAGTTCTAGAGAATTAGAGTTTCAGTGTTAATTTACTATATTCTTTGTCTACTTTCAGTTTTATAATTTTTTATCATTTCATTTTTACCCTGCCTTCCTCTATTAAGGTTGGTCAAAGCAACTATTTTTTATTTTATTTTTTGTAAATCATAAAGCTAATCTTGCTATATTAATGGTTGGTGTTATTTGTCATTATAAGTATCCTTAAAATATCCCTTGATCACGCAGAGCGTATTAAGAGGAGGAGGAGGAAGAAGAGAGGGAGGAGGTAGAGGGGGAGGAGGAGGCTAGGAATAGAAAGAGTAGCAGGAAAGGCAGTGGGAGTAGTAGTAGTAGTATTGGTATTGTTTGTAAGGCACCCAGAGTTGCCTCTAGACTAGATGGGTGACAAATAAATAAATAAATAATAGCATTAGTACTATTAATATTAATTTTGCCTTTCCAATTCTTATCCACCTATGTTGGGTGAGGCTCTGGTATTTGAAGCCCCCTGTACATCTGCAAGCATCAGACAGCCAGGCGCATAGAATCCATTCCATATCAAAGATGTAGTGCAGGGATAAAAAAAAAATGGATTGACTCTTATTTCCTTGCCTATATTTTTCCCAGTGACATTTTTCAAGTTACAGTATTGTTAAACACTCTGGAAAAGGCATGGTAGTGTTTTTGACGTGGCATCCCTTTCAGTCTCTTGCTCTGTTCCCCTGTTCAGTAGGAAGGGAGATGATCCTGCATGCCGGAAAGTGGAGGGTGGGGTGGGGGAAGAGAGAGAAAATCTAAGAAGAACTCTGTAGGAATAGCATTGCTAAAATTAGCTGAACGTGCGCTGTGAAGGTGTGCCTAATTGGATATAACTTTGTGGGCAAAGTGGAGCAATTCATCACTGAGACATGTCCTTTTTCTTTAAGTCCCCCACTGACTTTTTTTTCCAGACTACAGATTAATGGGTACCACAGGAACTTGGGAGGAAAATGTATTTCAGTGAATCTTTTGACCTCTTGCAGTTCAAGATCAATTTTTAATCGTTTCCCCTAGATAATCTGCTGTGGACAGCCCCTTAAAAGTAAAGTGATTTGTGTTTGACCAGGGAATTGAAATTCAGTGTATAGGCTGAATATGGGGGCCATGGGACAGGGGAATCAATGGACAGTTCCATCTTGGTTAGCCTATTGTACAAACAACACAATTGGGCACCTTTCAATTCATTATTGGAGCAGTAAGAGAGAAGATCAGGCAGAAACCTATTAAAGACGTATTAGGTACTGGATCACACCTAGATAGTTTTTTCAGGCACTTCAAACCTACAGACTTTATCGGGAGCTTCATAGCGTCACAGTTAGACTGAATTTATAATTGAATATAGTTGAAACATGGCCTACGTATATTAACATTGGAGGTGCATCTGATTAGTAATCGTCCAAACATACAATTGACCTGGGACCTCCTTCTCCTCAGCTCTCTTGCTTTCATAGGTTCCAGTGTACCCCCTCTAGTTTCTCCTGATGGCTTTTATAGAGTTTCGTATATTTTCTTTCCTTCAAGTAGACTGATTTTTTACTTCCTGTTCAGATGCTGCAAAGCTTCAGCATTTTGTTGCTAATGCCTTCTCTCTTAGCAATTGCAAGGTGTAACGTCTGTGACATCATGAAAGGTAAAGAGATTTGCAAAACCTTCCATGTCACTGCACCATATTATTCTATAAGCCTAGGAAAATAATTTATAACTTAGATGCCTTTTGAGCCTCTGTCTTCTGATTTATAAGCTCTTCTTTCCTTTTTCACTTCCCTCTTTATATACTTCAGGGGAAATCACCACCACATCTCTACTGGACCGGGAAGCTAAATCAGAATATATACTCATTGTGCGAGCCATGGATGGTGGTGTTGGTCACAACCAGAAAACTGGCATTGCAACTGTAAGTTTCACTGCAGTGGCTTCATTTGATGTTTGTAATATAGTTAGGTATCTAAATTCTTTTAGCAATAATTGGCCTTTCTATCTTGAACAGAACTGTTCTTCCTTGACTTAGAAACTTTCAGGTGTCCACCTAGTCAGCAATTTAAGAAAAGAAAGAGTTGAAGTTTTTTGCAGGCTTGTTGAAATGTCATCTCAACTTGGTTTCCCATATTATATTACTATATGTCATAATAATACATCAAATGTATCTTCTACATATATTCAGTAATTAAAGAATTTACTATTCTGTTAATGTCCTTTTCTGTCATAGACATTTTAAGCCAGTAACTGAACTTTAATATTTTTCCACAAAAACTTAACATAGAAAATTTGATTTCACCATCCTGGTACATTTAAAGCAACCCAAGAGTCCTTCCTCTGATTTAAAAAAAAAAATAAGGGTGAAAAAGGCTGACTATAAGACACTTTTCTTAAGAAGTTATTTAGTGTACATCACTTTTTAAAAAGGAGGAAAAGGAGGAGGACGGGATTCTGTACCAGTTGCAAGATATGGCTGAGATAGTCATTTTCTTACCCTTTTTCTGTCATGAAACAGTTTTGGTCTTCCATTCTCCTATTCATATCATTTTTGTACCTAACAGGAAGCTACAAACAGGAATAATTAGAAAGATTATAGAATTAAGGAGATATTATTGGATGGAATTTAAACCAAAGTTACTTTCTATCTGGAAAAATTAGCTCGCCCATGTTTGGGGGGAAGTGATTTTTCCACTTGTTAAATCCTTTCAAACTAGATTAAGATATTTCTCTTCCTGTACAATGTAAGCAAAATGCCAGCCTTTGGATGTCTTTGCAGAATTATTTTGAATTCACTACTTATATTTTCACAATTTTTCATTCAACTCATTAGAGGTTTTCTGAAGCTGAGAATTTTATCTTGTCAGAACAATGACAAGCCTTCTGTGGATTGACTTGACAATATGGAGTTCTCGATTTTGATTTAGGACATCACAGTTTGTACTGTTGCTTCATTATTAAATTTTCTAGATTATTTTGGCCAGTTATTATAATTCAACTGAGACGAACCCATATTTTCAATTTCAAATGAAGTGTGAAAAATTTTTTCTGCCTTTTAGAGCATAAGGATAATCAGCATGCCAAGATATTAGTGTAGTAATAATTGTTTTATAATTGTTATTTATTCTACCCTCTCCTCCTTTTTCTCCCTGGCTTGGAACGTTTGAGGAAAATACATATTTTAGGCCATATTATTTATAAGCAGGTCTAATATTTTAATTAGAAAAAAAGCAACATGACAAAAAAAACTTTGCAAAATTAAGGAAATATTCTCATTTGATCTGGTCTGTCTTTTGCCATAACCACTTTCTTTACCATACAGTTTTAGAAATTCCTTCCCCTTTCTATTCTGTATTTATTTTATATTTCTTTTCTTCTCTCTCTCTCTCTCTCTCTCTCTCTCTTGCTTTTTATCTCCTCCTCTTCTCCTTCCCAGATATTTTGTAAACCATCAAGAATTGCTTTTTTATCAGGTCACTGCCCTTAGGCAAACATCTAATAGGAATTTTAAATGCTTTAAATAATTTAAAGGGACAGTGAGAGATCAAGGCAGCAGGTTTTAAGCGTTTTCTTTCTTTTTCCATTGCAAACCGCTTCCATGATTCGCTGTGATGTCTATAGTTTTAGATGTGATTATTATTTTATTGGCTATTCATTTGCATTATCTTAAATATATCTTAAATATATCCAAATTCTTTTGCCTCAGGTTTTTTTTGTGAATTCTGTAGAAAAAATCATTCATATTTATTTATTTATTTTTTATTATTTTTTATTTTTAAAATTTATAAGCCGCCCCACTCCCGAAGGACTCTGGGCGGCTAACAATAAAAAAAAACCACATAAAACATAATAAACAACAATACAAAAACAATCATCCAGGGGTAAGGTTTTATAAACCCCAGGCCTGCCGAAAAAGCCAGGTCTTAAGTAGCTTACGGAAGACCAACAGGGTAGGAGCGGTCCTAATCTCCGGGGGGAGCTGATTCCAAAGCGTGGGCGCCATCACAGAGAAGGCCCTCCTCCGCGGCCCCGCCAAATGGCACTGCTTGGCCGACGGGGCCCGAAGGAGGCCCAGCCTGTGGGATCTAACTGGACGTAGGGAACTATGAGGTAGTAGGCGGTCTCGCAAATAGCCTGGCCCTGAGCCATATAGGGCTTTAAAGGTAATGACCAACACCTTGAATTGGACCCGGAGACCAATAGGCAACCAGTGCAGCTCACGGAGGATAGGTGTAACATGGGTGTATCGAGGAGCACCCACTATCACTCGCGCGGCTGCATTCTGGACCAACTGTAGTCTCCGAATACTTTTCAAGGGTAGCCCCATGTAGAGCGCGTTGCAGTAGTCCAAATGTGAGGTGACAAGGGCGTGAGTGACTGTAAGGAGAGCCTCCCGGTCCAGGTAGGGTCGCAACTGGTGCAACAGGCGAACTTGTGCAAAGGTCCTCCCAGCCACAGCCGTCAATTGATGTTCCAAATTCAGCTGTGGATCAAGGAGGACACCCAAGTTGCGAACCCGCTCTGAAGGGGGTATATTTTCCCCCGCAAGAGTCAACACTGGACAGTCGACATGATCCTTGGGAGGCAACATCCAAAGCCACTCGGTCTTGTCAGGATTGAGCCTGAGTCTGTTAACCCCCATCCAGACCCTCACGGCTTTGAGGCAACGGCCCATCACATTGGCCGCTTCACTGGGAGAGCTCGGGGAGGAGATATATAACTGGGTATCATCAGCATACTGATGAAACCTCACCCCGTGCTGTCTGATGATCTCACCCAGCGGCTTCATATAAATGTTAAATAGGAGGGGAGAGAGGACCGACCCCTGTGGCACGCCGCATTCAAGGGGCCTCGGGGTTGACCTCTGCCCTCCCACCAATACCGATTGCGACCGGCCAGAGAGGTAGGAGGAGAACCACCGTAAAACGGTGCCTCCCACTCCCACCCCTTCGAGTCGTCGCAAAAGGATACCATGATCGATGGTATCGAAGGCCGCTGAGAGGTCAAGTAGCACCAAGACAGAGGAATAACCTCTGTCTCGGGCCCGCCAGAGATCATCCATCAGCGCGACCAAAGCGGTTTCTGTGCTGAAGCCGGGCCTGAAGCCAGATTGAAAAGGGTCTAGATAATCCGCTTCATCCAGAGACCGTCGGAGCTGGAGCACCACCACTCTCTCTACAACCTTCCCCACAAAGGGGAGATTGGAGACTGGACGGAAGTTATTTAAATCAGCCGGGTCCAGGGTAGGCTTCTTGAGCAGGGGCCTCACAACCGCCTCCTTCAGGGATTGTGGAAAAGACCCCTCCCTCAACGAAGCGTTGATCAACACCTGGAGCCAGCTTCGTGTCACCTCCTTGGCAGCCGAGACCAACCAGGAAGGACACAGGTCCAATAAACAAGTGGAGCACTCATTGCTCCCACTGCTCTGTCAACATCCTCAGCGGTCACAGACTCAAATTCATCCCATAAAACTGAGCTAAGACCTGCCCCAGTCATCTCGAAAGGCCCTGCCCAATCGGAGTCTAGGTCTGTCCGAATCTGAGCGATTTTGTCTGATAAGAATTGCACAAATTCCTCCGCTCTATCCTCTAAGGCAGTGGTTCTCAACCTTTCTAATGCTGCGACCCCATAATACAGTTCCCCATGTTGTGGTGACCCCCAACCACTTATACATCACTGGGTGCCAGGGGCATGGCCAAAGAAAAGGGGGGGAAATGGCGGACAGCCTTGTTTGGCGACCCCCGTGAAATGGTCGTTCGACCCCAAATGGGGTCCCAACCCACAGGTTGAAAACCACTGCTCTAAGGGCTCCCCAGCTTCCCGAACATTAAGTAGGGAACGGGTCACCCTAAACAGGGCGGCGGGGCGAGATTCTGCAGACGCAATAAGTGCGGAAAAATGTGAACATTTTCATTTTTATTTCATTTCATGGTAGCATGTATCAGTAAAAGCTACAGACATTAGTATCATATGGTGAAATAAGAAATGCAAAACTGCTAATGATAAATCTCTGTTTCTTATGCTTTGTTCATATAAGGCAGTGTTTCTTAACTTCAGCAAGTACATAGTACTATCCAGTATTTGAGGGGCTATCACAGGGAAGAAGAAGTTGACCTCTTCTCCATAGCACCTGAGGGCAGGATAAGATGTAATGCAGGGGTCTTCAAACTCGGCCTTTTATGACTCATGGACTTCAACTCCCAGAATTCCTTAGCCAGCATGCCTGGCTGAGGAATTCTGGGAGTTGAAGTCCATGAGTCATAAAAGGGCCGAGTTTGAAGACCCCTGATGTAATGGACAGAAACTAGTCAAGGAGAGAAGCAACCTAGAACTAAGGAGAAATTTCCTGTCAGTGAGAACAATTAATCAGTAGAACAGCTTGCCTCCAGAAGCTATAGGTGCTCCATCATTGGAAGTTTTTAAGAAGAGATTCAACAGTGATTTGTCCTGAGTGATATAGGATCTTCTGCCATGAGCAGGGGAATGGACTAGAAGATCTCCAAGGTCCCTTCCAACCATATTAGTCTATGTTCTATGATGAATGCTCCAACATGCTGACTGGAGAATTGTAAGAGTTGAAGTCTACACATCATAAAGTTGTTGAAGCTGACAAACACTGACATAAGCCAATTCAGTGTTCTGGTGGTGGTGACTATTGTTATTTTTACTATTATTATTTGCATGGGGTGACTCAAGACATTTACATGGAGGCCTCCCCTAAATTTAGACCACCAGAAGCATCCATAGAGGAGAGAGCAAACAACAAAAGCAGCAATATGTGAATAGAGTGCAAACACTTCCCCTTGTATTAGCCCTTCAAGGTAGTCCAGATAAGAAACACAGTTATAGAACACAGAATAATAGAATTGGAAGGGAGCTTGGAGGACTACTAGTACAACCCCTGCTCAAGCAGGAGACCCTTTACCATTCTGGACAAATAGCTCTCCAATCTCCTCCTCTGTTTTGTTTTCCTCCTTCCTTGGGGGCCAGATTCAATTGGTGTTGGTAAGGAGAGATATTTAGCCCTAGATTATGACTACTGTTTTTATTGTAAGGTTATATAATTTTTCTCCTCCTGTCCTTTTACTCTCCAGAAAACTAGAAAGGTCTCTTCAGAAATGTTTTACACGCATACACACACACCTCTTGTGGATTGAGATTGTCTTTATATGACAGTTGTCCAATCTGTGTCTCTTTCTCCTCTTTTCCAAAGTCATTCCTACATACCGTTACACCTTGTATATTGTGACATTACCACCAGAGTGGTCCTCAACGTATGACCACAATTGGGTCATTGTTCTAATTTGGTGCGGTCATAAAGCAAGTTATTACTTGACTGGGCCCTATTTTACAAACATTTTTACTGCTTTCATTCAGCAAATCCAGCTTCCCCATCTGACTTTGCTGGTCAGAAGCTGGCTGGGAAGGTCAGCAAGTCGTGATCTCATGACTGCAAAACACCACAACTATTGTAAATGCAAGTCATTTGCCAAGTGCCCAAATTGTGATCATACGACTATGGGGTGGTGTGATGGTCACATCTTTGAGGACTTATTCTATATGACTTCTTCTGAGGCTGTCGTAACTTGGAATCCTCATTAAACAGTTATAAATCAAGGACTACTATACATACTACTGGACTTTATATTCCAATAATGTGATGAGGTTTACCTCATTAAAATAGAAAGCACAGGATCCTGCAGATATTTCTAATTCCTGCAGGCACAGCAAGGTAGATTGGGCTGAGAGGGAAAAACAGAGTCATCCACAATGAATCATCCATCCCTTTCTGGTCAAATGGGAACTAAAATCTGTCTCCTCAGTTCATGTCTGACTGTCCCACCTTTCCAAAGTAAGAATAGCTGGAAAGGCCCTAACTAGTAATAGATTCACTTTTTTCTTGCTCATCACTGCCCACAGCCAGAAAGACTATTTAAAGAGGGAGTTTCACTTGTGCATACCCTGAGAAATCAAAAGACCCCAATCCCTTGGTTTAAATAAGGCTATTTATCATTTGCTACAATATTGTTATAGTGATTGAGGGATTAAAGAAGAATTTGTCCATGTCAGCATGCACATTTTGGTGAGCAGTTTAACTTTGAGATATCTGCGCTGGTTGAATTCCTCCTGAGTGCATTGTGTTCTCCCAAATTAAAATAGCATTTATATCTATTGTGCTTCAGCATTATGATTCTGAGGAATAAAGGTTGTTCTTACCCTGTACCACAGTACTTTCTACAATGAACAGGCCAATATTCTCATCTAATAATTCAGACAGGACAAATGGTATGGGAACAGTAGACACGGAGTGTCTTGAGTGTAATTCATTTTCCATTTCTACTCGTGATAATGAATTTCCTGGACTCCAAAGCAGATACATAGTACAGTCGAAGCAGTTACCTCCTGTTAGAATAGAGTAGAGTAGAGTAGAGTAGAGTAGAGTAGAATAGAATAGAATAGAATAGAATAGAATAGAAGGTCTTCTAGTCCAGCTCCTTGCTTAAGCAGGAGAACATCTCAGACAGGTGATTGTCTAGTCTCTTCTTGAAAATCTCCAGTGATGGAGCACCCATGATTTCTGGAAACAAGCTGTTCCACTGGTTGATTGTCCTAGCTGTCAGGAAGTTTCTCCTCAATTCCAGGTTGTTTCTGTTTTTGATCTAGTTGACTGACTATAGGTTGTCCTTGACTTATGACCACAATTGAGCCAAAAATTTCTGTTGCTAAGTGATACATTTGTTAAGTGAGTTTTGCCATTTTACAATCTTTCTTGCCACAGTTGTTAGTGAATCACTGCAGTTGTCAAACTAGTAACACGGCTGTTAAATGAATCTGGCTTCCCCATTGACTCTGCTTGTGAGAAGGTCGCAAAAGGTGATCACATGACCCCGAGACAGTGCAACTGTCATAAATATGACTCAGTTGCCAAACATTTGAATTTTGATCTGGTGACCATGGGGGAGGCCACAATGGTCACAAAGTGTGAAAAATAGTCATACATCACTTTTTTCAGTGTTGAAACTTTGAATGGTCACTAAATGAACTGTTTTAAATCAAGCGCTACCTGTATACTCTTCCCTACAACTTTTAATGCTGTTAGTAGCTTCTCTTTTTTATTGAAATCCACTGTCATGAAATAGTTACAGTATGAGGGGAGGAAACCATATTGATAATTGTGTTCAAATGAAACTGACTCTCAAATAAATGGATATAGGTTTTTAGTTTAAATTAGAAATATTTAGTTTGCATATTATCTGAAAGTTATTTTAGCTTGACTATTGATTTATATACATAGGCTAAAGAGAGTGGATGACCTCTCTATTAAAACTGGACATTAACTGGTTTATCTGATTGTTAAAATTCCCAAATAATCTTAGAAAAAAAGAGCAAAGCAAAATTTAAAAATGGGCTTCAGCTGGTTAAGATGCTAAATTACAAGCAGAAAAACCCAAATTCTAATCCTTCCTTAAAAATGAAAGCCAGCTGGGTGACTTGGAGTGAATTGTCCTTTTTTAGCCTTAGAAAGGAGACAACAGCCAAAAATCTTTAAGATTTTGCCCAAAAGATCCTGACTGGGTTCTTTCTATGAAATTTCCAGGAGTCCAGATTAACGCAAAGGCACAAAAAAAAAAAGCACAGTGCTAAATCTCACTATTAAAAATCTTATTTTGTACATGAACTTCATCTAAGCTTCCTGATTTAATCAAAGCATAGAAAGAAAATAGAAGTTTTAAAACTAACAGACTCATTTCCAAATACAGTAAGAATATCTTCTCAGTATATTGTGTGTAACTAAGAGGCAATCATGGAAGCGGTGTGGGAGATCGGTGAGAGAAAAATTAGTCAAGAATAATTGTTTTGTGACTCATGCATTCATCAATAGAGGTACTGACATTACATTGTCAGAAAGGCTAAGCAGAGAACTTTGAAAACCTTCCTGGAGTTAGGGCTTAGAGCAGGGGTCTTCAAACTTGGCCCTTTTATGACTTGTGGACCTCAACTCCCAGAATTCCTCAGCCAGGCACACTGGCTGAGGAATTCTGGAAAGTAAAGTCCACAAGTCATAAAAGGGCCAAGTTTGAAGACCCCTGGCTTAGAGGTTACAGGAGGAGAGCTAATACCTCCTCCTCTATCAACAAGGAAGAATAAGTTTGTAAAGGTGCTATAATAGTGCTGGGAGAATCTGATTGGAATACCTGAAAAAACTTGTGAATATACAACTATGGTTCTTTTCAGGTAAACATCACTTTGCTGGACATCAATGATAATTATCCTGTATGGAAAGATGAGCCATATTTCATCAACCTAGTGGAAATGACCCCTCCCAACTCCGATGTCACAACAGTAAGCGTTCAAGTATATAACACACACTCTCCTGTGCTGCAGCTTTTTGTTTCTAATATGCAAAAATCACAGTGTGAATCCTATTAGATCTCTTTAACTTTGCCCTTATTGGTTAAAATGTTTAAAGCATAGTTATAAAATATTAAAGGGGAAAGTATGGAGTACATAACTGAAATAGGATTCCGCAAATATTTTAACTACATAATCCAAAAAATGTATACATTTATAAATGCTTGTTTGGACTGCACAAGAAGTCCATTTAGAGGAAGAGTGTTTTCAAAAGAAAATGAGCTAATGGGGAAAAGATAATTAGCACATGTCCCAGCTTTTTCACTAAAGACATGTTTGAACTAATGTCATACATATAGGCCCAATATAGAGTCTATAGTGGTCTTTACTTTGGCTTCAAGATTGACTTAGAACAGGGGTCTTCAAACTTGGCCCTTTTATGACTTGTGGACTTCAACTCCCAGAATTCCTGAGCCAGGCACACTGACTGAGGAATTCTGGGAGTTGAAGTCCACAAGTCATAAAAGGGCCAAGTTTGAAGACCCCTGACTTAGAATCTCTTTGATATATTCATGAATTCATTCCTGAGTCCAGTATTTGTCCCTTCATATTGTTAAGGTACCACTTCCACTATGAATGTTATCTAGTTCTGTTGTCCATATGACAAATGATTTTTTTTCTGCTGCTGCTTTTGTGGGGCACCATGTTGAGACCTACACACCCATTCAAGGAAGCCCGGGCACCTCCGGCATCTCATTTGCTTCTTGGACATTGATGTCTCATGACAGGAAGGGAGCAATGGGGTGACTAAGTTATTAGATTGCAAAAAAGCTTTCAGGATCCATAAAGTATAGGATAGGGAAGGGAAGGGAAGGGAAGGAAAAAAACAGCACTATAGCTCTCTATATTTGGGAGTGAGGACAAGAGAATGGAGGGAGCTGCCTTTGTTTAGTGAGGTCCATACCTGCATATATTTAGAACGTTCCATTACAAGAGTTTTGCTTATTTTTGCTTAATCTTTCTCCAACAAGCCAAAAAGGTTGGCCTGCTCTAGGGACTGCCTCCCTCTCAAAAGCCATCTGCAGGCTATAAATTGCCAAGCCTGGTTTATTGTTTCTGAATATGATGTAGTAGCTGCAGCTGGTTTGTTCAGTGTTTCCTTCTGATGGTTTGTGCAGTTTAATAGCAGCATGTCTGAACATCAGTGTGGGAGGAGTCCTGCTGGGTTTTAGCAGTCTTAAGTAAATTTTCTAGGAAATAAATCCAATTGCAGTGAAAGTAACCCAGCTGGTTAAAATCTCACTCTAGAGCTGCAACTGTACGTTAGGAATGCCTTTGTGTCTTTTTGTTTTATTTGAGCTGTAAAAATTTCAGTGGGGAACACCAAGGGTTAAATGGAACTTCTCCCGTGACATTTAACTATCAATTTTAGGAGGCAGCCTTATATGATTGGATGCAAAATAATCACTGTGGTTTTAAGTAATAACTGGATTTTCTGACATTTAATGCAATGTTTTCTCAAACATAACTTCTTTAAAGACCTGGCTGGCTAGGAAATTCTGGGAGTTGAAGTCCATGCACCTTAAAGTTGCAATGGTTGAGAAACACTAATTTAAAAACTAATTTATTATCTTGTAAAGTTCTTTACAAGTAACTGTCCACGAAGACTATTTATTTATAAAAACAGAAACTGTAAAACAAATTGCAATAAAAAGAAACTGCAGAGGTCAGTTTTAAAGCCCTTTGTAAAAAGTTTATATGAAGAATGTTTCTTGTGTTACTTTTTCACAGTGCAGTAATAAACACCCATGTCCAGGAAGTATGGCATCAAGAAAAACATCATTTGGAATGCCAATGCAACCAAACATAGCCCAGTTCATGCTTGCAATTGAATCAAGTGGGCACACTTTTTACAGAGGACACTTAAAAGTTTTTCATATTTCCTCAGTGGAAAATTGTTAATGGTGAATCAGATATCCTGAACAGCAGGTTCATTATTTTCAGTGATTACTGTATGTTAGATTGAGGAGCCTAAAGTTCATCCAATTTTCCCAGTGTCTCCATGAACTTAATCTTGCAGCCAACAGCAATTAAGGCATACAAAAAGTCACAACTCTTGCAATATCCTAAAACATAAGGAGTTGTATTGGCACAGTGGTTAGAATGCAGTATTGCAGGCTGATTCTGCCCACTGCCAGGAGTTCGAGCCTGACTTTCTCAAGGTTGACTCAACCTTCTGTCCTTCCGGTAAAATGAGGACCCAGATTGTTGGGGCCAATATGCTGACTCTATAAACTCCTTAGAGAGAGCTGTAAAAGCCCTACAAAGTGATATATAAGTCTGTGCTATTGCTATTGCTCTAAGGCTAGAATTCCTTCACCTCCAGTTTCTGCTCTACAAATTCTATGGCAATTCTCTGTGGTTGGATAAACATAAATCACAGGCATGCATAGTCCTTGAACTGCATTTACAGCTCCCAACTTTGCAAGCATTCCTGGCCTTTGTGTGTGCAAATCCATGTGTTAGGGTTCTGTTGTGGTTGTTTTTTAAGTTTGAAAAAATGCCCAGTTTCAACTTTTTCAACCTAGTTTGCGACCTCCTTCAAGGACCTCTTTGAAAGGCATTGATTTAAAGCCCTTCAAATCCCACTGGCAAAATAAAAGAGAGGGAGAAGGGAGAATTATTCTCCATCACACTGGGAGAAAAATGACGGGTTTATGACCAGCGTGAAACAGAAAATAAATGAGGGGAAAGTGAAGAGAATCCACAAAACCATCAAACAGGAAGACCCTGCTTTTAAAAAAACCCCGTAATGAAACATTAATCTTCTGGGGAGGTGTGGAAATAGCAAAGGTATCCAGTCCAAGTTCACTCATTGTAAATTAACTCTCAGATACCTCAAATGGCCTTTGAGGTTTTCTTCCTTCCACTTCTAGGAGTAATATTTGCTTTTTGAAAACACCATTGGCCTTGATTCTGCTATAACTTCTGTTTCAATTGGAAAACAGAAGTTGCAACTTGAAGCATACATTCAGCACATAGAGTAATGTATGTCATGATTTCATGTCCTTAATATAACACGTTAGAAGTCCAGATCACATTTAAAATTCCAGCCATTTTTTTCAGACTGGGGTGATTTCTTTTCAGTCTATTCATATCACTTGCTATTTCTTTGTGTTCTTCAGCTTTGTTAAGCATAGCAGTGGCAATAGCACTTAGACTTGTATACCACTTCACAGTGCTTTACAGCAGAGGTCCCCAACCTTTTGGGCACCAGGGACCGGTTACGTGGAGAGAGGTTTTTCCGCGGACCAGAGGGGGTGTGGTTTTTGTGTGCTGCCTGCATCCTGTGGATGGGGTTTTCCTTGTTTGTGCAGACCAGTTGCTGGCATGCCGTGACCCAGTACTGGTCCACAGACCAGGGGTTGGGGACCCCTGATTTAGACTACAGTCTACTACTGGATAAGATAGAAAAATGTGAGTTAGACCAGAGGTCCCCAACTTTTGGGGCACCAGGGACCGGTTATGTGGAGAGAGGTTTTTCTGCAGACCAGAGGGGTGGTGGTTTTGTGTGCTGCATGCATCTTGCAGATGGGGCTTTGCTTGTTTGTGTGGCCCAGTTGCTGGCATGCCACACAGTTTTTCTTTCTGGACAACTTCCTCACACACCTCAACAACCTACACCCCAAAATACAGTTCACCATGGAAACAGAAGCTAATAACCAACTTTCCTTCCTGGATGTCTTAGTCTACAAGAAATCCAATGGCTCCCTAGCACACACCATCTACCAGAAGAAAACACACACAAACCGCTATCTGCACGCTCTCTCACACCACCACCCAGCACAGATCAACTCCGTAGCCAAGACACTCATCTCCAGAACAAAACGCTTAGCTGACGAACAACACCTAAAACCCGAACTACACACTCTCACCAATGTACTAACATCCAATGGATTCCATAGAAATAAGATTACAAACCTAATCCAAAAAGAAACCCCCACTAAAATCCAAGACAAAGAACAAGAAAACGGCAAAGCCCTCCTCCCATACATAAAAGGCACCACAGACAGAATCAGTAAGATCCTCCATAAACACAACATCAAAACAGCATTCTGCACAAACAGAAAAATATCCACCATCCTTAGAAACCCCAAAGATAAAATTGAGTTAGAAAATCAAGGAGTATATGAAATCCCATGCACTGCTTGTCCCAACACATACATCGGACAAACCAACAGAAGAATAAGTGCACGCATTGAAGAACATAAGAACTCAGTCAAAAAAGAGGAACCAACATCTTCCCTGGTCCAACACCTTAAAGCCACAGGACATGAAATTGACTTTAAAAATACCAGAACCATTGCCAAAAGTGAACATTTTAATAACAGAATAATCAGAGAAGCCATCGAGATAGAAAAACGCCCACACAGCATGAACAAATGAGATGATACCTCCCGCCTACCAGCCATTTGGAAACCCGCCCTTATTGACAAACGACTCCCTAACACAAAAAATGACACCAGACCCACACTCACAAAAACCACACAGGATGTCACCACCACACATCCACGCAAAAAGCAAACCCAAAGCCACACTGATGATGAGGCACAACCATAAACCAGAAGCCAGACCACAGCTGCATCATTAGCCACTTTAAACCCCTCCAATCCATACATGAAGCAAACTGACACCCTCCATGAAGATGAGGCACGACCACGAACGCGAAGCCAAAAAATAGCAAGGCAGCCCACCATCTTAAACCCCCCTGCAACTCAGACTAACCTGAGCACAACCAAACAGAACACTCCCCCAGCCAATCAGAGCACAGCCAACCCCCCAGCCAATCAGAGCACAGCCAACCCCCCAGCCAATCAGAGCACAGCCAAGCCCCTAACCAATCAGAACACACCTCCACCCAATCAGAACACAGCCAAGCTCCCACCCAATCAGTTCATACCCCCACTGGCAGTTAAAAGGAAGAAACAGCTAAGACCACACATTGCTGCTCGAAGCACGAAGCTGAAAACACCAGCCTGAAGATGACGAATGGGACTTCGTCGAAACGTCACCAAGACACTTCCAATTTTATGCGGGAGAAAACCCAAACAACCAAAGACCTACATACAAACACCCGCGAAAACCTCAGAAAACAAACATATATATATATATATATATATATATATATATATATATATATATATATATGTTTGTTTTCGTAGATTTTCACGGGTATAGGTATGCAGGTCTTGGTGTATTCGGATCTTTTCCCGTGTAAGATTGAGAGTATCTTGGTGACGTTTCGACGAGGTCCCACTCGTCATCTTCAGGCTGGGGTCTTCGGCTTCATGCTTGTGCGAGCAAAGTGTGATCGGAGCTGCCGTCTCTCTATATATATTGGTGGGAGTGTGTGGAGTGCTGGCTTAGTTGCTGTAGGTGGATTGGTTGGATGTGTAGGAGTTATTGTTTGTGGATTGTTTGGCTGTTTCATAACATCCTGAGTAGTTGAGGTGCCCAAACCCATCCCTCAGACAAAATGCAACCACCATCCAGAAGCCAAACCACGATGACATCACCAGCTGCTGCACCTCCCTCCAACCCCCACACAAAGCAAATGGACACATGCCATGAACAGAGAACTAGACCGCAAAATCGGAGCCAAACCAAAACCCGGTATGTCACATCACAGCCTTCTGCTCTGGATATCACACCACAGAACTCAGGAGGTTACAACGCTAAAGCTCAGGATGTTACAACGCAGCCAACCACCCAGGATGTTGCAACACAGAACTCAGGATATCATTATACTAGATCTCAGGATGTCATCACACAACCCATTACCCAGGTTGTTACAACACAAAAGATTAATGGGCACACAGCTAGCACCTCAACTAGTCAGGATGTTACGAAACAGCCAACCAATCCACCTACAGTAACTAAGCCAGCACTCCACACACCCTCACCAATATATATAAGAGACGGCAGCTCCGCACACTTTGCTCGCACAAGCACGAAGCCGAAGACCCCAGCCTGAAGATGACGAGTGGGATCTCGTCGAAACGTCGCCAAGTTACTCTCAATCTTACACGGGAAAAGACCCGAATAAACCAAGACCTGCATATATATATATATATATATATATATATATATATATATATATATATATATATATATGTTCAGGTAGTCCTCAATTTATGAACAAAGTTGAGCTCAAAATTTCTGTTGCTAAGTGAAACATTTGTTAAGTGAGTTTTGCTGAATGTTATGACCTTTCTTGCCACAGCTATTAAGTGAATCACTACAGCTTTTAAGTGAATCTGGCTTCCCCATTGACTTTGCTTGTCAGAAGGTGGCAAAAGGGGATCACATGACTCCAGGACACTGCAACCGTCATAAATACATGCCAGTTGCCAAGCATCTGAATTTTGATCACATGACCATGGGGATGTCGCAGGAGCCATAAGTGTGGAAAAATGGTCATTGGTCATTTTTTTCAATGCCATTGTAACTTCAAATGATCAGTAATCAAACTGTAGTAAGTCAAGGACTACCTGTAATACAACTAGCTCTCTTTCTTCATGTTTTGTCGCACAGCTCCCCAGTGAGGTAAACCTGGGTCCCCAAAGTCTGGATTCCCCCATAGGGAACTCATTTTTTAAAAAAATAAACTGATCAGACCGACACTTTCAAGGCTTTCTACAGCCTTCTTAATCCCCAGAGCACATTTGCAGAACTACAAAGTAATAAATAATAATAAAGTTGGAATGGAACCTTGGAGGTCATCTAGTATAAAGTTTGGGAATCATTATGATATATAAAGATTTTTCATTCTTAATTCTTACAAGAAATGTATTCATTTGTTATTCACCCCCATTCTCTAATGAAAGCATTATTTTTTAATTTATTTACAGGGAGATGAGCAAATTAATTTATCATCAGGAAGCTGCAACCCTGTAAACTTTGAAAGACACTGTAAACCAAAAATCATAAAAAGTAGGCCTTGCTGATGTGAATTACATAAGAAATCAGTGGAATCCAAATCAGGAGCAATCAGTGAAATCTAAATCAGGGACAGGGTTTTTTTTACAAAAAAAATCTTTAAAAAAAAAACGTTCTGACATGTGAGGAATCCTGTGGTTCAAACAGCTGGTGGAAGATGTAGCCATGGCAGTTGGGAGAAGTTCCTGGATATGCCTGCCTCAGGAAGCTCATGAGCAGACTGCCACAATGGGTCTGCTCTTAAAAAGAATGATTTATACATTCATTCATTCATTCATTCATTCATTCATTTTTACATTAGTGAACTAACCACTATTAGTTTTAAAACTCTGCCTTCCCACACCATTGGTTTTGTTTTTTTTTTTTTAAAAAAAAAGATTGGCATGTCTTTAATACAAACACGTGTGTAAAGGAAAACACTATGTAGACCTCCATAAAAAAATGGCTTGTTTGTTCATTTTAAGAGACTTAAGTAGCCAGTATAGTCAGTGGTAGGATTCAAATATGTGAACAGCCGGTTCTCTGTGTGGATGCCGCTTCTGGAAGTCCATTCTGGGCCTGGGCAACAAAAAAATAGCTACCAGTTCTACCAAACTGGTGCAAACTGGCTGAATCCCACCACTGACTATAGTGTAACAATAACTCTGGACAGTGCACAAAATATTAAAAAACAAAAAAACCCCAAATGATAAAATAAAAATCAATTAAAAACTTTAAAGGCTCGTATCACCATGAGGCTGCATATATCTGCACACCATCTTGTTGGGCTCAAGCCTGAGTCTATAATGGGTCGAATAAATCCACCCTGAGATCAGTTATTTGGGACTTACACCTCCCATTATGAATATAATTTAGGGAACCAATTGTCCAAGATGATACCATAGTTAAAAATAAACATCAATAGACAAAATGCACTCATTTATTTCAAAGAGAGACTTAATTTTCATTTTTGAGAAGTTTACCATTTCTTGTAAGAAGCAGCTGTATTTCAGAGCAGAGTGAGGCTGCCACACTCTCTAATATAAACTGTTCCTGAAGATCTGCACAAATATAATATTAGATCTATCATGCATGTAGAAATTTCAACAGTGGACCTGCTGTGAATGTATTTGCACTAAAAAGCAGTTCAGGAATTCTTTGCCTGATGGGTAAGCTTGTTTAGTCCTCACTGCTAGTGCAAATTGATGAATATTTAAATACACTGCAATATATAACTGAAGGATGCTCTTTAATATCCAAATAGCAGTTTCTTGTCAGATGAGTTGATACTAAAATGCTGTGATTTTTATTCTTGGTAGAATTTTCTCTTCTCCCAATTTTTAGCATTGTTGCTTTAAAATCACAAAAGAAGTATTTAAATATTTCCTGATAACGTGAGGGTTCTTGTGGATAAAACATTCATTCTGCATTTGCTTCACTCCAATCACAGACTACTAGGAAAGACTTAGATGTCCTCATCTTTCATTTATAATTATTCCATCTTTCTTCAATACTTCTTACATCATTTTCTCACTATTGAAAAACCATTAAAGAAGAATAGCTGTGGAATGTTTTTGGACTGACAATGAATTAGTCATACATCTCAAACACCCAAGGGTCTTGAACTCTTTAAATTTGTGCTTTGTCAAGTTTCAGAAGGAACGTGATGAGGTAGAAGGAAATTTCATTTTTTTTCTTTAATTATAGAGTTTCCTGATCTAGATTGCATAGATTGGGTAGCCACTAGATCAGGAGTCTTCAAACTTGGCCCTTTTATGACTTGTGACCTCAACTCCCAGAATTCCTCAGCCAGGCATGTGGTAGATTTGAGTTTTACAGCTTCAACGAGATTACAAGTGATGCTTGTATCCTAAGCATTTCAATTTCATAATTGAATTAAATGCTCAAAAAATGAAAAAAGGTTGTTTAAAATTTCTTCATATACCCATAAAGCACATCTTTCCGATTTCTGTAGGTGGTAGCTTTTGATCCAGACCTCGCAGAAAATGGCTCCCTTGTCTACAGCATCAGACCACCAAATAAGTTTTACAGTCTTAATAGCACCACGGGGAAGATTCGGACAACAGGGGTTGTGTTGGATCGAGAAAATCCAAACCCCCAAGAAGCTGAGCTCATGAGGAAGATTGTGGTCTCTGTCACTGATCGTACGTTTAAGTTATGTTAGCTGCTTCATTATGGTTTTTGCTAGGACTTACTTTGACATTGTATATATTTTATATTGTTGATCAAATTTGGCTTTTCTCTCACAAATTACAGGGTTTTGAAATGGGTATTTCTTTAAAAGTGCTAATTTCTAAATTCTGCTTTTGTGGTCTAGTGTAATTTTTGACATTTCCCAAGACTACCTAATCCTTGAAGATTTCCACCTCATTTTAAGATGGTTCACTATGACGATGTCCTAGAACAGAGGTCTTCAAATGTGGCCCTTTTATGACTTGTGGACTTCAACTCCCAGAATTCCTCAGCCAGGCATGATGGCTGAGGAATTCTGGAAGTTGAAATCCACAAGTCATTAAAGAGCCAAGTTTGAAAATCCCAGTCCTAGAAAGTCTCTTTGACAGGTTTCAATGGAAAAGATGCTGGTGGGATTGGTCTTGTGACTTTTCTGACCCCTGCAGGTGGAAGGCCACCATTACGGGCCACAAGCAGTGCAACTGTGTTTGTAAACTTATTGGACCTTAATGACAATGATCCCACCTTCCAGAACTTGCCTTTTATCACCGAGATTCCTGAGGGTCTTCCAGCAGGGTCATCTGTCTTCCAGGTGAGTCTTATTTTTAATCTTAAGTATATGCTAACTAAAAGATTGAGGAGCATAGTTTGATCTATGTTAAAATCGGATTAGTGATAGGGATGACACATGGCGTTTCCTTCTCAGCAGTTTGATTACAAGGTAGTCCTCAACTTACAACCACAACTGGGATCAGAATTTCCATTGCTAAGCAAGGTGGTTGTTAAGTGTGTCGTGTCTGATTTTACAACCTTTTTGCTATGGTCATTAAGTGAATCCAGCTTCACCCACTGATTTTGCTTCCTGGAAGCTAGCTGGGAAGGTCGCAAATGGCAATCACGTGATCTTGGGACACTGCAACCCTATTTCCATGATGGTTGCCAAGGATTTTTATCATGTGACTGCAGGGATGCTAGTGTCACAAGTCACTTTTTCTAGTTGTAATTTCAAGTGATCATTAAACAAATAGTTGTAAATTGAGGATTACCTGTACATTTTTTTTTATAAACGGCATCCCTTCCCTTTCAGAATTAAATGATCGGATGCTGTTTCTTTTGATATTATCTTCCCATTTTGTATGGTAACATCAGGAAGAAGTTGGGAGAGTTAAAGATAATGATGAAGTAGCAGCTGGATAGTACAATGTTTCACAACCTCAACAAATTTAAGGTGTGTGGACTGCAACTCCCAGAATTTCCCATCAGCATGCTGGGAGTTTAAAATTGCTAAGATTGAGAAATACTAGGATAGTGGGCTAAACTAGTCTTAGCTAAGCTAAGTTCATCCACTGGAGTTAGTCCACCCTCCAGAGGGAGTATAGATTAAGAAATTGTTTCTCAACTTTATTCAGGAAAATCTGACTAAATGTTAGAAATCAACACTGCTAGGATTTTGTGTTTGTTTTGTCATTTCCTTGCTTTGGATAATATCCTCTTTCCTATCATAGTTGAATTGTGTCTTTTATTATCATCTAACTTACGCTTAAATTTATTTCCTATATTTAAAAATAAGCAAGAGATTTAAATGTCAATAATAATTTATAAAAGCCACTCTTCCATGCTTCCCAGCCTACTATTTGAACACCATTGCATTAAGCTTTGTAATGCAAAATTCAGCTATAGTAGGAGTGGGTGGGAAGAGATAAAAAGAATGTAATAGTGTTACTATTAGACTTAATGCAAGCAAATATACTGTGAATTAGCCTGACAAGTTATTAAAAAGAGCAGTGAAATTTATATCTAGTGATAGACAAGGTTCACTCTTGTTTGCCAAGATTACATTAAAATGATACCTTGGTACTTAACTCCTTCAAAACTCATCAAATTTGGTACTAGACCAGGGATGTCAAACTCGCAATGTCACGTGACGTGTTGCAATGTATCATGACTTTTTTGCCATTGCCGGCAATGGGGTGGATGTGGTTTTGCTATGATGCATCTGGCCCGTGGGCCGGCAGTTTGACACCCCTGTACTAGACTCTTTTTGATGCGAAAATGTTGTTGTACACACAACAAAATGTGTTGTACTCATTTGTTTGGTACTTGATGTGCTGTGACAGGAAGAGGGAGACGGTTATCGAGAATAGACAGGAAATTGGCCATGCGGGAAAGTTGCTAACATAGGAAAAGGGACAGATAGAAAGTTCTTCTCAGCCTAAACAAAGGGCTACATGTTTGGTAATCATCATTTTTAGTACTTGTCTCACCTCCCAGAACCAATTAATGATGAACACAGAAATACCACTGTATTTGAAACAGCTGGCTTCCATGATGTCCCATTAAAAAAAAATATGCAAAGCTGGTGTAGTGGCTTCATAAAAGAAAATGTTGAGAACTGCTACCAATGTCTCAAGAAAATAAATTGCTAACATTGCTTAGACTTTAAAAAAAGTGGTTTTCTTTTCAGCAGAATATGTTCCTCAAAATCTTGTGCTTTGTGTCCTAGGTGGTGGCCATAGATCTTGACAAGGACTTGAATGGCCAAGTGACATATCGCATGCAGGTGGGCATGCCTAGGATGGACTTTGTCGTCAACAGCAAGACTGGTCTTATCAACTCCACCACTATTCTAGACAGGGAAAGAATTGCTGAATACTACTTGAGGGTAGTAGCAAGCGATGCAGGGGAACCATCCAAAAGTTCTACTAGCACCCTCACAGTCAGAGGTGATTGATGGACTGAAGCACTCTGAAGGCTGGCTCAATATCACGACTATATCATATTTTAAATATGCATGAGTGAGTGGGGAGGGTGATTCTCCAAAGCTTGCACAGGGATTTCGTTCTTGTTCTAATAGCTCTAAATCATTTTCAGTGCATTAGTTGAGTCAGTAGATCAGGAGTGTCAAACTCAATTTCATTGAGGGCTGCATAAGCATTGCGGTTGCCCTCAGGGGGGATGGATGGGTGTGGCCAGGGTGGGTGCAGCCTATTGGGTGGGCATGGATGGAATGGGTGAGGCCTACTGAGTGGACGTGGCCAGCTCTATATCATTCATGTCAAGGGGGCCTGGGCAGGAGTGGGACAGATCTGAGGGTCTCTGGCAGAAGGGGGTATGAGAACGGCAAGTGCCAAGGCATGGTTCACTGGAGGAGCCTCACTGTTCCTCTCAGGCCACGCGGGGGAGACCGGATGGTGGTGTGGGCTGCCTGGAGCCCTGGGCAGCAGAGGTCAAATGCCCAGCCTGGGCCTCGAGCACCTGTGGCACCAAGCCCAGGCCCACTTCCCCAAGGGCACAAGTCGGAAACTTGCAGCTCTGGAGCCACATGCGGCTCTTTGAGCCTTCCCCTGTGGTTCCCAGCCTCCTCTGCCATTTGCAGAGAGAGGCACTTGCGCTTCCCTGCTTCTCTCTCTGTCTCTCTCTGTTTGTGTTTGTGTTTGTGTGTGTGTGTGTGTGTGTGTGTGTGTGTGTGAAAAGCTGAAAAGCTTTTTGGGCGGGGCTCCTCCCTTTGCTGCGTCTCTGCAGGAAGCAGGAAGGGCAGGAGAGAGCTAGCTAGCCCAGCTATGCTGACTCAGGAATTCTGGGAGTTGAAGTCCATGAGTCATAAAAGAGCCTACCCCTGAGCTTGTTGGACAACAGCTTGAAGCCAGCTTGCCAGGTGAGCAGAAGATCGGAGAGAGGGAGAGAGGGGTGGAGAGAGAGAGAGAGGAAAAAAGAGAGGGGGGGGGAGAGAGAGAGAGATAGAGAGAGAGTGGGGGAAGAGGACTGGCAGACCAAGGGCAGAAAGAGAGAGAAGGAGAGGGAGAGAGAGACAGAGAGAGACCCTTTTGACATCTAAAATGAAGATAACATTGCATATATCCTTTTTTGCCATATATATATATATGTATGTATGTATATACACACACACACACACACACACACATACACCTTTAATATATTATGTATATATAACATATATGTGTGTATGTATGTATATATATATGTCTTTGGTTATTCGGGCTTTCTCCCACGTAAAATTGGAAGTGTCTTGGCGACGTTTCGACAAAGTCCCATTCGTCATCTTCAGGCTGGTGTTTTCAGATTCGTGCTTCGAGGAGCAGCATAGATGGCCACCACAAAATTGTACATTGGCTCCCGGCCAGCCTGGGCCAGGGCCAAGGCAGCCATTCCCTCACTGTTTCCAGGATGGCTTCGGGGGCCACATGAAACCACTTTGCGGCCTGCATCTGGCCCCCAGGCCTTGTGTTTGACATGTCTGCAGTAGAGCATCACCTATGAGTTAGTGCCTTCTCAGTTGGCCCAAATAAGGCCAGACTTGGAGAAACAAAATCCGCCATGTATCCCGAGTTAACCTGGATATGAATAACAAAATCATACAAATCAGTGTTTCACAGACTTGACAACTTTAAGATATGTGGACTTTATGCTGGTCAGGGAATTCTGGGAGCTGAAGTCCACATATTTTAAAATTGCTTAGGTTGAGAAACACCAGTTTAAATTATGGCAGGAAGTTACTCCAGACCATTCCAGAAAGGAAGAATTTCTTTGCATTTATGGGTTAAATTTCTATCTTACCTTTATTTTTCGCAATTCAGGGTGGTATTCATAATGTTTCCTCTTTCTATTTTTCACAGGATAATCACCTTGAGTTATGGGTTGGGCCGAGAGTGAGTAACTGGCCCAAACTTACCCAGCCAACTTCTGTGCTTAACGACGGACTAGGTCCGTGGTGGCGAACCTATGGCACGCCTGCCACAGGTGGCTCGCAGAGCCCTCTCTGTGGGCACTCATGTCGTCGCCCCAGTCCTAGGCCTTCAGCTGGGTTTTATAAAACCTTTTCGCTTTAGGCCTCTGCTGCCGTGTACAAAAAAGAAAAAAAAAGGTTCAATCAATCAATCAATCAATTTCAACTTCTTGCAGGGAAAAAAAAGATCTCGCAAAGTTGGAATTGATTGATTGAACTTTTTAGTCCCATCCAGTCTGCCATTACCACCGCAGCCATGCCCACCCAATGGGCCACACCCACCCAATGTGCCACGCTCACCTGGCACCCGACGATATATAAGTGGGTTTTGGGTTGCAGTTTGGACACTTGGTCTCTAAAAGGTTCGTCATCACTGGATTAGGTCTTCCACTTTCTAGTCCAGCATCAAAACCACTACACCATACTGTCTCCAACATCTGGAATAATATATATTATATCGTAATCATATATAGTATATCATTTTCTATCTGAGTTATTACTAATATAAATGTTTATTATGTTTTCCTATTTTATTTCCTATTTATTTTCCAACTTCCCATTTCTTTCTAGCTCACTCTCTCACTCCAGAAATTCTAGTGCAGCCAAACAGTTTAATGGACTAAAACAGGGGTCCTCAAAATGACCACTTTAAGACTTGTGGACTTCAACTCCAGAATTCCTCAGCCAGTATGGCTGGCTGGGGAATTCTGGGAGTTGAATCCACAAGTCTTAAAGTGGCTAAGTTTGAGGACCCCTGGCCTAAAAGACTGCAATCTTTGTCAGTTCATTCCCTCTCTTTCTCCTTTCAGCCCTCCAGCTGAGCGTTTTTCAAACCTAGCAACTTTAAGATACATGCTACCTGGGGAATTTGGGGAGCTATAAGTCCACACATCTGTTCTTCCTTTAATTTAGCTTGCTTTTATATATTGTTGCAGCCACTTTCTTGGTCTTTGTCCATAAAAAAATAATAAAGACATACCTACCTAAAAAAGTAACTGGTGGTAACGGCTGTGTAGCTGGTTGTAGGTTCTTTAAGGAAGACAGAGAGTACTTCCACAGCGCCCCAGAATGAACTTTGATCAAATTCTCTCTTACAGTTTTAGATGTGAATGATGAAAACCCTACCTTCTTCCCAGCTGTTTACAATGTGTCACTTCTGGAAAATGTACCACGCGACTTCAAAGTGGTCCGTCTGAATTGTACTGACACGGATATGGGCCTCAATGCTGAACTTAGTTATTTCATCACAGGTATGAGCTTCCACAGCTTCTGGCTTAGAAGCCACCTGGTTCGTAGGTGACACATAACAGAAGACACTTAGTTCTGCCTTTATTGCTATTTTTCTTTCATATTAATATCTCGCCATATCCCAAAGAATCCCAAAGGTTTGGGGTGTGGTGCTGACAAGTTATTCAGTCTTTTAAAAAATGTTTGAACTGGTGTCATGTAGGGTCAGTATAGAGTCTATAGTTGTCTTTACTTTGGCTTCAAGATTGACTTAGAATCTCTTTGATATATTCATGAATTCATATCTTGCCATATCTCAAAGGTTTGGGGTGTGGTGCTGACAAGTTATTCAGTCTTTTTAAAAACGTTTAATGGGTTTACAATACAGAGATCCAAGAGGAAAAAGAAAGAATGTATGAAGAGAAACATGTACAAAGTTATACAATCCTGTTAACAGGCCATACAAAGGAACCTGATTGCAGGGACACTTTTTTCCTGATGTGTGCCTTAATTTATTTCCGAGAGAACCATCATCTGATTCTTTTATTGCAAAGTGGAGCTTCTGTCAATCCATCTCTTTGCTCATAACTTGACAGGGGAAGCAACATCTTCCATGGACAATAGTCTGCTCTCTTACCCGCCAGAATCGTGAGAGCATCGGTGCAAAGCAGTAGGGGAAGTAAATCTCTCTCAGCAAGGGGAGGCTTTCATCCTGCCATTTTCAAGGCTAATTTGCATGGAGATTTGCATATATTTTCCTATAATGTTTTGCAAATGATAGCAGAACTGTTTTGGGTTGTTTGCTCCTGAGAATTATATATGCCTCATCAGACTGAAAGAGTCATCAACTGCCTTATGTCTGCTGAATGTGAATATGACAGTTTGAAGAGGGCATTGTGGCTGAATTCATTTGCAGTTGTTTGTTGAGGTGTAGCCAGGTATGTTAAATTCAGATGTAGACGCCGAAAAGTTCTAAAGTTCCATTATAAACATGCATTCTTACAGCAGAGCATGTTTGATTTTAGGCCTGGTTTTATTTTTCTTTTAGATTTACATGATTCCAATCGCAGAATATATGAAATAGTTTTGTTTGGCCATGATACTTTCTGCCTATTTGAAAATATCTTTTTTAAAAAAAATATATACAACACACTGCATCCCTTTGAAAGATGCACAGCCTCTTAAACTAATCTCTGGGATAGTGAAATAATAAAGGAGACTTTTCCTCTCTCCTGTGTACAATTTCATTTTGTGCATATATTTTAATTTCTAATTTTATAACTTCATTTAGGCATTCAGGATAATAATCAGGTGTTATAGGATCTGAGCTATTAAGTGAAAGCCCATTCTTCAAAGATCTCATCTATTCTACACAATGCACAATGTACATTAAAAAGATTACTTGTTTCACATTTAATATGATATATTCTAAAAGAAATGTTAAGTTCCAGTGTTTTAGTGGAAGAGATTTTAAAATGTGGTTCTGGTTTGTCCAATTTTGATCTACCAAACTAAGTATTGTACAGTATGCTATTATCTGTTGCCACCTGCAATGTTAATTGATCATCCAAGCTTGCTCACACCATTTCTGAACAGCAGAAAATAGCAAAAGTTACTAAACCTTTGAAAAACTGGCTGCTGCTTGACACCAAAGGAACATTTGGACATGGCTACTTGGTGATGAAAAGTTGGCTTCTGTGATCTCTCCTTCGTTGAAACCAGCAAGACATAAAAGTACATGTTTTTAATTGGTCAAATATTCTTTAGTTGGTTCTCACTGTAAGGTGGACTATCTGTGCTTGCATCGTTTGTGGGATTTACAATAGAATTCTGAAATTATAAATGCATTATTTTCAAAGTCTTGAAATGTTGTCTGTCTTTGCCCTCTGCTGCCCAGTCCCCCAAATGACATCTAAGATTTTTGTTCTTCACTTATTATATAAATTATATAAATTCAGGGATCAAGACGGTTAACTTGGATGAAAAAGAAAAAAGGCATGAGATGGAGCATCTGCAATTCCCAGATTCAGTCTATAGCTTTTCCAGGAAGGCTTCAGAAATTCCTTCTGTGGATTGGAATTAATATCCGTACTCGTGGATTAAATAGGGCAGTGGTGGCGAACCTATGGCACGGGTGCCAGAGGCGGCACTCAGAGCCCTCTCTGTGGGCACACGTGCCATTGCCCCAGCCTCGCCTCCCCCCGTGACACCCTCCTCTCCAGCAGCCCCCCGAAGGAGAGTTGCCCCGAGCATGGCCCACGCGGAGCAGCGCAGCCAAGGACATGGCAGCCAGGCAGCATAGACAAGACTCTGTCCTCACACCCCCTCGTGCACAGTTGATGCTGCAGGGTGCGGGCAGAGGGTGTGACTGCCATAGCGCTGCTGGGCTGCCTGGGCAATCGGCAGGCCCTGGAGGCGGTGAGTGGCCCTGCAGGCAGGTGGGGTGGGGGATTGGGGTGGAGCGGGGGCAGGGCAGGGGCGGAGCAGGGGTGGGGGCAGTTTTGGGGCACTTGGTCTCTAAAAGGTTCGCCATCACTGAAATAGGGCAATAGAATAGAATGTAATTCTATTCAATAGAATGTAATTTCCATGACAATTCCTGACCCGTGACAATTTAAATTGTCTTAATGCAATAAATCTGCAGTTTCACTTCTGTCTAACTAAAACAATTCATTTTGAGATACATTATTTCAAATGAGATTCCTCCTAATTTAGAAGTTATCTTACAGGCTGAATTTTCTTTCTGTATCCTGTATCTATTAGTATTAACTTGAAAATGGTTTGGGAGTTCATTTTTCTTTCACATAATTCACCATTAAATGACTTTGTATTTCTTAGACAAATATTTCATAATTTTATTCACAAGGGTAGATTTTGCAAAATGCTTCAAACCAATTTCTTGTTGCAAAGGACAGGCTGTAGGGCGGAAAGACAGAATGCTGAAGTGCTCACAGTTTGAAAACTGAAGCCAACTCACTTGAAGTTGGTTGAGGGCTGGAATCCTGAATATTTTTCCTGTCCCATTTATATAAGAAGACAGTGTCAATCCTATGTTGTTGTTGTTAATTGCGAAGTCGTGTCCGACCCATCGCGACCCCATGGACAACATTCCTCCAGGTCTTCCTGTCCTCTACCATCTTCTGGAGTCCATTTAAATTCACACCTACTGCTTCAGTGACTCCATCCAGCCATCTCATTCTCTGTCGTCCCCTTCTTCTATTGCCCTCAATCTTTCCCATCATTAGGCTCTTCTCCAGTGAATCCTTCCTTCTCATTAGGTGGCCAAAGTACTTGAGTTTCAACTTCAGGATCTGGCCTTCTAAAGAGCAGTCGGGGTTGATCTCTTCTAGGACCGACCGGTTTGAAAGCCTTGCAGTCCAAGGGACTCGCAGGAGTCTTCTCCAGCACCACAGTTCAAAGGCCTCAATTCTTTTGCGCTCAGCCTGTCTTATGGTCCAACTTTCACAGCCATACATTGCAACTGGGAAAATCATGGCCTGGACTATGCGCACTTTTGTTGGCAGGGTGATGTCTCTGCTTTTTAGAATGCTGTCTAGATTTGCCATAGCTTCCCTCCCCAGGAGCAAGCGTCTTTTAATTTCTTGGCTGCAGTCCCCATCTGAGGTGATCTTGGAGCCCAGAAAAATTAAATCTGTCACTACCTCCATTTCTTCCCCATCTATTTGCCAGGAATTGAGAGGGCCGGATGCCATGATTTTGGTTTTCTTAATGTTGAGTTTCAAGCCCACTTTTGCACTCTCCTTCTTCACCCGCATCAAGAGGCTCTTTAGTTCCTCTTCACTTTTTGCCATTAGAGTGGTATCATCTGCATATCTTAGGTTGTTGATATTTCTCCCAGCAATCTTAATTCCAACTTTTGATTCATCTAGCCCTGCCTTTCTCATGATGTGCTATGCATATAAGTTAAATAGGCAGGGCGACAGTATACAGCCTTGCCGGACTCCTTTTCCAATTTTGAACCAATCAGTGGTTCCGTGTTCGGTTCTCACTGTTGCTTCTTGACCCGCAAATAGGTTTCTCAAGAGACAAATAAGATGGTCTGGTACTCCCATCTCTTTAAGAACTTGCCACAATTTGTTGTGATCCACACAATAAAAGGCTTTTGCATAGTCAATGAAGCAGAAGTAGATGTTTTTCTGGAACTCCCTAGCTTTCTCCATGATCCAGCGTATGTTGGCAATTTGATCTCTAGTTCCTCTGCCTCTTCGAACTCCTGCCTGTACTTCTGGTAGTTCTCGATCCACAGACTGCTGGAGTCTAGCTTGTAGGATTTTAAGCATAACTTTACTAGCATGTGAAATGAGTGCAATGGTGCGATAGTTTGAACATTCTTTGGCATTGCCTTTCTTTGGAACTGGAATGTAAACTGACCTTTTCCAATCCTGTGGCCACTGTTGAGTTTTACAAATTTGCTGGCAAATTGAGTGTAGCACTTTTACTGCATCGTCTTTTAAGATTTTGAATAGCTCAGCTGGAATACTGTCACCTCCACTAGCTTTGTTGTTGCTCAGATTTTCTAAGGCCCATTTCACTTCACATTCTAGGATGTCTGGTTCGAGGTCAATGACCATCTCATTGTGGTTATCTGGGATGTTAAGCTCATTCTTGTATAGTTCTTCTGTGTAGTTTTGCCAATCAACTATAGTCAATCCTATAGTTGTAAGCATATACATGGAGAAACCATGTTGCATGTTAATATCTCAATTTCTTAGTTCCACAGTTAATAATTCCAAATAAAATGCATATAGATGTATGCTTATGTAGATAAAAATCATGTCATTCTTTTCTTCTTTCTATTATTTTTTTTCCTTGCAGGTGGGAACCAAGATGGAAAATTCAGTGTTGGCTTTAGGGATGGTATAGTTAGAACAGTTGTCAACCTGGACAGAGAAAGCATGTCGTTCTACAGCCTTATCCTAGAAGCCATTGGTAAGCATGTCTGTTCTTCATCCTTCTCTTAAGAACTCATATTTCAGCTTTTGGGGCAAGGAATTTGTCTAAAGGGCCTAATTTGCAAATTGGTAGTATAGTTTTCTTAAGTTTTCAGAAAAAGAAAATTGGCTATTAGTGATCTTCAGATTATTCTTGATGAGTTGTGAATTTTTATCTATTATTCTGGAAAAGAACCTCTTTGTGGGTTTCTACGAGGCGTAGTTTCTGTTTCATGAACTTGTTGAAGAAAATATTCTTCAGCATATTGTGGGCTGAAATATAAGTGAACTACCAGCCATGCACTAGTTTGAATGTAGATGAGTTAGGGGAAAACACACAGTCATAGGAATTAAGTATTTTTTTTAATCTCTATGATTTTTCCCATGTAACACATATTTATGAAACATTTTATGCCATTCAGAATGCAGTATTTTTTGCAGGGGAAAATTCATTCAAAATTCAACAGAATTTACCATTCTGAGCACCACACTCTGTGTGTGTGTGTGCACGCACACACGCACGCCATATACATATACATATACATATACATATATATATATGGTACAAATAAAATACGAACACCAGGAGAGTATAAATATAAAAATATACTTTACTAAAAGCTGCCAAGCTTTCGTTTGGAAACTCCAAACATCATCAGGGCTAAAGAGCCAGTAAACAATGATGACTTAAATGGGTTTTGCCGGCATCTGCAGCTGGCTCATGGACCGCGTCACCAGTCCCAGCCGGTTGAATAGTGTTCCAGATGTTTCTTTATTACTCTCCTTACGCTTCCTTCTATGGTTCTTCCGGATCGTTCCTTCCACTATCTCATTACTGGCATTCATCTCCTCCACCAACCCTTTATCCTTATTTCCTTCCATAGTACTGACCCTCCTCCCCTTTTTGTTTTCATTTTCCACCCTGGGGGCATCTGTTTCTCCTCTATCAGTGTTACAAGCTTCCCTGGGCTCACAGACGCTCCCCCACACACACGCTTTTCTCAATCCCTGCTCCACATCCTTTCTTCTCACTCCTCCACTGTCATAAGTAACTTTCATATGGGTGTTGCATATTTGGGGGTCTATGCCCTCCTCCTCCGTCCTGGCAATCTTCGTGTCGACAGGACAAACGACTTATTGACAAACGACTCCCTAACACAAAAAATGATACCAGACCCACACTCACAAAAACCACACAGGAGGTCACCACCACACATCCACGCAAAAAACAAACCCAAAGCCACACCGATGACGAGGCACGACCACAAACCAGAAGCCAGACCACAGCTGCATCATTAGCCACTTTAAACCCCTCCAATCCATACATGAAGCAAACTGACACCCTCCATGAAGAGGAAGCACGACCACGAACGCGAAGCCAAAAAATAACAAGGCAGCCCAAAATCTCAAACCCCTCTGCAACTCAGACTAACCTGAGCACAACCAAACAGAACACTCCCCCAGCCAATCAGAGCACAGCCAAGCCCCTAACCATTCAGAACACACCTCCACCCAATCAGAACACAGCCAAGCTCCCACCCAATCAGTTCATACCCCCACTGGCAGTTAAAAGGAAGAAACAGCTAAGACCACACATTGCTGCTCAAAGCACGAAGCTGAAAACACCAGCCTGAAGATGACGAATGGGACTTCGTCGAAACGTCGCCAAGACACTTCCAATTTTACGTGGGAGAAAACCCGAACAACCAAAGACCTACATATATCACAAAATATAAATGTCACCTATCAAGCAAGATACAAAAACTTAATCAAAATCACGGTAAAATAGAAATCTTGCATTCTAAAAATCAGAAGCAGTTGAAAAAAAGGCTAACAAGTTGACAGACACAAGCATTTGTTTATAAGAACTCAAAGAAGTATTTATTGCACTGTACAGTATCAATCCTGGTCTAAAGATGTTTCTCAGATTAAGAAGAATTAGAAGTAATTAAACAACAGTACTTCAAATACAATGTAATACAAGTTATTTTTGATGGAGGTAAAAAAAACCCTACAAGTTTGCTAGATTCTACTTTCATGCTGTGTTATCCTTGTTCTCTTTCCCTGGTACTGTTGCTCATTGATATTCCAACCAGACTTAAAGCTTTGCTGGATTTTGTAGGCCAACATCTCCCAACCTTGGCAACTGTTAAGATGTGATGCTGAAGTCCTCACATCATAAAGTTGCCAAGATTGGGAAACTCTGTTGTAGACATAAACATTTGGTCCAATCCCAAGTAAGTACCTACCTAGAAAAGCTAATTACTAGGACTCTGTGAGCCTGACAACTCTTAGAAAGTAACGGCTCAGAAATTATTTTAAATGAAGATGGTAGACAGAAAGGGATGAAGCCTTTTCACCCTTATTTTCTTTAGAATTTCCTATGATTGGTCATTATGCAATCAGTGGAACTGACAGAGATTTTCTTCTGAATGTTAGGAAATGACCCAGAGTGTTTTGTTCTCGCAGATAATGGCCCAACTGGGAAAAGGAGGACTGGCACTGCAACTGTTCATATCACAGTGCTGGATGTTAATGACAACCGACCCATCTTTCTCCAGAGCAGTTATGAAGCTACTGTGCCAGAAGACATTCCTGATTACAGTAGCATTGTACAGGTATGTGGCTAAACTTTTCAATAAGATTCGGGGCGTAAAGAGGGGGATGGGAGGGAGGAGAAACAACGAGCTGTTAGCTATAATCATATCAAAGAGCTCAAATCACCTAGATGGTGTTAATGTTAGCTAAGACCTCTGTATGAGATATCTGCTGTTGCATGAACTCCATTGCAATTAGCAATCACTCATTTCCTCTGTCATTGGAAACTCTTAAGTGTAGGTAATGATTTAAAGGCATTAGCAGCCAGGAGATCTAGAATTAACTTTAGCAATGCCAGAGAGAAAGAAGTTCAGTCCAATAGCTGGGACCCAGGCCTTGGAGCTACAGTGTTATAGTATCAGAAGGCCTAAATTGCAGAAACACAGAACACATTAATTATTTCCTATTGATTCAAAAATTAATATATTCCTGAAACAGGTCACGGGCTATCTTGAATCGAGCAGTGTCTCAAAGCTGGGTTTTGAGTGTAAATTAGTTCTCCTAAACAGATCTGCTTTCAGGAAGATATTGGCTGTCTGGATTTATCTCTGACTATGCATACAAAGTAGCTTTAAGGAAAAAAATGGGAAAGAAAAATTTCAGACTCTCATTTTTTTTCCTTTTTGTTTCTCTCTCTGAAATGAACCTTTAACAGAATGAATGCATGTATTCACAGAGTTTCTATGGTGTTTTCAGTTTCTCTTGAAACCAAACATTTCTTCTGTAAGAGATACTGTTTCAAGCATGCTTTGAGTTGACATGTTTTCCTTGAATTCCATTTTCTAATCAGAGAAAGAAATAGTAAAATTGCCTCACTGTGTTCCTGTCACATAAAATTTTGGGGATAACAGGGATTAAAGCCTGGAATATTTGGGATAATATACCGAAGACTTTAGTTGTCTGGAACAAATGTTGCATCAAAACATTGAACCATGTATGGTGCTAAAACTGCAACAGAACACATAGAAGCTTGTATGATGAAGTGTAAGGGGTTTTTTTTTAATATAAAAAGAACATTTAAGATACCACATTGTTGATTTTCTGGAATTTCTATGATCTCTAAGATCCATACCCAAATAAAACTTGCAGGATGGTTATTTCAGAATATTGATCAATTTGTTTTGTTTTTAAAATTAACGTATGTCAACCCTTCAAATTATTATCTGGTTTAAGAATGATGTCATTGCTTCAAAACTGGTTTTGTGTACATGGTGCCATTTCAATATATGACAGTTTCTGATTGGAAATAATGGAGTTGGGAACTAAATTGAACCAAGTAGCCAAATCTTCTGAAAGATTACAGGAAGGTTTTTTTGTTTGTTTGTTTATCAAATTTATTTGCCAACCAACTCATGGTTCAGGTGACTCTGTGGATATACTTCCAGAAGAAAGAGTGCCTATAAGGGATTTTCCATGAAACTCTCTGTAATAAATTGGAAATTTTGCTTTTCTGGCAAAAAGGAAAAGAAAGTCAAAATCATGAATTTGAACAAAAAACATTCTCACAAGTCAAATTCAACAAACAGACAACTGAATAATCATTTTAGTTCAAAATCAATTTTACAGCTGAGCCAAGGGAGGCCTTAAGCTTGTGTTTTGCCATCAATGTCATGAATCCTTTTAAGTGACTGGTAATATAAACTACTAATATTCTGGACTTGGCATTCTTCTCAGGTTCATGTGAGGAATTACCATTTATTCATGCATACATTTACTATGCATAAGCATTATATAGAATTATAGCACATACTATTATTACATTAAAGAAGCCCAAAGATCACATTTAGGTCAGATTTAAAGGCAATTATTACAGCACAACCTTTATGATAGCAATAGCAATAGCACTTAGCAATAGCACTTATATACCACCTCAGAGTGCTTTACGACACTCTCTGAGACGTTTACAATATCAGCATATTGCCACCAATAATCCAGGTCCTAATTTTACTGACTTCAGGAGGATGGACGCCTGAGTCAATCTTGAGCCCCATCAGGATCGAACTCCTGGCAGTGGACAGAGTTAGCCTGCAATACTGCATTTTAACCACTGTGCACCACAATGTAAGAACTGCCCTTAAATCTGAGCTCAAAGTAGTCTTTGGGCCTCTTTAGCGTATATTATTGTCAACTTTGCCAAATTTCAGATATATGTCTAGGGAATTCTGGGGGTTGAAGTCCACACATCACAAAGTTGACAAGGTTGAGAAACACTGGTATATTATATCCTAGATATGAATAGCCATCTTTGCAGAGTTAGTGCTGCTTAGTTCCAAATGGTATGTTCTAGGGCAGGGGTAGGCAACCTTGGCTCTTTTATGACTCGTGGACTTCTGGCTCAGGAATTCTGGGATTTGAAGTCCACAAGTCATAAAAGAGCCAAGGTTGCCTACCCCTGTTCTAGGGGGCAATTTTTCTGATGGAACCTGTCCAGTAATTTTTCCCCCATAGTTATATTGGGAGCAGAAATGGGGACAACTCATCTTGTACTGATTCTCCCATTAATTTTGAGTAATCACTACAGCATGCATGCATACGTGTTTGTTTGTTTGTTTGTTTGTGTGTACACCTAGCAACAATTTATTTTGGTCATACACTGGCATAGAGTACGAATAATCAACCACACATCCATTTCAATAATTTCAGTAATTCTTCATTGAATTTGAAAATCCCATCACACACAACTACAAGTCTTAGAAAGCAAGTTCTAAAGGGAAACGGTTAGGTGCTGCAACTTTTGTAACCTTATCACTTTCGTTTTGGTAAGATTATATTCAATTTCTCAGTAACCTGGATACTAATATAATCACACCCTTCTCTTTTATCCTCACCCCTACCCCAAAATGTATTTATGCACCCATGAATATTTTTGCATGTATGCATGCATTCATTGACTCATTCATTTATTCATCCAGTCAGTCAATCATTCATCCAGTCAGTCAATTTCTACAGCCACCCATCTCAGACAAGTGACTCTGAGTAGCGAATAGTCATAAAATCAATTACTAAAACCATGTACAAACACCATACTACAAGTAAATATATGTAAAAACTGAGAAAATCATAATTGTGGATGTTAATGTAACAGTGCCCTTAATAATAATAATACACATAAAGACATTTCCCGTAACATGCAGTAAGGCTTTCACTTTAGCACACATCCTTAGTAGCAAGCCTCCCTGAAAAACAAATGTCTTCTTTGCCATGAAAGGGGTGAATTTCAGGTAGGGCAAGGATAATAATTTGTCCATAACTACAACAGAAAATTCTATTAGCTGAGCTTTGAGATCAGAATAAGGTTTAATTAATAATAAAGTACCACATGATTACAGATAACTCTGTTCTAATCAATAACATGTGCTGATGTGGCTTAGATCCCTAGGAAGCTGTAATACAGAGGTCCCCAACCTTTTGGGCACCAAGGACCAGTTCTGTGGAAAGAGTTTTTTCTGAGGACCGGGGTGGGCATGGTTTCATGTACTATCTGCATCCCGTGGATGGGGCTTTGCTTGTTTGTGTGGATCGGTTTCTGGCATACCATGGCCCGGCAAGGCACTGAAAGGGGGATTTTACTTGGTTGGGAGATCTACAGGAAATCCAAGAGCTGCAAAATATAGGAAGGAAAAGAGGGAGGAGAAGGGAAATATTGGAAGAGGCAATAAAAACAGTTGCCACTTCAGCTATTGCCAACAAAACTCCATGGATGTTCCCATGAACTTACTTGGCTGTAATCATGCTTATCTTGGTTGAATGTTTAATGCTGGGCTACCAGAACTGAACTGCAAAAATCTGGATAACTACAGTATTACATGACAGCAGAGAGATTCGGAAAATTGTAACCCTTTGCTCCATGGTAATGGGTTTTGGAAGGAAACTTGGCAGCAAATAGAAATGTCCATACTTCTCCCTTGGCTATTTCCCTATAAGGGCCCTAGTAAATAATTCGCAAACACTGGCAACTGAAGCAAGTAGGACTAATTTATGGTGACTGTCCTCCCCTCCCCACAGTGACATCATTATACAACCCATCTTTTACATGTCTGTATTGTGATACAACTGTGGAATTGGCCTTTCATGGTGCTCTCATTGCATATGCTTAGATACATGAATCAGATCCATGAAAAGTCTATACAGAGGTGTCCAATCTTGGCAATTTTAAGACCTGTGGACTTAAATTCCCAAAATTCTGGTGAATACCAGTGATGGTATATGAAGATGCACTGATTTCTGCTTACTTCTATCCTTGCCAAGTGTGTAAGTTATCTGACATTATGGGCTGTTTGTGAAGGCCTATCAAGAAGGAACATTTTTTTCCCGCAGGAAGTTCATTCACACTGGAGTAGATTCCATGGTTATCCAATCCTGGTTAATAGGCCCTTTTCTGGAACAGATTTCACGTGCATGGGAAAAGCGTTTTACACTGTATATGGATTGTCTTAAGGAACCCAGACGTTTCCAGAGCTTAAGTTGTGGCTCAGTGACATCTTCAAAATGATAAGGCATGCACTCATGTGGTCTGTGGAAAGACAGATCAAGTGCTGCTGGTTTACATAAAGTGACAAAAAGGAGACCGATGGCCAGGAGGAGAAAAATACAGATGAGAGCAATGATGATAGGCAAGGAATCCAGGTTCTGCTCTCTCGGCTCTGAACTCAACAGAGCCAGCTCAGTGGTTGCATGGAGAAATTCAGGGACACTTGTACTTGACATGGTCTCATTTGCTGAATCCTTTGCATGCATCCTTCTCTCCTGCAAGACAACAGAATTAAAGATCAGGTAGCACTGACAACTGTACGCATTGCCAGTTATGCAAAACTAACGGAGATGACAAAAGACCCTGCCAGCCATTTTCTTCCCTCCCAGTTCTAAATAGTTGAAATTACAGGCAGTCCTAGAGTTATGACACAGCTGGGAGCAGAACTTCTATCGCCAAGTTACATAGGCCTTGTTTTTTTCTGCTGTGGTCATTAAGCAAATCCAACAGTTGTTAAGCAAATCTAGCTTCTCCCGTTGTCCTTGCTCATGGGGAACTGGCTGGGAAGATTGTAATTGGCAATCGCATGATCCCAGGATGCTGCAACCACTGTAAATTCATTTTGATCATGTAATCACGATGGCTGCTGCGATGGTCATAAATGCAAGGACTGGTTGTCATAAATTTGAACAATTGTTAAGTTGAGCCTTGCCTGCAGTTCCAAATCTTTTAGTGGCAGAACGTGATTTGCAACCCACCTTCTCCTTCTGCAGGCTCTTATCTTGTTAACACAGAGGTCCCCTACCTTTTGGGCACCAGTTCCGTGGACTGGAGGGGGCATGGTTTTGTGTGCTGCCTGCATCCCGCAGATGGGGGCTTTGCTTGTTTGTGCAGACCGGTTGCTGGCATGCCGGAGCCTGGTACCAGTCCACAGACTGGGGGTTGTGGACCTCTGCTATAGCAGAACCTCATTTTCAGCATTATTATTGCATAGCAGAGTTCCACACCCATCACAGGATTCAATAGGTTTCATTTCTGTACATTCATATTGGGTTACAAGTCTGGATTGCGATCCCTACAAAAGAAGTCTGAACTGCAGTGAATTTGAATTTTGAATACTTGCATTGAATTTAAAGCAGTGGCTCCTAACCATTTCCTCTGCAGGATACAAAGTTAAACATGGAATTTTTATGCAAGTCTGAATGCAAGCTTATTATCTATCTATGGTTGTTTAAAACGTTCAAAATAAAATAGGACTGATGCATAAGCTTGGATATTCTTTCTGTCCATACTTTGTAACACTTATTTTGGGAGATATAACAGTTTTTTGACTTTTTTTATTTTTGCTTTTGGAATTTTTTCCCCCATTCCTCCTTGCAGAACTCAGAAATATTCTCGGATCAGCACTGCTTGTTGGGGATCCCCATATATAGGTTTTCAGTGATATTCAATTCCAAACGTTCACCTTTCGTTTCTGAACTTCGTACTCATATTTCACTTTGTTCCATCTAAAAATTGCATCAGCTTCTGTTCACCTAGAAACTTATCAAGACTCATCACTTGACTACAGATGCCTGATTGTTTGCATACAACTCTGTGTAGTCCACTACAACATCAAAAGCTTTGAAAAACTGCTTCTCAGAAAAATATAGAAAAATTATGAGCAACTCACTCAGCATCTGCCCAACATCTTTAATAACAATTCCTGATGGAAAACCAAATGGTTCACTGAACAACCAGTCATAGGAAGACAAAGTGACCACCCAAAAAAAGGTGCCAGCCTTTGAATTACCATGTCAGCAATGGACAATCCCAAATGTTCCAGAACCTGAATTAAGATGCTTTGTAACTCAAGTCCAGGCAGTTAACTCAACAAAAATGGTTTTAAACAAATATTTAATCCAGGAATTCTTAACAGAACTCACAATTCTGAAGAGGCATCCAGATGCTGTACATTTGTCCAGTTAGGTAGGTAGAAACAATAATTCCTCCATATCAGCTTGTGGTTATAGATGCTCCACATGCATCCCTAGGCTCATTTCAGACAAAGGCATTCCTTCACAAACTGGCACGTAGCCAGGATATCCTGTGGTGAACTTAGTAGCCCCTTCCACTGACTTGTTAAACATAGGATTCACTGAACAGCTAAACTACATTACCCATAAGCCATCCCTTAAGGAAACAGTGTCTAACCCTTTAAATGCCAAATATTCTAACATACAGTTCTTATAGCTAATACATGCTCTGGCCAGGTGATTATATTACCGGTCCAGCACACCAAATGGAATTCACACCTCACACAGCGTCTGCCAGGACTCTCTGTATAAATGGGGCATAGTAGCCTCATCTCAGTGTGACTGCAGGGATCCCATGTCAAACCGTAGATCACATTGTGACCGTCTTTAAGCTGAGGGCATAAACTGGTACAGTACCTGATTTTTTTTAAATATAAACGATGCTATGATTAGATGGCCTAGAGACATTGGTATTTGAACATAATCTTTTTAACATTTATATTTTATTGAGTTCTAGTAATCTAGATGAAATGTTAATATATATGGCTAGTTCATGTATGATGTATCATACACTAAATAAATAATAAATCACTTCTCAAGCCACAGAATAGCATCAGAGCATCTACAAACCTCATAGCTTATATGATGCAAAACATCATCTCTGTAGGGCTGCAGAATTAGAGAACCATCAGTTTAAAATCTGCAAGCTAAGTCTTGCATTTATTTATTTCTAACAACTTCTGTATAGTTAGACAGCTAACAAACACTGAGATTTGGAAACAGCAAGTCTTCTACAAATACTCATGGCAAGGAGAATCCAATATCATATTTGGAGAACCACTGTTATATCTTTTTGTCTGTCCATTTACATATTCTGTCAAGCCAATGGTAACTACAATATAATTACTCTAAGTTCACACAATAGGGATGTAATAAGGAAAAACATTAAAGAATAGTTGGCTTGGTTCACTGCATTCCATTTTCAAGAATGGTAGACTTTATAATCAGATCTTATTATTATATTATTTAATTTATTTCAGTAATGGATCAGATTTTTAATTGTTGGAGGGAGAGGGAATTGTACATGCCATGAGATTTTATAGAATGGGCTTCTTCCAAGATCAGATCTAATTTGACTAAGATTTGGTTTCTTGAAATAAAGGAATATACAAGCCAGCCTGAGGTAATCAGTGAGACAAATGGGGTGTTTTGATGCTCTGTTAATAAAACCTTACTGAGACCTCACAAAACTTCTATGGTTAGCTTTTTTAGAGTTGTGTAGTAAAGGCATATGATGAGATCATATATGCTTACAGTCTTGTTTTGGTTTTTCTTATGCCCACATTAACATTCATTCTTCCCTTTACATTCACAGATTAGCTTGTTTTGTGTACCCAGTTACAAAAAAAACCTGTGCCAGCTGCCTTAGCCAGATTCTTTCCCCATAAAAGCAAAATGTCAAAACACAGAGGGCATGCAAATTAGTGATTAGAGAAGCTTTAAAAAATGTCACAATATTGGACAATTTTTTATGGTACTATACTTTTAATGGCCAGGCTCTCTGGCAGAGCTATCCAAAGTCCTCCAACAGCTACATTCAAATAAAAAATAGGAAGAATGATCATTCAATTCCAGCCTTAACATGGTTTTGATAGATTAAATGCTATTACTGATGTATACTGCCTGCTAGGAAAGAGGTCGCAGCTCCACAAACATCTGAAGCTAATAAGACCTAATCACCATCTGGATCGCCTCTATATTGTGGGAATCTCTATTCACCACAACCCAAACACTTTGAAGTGCTTGGCTTGGAGATACTCTGCATAGTTGATACTTTTGGCATCTAGCACTTTATTTACTTATATGACTCTATATCCTTGGCATCAGTGTTGGTTGTTGACCAAACCTGTAGCAATCTATTTCCTAATTCATGAACAAAAATGGAAGAAAAATGATGGTGGTGGTGGTGCTGATGATGGTGATTGGTTTAGATAAAAACAACTCTAGGTGGAAGGTAGTTGGGCTTTCAGATATAGTACCACAGTGATGTGTTAAAGTTGTAAAAAGCAGAGATTGAATGGTGGATAAATTGGTTGCTTGTTTGGCAGCTAATTTTTTCTACATGAATTTAATCCCTTTGCTTGTCATCAGATACACAACTCTCCACAATATGAAATTGACAATTTGCAGCCGTTTAGTTCCAACTGCAGTGTTAAGTGTGCTTTTACGAACTGTTTTGCTCTCTTTTTCTCTCAGTCATGTCAGGATTTTTTGGTTCATCTATTTTCACAATAATATTTTTTTTTCTTTAGCAAGTTGACAGGGTTTAAATGTTTCACAAGTAAAAAAGTAAAATGCTATTATAAAAGTGACATCACGTGAAATATAAATATTATTTATAGTTCACCCAGGTTCTAAATTTTACCTTAAAAAGAATGGAATAATTAACATGAAATGAACTAAATAATCAGTTCCAGAGAAATTCTAAATAAAACAGAAATATAATATAACAAAAATAGCAACTGAATTGAGCAACATGCAGTATATATGGAAAGGTCAGAAGAAAACAGATTTAACAACAAAAGAGCAGTGTATCAGAACAAACTAGAATTAAAGTGGAATAACTATGCAAATCAAAACCAAGTTCTGGACAGTGGATATAGGATTATTTCTAGAAGTCTCTGATTATGTGAGCCTATCTTATGCTTCCAGGCTGAATCAATCTTAATCGCAGTTTTTTTATTATGGTATATAAGTATTCTAATTTTTACTTCTCTTTTTTACTTTTACCAAATATTGTAACAATGGAAGAAATGTAAAAAATAATCTTTGATCCTATTTTCCAGAATACCCTAAAATTTAGGTAGCCAACAAGTATAAACAAGTATAGGGTTCCCTGCTTATAAGCAGGGGTTGGACTAGAAGACCTCCAAGGTCCCTTCCAACTCTGTTATTCTGTAAGATTCCATGGGATTGCTCTCTATATCTCAGTCTTCTTCCCACTTTCCCCCTCATCTTTTCTCCTTTTGCTTACTTATGAATTGTAAGTAGGCATTACCTTAGTAAATGTTACCTTACCACGATGTAAAAAAGATGCTGAGACTCTTGAAAGAGTACAGAGAAGAGCAACGAAGATGATTAGGGGACTGGAGGCTAAAACATATAAGGAACAGTTGCTGGAATTGGGTATGTCTAGTTTAATGAAGAGAAGGACGAGGGGGGACATGATAGCAGTGTTCCAATATCTCAGGGGCTGCCATAAAGAAGAGGGAGTCAAGCTATTCTCCAAAGCACCTGAAGGCAGGACAAGAAGCAACAGATGGAAACTAATCAAGGAGAGAAGCAACCTAGAACTACGGAGAAACTTCCTGACAGTTAGAACAATTAATCAGTGGAACAACCTGCCTCCAGAAGCTGTGAATGCTCCAATACTGGAAGTTTTTAAGAAGAGACTGGACAGCCATTTGTCTGAAATGGTATAGGGTTTCCTGTCTGAGCAGGGGGTTGGACTAGATGACCTCCAAGTTCCCTTCCAACTTCATCATCATCATTATCATCATCATCATCATCATCATTATTAAATGGGAGCATCTTCGTTTTCTTTGACAGTGACTCTGATGCCTTCTAACATAGCAATAATTTTCATTTATATCGGGTTTGTGGCAATCACTCAATGCAGACAAAATGGTAGCTTTCAAGAGGCAGGTGGGTGGTTCAGAAATATGAAAAATGCTTAAATAAATATTGTTTCAAATGTAGACTGAAAATGTTCTTTCAATACATCCATGGGTATAGCTGGAACAAAAAAAATCCAGTGTCTCCTACAGTTCTTTAAATCCTTATACAAATTAAAAGAAACAGGATGCTTTGCATATGGCTAGTTTTCCTGAAACCAGACTAACCCCTTTCATTTGTCAAATTTCAACCAGTTACCATAAATGTATGAAATAATAATTTTCTACAGATCCCCAACATTGAATGCAATTCTTGCTACAGAGCAAAACAGAAGTATTCATCTTCTATAAAACATACTGTAAAATCTATGGTATATGTTTGATTTTTGGGGGGATAATGTTTCCATCACTGAGTTTAAATGTTTGTAAGCAATATAGCTAAAATGTCCCTGGAGACAAAACTATTACATAATGCACTTTGAGGTATGCAGTAATTCTTGCAAGGTATTTTGAGTCTCTATCCAGTAAATATATACTAAACTGTAATTGTCTGCAAAAGTGTTGATCAGATGTATCAAAATACGCAGAACAGTAATTTATGTGCATATATTGAATACATAATCTGATAAATTTGCCACAATGATGTTAAACCGATCATCTGTATTACTCTCTAGAGACTCATCAGATAATAACAACATACAAGAACTACAGTTGCTGAATAAATTATGGACTCCTCAAAAGTCAAGTTTTTGGCAAATAATGTAGACCAAAAAAAGCCTTATAGATACTGTAAAGCAGCGGTTCTCAATCTCCGTGTGATGGCGACCCCCGTCACATGGACGCGCTGCGTATGCGGCGCCCTATGCGCAGCGCCCCCATGCGTGGTGCACTTGCGCGGCCCCATGCGCGGCCCCATGCGCGGCGGCGCACATGCGCGGCGCACATGCGTGGCACCGCCCCTGGGGGAAAATGGCGGATCGCGTTGTTTCACAACCCCCGTAAAATGGTCGATCAACCCCAAATGGGGTCGCGACCCATAGGTTGAGAACCGCTGCTGTAAAGTCATTTCCCAATGGGATGAATGCAGATATTTTACTCAACTTTTCCCAGTACTTTTTCTACTGAATAACATTTAGAGAAGAATTTCCCTTTTCTCCAAGACAAAAAAAGAGAACCAACCCCCGCTCAATTTTAGATGTTTATGTACCTACAGAATTATTTAATTTTTTTTATGTCTGCACATTTCTGATAAAGTAATTTGAAACTAAATGGAATCACATGAAAATAAGTGGAGACACATTAATTGAGTAAGCTTCTTGAATTTTATCCATTGTCATCTTCCCCAATCATAGTTGTGTGATAGCTCAGTGGAGACCCTGGTACGCAATACACTTTAATAAACAGAAGTTCGTGTTCCTTACATAAAGAGCAATTCATTTGCTTTTCATTTTTTTATATAATACATTTTAAGACACAGATGTGTATCTCTGCCTTGTAAAAGAGGCCTTGATTTATTAGTTTTTTCCAAATGCATTTAGTTGTTGAGGAAAGCCTTAAGCCTACTCAAACATTAGCCACTATATTCTTCTCTGAAATCAAAGCAACAAAACTGGAGCAAAATAAAGAGCCTAAAAATGCACTGACCTTTTTATTGGAAATGTTCCTAGGAGAACTGCACCACCTTAGCAGTAGCAAACCTCTTAGATTCCCTGGTTACGTTTTATCTCTCAGACCACTTTATTTCACTACATTGTTTTTCTCCCTTCAGTTTTAAAAGTTGGTTTGTTGATTAGTTTTCCTGCTTGCCATCCCCTTCTTTGGCCTTTGTTGTCTTCTCAGTCCCTAGAAGTTTGGGGGAGGGATGTGCCCAAAGGGGGAGGTGAGGAAAAGAGAAAAAAGAATCTGTTTGTAAAATAATGAAGAGCTATTGAAGATTCCCAGCACTACAAAACCTGAGGCTTATCACTGTATTTGATTTGGAAGATCATGTCATGAACCAAAATGCTTTTCAGAGCTGAACTTGCAAGTGAATTACTTACTATTCTTTACCTGCAATGCATCTGATCCCCTATTGAAAGTTTAAATGGTACAGTCTGGGGTCTGTTGCAGAATTAGCAGTTTATGTTGGACCAGCAGTTGAGGGAAGAGGGAAAACGAAGGAAAGCTTCTGGCTGGTTCTTTTCCTCCTGTGACAGAAGAGAAATTTCCTCACTGAATATTCCTCTCCTCAAGGGTGCCATCTTCCATCTAGGTTCCCTATAGATCAGGGGTCTTCAATCTTGGCCCTTTTATGACTTGTGGACTCCAATTCCCAAAATTCCTCAGCCAGCATGTCTGGCTGAAGAATTCTGGGAGTTGAAGTCCACAAGTCATAAAAGGGCCAAGTTTGAAGATCCATGCTGTAGATCTTGCTTTGCTTTTTCTCCTTTTCTCCATCCAAGGGAGACAAATGCAGAATAATTCCCTGCATATTTCCAGATTGCCTTTTTCTGGAGTGGTGGAAACCAAATGATCACACCTGAACTGCTTAGACAGGACTTGGTCTGAAAGGATGGGCAGGATAGCTGTGAGTAATCACATAATATACAGGTAGCCTTCAATTTACAACAGATCATTTAGTGACCATTTACAACAGCATTGAAAAAAATGACTTATGACTGTTTTTTGCACAGCTGTTGCAGCATCCCCATAGTCAGGTGATCAAAATTCAGAACTTGGCAACTGACTCACATTTATGATGGCTGCAGTGTCTCCGGGTCATGTGATCAGCTTTTGCAGCCTTCTGACAAGCAAAGTCAATGGGGAAGCCAGATTCACTTTAGCCATGTTACTAACTGAACAACTGCAGTGATTCACTTAACAACTGTGGCAAGAAAGGTTGTAAAGTGGAGCAAAACTCACCAACAAATGTCTCACTTAACAACAGATATATTAGGCTCAGTTGTAGTCGTAACTCAAGGATATGGATATTGGATATTTTGGTAGTAACTGATGCCCCACAGTCAGGCACAGCATATTGTAGAGCAGTGCTTCTCCATCTTGGCAAGTTTTAACTATGTGGACTTCAACTCCCAGAAATCCCTACCCAGGATGAAAAATGCCACCTGAGAGAGGCAACTGGCCAGGGAGAGAAATAGTCCTTGCCACATTTATTGCATAGGGCAGGGGTCTTCAAATTTGGCCCTTTTATGACTTGTGGACTTCAACTCCCAGAATTCCTCAACCAGGCACGCTGGCTGAGGAATTCTGGGAGTTGAAGTCCACAAGTCATAAAAAGGCCAAGTTTGAAGACCCTGGGCATAGGCTTTCAGAGTTCCCTGTTTTATTTTGTTGTAGACTCTCATATTCATCTCACATCTCACATTCTGGTTTGTTGTTAGAAAATTAAACCTCCTAACTCTAAACAGCTGGTTGCACTGTTCTTCAATGTAAAAAAAGATAGATACAGGTAGTCCTCAACTTATAGCCATTCATTTAGTGACTGTTCAAAGTTGCAACATCACTGAGAAGGGTTGTTTACAGCCAGTCCTTGCACTTATGACCATCCCGGCATCCTCATGGTCACATGATAAAAATTCAAGTGCTTGACAACTGGCATGTATTTACGATGGTTGCAGCATCTCAGGATCATGTGGTTGTCATTTGTGACCTTCCCAGCCACCTTTTGACTAGCAAAATCAATGGGGGAAGCCGGATTCACTTAACCAACCACACGATTCACTTAACAATTGCAGTGATTTGTTGTATAGCTAACCAAAGGTCCCAAATGGGGCAAAACTCATTTAACAACCGATTAGCAATGGAAAGTCTTGGTCCCAGTTGTGACTGTAAGTCAAGGGCTACCTGTATTGACACTATTTCCTAAAAATCTGGCTTGAAAATTAATCTGGATTAACAGTCACTTGGAGTCAGTCGATAACTGTCCCTGGTTTTCATCTGAATAAGCTAATGTCACGTGTTTAACTGGGCATGTTAAGAGATCATTCCCAGAAATCCCTATATCAGTGGTTCTCAACCTGTGGGTCGGGACCCCATTTGGGGTCGAATGACTGTTTCACGGGGGTCGCCAAACCACGCTGTCCGCCATTTTTTCCCTTCTCCCTAGCTGTCCTACTCCCTCTTATTGGTGGCCACACCCACTTGGGGGTCACCACAACATGGGGAACTGTATTATGGGGTCACGGCATTAGAAAGGTTGAGAACCACTGCCCTATATGCTTTAGTGGCCATTGTAATGACTGCTGGACATATTAGTGATGTTAAAGATCAGGCTTGCTTATACTTGGAATAGTCAATCTGTTGCCCACTAGATGTTCTGGATCACAACCCACAGCCACCCGTTGACTAGAACTGATGGGTAATGAAATCCCAAACATCTGGAAGACACCAGATTGTCTACCCTGGCTTACACGAGGAAAAAAGAATATTATTGCATGAGTATTCCTTAGGGGAGATAAATTTCAATTTTCAAGATGTTATATTCTCCACTCCTTTCAAGACTTTCTCAAGTAGTTAAAATATTCTGTTATTCCACCTTTTTGGAAGACTAATTTTTTTTAAAGGGCACTGCCTGCTCATATGTTTTATTTATATGTCTCCTAATTCTGAATAATATTGTAACAAAGTCTCCTATAATGTGCATGTTTCTGTTCTCACCAAGGGAATTTAGGAAGATGATTGCAATCAGTCATAGTAACACCAGGTGGCAGAATTGGGTTGTATTTCCACAAAGATCTGAAAATATCCTTTACACACACTATCACTGAACTGGGGAAACAATGCATTGTCCTATCTCAACTTCTGAAACAACCACTGGTGGAGCTGATATCTGAGCATTAACCACAATTTCAGGGTAGCCTAAGTCAGTTAATTTACTTAAACCAAGTAATTCCTGAACTTGGATTATTGATTCTGGTTTGTTTATTCTTTGTGTTAGCCTTAAGAGATAACCTTTATTGTCATTTTTTACTGTAGGCACACTGGCACACATTAAAAATGAAACTCTGTTGCCTGCTCTCAAAAGTGTACACATACATAAGACACATATAAACATGCTATATACAACATACGTATATACCTACACCCTTACATATAAATATTAATCACTGTCCATCTTAAATACATAGCGGAAGGAGGAAGCTTGAGGATTACAAGGTTAATACTATATGGAACAAAGCTGTGACTGAATCTGGATGTTCTGCTTCGGATACCACAGAGCCTCCTCCTTGAAAGTAACAAGGAAAACAAGTTTTGAAGAGGATGTGTAGTATCCTCGACAATCTTACAGACCCTGCTCAAGCATCACTTATGTGCTATGTCCTGGATGAAAGGGAGGGAACTGCCAATAATCTTTTCTGCCATCCTCACCACTCTGTACACCGCCTTCCCATCTGAAGCAGTGATGCTTCCAAACCAGACTGATGCTATATGACAGGATGCTCTGTAGAAAGTGATAAAGACAAGGGAAGGAAAGTGTACTTTTCTTATGTGACGCAGAAAATGCAGGCGCTGCTGCACCCACTTCACCACTTCAATCACTATTTACAGCCTCCTAGCTACTGTGCCTGCTTCAACCACTACTTACAGCCTCCTGGAAGATTTTTGAACTGAAATTCAACTCTTTATTGATTCCTGTGCTCAGTGTACCAAATGCTCAGGGTGGTGTAAAAGGAGAAGTTGCTAGATTTCTGCAGGGTCTACAGTAATTCAAATGTTGTAATGAAATCTCCACCAGTCAGAAGTACAGTTGCTTTTCTGTTCAGCGGAGAGTATATCATAATGTTTGGTGTGAAGTTTTGACAGAGGAGAGTCTCCTTCACAGAGGAGATTCAGATCCTGAATAAGTTCCCCTTTGAATATTACATGAAACTTGGCAGCTAAATACAGAAGTGATTGTGTATTCATCTCGTGCTTCCTCTGTAACATCCAAAGCTTCAGTGATAGATTTGTTGTTGGAGATATACTTCCCTTTTGTGTGAATTCAACGGTTTTTGCAAATCCTACTTGGGAAATACTGCTCTGCAGCGTTTCATGAGGAACACCTGTAAATGTGGTGGAATGGGTAGTTTTCCCACCATCTTCTCTAATGCAATTTTCCTAATTCTTGAATATGGTACTATTGTGTTTTTTTCATTCTTCATGTTTAATAGCCGGTGACATGTGATAGAGATTGTGTTAATATCTGACCTAGATTGTACTAACTATCTCAAATGGAGGTGGAAGCACAGAAATATATATCTATCTCTATCTTTATATCTATATCTATATGAGAGACATGGTGACCTGGAGGTGGAGATCTCACCTCACAATCAGGAGGCTATAAGTTTGATCCTAGGTAGCGGCACATACTTTTCTCTCTAGGCACAAAGAGAAAATATTTGCTGAGAATTCTGCGTAGGAGTCAGGAAGGGCATCCAGCCAGTAAATGCTCAGCTCCGTTCAGTCTCCCCAACGCAAGGGATTACAGGGTCATTAAAAGTGTGTGTGTGTGTGTGTGTGTGTGTGTGTGTGATAGAGGGGACAGAAATGTGATACATTATTATTTGCATATTAGATTTAAATTATACGTCCCTCATTTAACATGGTTGTCCTCTATTGCAGCAATATAATATCCAGACATAGCAAAAAGAAGCATAGAATCTTTTTCATTTCAAGAATAGCCATCCAACTTCTCCAAGTCGTATGCTAGCAATGGGTGCATTCCCACAGCCCTCCAAAAATATTTGCCAAGGAATATACACATATTTTTTCATACACTACATCTACACTATTTGTTTATGTGTGATTAATATAAACATTTTTTTTATATCTGTGGACTTTAGAATGACTGTAGAAAAGCCTTTGTCTCAATCATGTTAAGCTGTGCTCAGAAAAATGGAAATCCCAGAATATCTTATTGTCCTCATGAGAAACTTATATTCAGAAAGCCACAGTGTGGGCAGAACATGGTGAAACAGAGTGGTACCAGGTCAGCAAAAGAGCATAGCAAGGCTGTATATTCTCCCGTTATTTGTTCATTTGTGTATGCTGAATTAAGGAAAGCTGGATTGGGAGATAGATGAGCAGGGTTTTAAAACTGGAGGAAGAAACACCAATAACCTCCTGCACCATGCTGATGACAGTACCCTAACAGATGAAAATGCAAAGGATCCGCACACCCTGGTAATAAATGTCAAGGAGCATAGAGAAAAAAATGGGACTAAAATTAAATATAAAGAGGACCAGACTAATGAATGATTAGAGGTGGAGCAACCAGCATTAGTGTTGACAATGAAGATATCAAAGTGGTGGATAGCTTCTGCCTCTTGGGATCAACTATCAATGATTCAAAAGAAATCATGTCTGTGAAAAATCACAGACTGCCATGACTTAGGGCAGGGCTTTTCAACCTTTTCACCCATTGTACCACTTTTAGGATATGGCAATATCCAAGTACCACCAGTCGCCTAGCAAGGTGTCAAAAACGTGATGACCAAAAAAAGGAAAAAAGTGATAAAGTACAGGCAGTCTTCAACTTACAACAGTTCGCTTAATGACTGTTTGAAGTTACAATGGCACTAAAAAAGTGCCCCCCAAGCCACAGCCGAGCAAGACACCTGCCTGCCCACCCAGCGGCGCTCTTCCTCCTGTTTGAGGTTTTCATTGTGAGAATTTCTGTTGGGGATTGGCAGAGGAGGTGGGGTGGGGGGTGTTTGGTTTTTATTCCACCCATCTGCTGGGTGGTGGCAGCAGGTTTTGATCATTTCACATGACCCTGGGACACTGTGACCATCATAAATATGAATCAGTTGCCAAGCATCTGAATGTAAATCACAAGACCCTGGAGATGCTGCAACATTCCAGCTGATCGACGCTTCTTCTGGGCTCAGCAGAAGTGCCAGGACCAGTGCCGAGCTCCAGCTGGAGCCTGGCGCTGATCCTGGTGCTTCCACTGAGCCCTGACAGCCCTGCAGCTCTACCAGTTCAGCTCATTCCCCTCCCCTGTCACCACTTTTCTAGGATGGTTGCGTACCATCTGCCGGTGCCAATGTACCACAGGTGGTACCCATACCACTGGTTGAAAAGCCCTGACTTAGAGCATCCATGAAGCTTTTGAAAAAGATATTATAATGCCACGATGTCTCTTTACAAAGTTACAAAGAACAAAATCATGCAAAATCATGTGATACTCTATGGAAGCCAAAGCTGGACTTTGAAGAAGTAAAATAAGCATACTCAGTATTGGAGAAGACTCCTGAGAATTCCGTGGACATGGGAAAAAATGGCCCAGAATTATTTTGGCTAGTGCAATGGGTGGCATATAAATTTAATAAAAAAAGAAATAAAAAATAATGGACCATTGAACAAATCAACCCAGAGTTCTCACTCCAGCCATAAAAAACCCAGGTTCACATTATCCTATTTGAGACATTTTTTTTGTGCAGAATTTAGCTGCCTGGAAAAGGCTCTAATGCTGGAAAACATGAAAGGAAAGTGAAGAGATGAACAAACAGCAGTGAAGTCAATGGACTCAGGATTACACTTACAGTGGGGACAGATCGTTCTGAAGGAAATCTATCTCTGTCAGTGTTGGCAAAGCTTTAGGGCTTGGCATGCCCAAAATTCAACAATACCTAACGACTCTGTGGGCATGTGACCCCAACCCCCTCCTCCCTGGAAAAAAGAGAAGCAATTCTTTACATATTTACTTTTAAAAAATGCAGTCTGGTCATTTCATAAAGAAAGGGCAAATAATTACAAAAGTGAAATATGAGTAAAACAAACCCAGACACATGTAAAATGAAAAAACAGATTCATTATTAAACTAGTTTCATTATTAGAAACAGTATCATACAGCATGTTAATCATTCAAAAGGAAAACTGAAATTATGCAGAAATATAACGTAAGAAAAAGTGAAAGAAAAAGCAGTAGCAATAGAGAAAGCAATATGCCTAGTTATAGTTGGGCTTAAAATAATATACTAAAGCATTCCTCTGCTTTTAACAGTACTATAGTTTTGAATTGAACTGGAAAAAAATGTGGAACACATTGCATTTTTTTAATAAAAGTTTTATTAATTTGTAAAAATTACAGTCTTTAGTGCTTAGTAAATAACATGTTGTCTGGGTTCAAATATTTAACATTAACTTCTTCAATATAAATCTGTTCAATACTATGCAATCCAATATTTTTTCCCTGATCCTCCTTTCTTCTCCATATTTTTTCCATTTTCCCTTCAATACACCATTACAATTTTTGGTACTGTTAATGTATACAGTGTTAGAGATAAGCATCTTCGTTGTATTTTACTAATATCATACAAATAATAATATCAATTCATAAATCAATAATGTCAATTCATTAATCAATATCCTGTTTTTGTGTTCTTGTTAAAGTTTAATTTCCCATCAGTATTTGAAATGTCTTTATCAGTTACGATTTTCTCAATATTAATTACATTTATATAGCTGAAAGTTTTATTCAAATCAATCCTCCTCTTATCTTCATATTTCCCATATCAAAAAAGAGAAGAAAATGCTATCTTAATTCTAAATCATATCTTGCATTATAAAGCTCTAATTATATCTAAGGGTCTTCTGTTCTTTTAATCTTATTCAAAGAAGTATTTAAACATATAATTGCCCCTTCTAAAAGGTCAAATCTTCTGTTTTTTAAATCTGACACTCGCTTTCTTTCTTTGCCAAGTCACTTTCCAAGCCAGGGCAGTTACATTGCCCAAGAATTTTCTTTCAATTTTTGTAAAAATTGCTTGGCACGAGGAAGACAATTTAGGTAAAGTATTTTGGGGGGGAGATTCTGCCCATTTATATTCCTTAACCAACTCCCAGTTTCTTTCTCCCACCATTTTTCTTTTCAATCCCTGTCTCCCAAGTTGTAACATTTCCCTTAACTGCTCTATATTCCCTTTTTAAAAATCTTTTTCCTTGCTATCAGATATATTTTGCAGTTCTAAGGGGTAAAAGATATTTTGCATTTTCATTGTTATAGCTAATTCTTGCAGTATTTTATTTGTATATAGTCATTTATGTTTCCCTTCTTTTATCTCTTCCATCTCTAAATCCATTTTCTCTATTTCAACTTCTGATTTCTGGATTGTGTCTTCATATTTTGTAGTCGTTATTTGGGAACTTTCTAGTTGTAGATTTAATTTGGAGATTTGCTCATTTATATTGTCTAAATTGTTTTTAGTCTTATTGTGATTTCTTTTTATGTCCTCTTTGCATTCAACAATTGTTTGGTGAATTAGTTGTAGCATAGAATATATTTCTTTCTGAAAGATGTTTGTTTTTTCTTGAGGCATGATTTCCTGGAGATTAGTTTTCTGGTCTTTAAATGTATCCTTTATAATCCAATAGATTCCAAAATATAAGTTCAGTTCTGAAAGCAATATTTTATAATAATCCCTTGTCTCAAGTATCCCAAAAATTGTCAATCAGGCAAGGTTGTAATCAACAATGTTCGAAATATTCAAAATGTTTAACCTCTCTGAAAACAGCTCAAAAGTCTCTCCCAGCCTGGCATAGTCCAAGGTCAATTTTTTCTTTCTCTCCCACTAGCTCTTGAAGTTAAAAATGCAAGCTATTTATAGTTCAAGGTCAGGATGATAAGTATGCCAAAATATTTCCTTTATTGCCAGCTGTTCTCCCAAGGTAGGAATCACCAAGCAAAGCAAATTATGGTGCTATATACAAATCGACCACTAGATGTCATTCAAAGTCCGTTTTCCACTCTTAAAACAAAGGATTGATTTCTTATATTTCGCCTCAATGTTTTTTTTTCAAAGAAAAAATCTTAACAGTTGTCTCAGTTTTCAAATTTATCAAAGCTGTAGCTTTATGTTACTTCCACTTCAATATTGTATGTTTCTGTCCCCCATAAAATTAAAACGCTGCTTTCATTTACATTTGGAGGTTTTTAGTTTCTTGGAAGCCTTTCCCAGGAAATTCAGTTGTAAAATAGTAAAGAAAGATCAATATTCTCACCCAGTTCCAAACATGCTGTTTACAATGTCTTAAGTAGTGCTTTTTTTCTCCTTCGGTTGTCAGCAGATAATGGCTGGCCACAAGAATGTAGCCGGTCTTTCCCCTGCTGGTTTGGAGAGCTTTCCTGGATCAAATGGAAAGACCACCATCTCTCCGTGATCAACAAGGCACCCCTCCTCTTCATTGCCTCTTCGGGGTGATTTTAGGCCCTTTTCAGGGCCCCCAGCAGAGCGAAATTGGGCGTGGAAGGCAGAGCCCTACCTTCCTGCATCCCGTTCCACCACAACACAAACTGGAAGTCGAAATGTGGAACACATTGCATTTGATTAGATTAACTTATATTAATGAATATATTGTGGCTGACTTTTAATAGATAAGTCTGAAATTAAAGGTAGGTACTTTGTGCTCTTCAAGCCCAAGAATCAGTACAAACTTCATCTGTCAGTCGGTTTCTTTAGTCTGTCTTTAATGCAGTCTAATGCCAAGAACAATATTTTGCAAAATTATGTAAAGGAAAAAAATTGTCCATAAAGCCCCTGCTAGATTCTTTAAGGGTGCTGAAAGTTTCCAGTATTATTGTTTGAAATGATCACTTGATATAATACTGGTCAAATAAATATTCTGTCCCAGCCCCAGATTTAAAAAAATGCCTATCCAGGGCAGCTGCGGGTTGCATGAGGCCTTCATTTTGGAAATAACTTTGACGAAAGCTCTTGTGTAGTAGTTTAGCAGCTTCCCAAAAAACATGGAAAAGTCCTGCTCTCACAGAATTTTTTGAGGCTCTGGAGGCTCTCTTTTGTGACTTCCAGGTAGTCCAGAGGTCATGTGAAAGTGCACCACGTTCTTATGAGACCTCTGCAGCCTCAGAAAATCAAACAAGTTTGGGGCATGCTCAGTGGTGGGATTCAGTCGGTTCACACTGGTTCATGAGAACCGATAGCTAAATTTACCCGAATTCGGAGAAGTGGCTGGCTTCTAGAAGTCCAGTCTAGGTCTCGGAGGCCTGGAGGAGGCCTCCCAGGCCTAGAGCAGTCCACCAGAAGTGCATGGATATCACTTCCGGAAGTCCGTTCTAGGCCTGGGAGGCCTGGAGGAGGCCTCCCAGGCCTAGAACGGCCCACCAGAAGTGTGTGGATGCCACTTCTGGAAGTCCGTTCTAGGCATCGGAGGCCCAGGCCTGTGTCAAATAAGATAACTAGTTGTTCAGATATTTGAATCCCACCACTGGGCATGCTACTATGTCATTGAAAACGACATGGCCTGTCACCTATGACAGATATGTCATAGGTCAGTGATGGCGAACCTTTTAGAGACCGAGTGCCCTAACTGCAACCCCAAACCCACTTATTTATCGCCAGGTGGGCGTGGTTCACTGGGTGGGCATGGCTGTGGTGGTCATGGCAGATTGGGTGGGTGTGAACAAGGTGGGCATGATCACCTCGATGTTACTTGTGGGGAAGGATGCCTATGGGGGCTGGGCAAGGTTGGGGGAGATCCAGGGGGTCTCTGGCAGATGGGACGGTGGGCAGGAGACTCGTCCTACTGGGTGAGGCAAGGCAAGGCAAGGCAGTGAGGGGGTGCCATTGTCACAGGGCAAGGTGAAGCCGAGGTGGCTGCTGCCTGACATCATCGGCCCCTGCACACAGAGGCCAGCGAGCGCATGGGTGCTGGGATGCATCTGGCCATGTGGGACCTCGGCAAGTTAATGGGCAGCTGGTTGAAGAGGGATGGTTGCCATCTTAGGGGCATGGCGCGCATGCCCACAGAGAGGGCTCTGAGCACCGCCTCTGGCACACATGCCATAGGTTCACCACCACTGTCATAGGTTTATCATCACCAATCTATGTGGTTGCTAGGAGCCAAAAATGACTTCATAACATGTAATTAATCTCACCTACTTATATGAAACCAAAGAAATTCTTCATTTTTTCTCATTTTGAAAGAGTCACTTGGCCTTCTTCAGTGGGAAAAGAAGGTGCTATAAGTGGCTAGAATCGTTGAAGACTCTGTTCTTCCCTTGATTTTGGAAAACTTGGTTCTGGAATCTGCTCCTGTTTCTTTTTTCAAGGTAGGAGAGACTGAGAATGCGGGTGGGGAGGTCTGGGGAACTGAATTCAAAGTGCAGCCAGTGGTTCCTCAGCCTTCACTTGCTACAACCAACCATACAGCTATCACCTCAATAACATCTCATGAGCTTCTTATATTTGGTCTAGTGAAGGTGCTGGTCTAGAAACCAGGGGACTGTGAGTTCTAATCCTACCTTAGTCATGAAAATCGACTGGGTGACTTTGGATCAATCACTCTCAATCCAACCCACCTCACAAGGTTGTTGTGGGAAAATCAGAGGAGGAAAGAGTATTTGGTATGTTCACCACCTTGAGTTGTTTATCAAAATAATAAAGGCGGGATATAAATAAAATAAAATAAATAAGAAATGTGATTTATGCATGCAAAATGTAAACATAGCAAGTATCAACTGCAGGCCTAATATAGTCATATTTAATAATGACCTAAAGAACAATATTTTCCATTTTGAGGCTTATTCTTCTATTCCTCTTTCCATTGCAGCTATTCTACAGAATGCAGAATAATAAAACATTTTTCCTATGACTGATAATATTTGTCCTTTTTCTAAGAGTCATGTGTGGAACTCATCTTTTGATTTTTTTCCCCCTTGTCTTTACAGTTTTAATTAATTCTTAAAACAATTTTATGTTTTATCAAATGTAAGCTGCCCTGCGACTAGAATGACGGGGAGGATACCAGCATTATAAATAAATAAACGTATTGAAGCAGCTGGCATTTGATTCAATATGAAAAACAGCTCCATTATTGTTTTTTCTTGTTTGTTTCTAAAAGGTGAAAGCCATGGATGCAGATGAAGGTGTGAATGGCCGCGTGTGGTACAGAATTGTCAGAGGTAAATAGATATTTTGGATATCTATATTCTGTAAGGATTCTTAAACATCCTTTGAAACTATACTGACTCCCATGCAGCCTAACTCTAGCTTTCTTATTTGTATAGCTCAACTATTTCCACCCAGACTTAAATTGAGAGAAGTAATCTGAGTCGATTTCACTTTTAATATACAGTATCTAACTTACTGTGTAATAAAATTGCAACAAACTTCCCCTTTTAAAACCTGACAGTCCGTGTTTTATAATCTTTAAAATAGAGTATATGGTAGTCTGAAAATTATAACCATTTGTTCAGTAACTGTTTTAAATTACAATGGCACTGAACAAAGGAACTAATAATCCTTGCCCAAAGTTGACTGTTTCAGCATTCTACTCCAGGTCGTGAGATAAAAATTCAAGTATTTGACAATCCACCTGCACTTACAACCGCATGGGTACTACAGTTCCCCCCACCTGCCAATTTCAGCCACCCACCTGGTCTACCTATCAGCACAAGCAGAGCACCTCAGTTATCTTTGACACTTTTCTCCAGTTGTTGACAGGTGTGCCCAGCCTATGCAAGGTGCAGTCCTCTTACTGAGGCCACTTTCTGCCATTCTCCAAGCAGGCTCCGTTCTTACGGTGCTTCAGCAGCCTCCTTCTCCAGATCGCATAGGGTAAGATCAGGCTCCATTCTCACAATCCTTCAAAAGCTTTCTGGTCCAAATCACACAATTTGGAGAAGGAGGCTTCCAAAGGATCACAAGAATGGCACAAGGTGGACTTGGTAAGACTGCCAGACCTCACCAAGGCTGGGTACAGCTGTCAACAGCTGGACAATACTGGTGAAGATAAATGGGGTGCTTACTTGCACTGGTGAGCCAGGTGGCTGGTGAGGCTTCCCAGGCCTGGGCAGCTTTGCTTGCACTAGTGGGCCAGATGGGTAGCTGAGGCTCCTATGGACAGCTGTGATGTTGTGCTACACTTCAGCAACCCCCCCAACTCATGCAAAGCCCATGCTGGGCCTCCAGAGCCTCCCCACCCCTTTGAGGCACCCACCCTTCTTACTTGGGATTCTGTCTGCTTAACAACCCATAAAATTGCTTAATGACTGCAACTTAAGAGTGCCAGTATTGCAAGTCATTGAGCAAAGCAGTCAAATGATGTCTTACTCAATGACCACTTTGCTCAACAACTGAGATGCCAATCCCAATTGTGATCAGAATCAAGGATTATCTGTACTGCCCTCTCTGGATTCTGTCATACTACGAAGGGGAAGAGGGATGAGCAAAGGGGTTTTATGGCTCTCACTTCCTTCATTAAAACTTCAAAGGGACTGAATGTGGATCTCACCAAGAGGACTGACCATAACAATATGGCCATCACCTTTCATCTACTACTCTCTGAAGTCTCCCTTCTGCCGGCCATGAGGAAAAGGGGGTGGAAATGTAACACCTGGGATTGTCGCTGGAAGGACGGTGGGGTGGGGGCTGCTTGGGAACACTTGAATGGTAGGGGTTGTCCCCTCAGATCCTATCTAGAATGCCTGCAACCATCTTCTCTTAATAAAGATGCCTGTTGGAAGAGATATTCTAAGAGTTCTTTCTTCTTAAGATGTAAAGTGGGGTGGGTCCTTACAGTAACGGGAGATGAGATGAGATGAGATGAGATGGGATAAGACAATGGTTCTCCCCCTTTTTAATGCCGCGACCCCCAACCGGTTGTAAGTCAAGGACTACTCAACCAGTCATAAGTCGAGGACTACTCAACTGGTGCAGCACCATTTGCAGAATGGGACTTTTGGCAGGCTCAGCAGGGCAGAGACAGCCTGGACAATTCCTATTGGCTTTTGAAAGCCAATAGAATTAGACTCTATTCAAGAGAGTCGATTCTATTGGCTTTCAAAAGCCAATAGAATAAAAGGAAGTAGCACAGCTAAGGAAAAGGGGGGAAAATGGCGGACTCTGTTGTTTGGCGACCCCCGTGAAATGGTCGTTCGACCCCAAATGGGGTCCCGACCCACAGGTTGAGAACCACTGGGATAAGGTAAGATAGGGTAAGGCAAGACAAGGCAAGGCAGGATAGGATGAGGCGAGACGAGACGAGACAAGACAAGACAAGATAAGATAAGATAACCTTTAATGGCACACATTAAAAATGAAATTCTGTGGCTGGCTCTCAAAAGTGTACACATATATAACACATGTATAAACATGTTATATACAATATACATATATACCTATATATAAATACATATAAATATTAATGTCCATCTTGAATACATAACGGAAGGAGGAAGCTTTAGAGTTTACAAGGTTAATACTGTATGGAACAAAACTATGGCTGAACCTGGATGTTCTGCTTCAGATACCATCAAGCCTCCTCCCAGAAGGTAACAAGGAAAACAAGTTGTGAAGAGGATGTGTAGTGTCCCAGACAATCCTACGGATCCTGCTCAAACATCACTTATATGTTATGTCCTGGAGGAAAAGGAGGGAACTGCCAATAATTTTGGTTTGGCTACTTTAGTGTACAGCAAAGAGGTGCAACTTCTAAGTGCCCTACCAAAGACATCCTGTGATATTATGAGATTTCTGTCTATCTGTCTCTCCCCCCCCCTGCAGTGTTTCCCCACCTTAGTCATTTTAAGATGTGTGTGCTTTAGGGGGGGAAAGGAGGGGCATTGCTGGTTGAAGAATTCTGAAAGCCTACCCACCTTAAAACCTTAAGGTGGAGAGACTTTTCTGTTTTGTCTTTCTTGAGGTTGAACTGCATGGAGTAGTAAATTTTCCAGTGTGATGTTACCCTGATATGCATTATTTGGTAGTTTTTCTTTTTTATCAACAGGAAACAATTTCAACAATTTCAGGATCAATCCCAGCAATGGGCTAGTTATGCGGGGTTTACAACCGCTGGACAGAGAACAAAATTCATCCCATGTTCTTGAGGTGGATGCTTACAACAGTGAGCAAGGACCAATGAGAAGTTCTGTAAGGGTAAGGTCTTTTTCAAAATATTACAAATCAGTTACCTGTTTCAGCCTGTGGCTGTCATCACAAGGCTTTGAATTAGCACTTTCAATAATGTCCACTCAATGGTATAATGGATTGTATGCTGTCTACAGCAGGGGTCTTCAAACTTGGCCCTTTTATGACAAGTGGACTTCAACTCCCAGAATACCTCAGCCAGCATGCCTGGTTGAGGAATTCTGGGAGTTGAAGTCCACAAGTCATAAAAGGGCCAAGTTTGAAGACCTCTAGTCTAGAGGAACTACATTGCCAACTGGTGTTGAGGATGAAAACAGAATGTCTCTTTTTTGCTTATAATAGAGGATTCTGCAAACTGCTGTATTGGATTTGGTTTGGTGACAATGAATATAATACATGAATTATTAAAACATCAAATTTGAATCTATTTGCACCAAAGTTCAGAAGAGATGTAAATGTTAGCCAGTTAATAAAAATCTAAGCTAGTTCTAAAAAGTCATAATTGGAGTCAATTTTTCTGGGTTTTTTTTTTCAATTAATTCAGCAACAATAAATAAATGCAAAATTAATTTCAGAAAATAAGGTTGATATCTATACATAATAAGCTGTAACATTGCATCCAGAGGAGCTTGCAGGATATGGATTTAAATAAAAACAGGCAGAACTTTGATCCTAGCATCTTGGCTATTATCTTGACTGTTCTTTATCATATCCTGGATATATCCTTGGCTGGATTTCTGGTGAATTTTCTCATCAAAAGCATCTGGCTCTGCTGATGAACAATCATGGTTGAGTGGTTACCTTGACTCAGCATGAGCTACAAATGTGGGAATCTGGCTATACCCACCTGGAGGAAGACCCAGGACACAGCTATTGTGTATTTTAGCCTATGAATGAATTTGCTTCCTTCTGGTTGTACAAAGCCAACATTCCTGGTTTGCATGATTGATCCGGCAGAGATGCTGTTTTAACTGTACCTTTTTGTGATGTTGCAGTGGGTTTGCTACTTTGCCACTCATTATATATGGAATTCTGACACTTGAATTTTGTGGTCTGAGCTGGGTCCAAATCTCCTGAACACATTGATTCACAACATCCCTTCAAGAGATAGTTCATATGAACCATTTCAATTGTCTGGTCTGCAGTTAGTATTGATTACAACAGTCTATGGAGATTCTCAGTCATCCAGATCATGGTTGTCCCAAAGTTGCTTTTTCAGGAGGCAACTGGACTTTCTTGTTTTTCTTTGAAGACGTTTCGCTTCTCATCCAAGAAGCTTCTTCAGTTCTGACTGAATGGTGGAGGATGAAAGAATTTATATTCCTTGCAGACAATCCTTCCATGTTCCCAACATCCAATCAGAGCTGAAGAAGCTTCTTAGATTAGAAGCAAAACGTCTTCAAAGAAAAACAAGAAAGTCCAGTTGTCTCTTTAAAAACCACTTTTGGGATTGATTACAACACTTTCATTCCTTTTTGATAATAGGACAGAAACTTCTCCCTGGTCCATTATATATCCCAGTTTTCCTGACTTACACTTCCAAAGTTCAGATTTATCCATGACTCTGACCTACTCTGTCAATATGCAACTCTCCTGCTTAATTGATGCAGGATGGGAAACAACAGACAACCTATTAGAACAGTTAAATGCTTATTTATTAAAATTTATATTCAGTAGTTCTGGAAAAGAATCCGCTCATGGCTTTGAGCAGTATAAACATTAATCTATTCAAAATATAATAAATATTATTTTAAAATAGAATCTTCTAGGGTCTCTCCCATAAGTATTTGATGTTACACCATTGATACACTGGAGGTATACTGTAAACCAGTATGAATTAGAGTCCTCAGTTGCCCATAGGTTTCACTTAAAAGATTTGGAGCCACTATTCTCTCAGTCTCTTTCAAAGCAACCTGTCTAATTGGATTATTGTATTGGGATAGAATAACAAGACCCACATTTAAGCCACTTAGCAAAAAGACAGGATAAAAATGCAACATGCCACTCTAAATGAAGCAGTGGTGAATGTATCCCAAGGCATCTGTTTAAACAGTGGAAAGTATTGTTTATATTCTGTACTATAAAGTATGAGTAGCATTTAAATATTTCACATATCAGAAAACAATTACTCAGAGTAAAGTACTAAAGCAGTTGAAAATCCATGAGTCACCTAATGCATATTTTTGTAGATCTGCTCAAGGGATATCTTTCCTGATGACTCTTGTATAGACTAGATTGTTGCTTTTCAGTCTGTATTATTCCTATGTTATTGCTGATCAAGATGAATAATACAAATGGTTGTTTTTTTTAAAAAAGTTTTTTTTTTTTTAAAAAAAAAAAACCTCCCCAAATTGCATAACCAAATAGAGGTAGCCCATCTCTTACAACCATTCATCTAGTTACAATGGCACTGAAAAAAGTAACTTATAACTCTTTTTCACACTTACGACTGTTGCACCATCGCCATATCTCATGTAATCAAAATTTAAACACTTGGCAATGGGCATGGATTTATGACAGTTGCAGTGTCCCGGGGTCATGTGATCACCTTTTGTGACTGCCAGGCAAGTAAATTTAATGGGGAAGTCAGATTCACTTAACAACTGTATTATTAACGATGGCAGCGATTCACTTAACAACTGTGGGAAGAAAGGTCATAAAATGGGGCAAAATTCACTTAACAACTGTCTTGCTTAGCAATGGAAATTTTGGGCTCAGTTATGGTCGTAATTCGAGAACTACTGTAGGGTAGGTCAAAATTTTACCTCAGATTCATTGTAAAAAAACGAGATACTAAAAAAATGAGATACTAAGTAGCTACTGAGTAAACGCGGGTTCAAAGTCAATATGTTTTGAGGAGGACAAAATAGTGGGACTCTTTCAAAACCTTTTGCTCCTCCCGTTCATCTATTTAATACAACAGATGTCCTATGCATTGTATCTTCCAACATTGTTTTGATTAAAACAATACTTCATTCCAAATAAATACGGCTGCAGATAAATACAGCTTAACAAGTACTAACAGAGAGCCAGCCTCCTGTAATAGAAAATGTTGCTCAAACAGATCACACATTCATACCAACGATACATTTGGGAGTCTCTTTATTTATGCTTAATATATTCAATAATCTTCCATTTTCATTATTCCATACATTTCCTAATTAACAATGCAGTGCCTTGTTGGTGACATTCACTGCTGATAAGAGAATGGTTAGGCAGGATCTAATAAAGTCTTCAGAAAATGCATGGAGTGTTCCATTATTCATCTTCTCTCATTCATATTGTTCTGAGAAATGTGTTTTTCTTTTAGAGAATATTAAGGGGGCTTTTCTTTCCTCTGGAGTAACAGTGATTATTGCAGCTAGAAATAGACATTGATCAACAGGCTATTTGCTTCTGATTTTACAGATGGCTGAATTTCTATCTAATTGAATTATTTTTAAAGTGAAAAAAATATGAACCTTGATCTTCATTTGTTTCAGGTGTGGATGGTTTTTGCTTTCAAGGCATTATTTGTATTGCTATTCATTAATTTTGTTATTTGTTGGCTGGCTGGCTATATCTGCACTATAGCCAGGATTCAACCATATACCCACTGTGGATATTTGAGTGTCCTTGACATTATTGCAAAGGTCCCCAACCATTTCTACACAATGCTGAATGTCCCTGCCGTCATTTCCTTACCTTAAAAAAAAAATTCTCTGGTGACAACTTTTTTAACCAAGCAGCTGTGCAATATAGGTAGACCTCGACTTATAACAATTCATTTAGTGACCATTTGAAGTTACAAGGCACTGGAAAAAAGTGACTTATGACTATTTTTCACACTTATAACTGTGGGAAGTCAGCCCACCCAGAGAAGGAAATATTAAAAGGGCAGAATATTATATTTCATCAAAGGATCTTAAAGAGGCAGAAAAGCATGCCCAATTTTCTTAATGGCCCCAGGTCTCCCTCCCCCAAGCAGAAACCAACTCTAGAAATGCAGATGTAATAATCCATTCAGGAAGGTTGTAGCTCTCCAGCTAGAAGCTTAGGAAGACAAAGACTCTTAAAATCTACATACCCTACCCAAACTCTAAGACAGGACTTAATAGGATTAAGCCACAGATACCAAAGGGGCACACTCAGGTCAAAGTACATAACACAGGAAATACAAAGCCTCAAACAGGAACAGGAAACAACCTCAAGAGTCCCAGAGGGTATAAAAATCCACTCCCTACATGTGCTCTCTCTCTTTTTTTCCAGAGCCATCTTTCTGTCTGGCTCTCCTCTTCAATAAACTGCAACCTTCTTTTTAAAGCAGTCACCATGTTGTTTATTCCCGGCTTGGACTGGATCCTGATGAAGATTTTTCATTCAACATAACCATTGCAGCATCCCCTGCTCATGTGATCAAAATTCAGATGCTTGGCAATTGGCACAATGGAGAAATCAGATTCACTTAACAGCTGTGTTACTATCTTAGCAACTGCAGTGATTCACTTAACGACTGTAGCAAGAAAGGTTTTAAATTGGGGCAAAACTCACTTAACAAATGTCTCACTTAACAACAGATATATTGGGCTCAATTGTGGTCTTAAGTCAAGGATTGCCTGTAGCTGCTGAAATCCTGTTTGGCGTGGGGGAGATAACCTCAGAACTTTGAAAGTGGATTGTAAATAGCCCCAAGGAAGGTCTGTTGTAACTTCAAATGGTTGCCAAGTGGCCTTTTGTAAGGTCAGGACTACCCATACTAGAGAAAGGATTGTAAACTTGGCATGCTCCTAGCAAAAGAGGTCAGAATTAGATTTTGCTGCTAAGGACAGAATAATTGCATTTGGCTGATGAAAAAATGTGGACTTGTCGCTGACATATTAGCATATTCAGGGCTTTTTTTGTCATAGAACGCCTAGAAGTTCTATGACAAAAGGAGTTCTGGCACCTTTTTGGGATGGAACTTGTAGGGTAGGCAAGGCGGGTTGTATGACGTGTGAGTTCCGGCACTTTTTTTTTTTTTTTTTTACAAAAAAAGCACTGAGCATATTTATGAGAAGTGGTTTTGTATCTGTATATAAATTGCTCATTGACCGTCTCAAATGTGGCCCCAAACCTTGATCTGGCTTCTGAATTCTAAAATGTTCTCCTTTCCTACTTGGTACTCTTAGCCATTGAGTTTGGAAGCCCATATCAGCAGAGAGCTGCTCTTTCAGACTATTATAGCCCCATCAGTGGTAGCCTTAGATGTGAAGGTGGCCCTCCTTCCCTTTATCTTTGTGTAAACTAGGGCAGTTCTTGTCTGAGATGTTCTCTCAAGTTCTGGTCCAGACCTGGGTTTCTTTGATCTGACCTTGTTTGGCAGCAATTGTTCCTCCTGCTCTTCCAAGTTGCTTCTTCTGCTGATTGCAGTGGACAACAACACTTCAACTTTCTCTGCTTCTCTGTTGACGTTAATTGGCACATTCCTTAGGTTGTCCATGTGGTGGGGGAGGAGTAAAAAAAGTCATGAAAGCAGCTGTAGACATGCTGTTGAAACTCCACCTTTTCCTAACAATTGTAGCCAGTTTTAAACCCCAACGCAAATGCCCTTCACTAATAACATTATCCAGGAGTGATTCTGACTATAGTGATCCAACTAGCCTCCATCATTCTATATAATGTATAGCCTCCAGTGTAGGACTTCCTATTTTACACCCTGAAGACACATAGTTGTCTTCAGTATACAGTATACAGTATCTCTTTGAAATTTTCTACCGAATTACAATATTTATTCTGATAAAATTGGGAAATTCTTATTAATTATGAGGAAGTAGTAATGTGAACTCTATTGAATTAGTTATAAACACCTGCAAACTCTAATTCTGTATTTGCCTTGAAGTCCCTTCCTCAACTTGGTCCTGACTCCAACCCATGATTTTAAATGCACTTCTCAAAGATTATATAGATTTCTTTATCTTGATGTAGTGAATATGGATGTTGTTTCTATTTTTTTTCCATCAAGGTTCCAGGAAAATAAATGATCTCTGTGTTTAACATTTCCCAGGTAATAGTCTATGTGGAAGATGTCAATGATGAAGTGCCAGTATTTACCCAAAGACAATATAATCGGCTGGGTCTGCGAGAGACAGCTGGAATTGGAACATCTGTTGCTGTAGTCCGGGCAACAGATCATGATACAGGTATAGTTATATCATAGAAGAGTTACATTGGCTGGTCACTGCAATGCTGTTTGAATGTCTTCTTTCTAGGTGGTCCTGTCCTGACTTATCTTTGGAGCAAGAGTATTAGAGCTTTCATATGTATGAGCCATGTTAGGAGTCCCAAGATGTATATCTTTTTTTGTGATAGATTCCAGTTGCTGTTGTTTGTTGTTCATCCATCGATTTCGATGAAGACCTTGACATCTTGTGGGTTATGGGCCATCAACGATGTGTCCATAGGTGGCTAATAAGCCGATGTTAGCACGGAATGTTCTGCCACATACTGAACAAAGAAATGTAGACACTGTTACTTCAGCATTTACAGCTCTGGCTTTGCAGAGTGCTCGCTTCTCTTCTGCCAAGATTGTCCTTCTGTGTTCATATGTCTGGCAACCCTGGTGCACCAAGGTGCGCCATGTCGGTCGATCATGCGCCAGAAGTTCCCAAGAGATGGTGTTAATATCCAGGGACTTAAGAGAGGCTTTCAACATGTCTTTGTATCGCTTCTTTTGTCCCCCATGCGATCGCTTTCCTTGAGACAGCTCACCATAGAAGAGCTGTTTAGGGATGCGATGATCTGGCATCCTTACAACATGGCCGGCCCATTGCATCTGGGCTTTCATCAACAGAGTGTAAACTGATGATAGGCCTGCTCTGGAGAGGACCATCTGTGTCTGGTATCTCATCCTGCCACCGGATCCTCAGAATTCTACAAAGGCAAGTCATGTGGAAGTAGTTCAATTGCCTAACGTGCCTCCTGTACACTAGCATACAACAGGGTAGTTAGCACTGCTGCCTGGTAAACTTTAAGCTTGGTAGCAAGACTTATTCCATGGTGGTCCCACACGTTAGTCCGCAATCTGCCAAATGCAGAACTTGCCTTGGCAATTCTACAGTTGACCTCGATGTCAATTGTCACTGCATGGGAGAGGGTACTACCAAGATATGTAAATTGGTCCACTGCTTGCAGCTTTTGTCCCTTTACTGTGATGGTAGGCTCTTGATATTGGGCTTTTGGAACTGGCTAGTACATCACTTCAGTTTTCTTCATGTTGATGGAGAGGCCAAAGTTGTCACAAGCGGCTGCAAATTTGTCCATGCTGGCTTGCATTTCCTGCTCCAATCCTGCATTAAGGGCACAGTCATCAGCAAAGAGGAGATCTCGTAGCACAGTCTCCTTTACCTTGGTGACAGCCTGAAGTCTTCGCAGGTTGAACAGTTTCCCATCGGTTCTGTACCTCAAATTAACTCCACTGAGCTGTTCTGAAAGGCGTCTGACAGCATGGCTGAGAACATCATGCTGAACAGGGTTGGTGCCAGCACGCAGTCTTGCTTAATGCCATTAATAACAGGGAAGGCCTCTAAGGCTCCACCATTACTCAGAACATGAGCTGCCATGCCATAAGGGAACTGTCGTACCATCAGAATAAACCTGTCAGGGCACCCAAACTTCGACATAATGCACCATAATCCTTCACGACTAACTGTGTCAAAAGCCTTGGTGAGATCCACGAAGGTGGTGTATAGTTCACGATTCTGCTCCTGACATTTCTCCTGGAGCTGTCGAGCTGCAAATATCATGTCCACTGTGCCACGCTCTTTCGGAAACCACACTGTGTCTCATGTAGTATACCCTGTTCCAGATGGTCAATCAGATTGTCCAGTTCCTGTAATGTGGAGTAAAATCACGCACATATTGATGAACAGAAAGTGAAGCTACTTAAAAGCTTTTAGATAGCTTCTTTCAGCCCCAGTCTCCTGCCAGTATCCAATTCCTCATAGTTGATGTAAAATCAGGAATTTGTGTATATTTTATGCTAGTTTATACAACCCATGCTGTAAATATTATGTAACGCTGATTAGCATTAGTCCCCATCCAGAATTGTAAGGAAGCCAATCGACCTGTATGTTAATATTTTCACTTCTTATATAGTCACTATTTTCTTTTATTTTGGACTCCTGCGTGTCCAAATGAAGCTTAGTTTGGAAAATATCTACTTGAATTTTAGGTATAATAGAATAACAGAGTTGGAAAGGATCTTTGAGATCTTCTAGTCCAAACCCCTGCTGAAGCAAGAAACTCTATACCATTTGGACCAATGGCTGTCCAGTCGCTACTTAAAAGCCTCTAGAGATGGGGCACCCACAACTTCTGAAGGCAAACTGTTCCACTAGTTAATTGTTCTCACCTATTAGGAAATTTCTCCTTAGTTCTAGGTTGGTTCTCTCCTTGATTAGCTTCCATCCATTGTTTCTTCTCTTGCCTTCTGATGCTTTGGAAAACAGGTTGACCCCCTCTTCTTTGTGGCAGCCTCTTGAATTTTGGAACGCTGCTATCATATCTCCCTTAGTCCTTTTTTTCACTAGACTAGACATACCCAATTCTTGCAAAATTAATCTGTTGCTAATGCTAATGCTAATGCTGCTTTATAAAATGCTGTGTCCATTGATGTTAATAATTAAATTTACATTTTCCCATCATTTTGTGTACCCAGATGCAATTTGAGCCATGCATAATTTGCATACCGATTTAAATGTGCAAGTGATGCATTTTACTTCATTTATGTCAATTGACATAATTTGCAGCATGTGACTTCAGTGCACAGTTGACACAGAATGAAGTAACAAGGCAAATTATAAATATAGAGAAGAAATCCCCTTCCTTGAATGGTCTATTAAATCAAGGCCTTAAAATGTTGTTACAGAGAATAACTGTTAAGTCCACTGAACGAAGGTGAAGACTAGGACACATCTTCCTGGATAACAACTCTCTTTATTGTACTTTCGTCAAAACTCCAACAACCCCAGAGGCACGCAGGCCTCCTTTTATATGCCCAGATCCCCGGACAACAAGGTTACATAATAAGGCACTTTTCGCGCCTTGCGCATGCGCGGAAAGCCGGCGCCACTCAGTCTGGTCCCAGGCAGCTTTTGCAAGCCCCGGGCCTTTGCAATGTCCTGAGCCTGCATTTGCAGGCTCAAGACACAACACCCCTCCCCCCTAGCTTGGAACACCCTGGCAGCCAAGCATGGGAGGACCTTCTTGTTGTAATGCACAAAAATCATAATCAACAAAAAATATACATTATTACAGTATTCTTAAGGATAGGACCCCTGGTAACTAGACAGCAGTCTTACAAAGTCTGAAAGATATTTAGGGGGCCCTTTGGACCTTTGCGACCTCCTCGGACCAGGAGAATTCCCTGAGTCCAGTCCATGATCCAGTAGACTTGGGTGGCCTTCCACTGCAGGAGACCCTGGGGATGTTGCCTGACCTACCTGCTCGCCTACCAGGCTCAGTAGGTCAGGGCTTTGCCGGCCCCCGTATCCGGTTGATCTGCCCCACTTCTGAGTGGCTGAGGCCACTGCACTCAACCCACCCTCCCTTGAAAGGGGTGGTAGTCCCCAGATCCACAATGGATCCTTCTTGGGGACATTGTTCCCCACTTCCAAGGTCCGTAAGGGAATAGTTAGGAGTGGCTACAGGCCCACTAGGTCCGTGGACCCTGATGTGGTGCCTGAGGTGCCAGAGTCAGGAGAGGCCTCTCTGTTTGCCCCCTTACAGAGGACCTCCTTTTGGAAGCAGTTGCAGAATTGAACCTGCTTCCTAGCTGGGTTGCCAGTTCTTGTGTATTCTGTGAGTTCTGTGGATACCCCCGGTTATCCTCCCTGTCTGGAGTGTTACTGTTTCTGTATGGAATATGTGGATGCCCCCGGGGTGACTCCCTGGCTGGAGTGCGTCTTGGTGTGTAGGGTAGTTCTCTGCCCCATGAATTTGTGTTTAGAGCACTTGCGGAATCTCGGGATGGAGGATCAACGATCTCCTCAGCTGCCATCAGTGGCTGCTGACATTGATCCTCAGAATGCATTCTATAACCTTCCCCCCCAGTGCAAAACCAGGAGTAGAAGGGTGCAAATCCAGGCGCACACGCAGCTGATCTATGTGCCGCTGCAGAACGCGGCCGTCTTCCAGTGACACTTCGTAGGACAGAGGTCCAGAGACATTGCAGATGACAACAGGTACCCACGGGTGACCAGGCCCGTAATTCCTGGTCCAAACGGGAGCACCCATTTGCAGACACCTTGGTGGCCATGGATGCGACCCTTGAGACGCCATCCGGTCAGGGTGCAGTCTGTCCAGCTTAGTGATGAGCCGGTGACCCCAATGAAGTTCAGCTGGGCTCTTTCCAGTGGCAGTGCAAGGTGTGGTGCGGTGTGCAAGAAGAAAGTCTGCTAACCTGTGATGCCAATCCCCATAAGTCAGTCTCTTGAGTGTGTCCTTGGTGGTGCGCACCATACGCTCAGCCATCCCATTGGTGGAAGGGTGAAACGGAGCCAAAGTTGCATGGCGGATCAGGTTAGCCTGAAGAAAAGCCTGGAACTCAGAAGAAGTGAATTGAGGACCGTTATCAGAAACCAGCACATCTGAAAGGCCATGAGCGGCAAAAATACCTCGCAGCACCTGGATCGTCTTGGAAGTAGTAGTGGAGGGCACAGGAACAACCTCTAGCCACCTGGAATGGCTATCAACAACAACCAGGAAGAATTGCCCCTGAAAGGGCCTAGCATAATCTATATGTACCCTAGACCAAGGGTTGTGGGTTTCTTCCCACCTATGAACTGGGGCCTGAGGCATTTCAGGCCGTGACCGTTGGCACACATGGCACCCATGCACCTGGGCCTTTATGTCCTTATCAAGACCAGGCCACCACAAATGGCTGCGTGCAAGCGCCTTCATCCTGACTATCCCAGGGTGTCCCTCATGCAGAGAGATTAAGATTCTAGGCCTCAATGAGGCTGGGATCACTACCCTACTGCCCCATAACAAGCATCCCTTGAATGTAGACAATTCATGTCACTTCTTCCAGAACCCCTGGAACTCTGTGCCAGGGCACGTGTCAGGCCAACCTGACACTACCCATGTCAACACGCGTGTAAGTGTGTGATCAGTGGCAGTTTCAGCAGCCACATCCCTAGCATTGAGGGGAGACTCAGGCAACTCTTGAATGGACAAATATTTACAGCAGGAGCAGGATCAGGCTCCAATATTGGCAGAGGCAATCTACTCAGGCCATCAGCATGGCCCATTTCCTTTCCAGGTTTGTGATGCAGCGTGTAGTTATATGCAGACAAAAAAAATGGACCATCTCAACATGTGGGGGGAAAGAATCTGAGGGGTCTGTTTGGTGGTGGTAAACAACCCCAGCAGAGGCTTATTGTCAGTGTAGACCGTGAAGTGGCGACCGTATATGAAATCATGAAATTTCCTAATACCAGCCACAATGGCCAGAGCTTCCCTGTCAATCTGAGTGTAATTATGCTCAGCAGAAGACAGTGTTCTGAAGTAATAAGCCACAGGGACCTGTGTCCCATCAGCCATCAGATGGCTAAGTACTGCCCCAACTCTGTATGGAGAAGCATCGCAGGCAATGCAAACAGGCAGCTGCTCATTGAAGTGAGCCAGTACAGCGTTGGAAGTAAGCAAGGCTTTAATCTTATTGAAACTTTTTTCGTGGACCTTAGTCCACTGCCAACAGGCCTGTTTGTCTAAGAGTCTATGCAAGGGTTCAGCTATTGCAGCATTATTTGGCAGAAATGCATGATAGAAATTCAAAAGGCCCAAAAAGGCTTGTAGCTCGCCCTTAGATTTAGGGCTTGGGGCCTGCTGGATGGCTTTTAATTTTGCTTCTGAAGGATGAATGCCTTGAGCATCTATCCTGAATCCCCCCAAAATCAGTTGAATTTACTCCAATCTTACACTTGTCCTTCTTTAACTTAAGGCCTGCTCTTCTAAAACGAAGCAAGACAGCCCTTAATCTTTCTGCCAATGATTGAGATGATTCCGCAGCGATGAGGACATCATCAAAATATGGACAGACTCAAGGAATACCCCTCAATGTGTTCTCCATTACACTTTGGAATATGCCAGGGACTACATTCACCCCAAACTGCAGTCTCTTAACTTTAAAAGCTCCTCTGTGGGTCACAATTGTCTGAGCTTCAGCAGCAGCCTCATCAACAGGCAACTGTTGATAGGCCTGTACCAGGTCAAGTTTTGCAAAAATCCACCCCCCCTCCTTTAAGGGAAGCCAGAATGTGACTCACTACTGGTACTGGATAAGCATGTTGCTGTAGTGCCTTGTTTAGTGTGCATTTGTAATCTGCACAGATATGTATGTCCCCATTAGCCTTAAGAGGCGTTACTATTGGGGTTTCCCATGGACTAGAATCAACAGGTTCTAAAATGCCATGCTGGAGTAATTTATCCAATTCAGCATCAATCTTGCCTTTGAGGGCTTGACCCTAATGAGTACTATGGAAGGATCTAAATGCAATGAGACTGGAGGCCCCTTATAGGATCCAAGCTCAGAGCTAAACACATCTGCAAACTCTTGGCAGACTTCTGCAAGGCTGGACGTTTGTAGATGGTGCAGCCCCGTGACCTGGATTCCCAGACCCTCAAACCAATCGAGTCCAATGAGACTCGTACGTTCACCCCCAATAACCAACACATCTAATGAACCCTCAAAATTCTTGTGCTGTACCCTAAGGGCCTCCCCCTTAACACACACCTTAGAATTCTGAAAGTCTGTGAGTATCACATTGGACGGCCTGAGTTTAACTCGAAGGTCACAGCTGCTACAAATCTTCCTGAATGTGTTGAGGGAAATTATGGAAAGAGCGGACCCAGTGTCCAATTCCATGGATAAAGGAACCCCCTGTAACCTTACTTTAGGGGACAGTTTCTTTTTTAGGGGTTTATGTGTGCCTGTCCTTAAGACACTTCTATGTGTTGCGCAGAAACCCACCCTATTTTGGCTGGGGATCCTGGTACCTTTCAGATGCAATTCTTCTCTAGGTTGTGTTTTCTGACAACCTAGACACATGGATGCGATGTGACCTTGCCTACCACATGCTCTGCAAATGGCGGAACGGAACCGGCAATCAACTCTTCTGTGGCGTCCTCCGCATCTGAAACATTGAAGTGCTGTTGAAGTCTTTTCTGCTCTCTCCTTCTGTTTTTTCCTGGCTGCCTGGTAAAGCTTGTCCACCTCACCTTCAGGAATATCTTCCGACTCTTCTCGCACATTCTCCTGGTGGGCGGTGATGGTCTCCGGCGAGTTTCTGGTGGGCTGCATGTTTTTTACGGCCCCTCCAGCTGCTTCCTCTGCTGTAACCTCTGGCAGAGCATCTTGGAACGAGACATCCTCCTTAGCAAATATCTTTTGTTGCAAGTCTCTATTCCTCAGCCCGCATACAAAATGATCACGCAGCCTTTCTTCTAAGTCTTTAAACTCACATGGCCTAACTGCTCTTCTCAAGGTCGCAATAAAGTCCTTGGCCAATTCTTCTGCCTTTTGATCTCGCTGTTCGAATGTGTGTCGCCATGCAATGACGGACAACTTGGGCTGGAAGTGCTCTTTTAGAAGTTTTTTCAAGTCTGTATACGTTACACCTTCCAGAGAGGCAGGGGCCACTAAGTTTTCAGCAATTTCAAAAGTCTCTTGACCACACACGCATAATAAAGTGGCAGCCTTTAGCCCATCTTCACGAATTTGGTTGACTCTGAAGTAATTCTCCACCCTTGCAATGTATGACTCCCATCTTTCCGGGTGTGAGACTTCAAATTCTGACAAGCGGCCAATCTTCGCCATAGTGTCTGGCACTTCACCCTCGCTTCTCCAGGGAAAGGCTCTATCAGCCAACTCACCCTTCAGCGACGCTGTACTGACAGGATGGCTGCTGCTGTTAATGCCGTTTTCCCTTTCAGGACTTCTTTTGGGTGAGTCTTATAGCTTCCTGTTGTTACCGTTGAAGCATCCCACCTTTGTCGCCAGTGTTAAGTCCGTTGAACGAAAGTGAAGACTAGGACACATCTTCCTGTATAACAACTCTCTTTATTGTACTTCAACAACCCCAGAGGCATGCAGGCCTCCTTTTATATGCCCAGATCCCCGGACAACAAGATTACATAATAAGGCATTTTTCGCGCCGCACATGCGCGCAAAGCCGGCACCACTCAGTCTGGTCCTGGGCAGTTTTGCAAGCCCTGGGCCTTTGCAATGTCACGAGCCTGCATTTACAGGCTCAAGACACAACAATAACCATGACATAAATTGGCAAAAATAACTTTAGATCACCATCTTGTACTTAACTGTTAATTGAAATGTTGTATCTGAATGCTTACATGTAGAGTAGGTGTGCCAATTTAATGAGTCTCTATGCTTCAGTACTTATCTTAAAGAGAATTAATTAAAGGGGCACACTAGCATACCAGCTCCTATTCTTTGCAATAATTGGGGTAGTGAACATCAGCCAAAGGTGCTAATTAGCAATACAGTTAATTTATTTATGGTCAAATACCAAAATAATAATTAAAAAATCACATAAAACCAAAATAAATTAATACAACGAGAGACAAACAATTAATAAGATGCATAAAGAATTATGTTTAGTCCAGAGTAAATCAATAAATAAGCATTGCCACTGTTAAACCCAGAGTCTTCTTATAGCAATTAAAATTTACAGCCCAAAATTTGGCAATCCTCCTAGAAATTGTAAAGGCTGAACTACAACAAGAAGAAAATGTTTGTCTATTCTGGCCAAGTCAATGGCTGATTAGTAAATGAGTTATGAATTCAGAATATTCGACTTGATACAGAGGGCAGCACAGCATAATATGCAATATCATGTCAATTATCTAACCCAGCAAAGAGAATGGAATTGGGTTACCCTTTCCTTACAAAGTCATGGTAAGCAGAACCTGCCACTGAGCTTACTCTGAAATGCAAGGTGGAAGGGATATTCATAAAACGGTAAAATGTAAAAGCCCTACCACAATAGCCACTATTAGAATAACATGGGCTTTACTCCAACAACTTCATTGTACGAGATTGGAGACTTGCATTTTGGCTTTTGGCTTTCTCAAGCATCACCAAGACCTGCATGAGATCATATTTTAGATCTGCACTTAAACCCGTCTTCCCAAGGGAAACAAAGCTATAAAACTCCAATTGGTGTAAGCAGTGCTTTTGTTCTAAAAAAAAAAAGAAAAATGGTGCCGGAACTCACACACGTCATACAACCCGCCTTGCCTACCCTACAAGGTTCCATCCAAAAAAGGTGCCGGAACTCCGTTCTGGGCATCCTATGAGAAAAAAAGCCCTGAGTGTAAGTGAATGTCACGAAAGTAGATTAATAGATTCTGTAAAAAATTGTCCATCATTAATCTGAATTCCACATTTAATTTTGGGGGGTTTTTTTCTGCTGTTTCAAGTGACAGCCAATAACATCTCAACTTTCTTTCCTGATTTCCAATATAGCCTGGTTAGTACATTTGAAAGAGTAGTCAAATTATTTTGAATGTGAAAGTCCCAATTTCAACTTGGTTGTGTAAATGCTCAGTATAATTAATCCATGGGGACTTTGGCATACAGTTAAAATGAGTCCTTAACCGTCTGTTCCAATTGCATAAAATTAGAGTCTCTCTCTTTTTTTTCTGAGACAAAAGCAATAATAGATTCCCCAATGGGTTGCCTTAAAGAAATAAATGTTAATTGAAATGTTAATTTCAATTCAATCTTTCTTCCTGTTAATCAGGAGTGCATGTTGTTGCTTATATTTAGTACATTTTAACCACTGTATCTGTAAAATAATAAAATCAGGATAAAAATATAAATAAATAATATAATTAGAGTGGATTTTCCTCTTCACTGCACTAACCCTATGTACTTCTTCCCTTTGGATTTCATCTTTTTAACAAATAGAATTATTTAAAAAAAACAGGATGGAATGGTAGAAATTGAATTCTTTTTTTTTCTTTTTTTTTACATGATGTGGCCATTCCCCTTCTCCTATTCCAAATTCCAAATCCCATAGTAGAGTTGCTTGGAATTGAACATAGGCTTTTGGGGGTGGATTATGTAGGATTAATATGTACAAATCTACTATGGGATTTGAAATTTGGAACAGGAGAAGGGGAATGGCCACATAATGTGGGGAGGGGGCAGAAGAAAACAACACAAAAGGAAGCAAGTGCAGAAAGTGTATCTGGAACCCTAGTGGAACATATTTGCTGACAATTAAAATCACAGCAGTGATACAGCGATGCTTCCTTTTTGGGGTTAATATCATAGAACATATAGAATAATAGAGTTGGAAGGGACCTTGGAGGTCTTCTAGTCCAACCCCCTACTCAAGCAGGAGATCATTTCAGACAAATGGTTGTTCAATCTCTTCTTGAAAGCCTCCAGTGATGGAGCATCCACAACTTCTGAAGGCAAGCCGTTCCATTGGTTACTTGTTTAGGAATTATCTCTTTAGTTCTAGGTTGCTTCTGTCCTTGATTAGTTTCCATCCATTATTTCTCGCCTTATCCTTTTTTTTAATGCAAACATATGATCAGGGAATTAATGCAAGTGGAAGGCTGGGACTTCCAACAAATACATAGAGTGAACAATAGCATCAATATAAGTCAGAAGACCTTTAAGAGAATTTGAGTAAAAAGATTTGAGCTCTCCGCTAAGGAGTCTGCAACCTTTACAACTTTAAGACTTGTGGACTTCAGCTCCCAGAATCCCTCAGCCAGCATAGCTGAAGTCCAGAAGTCTTAAAGTTGTCAAGGTTGCAGACCCCTAGGTTAGAACATACTATGTGAGCCTTTGAAAATCTCAGTCTTCCTCCAGCAGCTGCAACAGCAGGCAACTGAGAATCCATCCAGGGATGGAAGTCAGTCAGAAATACTAGAGTTGTACCCTAAACTGTGAGTGTAGCAATCCTGATCATCTCAAACCATTGGTTTCATCAGAATATATTAGTTTGGTAGGCAGGTACAAAAGAAAGACTGGTAATGATTGACAGATTGCAGGAATAATGTAACAAATCATGTGGCGACAATCCATTGTTATAGAAAACTAAAAAGTTTTGGAACTATGGAGGAATTTTGAATAGAATTGGAGCATCTTCACCAGGGTTTTCAAACATTCCTTCGGGATCCTGTACAATTGAGCCATGGCTTACATTCAGTGGTGGGATTCAAATATGTGAACAACCAGTTCTCTTTGTGGATGCCGTTTCCGGAAGTCTATTCTGGGCCTGGGCAACAAAAAATTAGCTACCAGTTCTGCCGAAGTGATGCGAACTGCCTGAATCCTACCACTGCTTATATTGCGACCAACCACATATCTCCTAATCATTCTTTTTCCTCTCTCTCTCTCTAGGAAATGGAGGTCTAGTGAATTACAAAATCATCTCAGGATCTGAGGGCAAGTTTGAAATTGATGAGAGCACCGGCCTCATTACCACAATTGACTACCTGGACTACGAGACAAAAACGAGCTACCTAATGAATGTTTCTGCCACAGATCAAGCCCCACCCCAAAACCAAGGATTCTGCAGTATTTATGTCAGTCTCCTTAACGAATTAGATGAGGCTGTGCAGTTCTCGAACATCACGTATGAAGCAACCATCACAGAGAATATCCCCTTGGGATCTGAAGTGCTACGAGTCCAGGCCCAATCTATCGATAATCTTAACCAGATCACATACAAGTTTGACCCAAATACTAATCCTCAAGCTTTGTCTTTGTTCAAAATAAATGGAATCACTGTAAGTAATTTACTGGGGAATTTTTTTATCTGTGGGCATAACCTGACATTGTATATCCGTGACCTGTATGTTTTTATTTCTTTCTGGCAGGGTGTGATTACTGTCAGAGGACAAGTGGATCGAGAGAAAGGAGACGTTTACACCTTAACTGTTGTGGCGGATGACGGAAGCCCCAAACTTGACTCGACAGTGGTGAGCTGATTTTGTTGTGTTCCTTTGTCTTTGTAATATGAGAAGATGTGGAACTGACTATTCTTTCCAAGGTTGTGTTTTTGTTTTCCTTATGCTTAGCTAAAATTTCAGCCTACTGTTTTGAGGTTATTTATCCTCCAGAAATGGAAGGTTTCTGGTTTGTTTTGGAGATGGGAATAGAGTAAAAACTTTGAAGATTGTTTTGGGGAAATGTGTCTTAATATATGCAAGATGGCTGGAATTTTTCATTTCTTTTTTCTTTCCATTTTAAAGCTCTTACACACAGTAGCAAGATTCTTTGTGGCTGTGTTTCCGAAGACACCAAATGTCTTTAGAGTCACACTCTGTTATGATAGATGAGGGGTGTCAAACTTGCCACGTCACCTGACGTGTCATGACGTATTGTGACTTTTTTCCCATTGCCAGAGCTGGGGTGGGCGCAGTTTCGGCATGATGCATCCAGCCTGAGGGCCAGCAGTTTGACACCCCTGTGATAGATGTTTGGATTGTATAGCTAATATACCGCTCTATGCTGACACTGAAACATAATTGAAAATTCAAATCATTAATCATGTTAGTACTTCTTTAAGATTCTAGTGAACAGAAGGATAATTAAGTTGAATTGTTTTCTGTAAAGTACTGATTGATTTACTTTCTTAATCATCCACATTTTATACTGGATTTAGTTAGATTCATTTAGATCATTTTTTCTGAACATCAAGATATGTGATTTTTATGAAATTATTCTACATTTAAAACATTTTAAAAGCAGTTTGTGTATTATCCAGATAATGTTCCAGGAGGTTTTTGCTCACATATTTTATTCTTTCCTATAGATGCCTTATTCACATAATTTTTAGAACTCAAACTGACTTTTTCCTTCCCATTTAAGAAACCACACAATCATGGACTAAAATTATCTTAGAGTCCTCTCTTCTGCATAAAAAACACAAGCTGGGCAATTTCCGTTTTCACATCACACTTGTTTTCCTTTTTCTCCTTTTGTACTACTTTTGACTCAAAATGTGACATGTGCTACCCGCTAAGCACAAATGCTGATATGGAGATGGGGAGGGCATATACAATATGCATGAATGGTACAATGGGAAGATGTATCCTAAGGCCCAAATGAAGAGCAGTTTCCCATTTTGGATAGATAATACCAGAGAAACAAAGTTCATTATCTCTAATACATGGAGAATGCTAAGTGAAATTTGAGTAAGAAATGTATGAATAAATGACCAAGAAGACCACACCTATTAGATGATTAAGGAGAGATTGATAAAGCAACAACAAAGACTTAACTTTTTTTTTTACATTGTTCATTGAATTTATGTCTCTGGCCCATAATAATTTTTTCCCCAAAGCTTTGAATTTATGTTTCCTATTTAAGGGGCAGAAATCTAATCCCTCTTTATTTCTTTTCTTCTCTGTGTCCATTTTTGTGCTTCCATCCAATAGAAGGTAGGAATATTTATTATAATGTTTTTATAGCATGCTGACTGGGGAATATGAATTAAAATCTACACATTGTAAAGCTGCCAAGGTTGAGAAATGTTGATCTTGGGCTATTCCTAGAAAGAAACTGAAAATTGAAAGTGGTCAATGGATTGCCTAAAATGTTATGTGTCTTCCAAGAAACTCCTGCTTATACCAATTTCACATTCATTCAATTTTTAAGGTCACCTAATTGTCAAGCAATTCTGGCCAGTTTAAATAATTAAAAATATCAATATATAAAAACTAAAGAATTAGAATAATAATTGCAGCATCCTCATGGTCACGTGATCAGACACTTGGCATTATTTATGATGGTTGCAATGTCCCCAGGGACATTTGATCATGTTTTGTGACCTTCTGACAAGCAAAGCCAATGGAGAAGTCAGATTCACTTAACAACCACGGTGGCAAAAAAGATTGCAAAATGGAGCAAAACTCACTTCACAACTATCTTGCTTAACAATGGAAAGTTTTGTCTCAATTGTGGGTCGTAAGTCAGGATTACCTGTAATTAGAGGGAAGGAGTTCCCCTAATACTGAAGCCCTAAGCATGAATGAGTGTATAGAGGACCATCAAAACACTGAATTACCCCTGGAAGAGTAGATCACTGCCAAAGTTGAAATGTACAGATATTAGAGCATGGCTTGTATTGAGATACTACTTTTAGCAAGGAGAGAAAAAGGTTTGTCACAACCACATCCAGGGAAAGGAAGAGAAATGGATTCTGAACTTTTCTTCAGAAACCATCTATCTTGGATAATTCTACCTTTGAAACCTTTAGCCCAGGGGTTCTCAACCTTGGCAACTTTAAGACTTGTGGACTTCAACTCCCAGAATTCCTCAGCCAGCTTTGTTGGCTGAGGAATTCTGGGAGTTGAAGTCCACAAGTCTTAAAGTTGCCAAGGTTGAGAACCCCTGCTTTAGCCAGATAAAGTTTCACAAATAAACCCATGTTCTCCTCTTTTGAGTAGTGTGTGTTTACAAGTGCAATTATTTTTAGACATGACAGCATTTCCTTAACTACTAGCCAAAAATTAGCTTAGATTGATTCTTAACTCATGTCTGTGGCTGCAATGTATCCCTAACAGTCTAACACTTTAGTGCAATTATTAAGAGACGGTTCACACTGTACAGTAAAAATATTGTGTTGCTGTGAAAGTTGATGAAGTCATTATTTATTTGATTTTCCAAGCATTACTGAACTCAATTAGTTTATATGATGGTACCAGTGAAGCAGGGTATGGGCCCTCCCTATTAAATGGGAAGTTTGTCCATTTGTGTGCTTATTAGCGGGATCCTTACATTAGCATTACCTGCAAATAACCAGCCTTCTCTTCTGCCCACTCTTTAAATAAAACCTTACTAAAGCTAGAGTGAGTTTCCCAAGTAAAACAAATATTAGATTTGGTTACTATTTTTCAGTCTTAAAAAAAAATGGTCTTTCAAATAAGTGCTCCCTCCTTTGATGTAAATGATGCCTTCAAACAATCCTAAAAGCATAATAACTTTGCTAGGACAGCTGTGTAAAAGTACATGAAAAAGTGAAGTGTTACAATTTGATTTTTAGGAATGGTGGAAATTACAGATTCAGGAGACGTGTTTGTAGATTTCAGGGACAACTTCAGTTCTACTGCGGTATACAGAAGCTGGCTTTGAAAAGTCCGTTGTTAGCTTGCCATCATTTGTTTCTCTGTAATGTTTGCTTGCCTCCTGTCTACTAAAAATATTATTCATAATCACCTCCACTTGGCAGGTCACCATCACTATATTCGATGAGAATGACAACAGCCCACAGTTTGACATTACTTCAGACTCTTCTGTGAGCATCTCAGAGGATAGCCCTGTAGGACATCGGATTGCTCTGGTTTTGGCCAGAGATCCTGATGCAGGAAACAATGGACAGGTAACTGTGACTACATCATTTCAAAATATACAATTCCTAAATTGTAGCAGAGGGTATTGAAATATGATGTTTGTCCTCCCCCCCCCCACTTCCTTAATGTGTCAGGATTAGAAATAAAGGATGCTTAGTTTCTGCATTAACAAATTGAAGGTTACTTATGAAAAACTGCAGAGTGCATTAGTAATGTATGACTTTGATTATTTATAATCCTGTTTTCTTTTCCTGATTGTTATAACTAATAAATTTTTATTTCATATATCCCATTCCAGACTGAACTTGTGGCCTTGTTGAGGTAGATACAGACAAGATTCCTGAACAGAAATAACTGAAGGAAACCACAAATTTATGTAAAGTGACTTACCATTGTACTACAGAGATACTTTATTTCCTTGGCTACAGCCAGCTCAGAGTACAAAGTCCAATTTATCCTAGATTATCTAGTCTTACCTCCCTTTTGCCTTATAATTGTCACTCCTGGCTTACAAAATATACATCTATAGTATAAATTGGGTAGCAAAAGGTAGCTTGTCATAGTTTGTTTATTCAACTTTTTTCAAGGCTCATTATAATTCTATGTTTTGCATGTATGTACGTTCTAGTGCTGTGGTGTAAGTATGTTTATATGAATATATATTGAACATGCAAGGTACAGGCTCAAACGATTTCCATATACATGAATGTGCAAACCAGATCTTTCCTTTGCTAATCAATTTTGGAAGTTACTTGTTAACTATTTTTCAGCTATTAGAAACTTTTGGATTTACAGCACTAGGTGACTTTCCATCAATCCTTACAAAAGATTTTTTAAATACAAGTTTAAGGACTGAATGTTTTTTCTGGATACCAAAAGTGCAATTAAAACTTTGATTTTAAAAAGTTACAAATCGACTAATGGTCCAGATAAATTTGAAATAATTTTGGAATTAATTGTAAAGAATCCTTCCCACTGGAAAAGGTTTTGTTTTTGAATTCTGCAAAAAAATACATAAGACTTCAAACATTGGACATTTGAAGGAATCAGAAGCAATATAGAAGGAAATAAAGATTACAATTAAAGGAAAAGAACATTTAAACTCAACTTACTAACACAAAATGAAGCAAAATATTTAACATTGGACATAATAAATCTTTCTGAACAATGGACCCAGAAATTAATTTTAAGAATGTCTGCCTCTAGACTCTGTTTAAAAGATACCATGGGAGAGGAATAAGTATTACCTAACATGAGTGAGGCTAATTTGAAGGTGGATTTAAAAATGACAAACTATAAGAAAGACATGGAAAAAGGTCTTACACTGGACATACAAAAGAAACCAACTAATGTCTTTATATTTAAAAGGGATGTACAAATAAAACAAGAGAATGACCTGGATAGTTTTCCTATATTGGATTTACAAAAGAGGCTTGTTAAAGCTTCAAATAATTTGGGACAAAGAAAAAATAAAAAGAAATTAAGGTCTAGGGCAGTACTTGAAGGAACTAAAGATTAAGATTATCGGAAGGGGATAAAGATTAAGAAGTAAAACAAAAGAATATAAAGTTGGTTTATTTGATCAAGGTTAAATTAGATATACTACTGTGTTTCCCCGAAAATTAGACACAACTGGAAAATAAGCCCTAGCATGGATGCTTATAATATAAGACCCACCCCAAAACTAAGCCCCAGTTAAGATCATTAGCCAGACGGAAGTATTTAGTACCGTATTTCTCTGAATATAAGACCTAACTGGAAAATAAACCCTAATGCATCTTTTGGAGCAAAAATTAATATAAGGCCCTGTCTTATTTTCAAGGAAACATGGTATGTTGTTATCTCTGGTAACCCTTAATAGATTTTTGCTAATATGAGGACTGAAATGATGAGGTTTTATGAGTTCCTTTAAAGAAAAGGATAAATACTAGAAGGATAAATTATTTGTTGTATTTTAGAATGCGATGAATTATAAAATTCTTATATTTGTGATGAACGGGAAAATCATTTTTATATATGTTTCTTTTTTTCTTTATTTTTAGGTTTTTTTATTTCCTTTTTTTCTCTTTTTTCCTGTACATTTTCTTTTTATTCTGTTATTTTTTACTTTGTGTTAGTTTTCATTGTTGTGAATTATTTTAATAAAATTACTGTAAAAAGAGAGAAGAATTGGCTGAAAATAAAAAGTTCTTCTTTAAATTGCACTTTACATGAATTCAATAACCTTGGGTTTTTCAGCTCTGATAAACTTTATATAGAGTGCAGTTTAAAGAAGAACTTAATATTTGCAGCCAATTCAGAGATTTTTCCTGAGACCACATGAAATGCAAATGGTCACAGACAAATATACTTGCTCCCATGGGCCTCACATTATTGGCACCAGAAGAGGATAAATTTTGTCCTGGACTGCTAATCCTCACCCTCCTCAAATATATAAGGCTGAAATGACAACTTTCTTTTTTGCTGGCCTAATAGATGTCTTCATCAACCCTGTTTCTTGGTTGGTCTGTTCTTCTTTTGAGGATACCATGTAGAAGTTGCTGCTGGCAAAAATAGCATTAAATATTTTTAGAGCTCAGCCGCAATCAGCACTGAATGAGTCACGCCCCATCTCATGAATTAGAATACCATGTGTTCTTCTTCCCTTTGGCTCTGTGTAACTTTTTAGTCTTAGAAACTAAGGTAGCCCAGGCTGTATGTCGCTTAAGCTGATGGGTAAGCCAGGTGGCTGTGAAATAACATAGGAAAAAACAGCATCGAAAACCATTTCCTCTGGTGCCCAGAAGCTGCTTAACAGCTGATGTAGGACAATGGGCTTGAAAAGGCTGCAAAGAAAACCTCAGTTGAAGTTTTTTTCACCATTTCATTGCACCCAAAGGAACTCCTTTCAATATTAAACAGGAAGCACTTTGCATTTAAGGTGTGGCACATTTCTTTCCTTTAATTTGCTACCTGAGGTAGCTGTGAACACCCGGGAGTTTCATTCTTAATGGGTAACATCTGCTTTCATACACTTCATTTTGAATTAGAGAATATCTACTGGTATTTATTCCAGAGACAAAGGGAGCATTCACAAGCTCACTTGTTATCTCTTTAGATCATTTACAAATTGGTTTTGCTTCACTAGTTTTTTATATTCACTTAGTCCAACTACCAAAGTTAATTTAACTTCCTCTACATTTAGGTATTCAATATTGTTTTTCTTTTTTAACAATACAATATTGTTTTACAAAACCAGTCTTTATTTTTAATTGTGTACATACACACATCCAGGAGAAAACTTCTTGTCTAAGGGTTAGAAGCATCATTGAAGAGAGAACTTGGCTTGCCATCCCATAAAAGAAAAAAAACCCAGTATAAATAAATATACATTTTGTTACCTTCTATTGAATAGATTGATTCTCTTCACTTCCTCCTTTCTTCAACCCTTTCACCTTATTTTTTATTATTATTTTTATGCAGGTTGTTTTTTCTCTAGTATCGGGAAATATAGGCAGGGCTTTTGAAATTCGTACAACCAACAGCACCTATGGAGAAGTGTTTGTGGCAAGGCCGTTGGACCGGGAGCTGATAGAACGCTACACCTTACAGGTAACAGGGAGTGATGGTTGTCCAAGTTTTATACTGTGCAGTACAAGTAATACTTCACCAATAACCATAATGGAGTCTGTCCAACATGCCTGTTAAGTGGTGTTGATCATAAAATGTATCACCCATGTGACCAACTCAATTTTACCACCTTTTTTGTTAAGCAAATGTGGCAGTTGTAAAGCAAATATGATTAAGTGAACCTATTGTTTCTTACAGGCCAGTTTTGCTGGAAATCAGACATAAATGTGAATTTTTGACAAAAAGTGCCATAAAAAGTAGTCACATGAACATATGTGATCACTCCCCCGGATGCTTCCCCAAATATCTTTTCAGATGTCAGCTTGAGGGAGGATGAACCAGATCCTGGCATGTCAGGAATTGAGTTGATTGATGGCTCTGAGCAGCCATCTGAGAATGATTTGGCTGAAGCAACTGCAGCTGGTCAGGGTTGAAGAAGAGGAATTGCCTTCCACACCCTGATCCAGGAACATATAGTGCAGAGAAAAGGCAGGAGTAGAGAAGGTCAACTTACTCACGAGGAGAAAGCCTCGCTCTTCTTGATGGGCTGCACTGAAAACTGACTATCACAGCAGACAGATGGAGGCGATGCTGGGAATAACATGTTTGTTTTCTAGCTGTATGCTTTCCGGTCATTATGATTCCTGCCTTGCTTTGGATTGACATCATGCCTTGGAAATCCTGGACTTTTTTGCCTCATGAACTCTCTTGTGTTGTGGATTTAGGTTTGCCTGGTGGATTTATTTTGATTGGGAAACTTTCAAGTGCCTTGTGGACTCATTGGCCATTGTTCTGTGGACTAGCATTGATTTGCTTGTGGCTGGATTTAATTGGGATCATTCTGGGATCTTGGAGAAGGGAATTGCTGGGGAATATTAATAAACTTACTTAACCACAGTTATGTGCGTGAATGAGAGGGACAGCACACCATACGTCAGTGGTCTTCAAACTTAGCAACTTTAAGACTTATGGACTTCAACTTCCACAATTCCTCAGCCAGCCCTGGCTGGCTAAGGAATTCTGGGAGTTGAAATCCACAAGTCTTAAAGTTGCCAAGTTTGAAGACCTCTGCCATAGGTTACTAAATGGCCATAAATGCAGGCCAGTAAGGACCCCTGGCGAAGTCTGTCATAGCTTCAAACAGTTAAATGACCAATTGTAAGTTGAAGACTACCTGTAATGTCTTTTGTGGTGTTTATGTAAATAGTTGGGCCTGAGGGTGATAGGCCAACTCTTTTGTTCTTTAGACCCTCTGTAACCCCAAGTGTGCCATCTATATGTAACTGAATTATTTTGGTTGTAGATTTCATATTCTTATTTATATAAGGGCAACCTGAACTGTTATGTCCTGAGCCTGTGAGAGCAGGCTCAGGGCATTGCAACGGTCCTGGGCAGGTGCAAGCTGCCTGGGACCAGACTGGCTGTCACCAGCACTCGCGCGCATGCGCGAGTGCAAGTGCGCCAAATGTTGCAGTTTGGCCCGGGAATCGCCTATAAAAGGAGCAAGGAGATTTGGGCGTTGTCGGCGTCTTGTAACCAGTATGCTGAACAGAAATAAAGAGTTCCTGAGAACTACAACTGCTTCTCGTGTCATTGCCATTTCGCGAAGGACTTAACACTGGCGACGAAGGTGGGATTGCCTTACATCGACTGAAGACAGGTGTAAGCTTACCCTAGAGTCCTGAGCAGTGGGAACAGTGTTGACTCGGCAGCTGCCCGCCAATCCAGCGAGCATCGGGGGTAGGCTGGCTGATAGACCCTTCCTTTTCTACAAAAATGGCAAAAGTTGGAAGACTTTCAGAATTCGACATCTCGCATCCGGAAAGATGGGAGTCCTATGTAGCCAGGGTGGAAAAGTATCTTACAGTCAACCAAGTAAGAGAAGATAGTTTAAAAGCCGCCACCCTGCTGTGCGTTTGTGGTCAAGACGCATTCGAAATCGCTGAAAACATAGCAGCACCTGTACCTCTAGAATCTGTTAACTACACAGATCTCAAAAAACTACTAAAGGAACACTTCCAGCCAAAGTTGTCCGTCATCGCATGGCACCACACCTTCGAACAGAGGGATCAGCGACCCGGAGAATCAGCCAAAGAATACATTGCTGCGCTAAGAAAAGCCACTAAACACTGCGAGTTCAAGGATCTAGAAGAACGGCTGAGAGACAGATTTGTATGCGGACTGAGGCATAGAGAATTGCAGCAGAGACTTTTCGCTAAAGAAGACTTATCATTCCAAGATGCCTTGAGAGAGGTTACCGCAGAAGAGGCAGCGGGCGGCGCCATCAAGAACATGAGGCCGATCAGAAGCACTCCAGAAGCTGTGTCCGTGCACCAGGAAGGAGTCCAAAGGAACCCAGAGGAGGATCCTGACGATGAAGTAGACCGTCTCTACCCCACGAAGGCAGGAAAACAGAAGGAAAGCTCTTCAGCTCTCCCCAAGTGCCTCGGTTGTGGAGGTCGCCACAAGAGGACCAACTGTAGATTCCGCTCCACTATCTGCAGGGCATGCAGAAAACAGGGACACATTGCAGCTGTGTGTCTGGGCCGTCCGAAGGTACAACCTCGGAAAGAATTGCGCCTGAAAGGTACCAGGGTCCCCAGCCAAAACAAGGTGGGTTTCTGCGCTTCGCGAAGGAGCATTTATAGGACAGGCACACACAAGCCCATCAAGAAAAAGCTGTCACTTAAAGTGAAGCTACAAGGGGTTCCATTGGCTATGGAACTGGATACGGGGTCTGCACTTTCAATCATTTCCATGCACACGTTTAGGAAGATTTGTTCTGGCAGCGGATTTCAGGCCAAGCTGAGCCTTCTGACATTGTGTTATCAGACTTTCAAAACTCCAGAGTGTGTGTTAAGGGGGAGGCCACCCTTAATGTACAGTATAAGGATTTTGAAGGTCCACTAGATGTAATAGTAGTAGGGGGTGAACGAACGAGTCTCATAGGACTCGATTGGTTTGAGGCCTTGGGAATACACGTTACAGGGCTCAATAGCTTGCAAACAATAGACCTACAAGAAGTCTGCAAAGAATTTGCAGATGTTTTCAGCCCACAGCTGGGCATGTACAAAGGACCCCCTGTGTCACTGAAGTTAGACCCCTCTGTCACCCCTATTAGAATTAAAGCAAGAAGGGTCCCTTTTTCTTTGAAAGGTAAAATTGACACTGAATTGGACAAATTGATTCAGCAAGTTGTTTTAGAACCTGTCGACTCCAGTCCGTGGGAGACCCCCATTGTCACGCCTCTTAAGGCAAATGGGGACATTCGCATCTGTGCAGATTACAAATGCACTCTGAATAAGGCATTGCAGCAACATGCCTATCCTGTTCCCGTGGTCAGTCATATTCTGGCCCCCCTCAAGGGGGGGCATGTCTTTGCAAAGCTTGACCTAGCTCAGGCGTATCAACAGCTGCCTGTTGATGATGCTGCTGCTGTAGCACAAACCATTGTGACCCACAGGGGAGCATTCAAGGTAAAGAGGTTACAATTTGGAGTAAATGTGGCTCCTGGAATTTTCCAAAGCATAATGGAAAACACACTACGGGGTATACCAGGGGTTTGCCCCTATTTTGACGATGTCTTAATTGCTGGAGACTCTACACACAACTTAGCTGAGAGATTAAGGGCTGTCCTGCTGAGGTTCAGGAAAACGGGCCTCAAACTTAAGAAGGACAAATGTAAAATTGGGGTGCCTTGTACAGATTTTCTGGGATTCAAAATTGATGCTACCGGGATTCACCCTGCTGAATCCAAATTGAAGGCCATTATGCATGCTCCTAGGCCAAAGTCCAAGGCCAAACTACTGGCCTTTCTGGGCCTTCTGAACTTTTACAACTCCTTCCTTCCAAACAAGGCTAGTGTAGCCGAGCCTCTTCATAGGCTCCTGGACAAACAGGCAGTGTGGCAGTGGTCACAAAAACACGAAGCAAGTTTCAATGAGGTTAAGCCTTACTCACTTCTAACAGTGGTGCTTGCACATTTCAATGAATCCCTTACTGTGTGCATCACTTGTGATGCTTCTCCTTATGGGGTGGGAGCCGTACTAAGCCACCTCAGAACAGATGGAACTCAGGTTCCTGTTGCATATTACTCCAGAACTTGTCTTCTGCGGAGCGAAATTATGCTCAAATTGACAGGGAGGCTTTAGCTGTTGTTGCTGGAATCAAAAAGTTCCATGATTTCCTATATGGCAGGCATTTCACGGTCTTCACTGACCATAAGCCTTTGTTGGGGCTGTTTACCACACATAAACAAACTCCCCAAATCATCTCCCCCAGAATGCTGAGATGGTCTATCTTTCTGTCTGCCTATGATTTTTCCTTATTTCACAAACCTGGGAAAGAAATGGGCCATGCTGACGGCCTCAGTAGATTACCCCTGCCAGTAATAGAAGATGACCCTGCACCAACAATCAATATCCTCTCCATTCAGGCCTTGCCTGAGTCCCCTTTAAATGCCAGTGATGTGGCTGTTGAATCAGCCACAGATCTCACACTTTCGTGTGTCCTTTCTTGCGTTTTATCTGGATGGCCAGAGAGCTGTCCAGGCACTGAGTTTCAGAGTTTCTGGTCCAAAAGGAACGAGTTATCCACCTTCCAGGGTTGTCTGCTTTGGGGGAGCAGAGTTGTCATTCCTGCCTCAATGAGGACTAGGTTCCCTCCACGAGGATCATCCTGGCATTGTACGTATGAAGGCGCTTGCGCGCAGCCATTTGTGGTGGCCTGGGTTAGACAGAGACATTGAGGCTAAGGTGCATGCATGCCACCTTTGTCAGCGCTCACGCCCTGAAACGCCCCAAGCTCCTGTACATAGATGGGAGGAAACACAGTCTCCATGGTCTAGGGTGCACATTGACTACGCTGGGCCTTTTCAGGGTCAATTCTTCTTGGTCCTAGTTGACAACCATTCAAAATGGCTTGAGGTTGTACCTGTCTCTTCCACCACCACTGCAAAGACTATTCAAGTACTGAGGGGGATTTTTGCTGCACACGGGCTTCCTGATGTCCTCGTATCTGACAATGGCCCTCAATTCACTTCTTCCAAATTCCAAGCTTTCTTACAGGCCAACATGATTCGTCATGCCACCTCTGCGCCTTTCCATCCGTCCACCAACGGTATGGCTGAACGCATGGTTCGCATCACCAAGGATGCCTTGAAGAAACTTACCTATGGAGACTGGCATCACAGGTTGGCTGACTTCCTCCTTTCTTATTGCACTACACCTTCCACTTCTACCGGGAGGAGCCCAGCTGAACTTCGTTGGGGGCGCAAACTGACTACCAAGCTTGACCGGTTGCACCCGGACAGACTACCTTCCACAATCACACACCCCAGGGCACCTAGACAACTGCTTGTGGGTGCCCCGGTTTGGACTCATAACTACGGGCCTGGTCATTCATGGGTCCTTGCCACTGTGTCCAGGGTCACAGGTCCTTTGTCCTATGAAGTTTCCCTGGACGACGGTCGTGTCCTGCGATGACACATCGACCAGCTCCGCACTAGATGGGACCTTCCCACTGAGGCTCCTGGGTCTTTTCCAGGGGGGAGGGGGACCCCTTTGGGCAAGGGGAAGAGTGCGGGCTGCCGCCTATCATTAACGAAGGAGCTACAGACAGCTCATTCCGAGATTCCGCGAGTGCTCCAAACAGGAATTCATGGAGCCCAACTAGAACTCAGGCACCAGTGCCTACTCCAGCCAGGGAGTCACCCCGGGGGCATAATCACTACTCACCCGCATCACTCAGTACTCCAGTCAGGGAGGATATCCAGGAGCGTCCAAACAACCCACACTCTGCAAGAGAGCTGGCACACATTCCGTCTAGTTGGCCCAACACTACCCCTGTCCCTAGAAGGGGGCAAGCACACAGGGAGGTGGTCGAGGAACCAAATCCCGACTACAACACCTCTGGCATCACTCAGGGGACAACTGAGTTTTGGGACAGCACTGAAACCCCAGCAAGCCCAGATACAGAACGGGAACACGGGGAAAGACAACCTCTTGACAGGTCTAGGACAGACCTGGGAGGTTCTACAGAATTGCCCAACAGTGACAGTCACTTAAGAGGGCCAAAGAGCCTGCAGCCAGGCAGGACAACCAGGTCAAACAGAGAAAGAAGCCCTGGCCTGACGAGCCCAGTGGGTAAGCAAGCAGGCCAGGCATTGGAGCACAGTCCTTGGGAATCACCAGGGCCTAGCAAGGGGGACAAGCATACATCACCCCTCAGTCAAGGGGTACTTGGAAGGTACCCAGAAGTCAGGAGGTCACAGAGAGCTAGAAGATCTCCTAAGTATTTAGAAGATTTTGTAACCCTACTGGCAAAACAGAGTTAACAGAAAGTATTCCTGTACACATAGGAAATAAACACTGGGGAACAATAGAAGCAAAGGGATAACTGGTACAAAGCTAGTATGGGTACCACACTCGTATTGGGTTGTATATTATTATTTGTATGATCATAGTCTTAGCCAGGGGGGAAGGGGTGTTATGTCCTGAGCCTGTGAGAGCAGGCTCGGGGCATTGCAATGGTCCTGGGCAGGTGCAAGCTGCCAGGGACCAGACTGGCTGTCGATAGCACTCGCGCGCATGCGCGGGTGCGAGCGCGCCAAATGTTGCAGTTTGGCCCGGGAATCGCCTATAAAAGGAGCAAGGAGATTTGGGCGTTGTCGGTGTCTTGTAACCAGTATGCTGAACAGAAATAAAGAGTTCATGAGAACTACAACTGCTTCTCGTGTCATTGCCATTTCGCGAAGGACTTAACATGAACCACAGTGTGGAATACACCTTTCATGATGCAGTTATGTATTTTTTTTGTAACTCGATGTCCAGCAGAAATTTTAGAAACCAGGATCTTGTATCAAACTTCTGCTCCAAATTAGAATTTGTAGAATGAAAAATCTTATCTATGGTCTAGTGAACTCGTGGCTCCTTTTTGAGGAGCAGTTACAGACATGGCTAGGAACACCTTTGCACATATCTTATGTGCCAGTTGTGCCTATTTCTAGATTGGGAAGTGCTATTTATGGTTGCTCATGCCTTAGCTACTTCCTTATTGGACTGTTGCAATGCTCTAAATAGGGGGCTACCCTTGAAGAGTATTCAGAAGCTTCATTTGGTCCAGGATGTAGTAGCACATGCCATATTGATCACACTATGGCATGTCCATCTAACACACTGCTAGGTGACCTACACTGATTCCTATTGGATCTCAATTAATCTATTGCTTCACCTTTAATACACTACACGGCACAAAACCAAGTTACATGTGGGATGATGTATCTCAGGTGGTTTCTGCCATGCCACCAGATTTGAAAATGTCACCTGGAAGAACTTAGGCATATCTTCTCTATAAAGCTTCATGAATGCTTTATGGCAGGGATTCCTAACCTCCGAGCCACAGCCCATTTGGAACCGGACCACAGAAACAGGCGAGCATGCATGTGCAGGTCCATTTGTGTAGTCGGTGGGCACAAATGCACACCAATCATGCAAATGGAGCTGTGTGCACATGCAGGCTCCTCCATTGCTCATATGGAACCATCCCCTCTCCTCGTCCTCCTGCCGGTCCGCAAAGCCATAAAGATTGGAGCCCGCTGCTTCAGAGATTTGGATGGCCCAAACCTGCTGGCCTTTCAAAGGGCCATGAAGGACACTGGGGCTGTTAGTGAAGACTAGCATGTACATTATTATATGGATAGGGAGATTTTCACAAGAGCTTTGATTTTTAACTGATTTCAAATGTTTACTGTGTTTTTATCTTTTGCTCACTATTGGTTGGTTAACCATTAGTGGCCATGTAAATAAACCATCTTCAGTCCTTGAATAAAGCAGAATTTATTAAAAAGCTAATAAAAGAAAAAAATGCATATTTTTTCTAAAGGGAAGGAGGTGTTAGATCCTGGCACTAATCCAAGTGCTGCTACACAGTGAATGTGAGAAGAAGGACTAATGAACTGGAATATATGCAGTGAAGAAAGGAGAAAGGCAATCAAGGAGGAGGGGGTTTCTTGTCTTAGTCCAAGGTGAATTGAGAAGGGGAAGTTATAGTTGTGTTTCAGTATAAAAGCAGATGGGTGAATCAAGTGATCCAAAGCCATTGTGGGCTCTCTGTTTGGCAGGAAGATAGAATGGCGGAGTGAAAAGTGTGGCACACAATTGGAAGCTTCAGAAATGCATTTATGGGATCTACAATCAGGATAAGCCATCAGACTTAAAGTACTAGAACAGTGGTTCTCAACGTTTGTGTGACGGCGACCCCCGTCACACAAACGTTCTGCGCATGCGCGGTGCCGCGCGCATGCGTGGCGGCGCCCCCTGAGGGGAGAAAATAGCGGATCGCCTTCTTTGGCGACCCCCGAAAAATGGTCGATCGACCCCAAATGGGATCGCGACCCATAGGTTGAGAACCGCTGTACTAGAACATCAAGACTCTGGATTTTGGACTCTGAAATTTAGGGAGACACAGACCACTGACATATCTAGTTCAGAATTTTAGGCCTACAGCAGCTAACAGATGTTTCCAGAAAGTCCACAAGCAGAACATGAGGACAATTTTTATGCAGAAGCTTTGCACTAAAATCCCTCCTGTGTTTTAGCTATGTGATATATGAGGGAATTAGTACATTTCCTTGAAGGCATTTTTTTGTCCCTTCCTTTCTTTTCTTCCAGTTTTATTATGTCCTGCTTGAAATGCTGTCCAAAACTGTGTAGTAATATTCTAAGAATGATCATGATGCTGTTTGATGTGTGCAATGCTATTTTCAATTGTTTTCTTAATATTTCAATTGTTTTCTATAATTATCTATCTATCATCTATCATTTTCTAGCTATCTTCTAGCTAGGTATCTTCTACTTTTCCATTCTCTAGCTATTTTCTATCTTTCTGTCATCTAGCTAGCTATTTTCTATCTGTCTTTTATCTACTATCTATCTAGTGATTGATCAATTCTATAATCTGCTAGCTAGCTGGCTAGCTAACAATCATCTATCTTCTATCAGTGAAATACTAGCTTGTTTCAGTAAAGGAAATATTTCTGTTCTTGTGCACAAATACTGTAATGTACTCTTGTTCTGAGCTGCTGCTCTGCCGAACATAATAGCATGATCAAATCTGTAAAGCAACATCTGTGTTCTAATGAGTCTCATCTTCTTTTCAGATTCAAGCAGCAGACCAAGGTGTCCCAGCTCGCAAGAAAGAGCACACTTTAAGGGTCAATATCCTGGATGTTAATGATAATTCTCCAGTCATTATCAACCAATATGGATACAATGTTAGCATTAACGAGGTAAGAAGGTCTTCTGGTTGCTGGCTTTCTACACATGGCCTTGTCTCTAATGAAAATTGCTCATGCAGAAAAAGGAACTGGGTCTAACTTCAGTGCAACCCATTTTTGCTTGTTTGTACAGTATGTAAGCATTTGAGAATATTCTTCTCTTAAAGGCATTGTAGGCAACAGTTTCCTAGAAAGACAACTGAATATAATGCAAGCTAAATAAAAGCAAAACAAGGGATATCAATATCTGGTACACCAATTTTCGTAGTTTAGCCTCTGATATAAAGATAGCACAGAAGGAGAGCTGGATCAATAGAAATGGGAGCTTTGAAGTCTGAGTCACTGAACCTAAAATTTTTAATGCCAAATATCCCTTAGTAGCCTAAATTTGATTTGACTGCTACAGACTTTCACAGTGCCCAGAATAAAAACTCATGTCATATTTAGGAAAGATCTCTGAGGAATTCTGAAAAAAGCAAAAAGTTATAATAATTTCTAAATTACTATTAGAACAGGAATCTTCAAACTTGACAACTTCAAGACTTATGCACTTTAACTCCCAGGAGTTGGCTGGCTAGGGATTTCTGGGAGTTGAAGGCCAAAAGTTTTATTGCCAAGTGTGGAGATCCTTGATTTAGAACAGGGGTCTCCACAGTTGGCCGTTTTATGACTTGTGGACTTCAACTTCCAGAATTCCTCAGCCAGCTATGCTAGCTGAGAATTCTGGGAGTTGAAGTCCACAAGTCATAAAAAGGCCAAGTGTGGAGATCCTTGATTTAGAAGAAGCCTAGACAAAATTCATTCATTATTCAGAGCCCAAAATGATGCAAATTAATTTTTTTTCAATTTATCTACAGCCCTGAAGATTGATCTCTCTCCCTCCTTTTTGAGGAGCAATTTTTGCTTTTCAAATGTTTAAGGATTTCTTTCTGGTTAATTTTACATTGACGTCTCCTAGAACAATATTGTTCTAACCAAAATTGATTGTACTGTTTCTATAGCTCCATCATATATTAGTATGATGACCTAGCAAAGTTTTAATTTTTCTTAGATACTTACTATCCCCTTTGCATATTTGAGACAATCTACTATGAAATGTTCCCATTCAAGATCCATTTAAAGAAATAAGATTTGTCTAAGAACAGTCCTGTTCTTGCTATAATCCCCTTTCTACTCCCTGGAAAATGTGCATAAAAGATTTGGGAAATGCCACTGTTTGGATAAACCAGACAAATTTAATTTACTCTAATTATAGCTTGTAAGGATACACCTTTGTAGCAGGTGTATTCTGTAATAGAGACCTATCAACAGGATGTGTATAATAAAGCAATACAATGTGATGAAAAAGACAGATTCGAATTACTGTTGGAAGTTGAAATGGGGATCACTTGACCCTAGGATACTGGAACTAGCATAAATACATGCTGGTTGCAAAGCACTTGAGATTTTATCACATGACCATGGGGATGCTGCAACAATGCAAGGATTGGTCATGTCACTTTTTTTCAGTGCTTTTGTAACTTTGAACAGTCGCTAAATGAATGGTTGTAAATTGAGAACTACTTGTGTTAGCCTTTGTCAAACTTGTCAGGCTCAAAAGACCAGATCCACATGTGAAGATTCAATTAAACTGATTTATTGCTACACAGCCTATGCCAGGGGTCTTCAAACTTGGCCCTTTTATGACTTGTGGACTTCAACTCCCAGAATTCCTCAGCCAGGCACGTTGGCTGAGGAATTCTGGGAGTTGAAGTCCATAAGTCATAAAAGGGCCAAGTTTGAAGACCCCTGGCCTATGCACAAGAGTCTTCTCAGTTAACAGCCAGCACCTGCGGAGAGTTAGATAAGGTCAATAGCATTCAAGGAGGATTGTGACTAGGTAGGGACTCTAGGCCAGGGGTCTCCAAACCTGGCCACTTTAAGACTTGTGGACTTCAACTCCCAGAATTCCTCAGGTTGAGGAATTCTGGGAGTTGACTCCACAAGTCTTAAAGTAGCCAAATTTGGAGACCACTGCTCTAGGCTGATACCTCTTTTCATTCCATCCCCAGGTTCTGCCATTCCTTCTCCACAAACCCTAGGTTTGAATTTAGTGTAAACTCCAGTGTTACTTCTTCTGGGGCCTAATTTTCTTTCTCCCAACCCCTCTGTCTAATATTTGCACAGAACGTGGGTGGAGGGACTGCTGTGGCTCAGGTACGAGCAACCGACAGGGACAGTGGCCTCAATAGTGTCCTCTCCTACTACATTGTCCATGGCAATGAAGAACTGACCTTCCGCATGGATAGAGTGACTGGAGAAATCGCCACCCGTCCTTCCCCTCCGGACCGTGAACGACAACATTTCTATCAGCTGGTGGTTACTGTGGAGGATGAAGGCAACCCAGCCCTCTCGGTAGGCAATGGCTATATGAAATTTACACTTACTGTAGGAACTGACAGTGCAGTTGGGAACTGTTGAAAGCACAAGTTACTGGGTCATGAAAAATGGCTATGAAAAATATGGACATTTTGCTTAGCCCAATCTACTACTGAAACCGGAAACTTATTTAGAAAATGCTAGGTTAATATCTTTAACCCATACTTAAGCTTAAGAGCTTCTGTGTTACTTCTTATACCTTCTTGTAAGCTTAGGAATTTGCATCTTCTTTATAAAATGTGCATTGCTTGTGTAAAACTTGTGATGCTTGCTAAATCTTAAAGATAACTTTGGGGGCAAAAGTTGTGTATTGTTTGCTCAAAGAAGTTTCAAATCCTTAGCTTGGTTCCCAGCTTCAGGCTATCATAGGATAGCATAATTGGAGATACGTAATGAAGACAGTAATTGATTGGATTTACAAAAGTAACTGTTTAATTGTAATCTGGGGGTTATCACTGAGTCAGGTTTATGCACAGAATATGTGTTGTGTAACCTGAAACTGCAGTTCGGTTTCATTTCAACGTTAGTTCTTGGTGTTGTTTCATTTCCACCCAAGCATCATCCTCTTTATTTTCTCGTTTTCATTTAGAAATGAAAATACAAGCTCGACTGTTCCATATAGAATATATAGTATAGAATAATATGCAGTCCTTCACACACTTATATAGGTGGCTTAGTTTATTTTTTTACCAGGAAGTGAGTGAGTTTCGCCTTGCAGATTTCCCGTGGATGGTTTAGATGGAGTCCCAAAACAGAATGAAATAATCATTTTCTCAGGGGTAGTGCCTACATTGCCTTAATTCCATGAACTTTTGGTTAAATTCAAGTTTCAATAATGTCATCTACATTGGTGTTTTGTAAAATGTACTTTTGCATTACTTAAAAACAGGAAAAGGGTTCTTTAGTATGCTTTATTCAGATGATAGGGAGGTAAAGGTATACCTGGTACAAATTGAAGATTAAAGTATGCATGTAAAGTTTTTTATGTTGGCTTTTCATTTCCCGATATTTTCTGACACCTCCTCACTATTTAATTCTCATAAGAGGGTAAAGCATCCTTGTATGCATTACCAACATTCAAGACCAAATATGTATATAAATCACATGGAAAGAATCAAGCATCTCTCAACTGTTTCTTTTTTTCCCTTTCTTTCTTTACTTCAATATTTCTGTACTGCAAACTCCAAAGAACCTCTGAGCATTGAGAATGCAGATTTAATATTTTCAATCCAGTTTTAAATACTCCTTTGATCGATTCTACCTCCAGTGTTGTGCTAGCTCAGTTCAACTCATTGCAAGCTTGCTGGAAGTAAATCTTAACAAGTTCAATAGTGCATATTTCTTGCATTTTTAGCACAAATTAAAATATATAATTACCAGTGTCGAACTATATGTTGCTTTTGTGAGCCCAATAGAACTATCATTTGAATATGGAATTAACTATTTGGAAGATACTAACATTATGCTAATGCATTGGGGGAATTTATACATTTCAGAATCTGCCCCATTAGCTGTCTGTTATTTGTTTACAAGCATCACAGTTAAATAAATAATTTCTTTTGATGGAAGAGCTATTATAATTCTTGGCTTCTTCTTGGTTTACTTAAATATTGAATTCAAAATAGGCAGCAGATACATTATACATTATCTAATTCTTTATTTAATAACTTTTGATGATCCTAAACATTAGTAAATTTGCACTGTTGAATTCAATGAGATCTACAGAATGTATTTATTTTTAACTATTTGGGTTTTTATTTATGGTAGGTATAATGATTGTAATTTGAACTTGGGTGATAACTGAATTTTTTCACTGTGGATGTTTTAATTTCATGTTGCTGTTAGATTTATTATCTTTGTTTTATGTTGTATTTGTATAGTTACAATACAGTGCACTTTTTTTTTAATTTTACAAGCCATCATGGGTTTGCAATAAATACAGGAAATTGTATTTATATATTTACACTACACCGCAGATTTTTTCAGTTTTGCAAGCCATCATTTGCAATAAATACAAGAAATTACTTATAGTACTCTATTCATTTATTGTAAATTTTATAAGATAACTCATAGCATATATCCTTCTTTTACTGTATTGTCTCAATCTAATTATTACACTAAGAACCCTGATTATACTTTCCTACACTTTTTAATTTTCCTAATGCCACTGCACACTCCAAGAATGTTTACTCTGTATTTTTTATATTGATTGCAGACAAATAATCTACCCATATCTGATTTTCATCCTTACTCCCCAAAGTATATTTGTTATGAATGGCAACCCAAAGGGGAAGAAATGAACAGCAATAAGTTTATTTGTAAAATGGCTGGCACTGAAACCCTGAAAGTTGATTAAATCTTACATTAAACGTTACATTAAATTTCAAAATAGGAAACAATTTTTTTTAATTTATTGGTAAACTATTGGCAAGCAACACCTATGGTTATGCGTATGAATTTATTTTATTTTGTTAAATGTGAATTTTTATATTTATGTAATTGATAAATGGAAAATAAAACTTTTAAATAAAAAAACCTATTGGCTGCCCATCATACCTCAGGGCAATTTTGCGCAGCTTATAATCATAAAAGATAAAAACTGTAAGCTAAAAGATATAAAAGTTAATATATAAAGCTAAACATTGCAGCCCAATTAAATATGAGGAAGGTGAGAGCAGGATGGGGGGGGGGAACTGGGATCTCCACTGTGATGCTCCCCCATTAGAGCCCCAAGCCAATTGGCAGAGCCAGGACTTTGAGCTGTTATGGAAGTTTGAGCGGGAATGGAGCTGACTTCACTCCAGGGGGGAAAGATGTTCCAGAGGGCAAGTGCAACGGCAGAGAAGGCCCTTCTCCTGGACCCAGCTAGCCAGAATACTCAAAAGATTGACAGGGTCTGCAGCATACCTCCCCTGCCAGTATGGGTGAGGTGGGCCAAGCCCACTTAGATGAGACGGTCTGTCAAGTAGCCTGGAGCCCAAAGTATGGCCATTTGTATGTCTCTGCCCCCTTATCTTTAGTGGTTTGATTATTGCTGAATAAATATATATTACATGCTGGCTGGAGAATTCTGGGAATTGAAGTCTACACATCTTAAAGTTGTCTTAAAGTTTGAAAAACACTGGTTTACAGCTACTGATGTGTCACTTTCTTACTGGAGATTTGTGGATTATGACTGAGGAAATGTCTTTGGTCAAGAGTGCCAGTTACAAAATATTTTTCATCATACAATGCTCACTTACTAAAAAGACTGTCATCTTTAACAGGTCAAATCAAACTATTATATGTTTCTACTATGAGCTGTAAAATCACTAAGATCTACTCTCTTACTATTGGAGTCACTAAGCCTGTCCAGTAGTTCACATTCCATCTCCCAAAAGCATGTAAACCTGGGGAAACTCATGATTGTTTGAAGGGGTTACAAATAAATGCTACTCTGGGCTCCTATACGCCCAAAGTACCTTTTGGAAATTTGATCCAAAGCACTGCATAGCCTTAATAGTTTCTCTTATTCTGTATCATATTTGATTTCTTCAGGTAGATACAGATATGTAGGTCCAGCAGAGCAAATGAAAATATAGCATGCTCACTTTTTTCCCCTTCGTCAAGTTCTCTTACTATATATAAAGAGGGGGATCAGAAACTTGAAGGTAACTGTGTAGTAGTTTTAGCTGTTAGAAGTTAGGCCTTTAGTGTACAATTTATGCAACATATGTGTTAACTCAGAAGAAAATCATGGTGTCTAATGAAATGTATCTAAAATACAAAGTATTTAGGATTGCAGCCTAATTTGTAAGACTACATGTCTCATGAAGATATTTCCCATGAAAAGGTTGGGAAGGAAGCCAAATTATTTTACACCAAGGCAGTATAAGATATATTTTTATTAATTTGATCACTTATAGCTAAGAGCACATGGACTCAGCTTGAGTTTTTCTTTTTACTGCATATTGCTCTTTCCATCACAAAAGAAAAATGGATCTTGTTATTTTTGTCACCAAGGAAAAATAATAGCCATATTAAATCTTAATTATATCAACTTATGAAAACAGAAAATAAAAAACAATGAACCTGTTCAGAGGGCAAGTCAGAAGAGTTTCTTGTACACATGATAAGTAATCACCAAGCAGGAGGAAATAAGCATAACAACTTGAAAATACAATTTCTTCATATAATTAATTAGCTAACCTCTTTTTTGCCTTTAATTTTTGTTCTTAAGCGAAAATTTCTACTTAAACGGATCTTTAATGGTGAACAGCCTGAACACCTCATTTTTTTACTGGGTACATACAATTCAGGAATATTTCATGCATTCGGTAGGGATGAGTTTTAATAAAGTGTAGCTTGTCAGAGTACACATAACAACAGAAGACACTGCAGTAATTCTTTCAAAAACAGTTCAAGAGAAAAATGAATCGTACCTCATCAAAAAAAGGAGAGAATTGGCCCTACGATTAAGCAATGTCAAGCAGCTGTCAATGAAACTGCTACAAATAGTTTACTATGTAATTTATCTTTGTTGTAATGTTATTGCCAGACAGGGATAAGGCATTTCTTAGGCATCAGTGTAACTTGACTGGTCTTGGCTGTTGTATGTTTGTGAAATCCCTGACACACTGAAAACATCACCCATTCTTTATAAGAGTTTCCTGTATTTAGAGTTGTGTTTCTCAATATCAGCAACTTGGTGGCATGATGGCTGTGGAATTCTGGGAATTAAAGTCCACAGGTTTTAAAGTTGCTGATGATGAAAAAGACTGATTTAGACTGAAGCTAAACAGAATGGCTACTCTCTTGTTTGGAAACTAGGATTAAACAACTCTAAATACTGATTACTGTTGGACAATTTGTATCTCTGACAAAAATTACTTGTACTTTCTACCCAATTAAAAACATTGTTTTTCTTCAGACAGCTTAACTTAGATATCAATATGAATTATATCAATGATACATACAGTAACTGGAAAGATCCTTCACTTAAATCATTTCCTCTGGCTACTTAGCCATAAACATTTACTAAGCACAAGACAAATTATATCAAAATGACATACAATTATCATTTAAACAAAATGTACCAAATCTATAATGCTGTTTAAAACTCTCTTTAAAACATTTTTGAAACAGCTTGTAAAAGCAAACTGTTGTTCAGCAGAGCTAAATTGAAATCCACTTTTTATGTTCTAACATGATTATCCTTCATGGTTTTCCACATGATCTTACTAACATTTATGTGTAAGATATGCAATTGGGAACCTTCATCTAGATTTAAGTCATTAGCAAATAAAAAGAGAGCAAAGAAAAAACTGAATTAGAACTAGAGTGAAATACAAAGATAGTTCATTTGGGTTCTGATCTTTTCAGGACAGGATACAAGTAAAGCATCTTATCACTATGTTAAAACATGTGCAAACATACTGTCTTTCAAAGGATATATAAGCAAAGTAAAAAAAATATTGTTTCTGTTTCTATGGAACCAAGGCATTCTGAATGCAGAGCAAGGCTTTCGGTGCTATTCATAATCCCTTATAGTTAAAAGACATGTAACATGGTCTTGTTCTAATTGATCCATACAACACATTAGAAACACGTTTCAGTAACTGTTCATAAAATGGTCAACAATTCAGTGAAGTAAAACAAAAAGCTTGCAGAATTCCAGGAGAGTACAATATTTCCTTGTCGTCCATATTCTCCACATTGAATTGTTTCAGAAATCAGAGAACAGCAGTAATATTGAAATATTAGGATAGTCAAAAAGCAACTCCCAAGACTTTAGAAAACAGTCTTCTAAAAACTTCTCACATTTGTTTCCTTCTTTCTCTGCCTCTCTTTCTCCTTTAAAGGAGCAAATAGTAAGCCTTGTTCATATTGCTGTTAAAAATTCAGAATACAACAATCTTCCTTTATTTGATTATTCCTTTGTTAAATTTGGTGAATCAGGAACAGGATCTGGAAAATATTAACCATATGAATTAATACATACAACTTAGATTTTGTTGTGGTATTAGTTATTTAAATGTGAAGACTGTTTAGCCCATTTCTTGCCACCTGACAATTAAAAGTAAAGGGGAAAATGGCACCAATAAATGGGAACAGTGGTCGTTTTCCCATTAAATGCCTCTGAAACCACAATCAGTCTACAGAATTCTTTGTCTGGTGTCCCCTGCAGCAGCAAAAGTAATACCATCTTCTGCTGGCTTAAAAACCAACCTATTTATCATAGTATAAGCTTTTATGAAATGACATTAGGTGCACTCTAAATTGCATTTTGAATTCAAGAAGATTGGACAACCATTGTCTGACATTGTATAAGGACTCTTGCCTCGGGAAGGGGGTTGGACTAGAAGACCTCCAAGATCCCTTCCAACCCTGTGATTCTATGTTGATATATAGCAAAGAAAGAGGACATTTATCTGTTAGTTCTGCATCAGTTGTGTGGGAGCTAGTCCACAAATATTGTTGACATAGAAAGTGCCACAAGAGTCATTATTGTTTTACTTGAAGCCAATACTCTTGAAATTAAAAGAACCCTGGCAGCTGTAGCATTATCTTACAGAGAGGTTAAGAAACATCTCTAGGGGTACTAACATCTGAATGCTTTCTTTTTGCCAACTCCAATGGAAATAATTTGATTCCAATTTGCAACCTAACTGAAGGTTTTTGCTCACAGCACAAACCCTTAGAGTAGAAGAATTATATTTGTCCAATTGGGGGCACAAAACATTTAAGAAGATTTAGGACATTCTTCTATATATTCATCATGTATGACTGTATTTTTTTATTTCAGACTATATTAAATTTCACAGTTGAACATTAAAATACAAATTAACATAAAAGGTAAAAGGAAAGGGAATTTGCTTCAAACAAATAATAATAATGAGAGTTTTAGAAGATATAATAACATTGCATCAACCTTACTAATTTTAAACAAATACTAATCTTTAAAGTACACTAAAATAGTAATAATCAATATTCTTTAAAAATATTAATAATATTAATATTCTTCTCTTAACTTTAACCCAATGCATAATAAATGGTCAAATGTAGAGCCATCTCTACCCTCACTCCTCACCTTTGGAATATCTTGTCACCCCTGCCTCTCTCTCCCCCCCCCACAGTGAGATTGGCTCCCCTCACCTGTCTCTGCCAGTTGGCCTGGGGCTCCAGTGGGGGAAGTATCACACTGGAAGTTGATTGATAGGTTAATAATAGATCCAGCCTCCTCCCCCCCACTCATCCTATTCCCTCCCTCCCCATATTTTAGTTATAGCTGATAATTTGTATTTTTGCAGTATTTAATTCTTATTATATATTATTACATTCTTATATAGATGTAATATCTTATTATATATAAAGTGGACCCTGCTGTAGTGCAGGAATAATGCTAGGAAAAAGAAGATTCTTATGATATACATGTTTTTGTATAGTTTATTCGTTTTAACATTGTAAGCCACCCAGAGTCACTTTGTGTGAAGTGGGAGAAAGAAAGAAAGAAAGAGAGAGAGAGAGAGAGAGAAAGAAAGAAAGAAAGAAAGAAAGAAAGAAAGAAAGAAAGAAAGAAAGAAAGAAAGAAAGAAAGTTTTTCACCAACGGAAGAGACCCATGTAGTTTGAGATATGTGTCAGAATCCAATTATATTTCATCTCTAGTTATCAATTATAAAAAACCCCATTTCTGTCTTCTCTGGATTCTGTCATATGATGAAGGGAAAAGGGTGAACAAAGGGGCTTTATGGCCCTCACTTCCTTCGGTACACTTCAAAGGAACTGGATATGTGTATTGCCAAAAGAGCTAACCATAAGAATGGGGCTATTACCTTTCATGTAGTTTTCTTTGAAGTCTCCATCCAGCCGGCAGTAAGGAAAAGGGGGTGGGAGTGTAATGCCTGAGACTGTCGCTGGAAGAGGGGGATGATTGAGTGGGGCTACTGGGGAACCCCTTAAAACCTTGAATGGGAGAGCTTGGACCACAAGTCCTGTCTAGAATGCCTGCAACCATTTTCTCTTAATAAAGGATGCCTGTTGGAAGAGTTATTCCAAGAGTTCTGTCTTCTTAAGATGCAAAGTGGGGTGGGTCCTTACAATATGTTTGCTGCTAGCAATTAGCCTGCACTCACCCTGCAATGAAATACTTACCAAGTGATGGGAAGAAACATTCTCCTGGGGCTGGAGGTGAGAGAGGAGTATTTGGCTCTGAAAGAAGGTGTCGATCTGACTCTGAAGCCTGTCGGCTGGCCATGAATGATAACTGTGGCCTGATCCTGGATTCTGAGTCTATGTCAGGGATGGTATCAAAGACAGGATTCTCAATGCCATGGGTGTTGCTGCAAAAGAAAGCACAGTTGGATAATCTCATCAGGCTCAAGTCCCATCCTTTTCCATTCCTAGCATTCCAGTCTCTTTAAAGTATAATGTCAGAAAACTATTGATATAAATACAAAAAAATATTTTTAATCTGTGCTATTGATAGGAAGATGGTGCAATATGAGATATGTTGAGGGATCAGAAAATGGGTGAGATAGAAACCAATTAGAAATCTATTAGTATTTTAAGCTAAATTTATATCCTAAAAAATAACCCTCTGCGTAACATATTGCCATGGGGCATGGTGGCTCAGCACTTAAAGACACTGAGATTATCAGATGGAAAGCTGACGGTCCAGGTTCGAGACCCAAGCACAGTACAATGGAGTGAGTGCCCATTATTTGTCCCAGCTCAGTTTGAAAGCATGCAAATGTGAGTAGATAAATAGGTAGCAGTTAGGTGGGAAAGTAATAGTGTTCCATGCGCCTCAATGTATAATCCTGCTGGCCGCATGGAAGTGTCTTTGCTGGCTTTCAGCTAAGAAATGGAGATGAACACCACCCCCTAAAGTTGGACATGACTGGACAGGGGAAACCTTTACTTTTTATACACTGACACCATCAATAGTCTTTTTTTATTATTTGGGGGGCTGAAAAATAGAATGGTTAAGTAAAGGCTTTAATAATGTCATACCATGCCTAGAAAAAGCTGATGATGGACAGGCTTCTGACTAAATCAGTGAAGGCCTAAGACAAAAAGTAAATCAGAGCTTTTTTTGTTTTCTTCTATAGTAACAGGCCTGCTCTGCATTATGTCTGCACTGAGAATATTGCCTTATTCAAATTAGGGTTTTCCCCAATCGCTGGGATAAAGTTATTATGTCAGCTGAAAATTAGACTGCCATAATATCCTAATGCTGACTCTTAGTCTTTTTCTATTTCATCTCTTTCAAGTCATTACAATCATCTTATTTTCCTCCAAGGTAATAGATGAAAAAGGTTAATGGGTTTGACAGCTGTCCTTGAAGAGCATGAGAAGGAGAGAGAAAGAGAGAATCCTCCTATAAATGTACAATATGGACCTTACTCGCCAATTCACCATTCTTCATGAAGCAATGAGAAGAGATGATTGGTTGATAATTTCTGTCCCATAGCTTCCATCCATCAACTGCTAAGCAATCATAGATCAAATAATGCCAATTTTAGGAAAAAATGATTTCCAACTAATTTCAAGATACTATCTTGACTTTTCACATCCAAAATGGCATAGTCCCAGAGTTTCTCAAGAAGTATCTCAGGAGTGTTGGTGTAAAATGGAAAACTAATAAAAATTGTTTTGAAAAAAAAAAAAGAAGAAGTATCTCAGGAGGTGCCAATATCTGGGTGACCTTATCTGGGCTTGAAAACTAGATCCCATTAATACTTAGATGAGAACTCTCTGGGAAACATCAGAGTTGTAAGTTAGAATCAACTGAAAAAAACTTTCTGGAATGAGTCCATAGCAAACCACTTTTGAATTGTTGCTAAAAAATACAGGTAGTCCTTGACTTACATCAGTTCATTTAGTAATCATTCAAAGTTACAACAGCACTGAAAAAAGTGACTTATGACCATTTTTCACAATTACAACCTTTGCAGTATCTTCATGATCATGCAATTAAAATTCAGATACTTGGCAACTGGTTCATACTTATGACCACTGCAGCGTCCCAGGGTCATGTGATCACTTTTCGCAACCTTCTGACAAGCAAAGGCAATGGGGAAGCCAGATTCACTTAACAACAAGGTTACTAACTTAATCAACTGCAGTGATTCACTTAACAATTGTGGCAAGAAATGTTGTAAAATGGGGCAAAGCTCACTTAACAAATTCTCACTTAACATAAATTTTGGGCTCAACTGTGATCATAAGTCAAGGACTACCTGTATGATATGGACATGTCTATGAAGTTACTAGGAAACAGTGCAACTCAAAGGAAATTTTACTTTATCTCAGGGAGCAACGTAGCCTAGATGAAAAGCTTTGGTAAGTCAGCATTCTTTTAAAAAATGTGAACAGGCTCTGTGCCAGACATCAATGGAAACATGTTTCTCACAGCTGAGATGTTTTTATCACTAGTATCTTCTTGTCGAATTCCTCTTTAAAGCAGACCTGTTAGACAAGCATCCTTCAGACTTTTATAAGTAGGAGACTTTTGAAATTGGTTTGATTATTTTTGTTTGATAAGGCTTAATTTATTGTATCACCCACAAAGTGGTTTTGCAAGCCCTATAGTGCAGGAGTGTCAAACTGCCAGCCCGTGGATCATATGATGCCAGATGCATCATACCAAAACTGTGCCCACCCCATTGCCGGCAATGGGAAAAAAAGTCACGATACATTGCGACACGTCATATGACGTTGCGAGTTTGACACCCCTGCTCTAGTGGAATAACAGATATATGGTACAATTAAGGGGACTTGCTTACCTATCCATCCTTACGAGTTCATGAGCACCTGCAAAAGTAAATGCAATTTTGTTACAGGAAGAGTAGGTAGTCAAGCTTCACTACCGTCAGATCCCAATATTTCAAGAACAGAAAAATCTAAGTATCATTCAGTCCTTTGAGTTAAACACAATCCTCCTGACCACAAGATTTGTTCAATAGCTAGGGGTACCATCATACATTTAAGAGAATAGAACCCTTTTTTATTTTCTCAGCAGAGACTGTTTGCTTTGCTTTTACTAAGCAACTAATTCCATTGTCTTTGGTCCAACACTTGTTGGCTTGGTGATTTGAACCAGACAAGTAAAAAGTACTCATTCATATAGCATACAGATACTTGACCCAAATGGTTTAACTGTGTTCAGGAGCTGAATCCTTTGTTTCACCCATTTATATTACACAGCCAAATCATTACAACACAGTGATCTGCATTACCTACTCTCTCATTTGCAAAGAACAGATGGTACTATTCAAGTTGTATCCAAAACTATTCCTCTAGGTTTAGTTTTAAATGTAGAAGCTTTTACAGGTATACAAATGTCTGTAGATATTTCCTGTCAAAAAGAACCATGTGGAACAATAAAATTAAAGTCCAGCAACAACCTATTAACAAGATAACTTAGTAAGTGTCCACTTTGGCTCTATTACTCTATGTTTATTTTCTGTCAATCAAAAATATAACAGTATTCACAGGAACCTTTCCTAACCTGGTACGTTTAGGTCAGGGGTAGGCAACCTTGGCTCTTTTATGACTTGTGGACTTCAATTCCCAGAATTCCTGAGCTGGAATTCTGGGAGTTGAAGTCCATGAATCATAAAAGAGTCAAGGTTGCCTACCCCTGGTTTAGGTCATGCTGGATTACAACTCACTTCACTAACAGCCAACAAAAGAATTGTTCATTGAAGGTGTGAACAGTATGAGTTATGCAACATATTTTGAGGTCCTCAAGTTAGGAAAGATTAGTCTAGTTGATGGTATACTGGTTGTTTCATCATATTTTGACACAACGATATAGTTTTACAGCAAAGTGAAGCAAAATTTGATCAGAAGAAGATAAGTGATTATTTTTAGTAGTAGGACAAACATCAGATTTCTTTCATATTCCAAAATCTGATTTGTTTTATTGCAGGTACAACTGGTTTTAATAATATAACTATCACCTCACTAAAGAATTTCTAAACAGAGATCTTTCTAGGCAGGATGCTGTGGTTTCATATTTTATTTGTTTTCACTAAACACAAAAAGAATTTAGCTCTCTTGCAGTGTATTTTGAAACTAGAAATTGTTCACAATTATTTAACCCTAATATATTTCATCAGCATCTTATCTGTGCTACTTTAACACAAGATATTGTATGTGGACATTCAGTGATACATATAATACTGAAAGCAAGCTAAATCCAGATGTGGAATAATGAGCTTCAACATAAAGAGGTCTTCCAAGTAACAGAAATTTTCTATTTGCGTGAATGAGTCGCTATAGGGGTGGACAACAATGGCAATTTTACAACCTGTGGACTTCAACTCCCAGAATTCTAGCCTTCTTCTTCTGCCTACAGTATAGTAAAATAGTTGGTGGAGGAAGAAATAAACGAAGAATCCACCCCAAAATCATTTCTTACTGAAGGAACACATAATCTCCCACTATGGATCCTAATTCTTTCCTCTTTGATTTTCATGTCATATGGGTGGCTATACAAATATGATAAATAAAATGTCATTCATATAATAATGCATGTAATAAATGGGAGGAAAGGCAGTTTTATCACTTTATATGGAATACTGAAATAGTCAAAGTAATGGAAAAAAAACTAGGGTTAATCCAGATACTTACGCCTGTTAGTAATTATTTGCCTCTGCTTGTAAATAAGGAGTAGGATGAGAGGCAAACACAGAATGCCTACAATACAAGCCCCTGTTGCAATTGTGACTGCTGTGGTATCTGAAAAAAAAAATAACCAAAAACCCACAATATAGAAATCAGAAAGGAAGCACATTTTTCTACTCACTGGAGGCTGTGGCCTCATTTTCTGAGTTACAATTATTGACTGAATCTGCCTTTGTATCTGCTAATTTATACCCGAGGTGACAATGTCTGCAATTTCAAGGGAATCCCATAAAATAAAATAGATTTCCTCATCGTAAAATTTGATTACCACCTCCAAACACTGAATTAATACCCATTATAACAGGGTAAGGTAAGGTGAGACTCCAGATAAAGTTAGAATATAATCATCACGACCAATTTTGAAGGCTAATGGGGAGAACTTAACTGCAACTACCCCATGCCTTACTGATTTGCAAAATCTGGTTTATTTGTGCCTTTGAATCAGTGTTGACTCCTGACACCTACATGAACAAATCCCTGCAGTTTTACTGGCAAAAGTTGGAAGTGGTTTAAGTATAAGCCAGAAGGCTTGAAAGAAAAAAGGTGACAAATTTTATTTATTGTTTACATCCATCATGTTCCTATATGAATGATTTCTCTCAATGCTGCACATTAACCTTCAAAGAGAAACCAATAATGTTGATTAAAATCTAAAACTGATAATTTTAACATAACACAAAACATATATAAGGCCAATACAGTTAGTCTGCGACTTACAATCATTCGTTTAATGACCATTCAAAGTTACATCAGCACTGAAAAAATGACTTATGACCATTATTCATACTTATGTCCTTTGCGGCATCCCCACAATCCTGTGATCAAAATGTTGATGCTTGGCAACTGTCTCATATTTATGATGGTTGTAGTGTCCCGAGGTCACATGATCACCTTTTGACAAGCGAAGTCAATGGGGAAGCCAGAGTCACTTAACAATGTGTTACTAACTTAACAACTGCAGTGGTTCACTTAACAATTGTGGCAAGAAAGGGCAAAATTAAACTGTCTTGCTGAGAACAGAAATTTTGGGCTCAATTGTGATCGTAAGTCAAGAACTATTTGTAAAAACATCACTCACTTCTGTTTTTGTCACTCAAACAAAGGTTCCCTTCCTACCAAAAACAAATTTCACTCAAGGCCGACTGACTCTGGTCTGCCACACATGCTTAAGCATCTTGCTGAAGAAGATGATAGACGGTTTCTTAGGGACTAGGTGGTCTATTGCTTCCTTCAAGAAAACAGGGCTCATCTTTACTTTAAAAACCTAATTGCTGCCCGTGTCCAATTAATTGCCCCACCCTCATCAGATAGAAGGCCATTTCAGAATCACTGCCATGAGATGTGCAGCCATAGGTTACATGAAACCTATCACTTTGGCCCTACTGACTCAAAGTTCATCCTACAAAATTGTACAATATATAGAAGTCAAATTATGCTTGACAGAAGTAATTTTTCCCTCAGTATCACACTAAACTCTCCAAGCACATCTGTAGGTATATTACAGTCCATTGTCAAAAATGTTCCCAACTACTAGAAAAGTGGTTGGATAAGATTGTGAAGATGTTTCTTCACCATCCTCATCTCCCAAGGAACTCTGACTAATGTCCTTGGCATTGCCAAGCAGACACTTTGGAGGGCTTGTATTAATCCAGATCATACACATATTTCCCAGGCTGATCAGAGTTGTATCTGGGTACCAACCACTTAATCGGCCCCTATTTGGCCCATTTGGATTCAGTTAACATTTATCAGCCATTGGATCTCCCTTGCAGAGGAAAGCTGACACTATGACTTCAAAACTGAATACAGTATTATCTTAGTGTGGCAATAAAGTGTCTCTACTAGGTTGCCAATATCCTGCTCAAGAAAAAATTCATATACCGAATGACAGGTCACATTATACTGGATATCAGAGATGAAGAAGTTGAAAATGTGATGGAACAACCCCATAATTGGTGGCCACAAAGTTCTGAACATCCTGAATAGCAGCAGTATCAGTATGGATACTAAGATATAACCAAATGTCTATGGAGATTCTCAGTCACCAAGGTCAAGGTTGTTTTTTTCTTTGAAGATGTTTCACTTCACATCCAAGAACTGAAGAAGTTTCTTGGATGAGAAACTAAATGTCTTCAAGGAAAAAAAAACCCAAAGAAAATCCAGTTGTCTTTTGAAAAAACACCTTTTGGATAAGATCTAACCACAGCAGCAAATTACCTTCTTCAGCTAAGGCAGGGGTCTTCAAACTTGGCCCTTTTATGACTTGTGGACTTCAACTCCCAGAATTCCTCAGCCAGCATGGCTGAGGAATTTTGGGAGTTGAAGTCCACAAGTCATAAAAGGGCCAAGTTTGAAGACCCCTGAGCTAAGGCAAGCAAATAACTAGGAAACAATATTTATCTTTCTTGTCCAAGATGGGTATCTACCTGTAGAGAGATCTGAATAGGAAAACAGCACTCCCGTAGACCACAGTGGCCCTTCATGTCAGCCTTACAGTATAGATCAAACCAAGATACAAAGTCCAAAGAAAATAAATTTTACTAAGATGGTTTACCCTAAAAAAAAATCTTGTTAAGTCTGACTGTGCTAACTATGCCCATATTTCTTACACAGGTGTAAGTTGGCAACTTGAAGCTATGTGGACTTCAACTCCCAGAGCTGGCTGGGGAATTCTGGTAAAGTCCACACAGCTTCAAGTTGCCAAGGTTCAGAAACACAGGTCTAAGTTATTTCTTCCTCTCCTCAGATTGTTTTCGACGTGAGTTGGGCTTTTCGCCTCATTACTCTGCAAGTAGATCTGACTTATCTCCAACAAGGTATCTTCTTTACTCTCTACACCTCATCCCAAGCACTGAACCTCTGGTGGTCCAAACCAGTTTTTTTTTTTCAATTCTGTTGGGTTTTCAGGCCAATCCAAATTTTATTTCCTCTTCCAACCACCAATAACATTAAACAGGGTCAACAATAATAACTTTCTTCTGCTAGTGGAGTGTCTCTTCATTCTCTCTGAAATGACTCTTTCAAGATCCCACACACACTTTAAAAAAAAAAAACCTTTCAGATAGACTCACTAGGGATGATTTTCCTATCTTAAAAATTTAATTATGGTTCTCTATATCAGATATATTTATAAAAGGAGATTTTCATCTGTCCTCATTTATAAATATACAATATATCAATATATAAAGAGGAAAATTATTTAAAATCTTGTTTTAACCTTCTTACATTTAATATCATTTTTTTAAATAAATATTTCATCTTACAGTTTTACTATTCTACTGTTACTGTATTTTATGATATATGTTATATAACCTGTGGTGACAAAAGTAAACTAACTTACTTAATCTCTATTCCACCTAAGTATTCCCATTGATAAACATGCCAGATTTGCAAATCAGCCCCTCCTAGAAAAAAAAACTGATCTTTGAGAATTTGTAACACTCTCAATTGCTTCCATGAATCACTGTCTCCTGCTTGGATTACATTTGGGGGAAAAACAATTACTACCTGTGTTTTAATTAAGAAAGAACATTAACAGCACTTAAAGCAACATAAGTAATTCAGACTATTGATCTTTGATCCCCGTTGACATTAAATGTCATCAGCTTACATTAGATGTGGATTAGTCCAGTGTAGAAGCTAAAGATTATCAAAGATATAATGAAGAATGAGATAGGAAAGAATCAGTGGAAATTCAGAAGAAAGGCCTGGAAATCATTCTAAATGGAAAGATAATTTAAGTTTATAAGATAAACAGCTTCAAGATTGGAGAAAATAAATAGAAATTAGACAGTATGAAACTGGGAGTTAATATAAGGAGACAGGTGCGAGAACAAAAGATTTAACCCCGAAACTTTTAGCTAAAATGTCAAATTTCAGGGATTTATACTTGAAAAAAATAATCTGCTTCTTGAAAAAAATGTAATTATGAGCATATGGTAAAGCAATCTTACTTTCCGTATCGTCAGCAAAATGAAATGTACAATTTGGAGATAAGCCGTTTGCTGTGAATTTAAAAAAAAACCAAAACGTTAGTTTCTTGGATGGCATATTAAACAAACAAACAAACAAACAGATTCTTATTCATTAATAAATCTTTAAAAACCTATTTAATTATAACCTTCCTACTTCCAGAGGTAGGCTAGTTTGAAGTATTTGAAATTTAAATTAGTTTGTTATATAGAGTTCTGTTTAAGTCCTTTTCTTTCATTTTGTTTTGCTTTGTTTTTGTTCTGCTGTGTATTATCACTCTTCATTTTTTTCTAGTGCTCTGCTAGGTAGAGAATTTCTTTTGATTAATTCAATTGCAAGTCCTTTTCTCTTGAATTTTTAGTTTGACATTATTAGTTTGACATTATCGGAATCAGTGATATTTCAATTCAGCTAAAAGCATTACTTTGGTAATCAGAATGTCTGGAATGCAACACAGTTCTTAATCTGCTAAATCATTATTGCTAGTACAGTGAGGATATCAGGCCTCAGATCTTGACACTTGTCCCAGACTTCTTCAAGTATTAAGTTCTAGGGGGAAAAAAATGAATTTAATTCTAGACTAGACAAAGCTGTTAGGGCAGTGGTTCTCAACCTTTCTAATGCCGCGACACCATAATACAGTTCCCCATGTTGTGGTGACCCCCAACCACTTATACATCACCGGGTGCCAGGGGCATGGCCAAAGAAAAGGGGGAAAAAATGGCGGACAGCCTTGTTTGGCGACCCCCGTGAAATGGTCATTCGACCCCAAATGGGGTCCCGACCCACAGGTTGAGAACTACTGTGTTAGGGCATTCCCCATTTCCTAAAACATAGTTCAAAGACACGTACACCAGAGGACTGTGCTAGAAACTATGTAAATTGATCTGTTCCTTTTAATATCATGCATTACGTTATTATTTTAACTTCACAAATGCAAGGATTGCAAATAAAAATTATCAATCTCCTTAAAAAGGAAAAGGCCTGAGGGAGAGATACAACCAAAATTAAAAAAGAAATATACCTTCTCCCAAAGTAGATGGAATAGAATAATCCGACTTAAATCGAACTGATTTAAAATAATGTGAAATAATGACAGGTGATTTTGTATATTTTTTAAAAGCATCCTATTCCATTTTTTAAATTCAATTTTTCTTTAAATTGTACTCAGCTTTGGTTACTGACCATAATAATGTAATTAACTTCCCTTAACTGGTCAAGAAAATTTGATAATAGTAACAAGTATCTGTAGCTCAGGTGTAGGATGAGGGTGAAGGTTCGTTCTCTGAGCTTGTGGGTTGGTTTCCCAACATTTCATTATCAGGCTAGGTAACATCTTCAGCAGAGTTTAGGGATGTCAGTGTCTGTGTTCTTCTGTTTATAAGGGCTTTGTGTGGTCGGTAGGTCTTGTGAAGGTGAGATCACGTCAGGCAGGGGTCCCATCAGATCAGGGTTTTGTGATGGGTCTAGCCTGATAACAAAACGTTCAAAAACCAACCCACAAGTTTGGAGAACAAGCCTTCACCCTCTAATTTGATAATCATAATTTCTAGAAAAATGCATTTCTTGTTTGCTACATTTTCAGTACTACTTCTTCACTACTCAGAAAGAAATGTACATTTCATTTTTGACTAAATTTTGATTAAAGGTGACTAAAATGACTTCATAATGTCACTGGTATATAAATTTAATAAATACAAAAATCAAAAAATAAAGGTACTATTTGATTTGATATTTTTCAGCTCATCAGAAAATAGGATGTGGATCATAATTTCAAGCAAACAGATGCATATAATCTATTAAGTTGTAGCACCAAGTTTCAGATCAAGGGAAAATGTTTCTCACTTCGATGCAGCAACTTTTTAATAACTGTAAGAAAGGGAATCTATTTTCATTATTTCAAAACCTATTTTTATACAGGAAGGAAAGTTTTCCCCTATAACTCTGTCTTAAGCATTTTTTTTTCTGTTTTGACTGTCTTCCTGGAATTTCATCAAGACCAGTAGTTCTCAACTTGTGGATCGGGACCCCATTTGGGGTCAAACGACCATTTCACGGGGGTTGCCAAACAACGCAGTCCGCCATTTTTCCCCCTTAGTTGTGCTACTCCCTTTTATTCTATTGGCTTTTGAAAGCCAATAGAATAGACTCTCTTGAATAGAGTCTAATTCTATTGGCTTTCAAAAGCCAATAGGAATTGTCCAGGCTGTCTTTGCCCTGCTGAGCCTGCCAAAAGTCCCATTCTGCAAACGGTGCTGCACCAATTGAGTAGTCCTTGACTTACGACCGGTTGGGGGTCGCGGCATTAAAAAGGTTGAGAACCACTGATCAAGACCAATTCATCTTGCATTATAGACATTCCTAGGAGAATGTGAGAAATACAGACCCTTAATTTTAACTATATCTGATTTAGGCACAGTGTTCTACCTTTCTGTATACGAAGTTCCATGAAGCCATAAGCATGCTGCAGGATATGTGGCTTGTTGTTTTCTCTCTTAGTCTCTATTATATAACAACAGTAGTATCCTCTGTCCTGTAGAGTAAGATTTGCTATAGTGACATGGAAAGTGCCATGATGATTCGAAAAGAATTCCAATCCATGATGGTTGACTTGATGACCTTGAGCATATTTCTCAGCGGAGACGTTCATATGAGGTTGTTTATGGTGCTTCTCAGTTTCATGATGAAGCTCCTTAGCAGTGATGTTGCGGATATGCTTTCCTTGGGAACAGCTATGGTCATCTTTGTTGCTGAAGTACCAAACAGTGGAGAGTAAATCATGGTGATTGGCGAGAGCCCCACTGATTTTACAACTCAAAGTGAGATTTTGACCTTCAGGACACACATAGAGTGAATAAGGGGTAATGATTTTGAAAGTTGCAGAATGTACTGTGTAGAGAAGAAAACAGAATGTCATATACCAAATAATGCAATACTGTTCAAATAAATGTAATTTCATCCTAAGCTTCTGTTTTGAGTGAAATTATAACTTCACTGAAATCCTACTTTCTGTGCTCTTAATATTTTATTTTAGCTTAATCATAGCTGTTTTTGGGGGGAGGTAGTCAGGTTTTTTTTAAAAAAAAATAACAAAACCAACAGGGAAAATAATTTACTTAGCATAAGCTGCAATTATATACACAATTCAGTGCATGCAATCAAGTATGAACAAAATTAGGAAGAGATGCATCAAGAGGAGCATATTATTAATTCAAACAAAATATTCTTGGCAAGGATTTACCACTTCCACTTGAAGAAATGCTGAATATGTAACTTTATATTTCAAAATTGCCTTCTTGTATATCTGTGCAGGTTTTCTTCCTTTTTTTTCTTTTGATATAAGCCACTTACCAAATGCTGGCTAAATACCATATTCTTGCCTAATCACATGAGGCCACATTGCTAAAAAGCCTTCGTTAATAATTCAGTTTATATATATATATATTCTATATATATAATTTTTATTCAGAGTATCATAGTATAAAACACAAATGAAAATAAAGATAATGGGGAAATGGAGAAAGAAAAGGGGAAGAGGGATGTAGGATAAAGGGGAAAAACAAAAAGCACTGACTTCTAATTTTTTTCAGCTCAGTAAAATATAAAATAGAATTACAACCTCAACTTTTTACTTTTATATACTTAGTAAATACTAGTCATTTCTATAATGACAAACTAATCAGCAAAATCCAAAGTCAAAAATTATTTATTTATTTTTTTTGGTCTCTGGAACAAAGACTAGAAGTGGTTTCTAGACAGAAATAAAACTAGATATATTCTTTTCTCTGATTAAAGCCTCTAATTTTGCCTCTAATCCTTTTTTTTTAAAAGGGCAATGTGCATCTGCTAAATTAGAAGTTAGAAACTGAGACCTGACAAACAAATAACAAAAAATTTGCACACTATTATTTCCAGGCATAAATAAGATGAATAATTGAAACTGCCTTCAAGGAGGTTGGAAATACTGTTACATAGTTTTATATTCCTTAATGTATATAAATTTAGAACTGTCCACTGGTTCATATTTTTGCAGTTGATTAGGATGAATAGCAGGACTCGGTAATAATAATGAAGTATGTTAACAGTTAGAAAAAAGAACATTTGAAAAATATATTGTTAGAATTAGGCCAATTCAGCTTCAGTTTATTAAAGAATATGGTTATAGACCAAGCACAGAAATGAAAACAAAAGGAGAAAGGGAAACAAAAAATATATTGTAACACAGAAGTTCATTAGAAATTTGTTCATCATTATTTATTTACTTATTTAAATTTATTAGCCGCTCAACTCCACTGAACTCTATTTCATGCCTGATTTGCACTCATATGTTACAAAATTTGGCTATAGTTCTACAGACTTCCTGATCCTAGTTGTTTAGTGGATAGTGCATGATTACCATGTGGGGAATGATCAGGATAGTTTGTAATCAGAAAGGAGATTACCCTACAGATATGATCGCTAGGGCAATCCAGAAAAATGTGCAGCACAGTTTCAGAGTCTGAACAGGTATATATATATATGCTCTTGATAAGGAGTACCATTCAATCTACTCAGCAGCACCATTAATGATAGAATGTCTAGATGTGCAAATGTGAAGGCTCTCCTATGAGATGGAACCAGGCAATGATACAAATTATAGTAAAGGGAGGGTGTGAACTCTCATTACTGCATAAATGTGGTCTGTTGGTTCTATTTCTTTGTAAACTGGAATCTAAAATTCTTTGCTTAATTTCTCTCCAGGCTTCACCTAAGCCTATATATACACATATAGAGTGAGGGAGTATTAGTTAGACATTTTTTTCCTTATCCTCAAATTTATTTAAGACAATATTTTGACCAGCAAAATTGCAACTGAACTCGAATGAAATGAACTTTAACATTAGCAGTACATTAGCAAGAAAATGGGGGCCTCAAAGTAGAAATCTTAAACATTTAGCTTGAACAGTTTCCAATGCCCAAATATCCTTGTAAGCGCAATCCTGTGCACCATATAGCAAGACTCCACACTTTAATAGCTGCAGTTCCATTGTTGCCCCTACATGAAAAGTTATAAAGAAATTTCCCCCTCTATGTCAAACTGCCAAAATCACCAATTCCTCAGACCCACTACAATAATTACACTTTCCTTTTCTGTTATCTTGAGTGAAAATCCCCAACCTTCATGCAGAACTATGATAGACTTTCCTTTACACCCTGCTCAGTTTCAGTCTTTGAATGTTACCATGAAACTTGCAGAACAACATACTAAGATGAAGTGTCCCTGCTCTTTCTAATGAAATCTTTATAATGAAATCAATACAAAGATTTTAAAATTTTGCCACGCTTGTTAAAGTGAATCATGCAGCCCTTAAGCAAACCTAATTTCCCCATTGACTTTGCTTGTCAGAACCTATCTGAGAAGGTTGCAAATGGCAATTACATGACTCTAGGACACTGCAACTATGATAAATATAGGCCAGTTGCCAAGCACCCAAATTTTGATTGTGTGAATGGGGATGCTGCAATGGTTGTAAGTCATTTTTTTCAGTGCCTTTGTAACTTTGAATGGTCACTAAATAAATGGATATAAGTTGAGGATTACTTTTAGCAGCCTCTCTACAGTAATATCTATCTTTTCTAAGCTTTGTGTAACTACTTCATTTCCCTCTATAAATTAGCAGTGGCTGTTGAATCAGGGCAAAATAGGAACTATATCCACTTTTATATTTAGCCAAAAACACTTTAGTTCATTCTTTTAAAATGAATTTTTAAAAAGCATATTGCCTTTGTCAACAACTTCGTAAGCACCTTTTATAAAATGTGAGAAGTCTGTTGATGTTAACAACTTTATATGTTCTCCCTTGTTTTCAGTCTGAGGTAAGTGCTGCTGTTCAAAATGTGAGAGTCTTTAAACAAGGTGGATCTAATCCCATATAGTTATGTACATCTTGTTCACACAACAAAATAGGGCAATGAGCAAAATTCAACAACTGATCTATTGTACTCTTCTTTGTCAGTCTTCCATGAACTTGTCGGACCCTTCAAACAGGTATTGTTAGTAATTTCTCACATTTAAAACTTGTGGTAGAGGAGATTGCTGAGAAATTTAGGATAAAGAAATACTGTATAAGTTGCTCAATCCTCTTGCAATATATCTTCAGATCTTTAATTTTGTGGTTATTTATAACTGCCTTACTCATTGACTTTAAAGTATTATTACAGAATGTTGTTCCATCACTGGACAAGCTGTTGGCCTCCTAAGCAAAAGTTTAATTCTTAAAAAGACATTGCAGTTTTCCAGATCTTCATTCCTTTTTTTTCACAACTCCCACATTCATCCAATAATGGCCTATATTGTTCACCTATTGTTCTAAAACTAAATCTCATGTTGTAAGAACTTATGTTTAATTTCCCACTAGGTAATTAGTATATATTCATAATTCATGAAACAAATTATTTTCTCTGTAAGATCTCCTAATTCGTTTGACTACAAAATCCTATATAAACAAGAGGGTGAATATGTTTTTCCACCTCACAGATGTTCCTCACCTTTTTTTCTGAATTTAGGTACTTTCTATCTAGTAACTTTTCTTACAATTTGAGACTCTCTAAGCCAGTGGTTCTCAACCTGTGGGTCGGGACCCCATTTGGGGTTGAACGACCATTTCACGGGGTCGCCAAACAACACAGTCTGCCATTTTTCCCCCTTTTCCTTAGCTGTGCTACTCCCTTTTATTCTATTGGCTTTTGAAAGCCAATAGAATAGACTCTCTTGAATAGACTCTAATTCTATTGACTTTCAAAAGCCAATAGGAATTGTCCAGGCTGTCTCTGCCCTACTGAGCCCGCCAAAAGTCCCATTCTGCAAACGGTGCTGCACCAGTTGAGTAGTCCTTGACTTATGACCGGTTGAGTAGTCCTCCACTTACAACCGGTTGGGGGTTGCGGCATTAAAAAGGTTGAGAACCACTGCTCTAAGCTATTAATTTTACAGGCTTTCAGATCCAAGTACGGAAATATATAGAAATCTTGTTTCTGAATTCTAGATTTAAATTGGTAAAATATCATACAGAACATTTGTAATCCTTCTTTAATTTTTATAAGAATAATTATTTCATTGAGTGGTTGCATTCCGAATGCCAATATAACAAGAACATCCCTCCCCCAAGTTCCCCTCTTAGGCATTGTGGAAAGAGAGAAAGAGTCCTCTATTAAAGATTTATGTCTTATGAATGCAGGACTTTTTCAATAAACATTTTAGAATTAATAAACATCAGTAATTATTCCTTTTCAGGGGCTCTGGTGCTGAAGCAAAGGTTTTACATATTATGCTTCATCTTAATGTGGTTTCTTTGCTTTTGCCTTGGTGTGATGAAAGAAACCATTGCTTAAAAACTATAATTTTAGTAGAGCCTCAATCAAATCACACTAAGCCAAAAACAACCTACATTGTATAGACCAGATCTTGAGACAGACTTATGCTTTCTAATAGAAAATTCTAACCACCTCCCTAGGCCTCTAAAATTATTTCTTGGAGAGCACAAATTTGATGGGGAGGGACGGATCCAAATAGTGACAGCATCTTCTGAATGCTAACATTAATTTAATAAAACCAAAGCAGTATAAGCTGACAAACTGAAAAGTAAGAATAGTCACTTAAATGGACCCAGAAGCCCTTACAGTGCAACATAATTGAAGTCTGGAGGATTGTTGGCTTCTTCAGCATCTGCTTGCCCAACACTTGCAAACCGGACACCACATGGCTCACTGTGCTGGTGCCCTGCTTAGGTGACTTGAGGTCAGTCACACACTCTCTCTCTCTCTTTCTCCCTCTCCCTCTTTTTTTAAATGCCTTGGTTTTTTAGTGGTTTCAGCCTGGATGTCTTCAGCACTCGCCCCATCACCTCCCATCCTCCAAAAAGTTGCTTTCAAGCCAATGATCCGTGCCCACTTCTCAAGCGCTTCTTATTCAGGAGTAGCTCCGGAGCAGAGCCATCCCTTATACCGAAACAGGTGCCTGGGCGCCAGTTCCACTCAAGGCTTCGCCTTCAGCCAAAAGGATCTCGCAGACTCCTCAGAGATTGCTCCGGGCACCCGGCGCAGGAAGGCAAGAACGCCCGAGGGCAGCCTTCGCCTATAGCCGCAGCGGTGGCGGGGGGGGGGGTGTAACCGGGCCCCGCTTGGCCCCTCTGCGCTTCCTTTGTGGGTGGGGGTATGTGCAGGAGGTCCAAATAGGCGGGCTTAGCCCCCGCGCCGTCCCGGGGATGGAGAAAGTAGAAGGAAATGCAAAAGGTGGTAGTGGGGGGAGGCAGAGGACAGGTCCTTCTGGCGAAGGGAGCGGGAGACCCCCGGCCGACCCTTACCTTCGAGGTAAGTCAGAAGCAGCGCCAGCTGTACCAGCAGCCCCCGCTTGGCGGCCGCCTCCATTCCGTCCCTCAAAGCGGAGGGGGGAACCCGGGTGGGGGATTCCTCTCAGAGGGAGCTCCGGTCGTGCGCGACGACACTCGGGGCTGGGTTGTCCGACCGAAGGAGATGGGAGCGGGAGGGCGAGGGGGGAGGTTGCCCAAGGGCCGGAAACGTACTTATTTTGCAGCCCCGGAGCGCAACTTTTGAGCAAGCCGGAAGAGCGACCGAAGAGCACCCCCCGGAGGCCGGCCGGCGCCAGAAGCGAGGACTGCCAGGCGCGCCTGGCCTCGGGCGGCAGCCTAGATGAGCCTCTCTAGGCAGCCCGCTCTACCTGAGACGGGCGGGGCTAAGCTTGCTGCCGAAGCAGCCCGCCATTGCCTCAGATTGAGCAGAGGGTCGGAGAACCGCCTGTCGGTTGGCGAGCATTTGAGACTGAAGGTTGCGAAATAGCCCAGCGGCGCTCCAGGCAGCCTCGCTATCAGTGCTGAGCAGAAGCACCGGGCTGACAGCGGGAGGGGCAGATGCAGGCGGACCGGCGGACTAGCCTCGGATTACCTTAGTTTCGCCTAAAAGAGAGCGGGACCCTGCGGTGAAGGGGAGTCAAACCCCGGGTTAGTTCTTCAACAGCCCTCGGTTTGCTAGAAAATGCCCGCGAAGGTCGGGGAGGACGCGGCCGTTAATCCGAGACAGCCTCTCCCGCCAAGTAAAGAAGAAGCCAAATTACCGACCCAAAGGCGTAACTCGACAGAAAGCAACTTCGCTTTTATCTTGGCGTGTAGAAAGACGCCCGTGCTCGCTTTCAAGTTCTGTAACTGATTAAAGTCGTTAACGTTGGTTATTATTGTTTATTATTTATTTATTTATTTGGTGCTTTCGAGTCAGTGTTGAGTCCGGGCGACTGCTTACACGCAACCGCATGCGGTTTTCTTGGCAAGGTGTTACGGGAGTGGTTTGCCTCTTTGCTTGCTTCCTAGGGCCTGATGCCTTGAGTGCTACACCAAACTAGCCCTCGGTTCTCATCTCTCTAAATCATAAGTCCTCAAACTTGGCCCTTTTATGACTTGTGGACTTCAACTCCCAGAATTTCTTAGCCAGGTTCTAAATTCTGTTACGTATGATCGTGATGGCAAACCTTTTAGAGTCCGCGTGCCCAAACTGCAACCCAAAACCTACTTATGGATCATCAAGTGCTGGGTGGGCCTGGCCCATTAGGTGGGTGTTGCTGTGGTAGTAACGGCAGATTGGGTGGGACTAAAAAGTTCAATCAATCCCAACTTTGTAAGATTTTTTTTTTCTGTGAGAAGTTGAAATTGATTGATTGAACTTTTTTTTTTTTGCATATGGCAGCGAGGTCTAAAGTGAAAAGCTTTTATAAAACCCAGCTGAAGGCCTAGGATTGGGGTGATGGCACGCGTGCCCGTGTGCTCACAGAGAGGGCTCTGAGTACCGCCTCTGGTATCTGTGCCATAGGTTTGCCACCACTGACATATGATATAACCATTAAGAAATGTTAGTAAACCAGGGTTTGTTCTAGCTGGCCATTAACTGGGTGTGTATGTACTAAGGAGGAGTTAGAATTTTGTATCGAATAAAGCCCCTTTATTTCAAAATTGGCTGTAGCCTCTTTATTTTAAAAGCCCCCAAAGCATGACAAGCATAGCTGAAATCATGTATTTCCATATATTTCTGTTGATTAATCAAGGTTACAACTAGACTGACTTCCAAGGAACTCTCACTTTAAGAGTCACAAATGAGCAGATACTGACTTGCAAAATCATAGACCATCAGCTTGTAAATCATGAAGCAAACCAGGCAATTTACCAAATTCCAGTATGCCTGATTTTACAGTCTTTTTTTGATGTGGTTATTAAGTGAGTCACTACAATTGTTAAGTGAATTACATGCTCATTAAATGAATCCAGCTTCCCCCCTTGGCTGCTTGTTGGAAGCCACTTGCTTGGGTTGCAATTAACAATCACATGATCCTGGGACATTGCAACCAGTGAAAATAAATGCCAGTTGCCAAGTGCCTGAATTTTGATGCTACGTGGACATAAGTGCAAGGACTGGTTATAGGTCACTTTTTTGAGCGCTGTTGTAACTACAAACAGTTGCTAAACAAATGGTTATAAATCAAGGAGTACCTGTACTGCAGAAGTGTTATGTCCTGAGCCTGCAAAAGGGCAGGCTCGGGGCGTTGCAACAGTCCCGGGCAGCTGCAAGTTGCCCAGGACCAGACTGGTTGGCGCCAGCGCTCGCGCACATGTGCGAGGCGCTTCGCGTGCCTAAATGTTGCCTTTTGGCCTGGGGAAAAACGTCCTTAAGAGAGGCTGAGAAGTCCGTGCTGCCTTGAGTTGTAACGGGGCTGCTGAAGAGAAATAAAGAAGGTTACTGAACATCAAGAATGTCTCGCGTCGTCATTGCCATTAGCCGAGGACTCAACACTGGCGACGAGGATGGGATAGCCTTGCAATTACACAAACAATTGTAAGCTTACCCTGGAGTCAAGCACAGCGAGGAAACGGTGTTAAATTCAGCAACTGCCTGCCAATACAGCTTCATTGGAGGTAAGCTGGCTGATAGACCCTTCCTGCTTTACTAAAATGGCAAAGATTGGAAAACTTTCAGAGTTTGATATTACACATCCCGAAAGATGGGAATCTTACGTGGCCCGAGCAGAAAATTATTTCAGAGTTAATCAAGTAAGAGAAGAGGGCTTAAAGGCTGCCACACTACTCTGCGTTTGTGGTCAAGATGCATTTGAAATTGCTGAAAACTTAGTAGCCCCTGCACCTCTTGAATCTGTTACCTACACAGATCTTAAGAAATTACTGAAAGAGCATTTTCAACCCAAGTTGTCTGTTATTGCTTGGAGACATAATTTTGAACAGCGGGATCAACGGGCTGATGAATCAGCTAAAGAGTACATTGCTGCATTAAGAAAGGCAGCTAAGCATTGCGAATTTAAAGACTTAGAGGAAAGACTGAGAGACAGACTTGTATGTGGACTGAGAAACAGAGATGTACAACAAAGGCTTTTTGCCAAAGAGGACATATCATTCCAAGATGCCTTGAGAGAGGTTACTGCAGAAGAGGCAGCAAGTGGGGCAATCAAAAATATGAGGCCCATCAAAAGCTTTCCAGAAGCTGTTTCTGTGCATCACGAGGGAGTTCAAGGAAGCTCAGAAGAGGAGCCTGATGAAGAAATAGATCATCTCTACCCAACCAAAGGAGGCAAAGAAAAGTCTTCACCTGTACCCAAGTGCTTCGGGTGTGGAAGTCGCCACAAGAGGACGGACTACAAGTTCCGTTCTGCAATCTGTAGAGCATGTGGGAAGCAAGGCCACATAGCAGCTGTGTGTCTGGGCTGACAGAAGGTACAACCCTTGGAAGAATTGCGCCTGAAAGGTACCAGGGTCCCCAGCCAAAACAGGGTGGGTTTCTGTGCTTCACGAAGAAGCATTTTTAAGACAGGCACACACAGACCACTTAAAAAGAAGTTGTCACTTAGGGTGAAATTGCAAGGAGTTCCATTGGTCATGGAACTAGACACTGGGTCTGCACTTTCAATCATCTCCATTCACACATTCAGAAAGATTTGTTCTGACAGTGGGTTCCAGGCCAAGCTTAGGCCTTCTAACAGATTTTCAAAACTCCAAAGTGTGTGTTAAGGGGGAGGCCACCCTTAACGTGCAGTATAAGGATTTTGAAGGTCCATTAGATGTATTGGTAGTGGGGGGTGATCGTATGAGTCTCATAGGACTCGATTGGTTTGAGGCCCTGGGAATAAAAGTTACAGGGCTCAACAGCTTGCAAACGTTAGACTTACAGGAAGTCTGCAAGGAATTTGCAGATGTATTCAGCCCTCAGTTGGGCGCATACAAGGGTCCCCCAGTGTCTTTGAAATTAAACCCCACTGTCACTCCTATCAGAGTAAAGGCAAGAAGGGTACCGTTTGCCTTAAAAGGGAAAATTGATGCTGAATTGGACAAATTGATTCAGCAAGGAGTCTTAGAACCTGTTGACTCCAGTCCATGGGAAACTCCCATAGTAACGCCTCTTAAGGCTAATGGGGATATTCGCATTTGTGCAGATTACAAATGCACGCTCAATAAGGCATTACAACAACATGCCTATCCTGTGCCTATTGTCAGCCACATTCTGGCTTCCCTCAAAGGGGGGCGTATTTTTGCAAAGCTTGATTTAGCTCAAGCTTACCAACAGTTGCCTGTGGACAAAGCTGCTGCTGTGACACAAACCATTGTAACTCATAGGGGGGCATTCAAGGTCAAGAGACTGCAATTTGGAGTAAACGTAGCTCCTGGAATTTTCCAAAGAGTAATGGAAAATACCTTGAGGGGTATTCCTGGGGTTTGCCCCTATTTTGATGATGTCTTAATTGCTGTAGAGTCTATCCAAAATCTGGCTGAAAGATTGAGGGCTGTCCTGCTGAGGTTTCGGAAAACAGGACTCAAACTCAAAAAGGACAAATGTAAAATTGGGGTGTCTTCTACAGATTTTCTGGGGTTCAGAATTGATGCCAATGGGATTCATCCTGCTAAGTCCAAATTAAAAGCTATCACACAAGCTCCCAGACCTAAGTCCAAAGCTGAACTGCAAGCTTTTCTGGGACTTTTGAATTTCTACAATTCATTTATTCTTAACAAGGCTGATGTAGCTGAACCACTTCATAGGCTTCTTGACAAACAAGCTGTGTGGGAATGATCACAAGCAAACGAAGCAAGTTTCAATAAGGTTAAGGCCTTGCTAACATTTAACAATGTGCTTGCACATTTTAATGAAACACTCCCCGTGTGCATTGCTTGTGATGCTTCCCCTTATGGCGTAGGAGCTGTACTCAGCCATCTCACACCTGATGGAACTCAGGTTCCTGTTGCATATTACTCCAGAACTTTATCCTCTGCTGAGAGGAACTATGCCCAGATAAACAGGGAGGCCTTAGCTGTTGTTGCTGGAATCAAAAAATTCCATGATTTTTAATATGCCAGACATTTCACGGTCTACACTGACCATAAGCCTTTGTTGGGATTGTTTACAACTAACAAACAGACCCCTCACATTATCTCTCCCAGAATGCTCAGATGGTCAATCTTTCTGTCAGCTTATGACTTTTCTTTAATTCACAAACCGGGCAAAGAAATGGGCCATGCTGATGGCCTCAGTAGATTACCCTTACAGGTAGTTGAGGCTGACCCTGCCCCGGCAATCAATATTCTTTCAATTCAAGCACTGCCTGAGTCACCCCTTAACGCCAGGGATGTGGCTGCTGAATCAGCCACAGATCTTACACTCTCTCGAGTCTTATCCTGGGTTTTGTCTGGATGGCCAGAGAGTTGTCCAGGTACTGAGTTTCAAAGTTTCTGGTTAAAAAGGAACGAGTTGTCCACCTTCCAAGGCTGTCTGCTGTGGGGTAGCAGAGTTGTCATTCCTACCTCAATGAGGTCTAGAGTCTTAGGGTCCCTTCACGAGGGTCATCCTGGCATTGTTCAAATGAAGGCGCTTGCGTGCAGCCACTTGTGGTGGCCTGGGTTAGATAAGGAAATTGAGGCTAAGGTGCATGCTTGTCACCTTTGTCAAAGCTCACGCCCAGAAATGCCTCAGGCTCCCGTACATAGGTGGGAGGAAACACAGTCCCCATGGTCTAGGGTGCACATTGACTATGCTGGGCCCTTTCAGGGTCAATTCTTCTTGGTCCTGGTTGATAGCTATTCAAAATGGCTTGAGGTTGTACCTGTCTCATCCACCACCACTGCAAAGACTATCCAAGTACTGCGGGGAATTTTTGCTGCACATGGGCTTCCGGATGTTTCGGTATCTGACAATGGCCCGCAATTCACTTCTTCCGAATTCCAAGCTTTCTTACAGGCCAACATGATTCGTCATGCCACTTCTGCTCCTTTCCACCCTTCCACCAATGGGATGGCTGAACGGATGGTCCGCATCACCAAGGATGCTTTAAAGAGACTTTCCTACCACACTACACCTTCCACTTCTACCGGGAGGAGCCCAGCTGAACTTCGTTGGGGGCGCAAACTGATTATTAAACTTGACCGGTTGCATCTGGACAGACTGCCGCCTAGGGGTACACAGCCCAGGGCACCGCGGCAATTGCAAGTGGGTGCCCCTGTATGGACCCGTAACTACAGGCCAGGCCATTTATGGGTTCCTGCCACTGTTTGCAAGGTTACAGGCCCTTTGTCTTATGAGGTCTCCTTGGAAGACGGCCGCATCCTGCGACGGCATATTGACCAGCTGCGTACAAGGCTGGACTCACCTGCAGAGACTCCTGGTTCTTTTCCAGGGGGGAGGGGGACCTTTACGGGCAAAGGGAAGGGTGTTGGCAGCATTCAGACTCTCACAGTGAGGCCACAGACGGCCTGTCGCATGATTCCGCGAGTGTTCCAAACAGGAATTCAAGGGAACCAGTTAGCGCACAAGCTACAGCGCAGACTCCAGCCAGGGAGTCACCCCGGGAGCATAATCATTACACACGTACACCTTTCAGCACTCCAGTCAGGGAGAATAACCGGGAGCATCCTAATAACTCAAACATTGCAAGAGAGCTGGCACACAATCAATACAATTGGCCCAACACAGCCACAGTCCCCAGAGAAGGACACTGCCACAGGGAAGTGGGAGAAGAGCCAATTTTAGACAGTGGACCCTCTGGTTCAACGGAGGGGGGAACTGAGTTTTGGGACAATACTGAAATAACAGACAGTCCTGCTATGGAACTGGGGAGTGGAGGAAGCCAGCCTTCCGTTAGGTCCAGTGTGGGCTTGAGAGGCCATTCAGAGCTACCCAACAATGGCAGCTTAATAGAAGGGTCAGGTCTCCTGCAACTAGGCAGGTCAACCAGGTTAGAGAGAGAGCAAAGTCCTGGCCTGACGAGCCCGGGGGGCAAGCAAGCAGGCCAGGCATCAGGGCACAGTCCACGGGGGCCACCAGGGTCTGAGAAGGGGAGTGAACCTATAACCTCCACAGGACAAGGTGTACTTGTAAATAATCCAGGCCTACGTAGGTCACAGAGAGATAAGAGGTCTCCCAAATATCTTGAAGATTTTATAACCTTACTGGCCAGGCAGAAGACTTAAGTGTATTCTGTGGAAGCCGGAAATGGGAACACTGGAGTTAATCCCCAGCACTATAGCATGGTACCATTTAACAAGAGTGTACACCACGCTCGTGTTGAGGTCGCGTTAAAATTGTCATGTAGTCTTAGCCGGGGGGAAAGGGGTGTTATGTCCTGAGCCTGCAAAAGGGCAGGCTCGGGACGTTGCAACGGTCCCGGGCAGCTGCAAGTTGCCCGGGACCAGACTGGTTGGCGCCAGCGCTCACGCACATGCGCGAGGCACGAGGCGCTTCGTGCGCCTAAATGTTGCCTTTTGGCCTGGGGAAAAACGTCCTTAAGAGAGGCTGAGAAGTCCGTGCTGCCTTGAGTTGTAACGGGGCTGCTGAAGAGAAATAAAGAAGGTTACTGAACATCAAGAATGTCTCGCGTCGTCATTGCCATTAGCCGAGGACTCAACAAGAAGTATATGTATGCAGTTGAGTATTCAATAATGTTTCAAATTCAATTGATAGAACATTCTTCTGCATAGGAGCCAGAATATCGTAGGCAGACAAATTACATGACAGATTACACACACTCAAAAACTTCCCAAACTCAGCCTATTTATTGGTCTCACGTGGTTTCATTGCAACATGTTAAAATGGTGCAAATGAACACCATTTAACCTTCCACCTTGTGAGTGGATATGTATATAATATATTCAGCTAGAATACCACTGCATCAGATCTGAAAAATACACTAGTACATATTAATCCAATATAGTATATTTGATGCATTTCTTAAAAATTGAAGAATTGTTTTCTGTGTTACCAATGTAAAATCCATTTCTCAGGAGTTATTATTAATATTTTAGTGACAGTAGTTATTATTTAGCTATCATATTAAAGTCCAGAATTAAATTTTCTTTACAATGTAATAGTAATGTTTGTGCCCTCTGATTTCTACTTTCTGATTAAAATGAAGTGTTTTAATAACTCAAATGGAGAACATGATCAAGTTTGCTTTTGTTGTTGTTATCAGGATCGATATGTGACTTACTAGCTGGTTTGTTAATATTTTAAAAGGATTGATTCCCCATTTCACTAGTTATCGTCCTTTAGTCCAGAATTTGCAGAAAATTCTGTAATTTACAAAACCGATTTTGGACATTAGAGGCAAATTTTCCGGTCTGGATTTAGTCTGAAATTCAATTCTTAGACATCAAAAATTTGGTCCAAACTGTCACAGACAGCATCAAAGTCATGATAAGAAAGAATGTGGTGCAATGTAAAGCAGTTTCCTATACAGTTTTTTTTTTTTTTTTTGCTTCTAAACAAACATAGGATGTCATGCATTTTTTCTTATGTAGATTTGACATTTCTTATATTTGCTGGTATGATGAAGTAAGTGTTTTACTTTGAAATTAAAATAGCATTAGAAATTAAAAGGGCATTTTGTTTGATAGAAATAAATGTTTGGGAGACAACTTTTCTTTCATACACCTGTGCAAGATATATCTTTCAAAAAAGTTAAAAGTGAAATATAATTGGAACAAATGAATGTTTCCTTTTACTTATATTGGTGACTTTACAAGAAAAGAAAAATTGACTACAGAAATAGCCCTATTCTGCCTGCTTAGCACTTTAAGATAGTCCTTGACTTATGACCACAGATAAGCCCAAAATTTCCATTGCTATGCAAGACAGTTGTTAAGTGAGCTTTACCTCATTTTACAATCTTTCTTGCTACAGTTAAGGGAGTAACATTATTCTTAAATGAATCTTAATTTTGCTTGTCGGAAGGTCACAAAAGGGATCATGTGACCTGGGAAAATTGCAACTGTCATAAATACATGCCAATTGCTGAGTGTCCGAATTTTGATCATGTAATCATGAGATCATAAGTGTGTAAACTGGTCATAAATCACTTTTTCCATAAATAGTTGTAAGCCGAAGGTTACCTGTACAAAGTGTGTTATAGTAACATAAATATAAACCATACTGGGAATATCCAAGATGGCAGCTCTGATACAATTGCTGGGGTAGCGAGTCAAAAAAAGTTAAAATGACAGCTACAACTCACAGTTCTGCCTCATTTTAATTTAAAAAGCAGTAGAGCTTCAAATATACAGTCATAGTTGACTTTTGTGATTGGAATGGGACAACTTGGTGTGGACAACTCGCCATGGCCAACTCACCAAGCCGACTCGCAGTGGGAAAGCTCTCTGTAGCCAACTCTCTGTGGAACAATTCAGCAATTCAATTCAAATATTTAAAATAATTTAAAAAATATTTTAAATTTTGTCATTCACATTTCATTTTGTCCCTCCTTTGGCATCCTTTCTTTATTGATTCTATTCCACTATTTCTTTGAAATTAGTGTAACTCTTGTCCTGCCACAAGTTGGCCACAGTGGGTGGGCCATGCGGAGTTGTCTTAGATCAGGAGTGTCAAACTCACAACATCACGTGATTTGTTGCGACCTATCGTGACTTTTCTGCCATTGCCGGCAAGGGGGTGGGTGTGGTTTTGCCATGACACATCTGGCCCACAAGCTGGCAGTTTCACATCCCTGTCTTAGACCATTCTGTGTTACCCTTGATCTCTGCAAAATATTGGTTAGAAAAGACTATTAAAAAAGTAGGATTTATTGAATTTGATTTTTCCAACATCTATTTTTTTCTTTAAGTCACTTATCAAGCGTGCATGAAAGCTGGTGATGGTCATCTTTGTCACAATAGATGAGCTAATAATAAGATTTTTGGCCACCTTTGAGACAATCAAGCAATATTAAAACAAAATAAGTTAGCTTAAAATGGTGCAACTTTGAATCAGGAAAACAAAGTCTAATAGAGGAGTAGGAGGGAAGTAAGGTTCTATGTTAATATATAGAATAAAGCAGAGAAGTTTGCAAGTTGCACTTAGCAACAATGTGTCTTGCTTTCTGGGTAGCACTTTTAACTTACAGGTTGCTGCAAAGTTGCTTTATATTGGATTGCGACCTAGGATTTCAGGCATTTGGTCTAGACTTTAGGAGATGCTGCAAGAAACAGTTAAATTGAGGAAATCATTTGATATTATAAATGTTTAGATGTACTGTTATTGTTCTTTGCACTTATGTATACATACACACAAACAAACACTATGGACAGATTGCAAGCCAACTCTGATATGTTGAATCTTTGCTACAGATAGGGAGGGGTTCTCCCCCCCCCCATGTAAGAATAGACAGCCCTAAAAAGAGTTGCCTTCATCAGGCTGATATGATGTCCTGTAATGATAAAGTCAAACTATACCTGCTTTAATTTGCTCCACATTATCTAACGTTTCTTCACTTCTAATTTTCTCACCTGCTACTGTTAGCTCCCCTGAGGAAATACAGTATTTTTGCTTGCTTTTCATATTGTGAATGTGCATCAAATTGTTTTTGCAGCTTTAGCTATTCCTGGATTAGGAGAATCTATCCAGCACAGTCCATCTCAACTATTGTAGCATGCTTTTACTGTGCTACCTAGGAGAATGGCCTAGAATTTTTGGCTGGTGCAAAATTGGACAGCAGAACATGAACATGTTACACCCTGTACAGCTTAAACCTTGGATATCGAACATAGCACCTTCTCCCCATATGTACCTGCTCATCAGCAGAGGTATCTCTCACCAGATGTTAGAAATTTGCTAAGCAAGGAAATACATTCTTGCACCTGTTCATCTTGGTTAAATTGGTTCTTTGTAATATGATTTGGTATTTTTCCTTTGCTTTAGAATTCTTTCTAAGTTATCTTAGACTTTTAGTGATAATTTTAAATAACCATTTTGACTTAACGCTTAATTGCTTAATTAATTAAGATTCATTTGGAGGGGCTTTTTAGTAATAGAAGGGTAAGTTGAAGATGCCAAATAAGCTTGCGTTCTCCCAGTAGCTCTTATTCTAAAAATAGTAGAAATGCCCAAAACAAATGTGATGAAATTCAATAATGCTTGCTTATAGGTAAATATGCATTAAATTGTACTGTTTTTTTAAAAATCAACTTTATAAATCTTTTGGTGAAACATTAATGAGACACATTCCAAGAGATTACCAACTGAAAGGTATTTGAACAATATGAATATTTGTATGGTTCCCATATAATCTTCCTTTTTTTCTCCTTTGCATGATTCTAAATGTCTTGCTATTTATCTATAGGCTACAACAACAGTCTATGTGACCATCCTAGATGAGAATGATAATCCTCCAGTATTCCAGCAGCAGCAGTATGAAGTCACTTTGGATGAAGGTCCAGGCACTTGGAATGCCGTTCTTATCACCATTAGTGCTATAGATCGGGATGAAGACTTAAATGGGACCGTTACATACGCCATTACAGAGGGGAACATCATGAACACCTTTCACATCAACAGCACTACAGTGAGTGGTCCATCAGTCTTCATGGTCCAACAGTCTTCACTGCTAAAAATTAAAACTGGTCTGTCATTTTAGGGACAAATACGTACCATGAAGGGATTGGATTATGAAATCAGCCATGGGCGGTATACACTAATAATCACAGCCACAGACCAGTGTCCGATTCCATCACGTCGTCTCACATCTACTACAATGGTATGTTTCTCTTCTGAGAAAGAAATGAAATTTGTAGGCATGGCAAACAAACACCTTCCTCTTTAAAACAACCAGCTAATAATTACCACTAACTATTATTTTTACTACCAACAGCAAATTGTTACAGCAGTGTACTTCCATTTTTTTAAAAAGCTAGGATCACACAATAAGAAAGAATTAATGCTTGCCTATGCTGTGAACAAGAAGCTCTTGATCTCCCAGTAAATATAATCTTTCTACACTATAAAAAGTGACTCAGAACAACTATTATTTCAGTGGTTTACAGAATGGGAGTAAATTCCATGAACAGTTTCCAGAGGACCTTCTTATTTGTCCCCAGGACAGATTTAATTTGAAAGATGGAAAAATCATTGAACTGTGTGCAGTTCAATTTGTCTTTCTCTCCTTTCCTTTTTAGCATCTCTTTATTAATCCTTCTTGTAGGATTGATGAAAGTGGGATTTGTCTACATTTTTTTGCCTGTAATGGCCCAGTGAGATTTATTTTCTCCTCTACTGTTATGGAGGCATATTGGTAATAATCTATATGTATATGTGCTTATCTTGGAAAAATTTCTTAAGAGGAGGTATTCAGAGTTGGGACAAAATTTGCCTAATTAAAAGATAATTGTAAAGAACCTTCTGAAAACATGGATTTTTACATTTCCCCAACTTTTAGTAGAGTACAAGTGGTAGCATTAAAACTTGTCATCAAGGGAATTCTTCCATGCTCTAGTGGTTAATTTCTAAATCAGTAAATAAGATTTTAAAATTATTTCTGCCAGACAGATACCATGTTTAACCAAAGGAATGAAATTCTCACTTTCAAAGTTGGCAAAAATCCTGTGCAATACCTAGTTTCTCCATGTTTTTAACATGGAGAAAAATACAGGGCCAGATATACATAAAAACACTCCCAAACATTCCCCTTCTAATTTCCAGCAGAAAGAACAGAACTGACACAAGTGCAAAAACAGAAATAAGAAAGAGATGGGGTTAGCAGAACAGGAAGCTGGACAAGGAAGGAAAGAAAAGATAAATGGGAAATGAAGCAAGAGAGAGGGGACCTCACTGGAAAGACAGGGCAAAAGAGAGAAGTATTATACAGGAGTTAAAATTCAGCAGGGCAACAATGTCTCTTCACAACTTAACAGTTGATAAAAGCTCAAACTTTTTCAACATTGGTGTCTGCAAGTTGTTCAATTTCAACTACTTCTAGTCAGTTAATTTCAACTACTTCTAATCCATTGCAACATCTAACATGGAACTGTAATATTTCTAATAATCAATATATTGTAAATTGGTTACAAGAGAATGGTAGATAGATATTTTTAGCCTGATCCTTGCCTTTGAACATAGAATCAAAAGATGATTCAACAAACATATTTAGTCCTTGTTCACTATGATTGCTTCCTGATTTAGTTTGATTGCAGCATAGTGGTATAATAAATGCTAAATAACACTCAGAATATAGTAGCTGACATAACCTTTGAAAAGACAGCAACTAAGATCAGAGCTTATTCTGGCAAACCCTCACATCATTTTAATATATCAAGAAACACAATTTGCTGGTTATTGTAGAATGCTGAAATTTAGATCTCAGTTATCTGTTTTAGTCTATCTCAAAACCTGCCAAGTCAAAAAGGACTAAGGTTGTTGCTTCGGGCTTCTTTATTATCTATTTCTTTATGAAAAATATTGGGACACTTTAGGACAGGGGTCTTCAAACTTGGCCCCTTTATGACTTGTGGACTTCAACTCCCAGAATTCCTTAGCCAGCATGCCTGGCTGAGGAATTCTGGGAGTTAAAGTCCACAAGTCATAAAAGGGCCAAGTTTGAAGACCCCTGCTTTAGGATTATTGTTGCAAACAAAAGCAACATATAAAGCATTGTTCATATAAAATAAATATATTTTCTGCCAGCTGTGTAAAAGATGATTACTTTACTGTAGTAGTCATCGCCTTTATTGTTTTCATAAAGTAGACGTCCCAAGTCAACATTTACACTTGTTGAAACATTTTAGAACACCTCTGTGCCTTTCTGTGTTAATCTCAGGTCTTGATAAATTTGAATGATATCAATGACAATCAACCAACGTTCCCTCGTTCTTATGAAGGGCCCTTTGATATCACAGAAGGACAACCTGGTCCCAGGGTGTGGACTTTTCTAGCTCATGATGGGGACTCAGGACCCAGCGGGCAAGTTGAATACAGCATCATTGCTGGAGATCCTCTTGGTAAGTGATAAAAATGAAAAAGAAGTAGAATCAAAACTCGGTTGTTTACCATTTTTACTTCATCCAGAAATGCATTACGGAAAAGAATGGTCATCCTACAGCTAATAATACAAGCCATATTATTTTATGCCTGCCTTGTTTCTTTACTTCCCTAAGCAAATAGCAATGCTTATTAAAAGCAACCTTCTATATACGTAGTAAAGGATAATTCTGCCATTCCAAATTTGAAATGAAAACTAATACTATTGAACTGAATTAGAGTTTTTTTTCAGTTCTTCAATTTTAGGAATCTATGAATCCTAAATATGTCTTCACATTCTATTTTAACTAATGATGATTTGGACAGCATAAGGGATCTGCAAAGCAGATCTCCTAATTCCTCTGTTAATTTTGGGAAGATTTTGGGCTTTCAGGATCTAGTTTGCTGAAAAGGGGAGTTGTCTTACCTGAACGCCTTTTCTCAGCATGATGATGGAGAATCCACGAGTGGGTTGTCTTAACCTTTCTGCTCAGATGAGACTAAGTCTAGAAAGTTACCATGCCTCCCGCTGGGCTAGACTGTCCCAGTTTTCGATCAAGGCGAAGCAACCAACGATAGTCTGATGCGTTGGCTCCTCCTATCCCTGACACAGGACCAGACGGCCCTTAAAGCATGGGTGTGGATTCTCCATCATCATGCTGAGAAAAGGCGTTCAGGTAAGACAATGCCCCTTTTCCAGCATGATGAGTGGAGAATCCACAAGTGGGACATACCAAAGCCGCTCATGTTCCTACGGGGGGGAACTAGTCTGGGCTTGTGTTCCACTAGATGGAAACACTTACTGCAACACCCTCCGACCAAACGAAGCATCCGAAGAGGCAAACTTGTCCAACTTGTAATGCCTGATGAAGGAGGAAGGGGAGGACCAAGTTGCTGCCTTGCAGATTTCTTCAATGGATGCCTGTGTCGACCAGGCCACTGATGTAGCTGCACTCTGGGTGGAATGGGCCATGATGTGGCTGGGAACAGGCAGGGAATACGATGCGTATGCACGGGCGATGCAAGCCTTTATCCATCTTCCTATGGTGGAAGAAGAAACCTTCTGGCCCATGGATGAGGGCTGGAAGGACATGAACAGGGCCTCAGACTTGTGGAAGGCAGAAGTCCGTTTGATATAATGTCACAGGGCCCTGCGCACATCCAGCTTATGCCACTGCCGTTCCAGTCTATGACATCGATTGGGACAAAAATTGGGAAGTACTATCTCCTGAGTCCTATAAAACTGGGTATTCACCCTGGGGATGAAGGATGGATCTAAACGAAGGACCACCCTGTCATCATGGAAGATGCACAAGTCACCCCTGACAGAGAGGGCAGCCAACTCAGAAATGTGTCTTGCTGATGTGACTGCAATCAGGAAGGCTACTTTCAGTGAAAGTCGTAAAGAGCAAGACCTGATGGGTTCAAATGGCGGTGAAAGTAGAGCCTGTAGGACCCATGACAGGTCCCAAGAAGGGTAGCGACGTATCGCCGGTGGCTTGATGTTAGTCGCCCCCTTGAGGAAGGAGCTTACCACTGGGTGCTGGGCCAAAGGAACTGAATTGTCACAAGTAAGCACCGTGGATAGTGCTGCTACCTGTCTACAGATAGTGCTAGAAGTTAACCCTTTATCTAACCCCTCCAACAAATAGTCCAATATATTTGGAATAGTTACTGAGAGAGGCTGGAGGTGATGCTTAGTGCACCAGACGCAAACATTCTTCCATGTTGCATCATAAATCCTATTTGTAGAGGGGCGTCTGGAAGTCTGAACCATAGAAATCACCCTCGACGAATAGGATTTTCTGGTCAGGTTCCGCCATTCAAGTGCCAGGCAGTCAACTGGAGCCACTGGGGATCCGGGTGTTGAAGAGCCCCCTGGCTGAGGGAGATGCAATCCGGAGGAATTCTCCATGCCAGTGAAATGGAAAGTTCCACAAGGTCAGCAAACCACGGACGTCTCGGCCGATGTGGAACAACCAATACGATCTCCTCCTGTTCCTGCAGCACCTTGCGGATGGTTGCCAGGATCAGGGGAAGGGGAGGAAAGGCATACAACAACTCCTTGGGCCACCTGTTGTGGAGGGCGTCTGTTCCCTCTGCCCCTGGGGATGGGAACCTGGAGAAGAATCTCGGAAGTTGGGAATTGGTTGGAGAGGCAAACAGGTCTAACTGCGGTTGACCGAATCTGTTCGAGATCTTCCTGAACAGAGCTGGGTCCAGGCGCCACTTGGAGTGGTCCACAGTAGATCTGCTCAGGGAGTCCACTTGTTAGTTTGCCTCCCCCGAGATGTGCTCTGCCTTGAGAGAGCAGAGATTGACCTCTGCCCAAGAGTTCAAACGGAGGGCCTCACCCATGAGAGACTTGGATCAGGTCCCTCCCTGTCTGTTCACGTAGACCTTTGCTGCTGTCAGTGAGTACCAGAACATGTTGTCCCGCCACCCTGTTGGTGAAGTGGCGTAAGGCCAGATGTATGGCCCTGAGCTCCAGCCAGTTTATACTGTGTCTTAAGTCCGAGTGGGACCACCGACCCTGAGCTAATTGTGATTGGAGGTGAGCCCCCCAGCTGAATAAGCTCACGTCTGTGGTCAAGGTGAGTATGACTGGCTCCTTGAAGAGGGATCCCTTGGCCACCACCGGGGAGGTCCACCACTGGAGGGAACATAATGTGTGGCGTGGAACCCTTACTCTCCTGTTGGAAGAGCTCATGCCCAATCTCTGAAAGGGAAGAAGGAACCATTGCAACTCTCTGGAGTGTAACCTGGCCCATGGAATGATTCCCATACAGGAGACCATCTTCCCCAGCAACTGTGACAGCACAACTAGAGGAACTACCCTCTCCATTTGAACCCAGTGTATGAGGGTCCGGATGCTGTCCCAATGTTCCTGGGAAAGAAAAACCTTGCAGAGCTCCGAGTCTATGACTGCCCCCAGGTGAAGGAGACGAGTTGAAGGGACCATGTGGCTCTTTTGGAAGTTCACGGAGAATCCGTGAACCTGAACAGTCCTGATGCTGAGTGCCAGGCCCGACTGGGCCGACTGGAAGGAACAGGACTGGATGAGGATATCGTCCAGATAACATTGGACGCGCACTGGAATCATTCTCAGGTAGGCAGCTAATACCGCTAAGATTTTTGTGAACACCCGTGGGGCCGAAGACAGACCAAACGGGAGTGCTCTGTACTGAAAATGCCAGTGGGCGTGGCAAAATCGGAGGAATTTGCGGTGCTCGGGGAGGATCGGAACAAGCAAGTAAATCTCCATTAAGTCTATGGATGACAGGAAATCCCCCCTCCTGACGCTGGCCAGGATAGACTTGAGAGTCTGCATTTTGAACTGCTTGTAGGCCAAGTGGTAATTTAGTCCTTTCAGGTCCAATATCGCCCTCCAACCTCTCGAGGCCTTCGGGACCACGAACAGAATGGAGTAAAACCCCTTTCCCCTCTGTTCCGGCGGTACTGGTTCTATGGCCTCTATCTGCAATAGATGGGTGATGGCCATGGACATGAGTCTTGCTTTGGTAGAGTTTCTCGTGTTGGGGCATGCGAGGAAGCTTTCTGGAGGTCTGGTCAGGAATTCCAGGGCAAGGCCGTGCCGGATGGTGTCTAACACCCAGGAGTCTGTGGTCATGGCCTCCCATGTGCTGGCAAAGAGAGAAAGCCAACCACCTATAGGAGAGGCTTCCCTGGAGTCACTTGGTCCATCTAAACGGACATCCTCCGGAGCCCCGAAAGGAGAGTTTAGCCTGGTACTGGGACCGCGCTCCGGGGTTTTGGCGGTCCTGCTGGCGATTCTTCCTGGGAGGAAAGGGGCAAGGATTTCGAGACCAGTCCCAGGCCGGTCCGGCATGAAAGGACTGCCTCTGGGAGTCTTGTTGGGATCTCCTGTCTGCTCATCTAGAAATGTGCGCGAGCACTTTGCGTTTGTCTTTCCCCTCAATCAGGTAAGGATCAAGGACCATGCCGAAAAGGTGAATACTGCTGTAAGGGGAAGTTGCCAAACACCACTTGGACTTCAGGTCGGCCCCCCATTGTTTAAACCAGTGGTTCTCAACCTTTTTAATGCCGCGACCCCCAACCGATCGTAAGTCGAGGACTACTCAACTGGTGCAGCACCATTTGCAGAATGGGACTTTTGGTGGGCTCAGCAGGGCAGAGACAGCCTGGACAATTCCTATTGGCTTTTGAAAGCCAACAGAATTAGAGTCTATTCAAGAGAGTCTATTCTATTGGCTTTCAAAAGCCAATAGAATAAAAAGGAGTAGCACAGTTAAGGAAAAGGGGGGAAAAATGGTGGACTGCGTTGTTGGGCGACCCCCGTGAAATGATCATTCGACCCCAAATGGAGTCCCGACCCACAGGTTGAGAACCACTGGTTTAAACCAAAGAAGTCTGAGGGCCGAGATGCTGGCTGCTATGGATCGGGCAGAAAACCTGGCAGAGTGAAGTGAAGCATCCGCTACATACTCAGATGCGGCAACCAGCTTGCCCAAGGTCTGCTGTGCCCACACCTGGTCTGGGGGAATCAGAGCCTGGAATTTGCGAAGCCAGATGATGGACGATTTGGCGAAGGAGGACGACGATGTCGCTGCCTTCACCAACCACGTCGAGGCTTGATGAGACCTACGGAGGGAAATTCAAACTTCCTGTCCTCTGCTTTAAAAGCCTCAGCCATGTTCCCTGGTACAGTGGAGGAAGAAAATAGAGAGATTAGAGGTGTGTCCACGAGTGGCACTTCCAGGAGCGAAGAGAAGGAGGAAGCAATGTTAAAGAGCTTTTTCTCTGTTCCACTGGGAGTGGGTAGACTACCAAGGGATGACCATTGCTTTTGTACCGTGCTGCGGAAGAATGGAGGACAGAGAATCTCCTTCTCCATGACCACCGGCTCAGAGAACAATGGGTTTGAGTCCTGGGTGGTGGGAGGTGTCGGCCATGGCTCCTGTTCAGGGGTGATGTTGGGCAAAGTACATGCTTTCAGGAGCAGTGATCTGAATAGAGATGGGTCAAAGAGGCCAGTAATGGGAGAAGGATCTGGAGCTGCTTCCTCATCATCGGACATCAGCATGCCAGACGTCTCGTAATCCTCCGATCCTAATTCTCCCCCTTGAGAAGATCTGTCTGAGAAGGCAGAGCTAGGAAACAGGACCTCTGTCTGGGGCAAGGTTGTCAATGGAGGCACAGGTTCCTGGGAGGGCCGTTGTCTCATGGAGGAGGCCATGTACTGAACGAAGGCCTGAGCCATCAGAGCCTGAAGCTAGTCAGGCCACGCCCCCTGCTGCTCCGCTAGATGAAGGCCTGCTGCTGTAGGCGTAAATGTGGCCTCTGGGCCCTGTTGAATTCTAGGGGAATGGGAAACCCCCCAAGGGCCTGTATGGGAGAGGAGAGGGAGATCCACCTGTCCAGTTTCCCCCTGAGGAGAACCAAGGCCATGGGGCTGTGTTAAGTGGCATGTGTTGGGGCTCAAAAAGTGACCTTTCCAGTGGAACGGGGGAAACCAATTCTATTCCACTCGAAGTGAGCTTTTGAGCTCTGAAGAACTCCCGTTCCAGCACCTGATGTCTCCTCGTGGCCTCTCTCTCAGCAGCTTTGGAGGGCTTCTTGGTGGAAATAGCCTTGGCCTTGGTTTTAATCCTCCCTGCCACCTCCAATTTGGAGGATCTATGTTTCTTCTTGGCGGGGAAACCAGAAGAGCCCTGCGTAGGCTGAGGAGCCACACTGTCTGCCATTATAGCCGAGATATTCCAGGTAGGAGATATCCAGAGTGGGAGCGAATCATGATTCTGGTTTGTCAGAGAGGGAAACCCAGGCTCCGACCAATAAATCAATGGCTGACAGCACAGATAGTTATCTAAAGCTATCTGTTAGGCCAATTGTGACACAGTGCCAGCACCTATGAAGGACAAGTACCAACTGATAAAACTCCTTGTAATGAATTGATGTTAAGTGACCAATTGGTGGGCACCACCCGGAGGGGCTTGGAGGCCTCTGATGTAACTCAGAGGATGCAATAGCGAAAGGTGCCTGATTTGTTATATCTGCTCCCTAGGCACCCAAATCTAATAAGAGGCAAGGAAGTCCCCTTGGGAGACTTGCTGGTGTCCCAAAGATTAAAACCTCAAAGGCCTGTCTGCCAGTTCCTTGAGTGAGTTAAGGTGGAAGGCAGAAGAAACATCTGTGAGGTGTTCAAAATGGCGGTCATGCCCAAATTACTGCCCCCTGGGCACCCCAAGCTAAGTGGGAAATTGCTGGAATTCCTAGTAACAATGCACCAGAAGGGTCACCAAGAATGAGCTCTGTGCCTCGAAGATTAATATAAAATTTCTTTTAAGGATCTGGTGCTCCAAACTGCAAAGGAGCCGTCTGTGCGCCGTCCAAAATGGTGGCCGCGTCAAAATTAACGGTTGGCTGACAGGACCTGCAGAGCCTGAGGAAAGGTTGCGCGGCCTGGGCAGCCTGCCTGGAGCCTGTGGGGAGGTCTCTGACCGTGTCAAAGGAGTCTGCTCGTCCTGAAGCCAAAGGCAAGAAGTAAGGGATTTTCAGCTGCGCAGCCTCCCGAGCGCCAGGAAGCCTCAGAAAGCCATCTGGGAGCTCTTGAGCGAATTCCAAGGGCTGACAAGGTTCCAGCAAATCTCTGTGCTGTTGGAGTCAGCTGGGGATCACCTGGAAGTGGCAAACGCCCCGTGCTGCGAGAGAGCCTTCCCAGCTGGTCGGGAGGCTTGGATCAGCTGAGATAAGCCTAATCCCTCCAACTAGCCCTGCTAATTTAAAAGGCCAATTCTTAAAGAACAAGTGAATTAAAATTTGGAAAAAGCCAATTTACAGCGATGCAGTGGAAATTCCACGAGGGTTCTCAACCTAACTGCTAAACCTAGAAGGAGCCAAAATTAAAGCGTCCTGCTGAGTGAAGACTAAGTCGAAAACTGGGACAGTCTAGCCCAGCGGGAGGCATGGCAACTTTCTAGACTTAGTTTCATCTGAGCAGGAAGGTTAAGACAACCCACTCATGGATTCTCCACTCATCATGCTGGAGAATGGAATTTCTTCTTCAAGAACATAATTGAAGAGGAGCCATTCAGTTGCTGTTATTCCTAAAGTTGAAGCCAAAAGTTTTTACAAATCATCTTTCTCCCTTATTCCTGAAGTTCACAGTATAATATAAATGGAAAACCACTTTCAACATCAATAAAAAACATTGTTATGAATATCTGATGCTGCCTGAACTTTTCTTTGATGATTGGTTGCTCAATGTAATGTCAATTACTATAATTCATTTATTTTAGAAGAACTGGTATTATAAATCACAAAACTGCTAAGGTTTTCCCATTTCCTTTTAGGCAGATTCTGCATCTGAAATGGGCAAGAAATATCTTTCTGTGTTTCAAATCATTTTTATAGTTTTGAATATATATTGCCTAAAACTTTGTAGACCTTTTTGACTGTTCACTGTTTTGATATAAATATGATTTAAAACATAATCTGTTGTCTAGACAAATCCTAAACCTAGATCAAGAGAATCCAATTATACAAATGAGTCAAAAACATTATTAATTTATTATTCAATTATTTCTTGAGAAAAAAAATGATCCAAAGCTACATATTTAGTTGTGGTAAAAGTGTATGAATTTTTGCTTTCAATAACTGGTGTATTCCCAATGGGAAGCCAAAACTGAATCTAAAGGTTTCCTATAAATATTTATCAGTCCTACACAATAGCATGAATGAATTTTAACTCATCCTTCCTTATAGAACCCCTTCAGCTGAGGGATATTGGTGGCCTCCCTCACAAGAACTGCCAGCTTCAGAGCCTTCTACAACATTTCTCTAGGATAAAGTTTCAGGATTTTGACTTGGCCACTGAAATGTCAAAATACTTTGACATTTTCTTGTAGAATTTGCTGGTATGGTTCATAAGACCATCAATAATGCCAAGTTATCCTAGTCCAGAGATAACGAAGTAACCCCAACCATGATACTGCCAGCACCATGATGGGATAAGATTCTTGGAATGCAATGTTTGTCTTTGACCAAATGTAACACTGTTCATTCAAGTCAAAAACTTCTGTATTAGTCATCCATTCACAAAACATTCTTCCAATAGCCTTCTAGCTTATCCATTTTGACTTCTGCAAATTGTAGATGGGCAGCAGTGTTCTTTTTGAAGGGCAGTGACTTTCTTCTTTCACACTATTGTGTGGTCTCATGACATTCATCAATGCAATAGAGGCCTTTACTTCTTCAGACATTACCTTGATGTTCTTTGAGACCTCCTGGAGTAGGAGGTCTTGGTGATCAACCACTCCTGGGGAGGATAACAATAAATTCCCTTCATTTGTATACTAGCTGCCTGACAGTGGATTGGTAAAATCCAAACTCTTTGGAAATAGTTTTGTAACCTTTTTCAGCCTGGTAAGCATCAATGTTTTTGGAAGTCTGCAAAAATCTACTTTGTTCAGGCCACAACATACTTCCATATATCTCTGTGGTAAAGCTATGACTTTGATAGTGAATACCCAGAATTCACATTCTGACTATCAGCCGATTGACTGAAACAACTGACTCTAATTTCTCTTTCAAATAAACTAATAATCCTAGAGGACTAGATATTTTGCTACACCCAAATATATAGTTTTGGATCATTTTCCTCAATAAATAAATGAACCAGTTTAACATTTTTGACTCATTTATTTAGTTGGATTCACTTTATCTAGTTTTAACAGTGTGGAGAATAAATCATGTTTTAGGTCATATTTATGCAGAAATTCAAAAAGGTTTACAAACTTTTATGCACCACTCTATGTAAGTGTGAGGGTATGCAATATGTGTATGTCTCTGTGTGTGCATGTATGCTCTTCTAATAATTTTGTTATATCATTATGCTAACTTTCCTCATTCTGATTTAAACACCCTGAAATCAGTGCTAGAAATGCAAGAGGCAGACTACTTAGAAGTTGAACAATCTTTTCATTAGAGGAAGGAAAGAGAAAAAAAATCATGTCAGGATAATGAAGAGAGCCATTCAAAACCATTTTAACAGGGCCTCTTCTGAGAAATGGGAGTGTGTACATCAGGAAATCCTGTTATAAGAAACACCCATGATGAGAGGAAGCATTGCAAACTTTTTGTGCTTGCCATATTAAAAGGTGCTTTTGCAAGCTTACCAAGTGTTTTGGAAGGAATATCAAGCTTGCCTTTGAAAGAAAGTATGTTTCTGATCAAAGAAAAGTAGTTTCTTCTGAAGTTAAAGCAACAGTCCTTTTTTTTTTTAAGATCTTAGGAAGGACCAGGTTTTTCAGTCTCTTATAACGGTGTTTCCCAACCTTGGTCCTTGAAGATGTGTGGACTTCATCTCCCAGAATTCCCCAGCCAGCTGTGTTGGCTGGGGAATTCTGGGAGTTGAAGTCCACACATCTTTAAGCGGCCAAGGTTGGGAAACACTGTCTTATAAGAAGTTGATCAGTGCAATTTTTTTCAGAGGTTAAATGGTGTCACAATATTTCTGCAATATGTATCTCTTGTCTATCGATCTGTGTATTTTTTAAAATATTCCTGTGCTCTCTACCCTATCCTGAACATGAAGGAAATTTAAATAAATAGGAACTCCTTTTAAAGTTCAACTTATGCTCGGTGTCAGAAAAACTTCAAAACAAAGGTCTTGCAACATATCTAGATTATTGAGCAAACTCTTAGAGGAAAAAGGAAGTTTTGTAGTTAGAGCTAATTGGAGTAGATTAAATTTATGGCCCTAGTAATTACTGTAGGGCGACACAAAACATGAGAAGTAGTTGTCTGAGATACAATAAGGATGATTGGGGGGTTTTTTTAGTCTTCTTTGGACATCTGAAAATAACTTGTTCAACTTCCAATCCACATCCGTGTTTCTTTGTGGACTTAGGCCTTGGATGCATACTCCAAAATTAAGCAGAAGGGCCAATATAGGTTAATCACCCGGCAGAAATAGTATGTGATCATAAGGAACAATTTACTTGGAACATAATTATATATAATTCATAGAAAAAGATGAAGTGAAAGAAACTGTGGGTAAGAAAAAAAATACACAGAGATTGTTTGCTGCAAAACAAAAGAAACAAAAACGACAAACAAAACAAAAGAAGGTCTATACAGTAGAAATAAAAATATAGTGGTAAGAGTGCAGTCAGAGAGGGAAGGAATATTTATACAGAAAGTTTGGTTGGCAGTTGAAAATGTTTTGGAACTAAGCAAAATGCCTTCAGCAAAGGAAGTGGAATTGTAAAAAAATGATAAAATAATATGTGTCATATGGAGTAATAATTGCACAAGCTCAGTAATTATCTCTTCAATCATAGATAACACTATATTCTTCCTGAAAATAAATCTTTGTATTAAATAATATAATAATAATAAAACACAGAGTACTGTTCATGGACTTTTCAAAAGAGGGAGATGAGTATATATCAACTAAGTTTGCATACCTGTATATGCTGTACTAGAAGCTTTTTCAACTAAAATCAAAATGAAATAGTTTGAGATGAAACTAGATAAAGGAAAGCTGGGATTTTTGAGATTCATAAGAAAGTAATAGTGATATATCTAAGAGAATTGTAAGCAAAAGCCATAAATGTCAGTGCCCCCAAAAAATGATGAAAAGAAGTCCTAAATGCTGAGAACTCTGAAAAATTGTAAGGTTGCAGAGGTAGATGATGCAACTGGAGAAATGTTAAAATGTAGGTGTGGCTGTGAAAGTTGTGCAAACTTGCGTGTGAAGAGTGCATTAGTGCCTGATGATGGAAGCCTGTCATTATTGTTTCCTACACAAAGGGAAAGGCAACAATAGGAAGTCTACACTGTTTGGCAAGTTTCTGATTAAAAGGAATACACAAAGTTGCTAGGACAGTCCAGTTCTACATCCGGCAGGAGATGTCAAACAAGATGTTTGCTCTTCACCAGGCTATTGAGAAAATCCATGTCAGGGAAAAAAAAATAATTATCACATGATTGTAAATTTAGAGAAAGCATAAGATAAAATGAATACGTTTGAATTATGGGATATTTTGCATGAAAATGGAACTGAAGGTTGGTTGCTGAATCCCACATTGCAGGAATCAGATCAGGGCTTAATAAATGGTATGATCCTGAGCAACATCACAGACTAAGATGTTCCCTTAGTTGTCAAATATATGGAGAAATTAATAATTAATCTTGCTGTTGGTTTTAGGAATGTGTTCGCTGGGAGCATAAAAGGGCAGGTACTTCTGTATGCAGCAAATACCAGGAAGGATTTGTAATGCTTATTAGATTGAATAGTGCAGTGGGGATTAAAATTAATGATTCAAAATAAAAAAAAACAATCTGAAGTTGAAACCTTTCATTTCTGGATTATAGACTCTATGGCTGCCCCTGCATAAATTTGACTAAATGATGACTTGAAAACCTTGCTATTGTAGAATTTTAGTGGGCTAGTAACTCAGTAGGTGGCACAATGGCTTGGCGCCCCCTACTGACAGCCTAGGTTCAAGATTTGAGTTCCATGCAATGAGATGAGCTCCTGTTCCTGCTCCAGCTCTGGCGCACCTCTCATGGAAATGCGAGTAGATAAATAGGTACCACTTCAGTGGGAAGATAAGAGCATTCCGTGCACCTTTGGTGTACAGCTATGCTGACTACTTGACCACAGAAAATGTCTTCAGAGAACACTGGCTCCCTTGGCCAAGAAATGGAGGTGAGCACCGCCACTAGAGTCAGAAACAACAGGGAAACTTTTACCTTTTTAATAGCTCAGTATTTAACTATCTTGCATATTTTTCATTCTAGCAATTAGATAGATTAGTTCAGATTTTAAATATTTTAGACCTTGTCCAATATTTTAATAACTGCATTTATATTATTTTATTTCAAATTTTCAGTGTATTAATCATTTAGAACAGGGGTCTTCAAACTTGGCCCTTTTATGACTTGTGGACTTCAACTCCCAGAATTCCTCAGCCAGCATGCCTGGCTGAGGAATTCTGGGAGTTGAAGTCCACAAGTCATAAAAGGGGCAAGTTTGAAGACCCCTGATTTAGAACTTAGTAATGACATGTCTGCAAGAAAACAACTAAAGTCAGATCCCACCATTTAGAAAATTTCTGTTTATATTCCTAAGACTTCTGTAACTTTCCACAAAATTATATATGATTTAATTCAAATTTACACATTAAACACTCTACTGGTGTTTTGAAGGGACGTGAAGATCTCACTATTCACCCAGGTCTTATCAAGCATATTCCTTTATTCCTATCTGAATTTCTTCTCTCTGAATTTTTGCCCTGTTTTATTCTGTATTGTTTTCTTTTCTTGCAATTTGCAAACCTGTTAAAATTGCTGGGTGTCAGGCAGCATATACATTTAATTTAATAATAATAATTAAAAAACATAATAAAACAAACCTTAAAATATATTAAAAACACGATACAGCAATGTTCAAGAAAATGTATCATTAAAAAGGTGCAGGATGGGATTTTCCCCCCAAAATTTATAACCGAAAGATGTGGATGTAGAAATAAATTTTCAACATACTGTAAAAGTGAACATAAAAGGCACCTGCTAAATCTCAGGAATAATGAGCTTATCAGAGGGTGGGTGCTCCCACAGAAAAAAAAATCTGGCCTTGAGCAATCACCAGATGGCATTCAGCAACTCCTTTTCTTAATTTTTTTTATTTTCTTAATTTAATTTAACTTTAAGATACATGGATTTCAACTCCCAGAATTCCCCAGCCAGAATTTTATGAGTTGAAGTTCACACATCTTAAAATTACCAAGGTTGGGAAACCTTGCTGTAGACAATTCTAAATTAAACTTCCAGGTTTAAAAGTGGGGTGTCTCTGATGAGACAAACAGAGGCCTTTCCACTTAGATTATAAGCTGCCAGAAATATCTGATGAGCTATAAGCCTGAACAATCATAAGATTGTTGTTGTTGTTGTTGTTGTTATTTAATGAGATCAAATAGTGTGGTTCAATTTAATTATCTCCTAAATGTGTTCAGTTTCAATTCCTATTCTTCCTAGCCAGTTGGGAATGATGGTCATTGAATTTTTATCCATCTGGAAAGCTTGAAAGGCTGAAATACATTAAGGTTGGAAGTGTATACCAGAGGTCGGGCTGAGGAATTCTGGGAGTTGAAGTCCACAAGTCATAAAAGGACCAAGTTTGAAGACCCTTGGTGTATACAGTCTTAACTGAAAACAAATCCCACTGATTGCATCCATAGAGTTTGTCTATCTTGCCAGTTGGAATCTGGAGCTTGCTGGCTAATAATGTATAAATTTACATTCTGATCTCTACAGATAACGTAGAAGTTGAATAGAAATAGAATAAGTAATAGGATATTCTATTATAAACTGAATAATAAAAATAAAATCTCTACAGTGGAACATTTTGGGTAAATGTAATGTATTGGCCACAACTGTTTTAAATCACTTGCTTAATGTCTGACCTACATTGCTGTATTGTTTAACAGTTGCTGTTACTGAAAGCCAGACTGGCTGTCTCCAAGCTGATAATAAGGTTTGGGGTGGGAAACTGTTACTTTAAATCTATTGGTTGCCACCTAGAGGCTAACTGTATAAATAGCTGTGCAGCAGCCTTTTAGGGCTGCTTCTGTTCTGAATTAATAAACTTGTTGTTTGAACACTCTGCCTCATTCAATGGCTAAAGAACCAAAGATATAACAGTAAGTGTGTTCCCAATTCATGTTTTCCCATTTCTCTAAGAAACATGAAGCTTTCTAGAGTGCTTGGAGTACCAGACCTCTGTCTGTAGAGTCATACGAGGATCTCCTGTCCAGCCACAATCTGGTTGGAGCAAATGGGCCTCCAGACCTTCGGCCCATCTAATTAATGTAGCATTGTTACTGTTATTGTTATTATTTGAGCTTTTCTTCCTATAACAGCTGTGTCTCTCTTACAGGAGAATTTGTGATCTCACCTGTGGAAGGGGAGCTGCGTGTGAGAAAAGATGCTGAACTTGATCGAGAGAACATTGCATTTTATAATCTCACCATCGAGGCCAAGGACAGAGGGGTGCCTTCGCTCAGCTCTACTGTAAGTTGTAGTGGCTTAGGATCAGATTATAAAACAGAGGTCTTCAAACTTGGCTAAGGAATTCTGGGAGTTGAAGTCCACAAATCATAAAAGGGCCAAGTTTGAAGACCCCTGTTATAAAATGTCCATCTGAGAAAAGATAATGAACTGTAGATGGTAAAACATAAAAGGGCCCACAGTAGTCCTTGACCTAGAACCATAACTGAACCTGGAACTGTGGTTATAAGTCGTTAGTAGGTCATCACATGATCACACTTGATTTTATTACCTTTGTTGTGGTAGTCTTTAAGCAAATGCCACTGTCATTGTTCAGAATGGGCCTTTTTGACCAGAAACCAGAAATGCTGGTTTCCAACAAAAATCATCATAAATCGTAGTCATGTGACCATGGGATGCTGCAAACAGCTGTAAATGACCAGTTATTGAGTTTCCAAAATGCAGTCATGTGACTGGGGAGGGCAGCCATCAGAACTTTGAATCCGGGTCAGAAATACATCTTGGGAGAGTGGTATCAGAATTTTAAAAGTTGCTAAGCACCCAGACCTAAGTTGAGGGCTATTTGTAATTCTTCTCTTTATGGTGCCATGTGGAGAAATAAAGAAGGAGTTTGCCCTAGCCACAGAGTGAAGGTTATTTGCAATAATGGCCTTTTAACTGCTCTGCTTATATGTCTCTTCCTTGTGTTTTAGGTCATGGTGGGATTGAATGTTTTGGACATTAATGATAATGACCCCGTCCTCTTGAATCTACCGATGAATCTCACCATCACTGAAATTTCTCCCATCTTCAGTTTTGTGACCCGTATTCTTGCCAGGGATGCAGACAGTGGCAGGAATGCTCTTTTAACATTTAGCATCACAGCAGGGAATAGAGACAATGCTTTTTACATCAATAGTACGGTACGCCTCTTTTCTACCTGTCTGGTGGTGGCTTCCTGCATCAAACATTCTGGAATAAATTGCAGTTACAGTTGTGGGTTTTAACTTGATCTAAAATAAATAAATAAAAAATTAATATTAATTGATTGCCAAATAATGGTTCTTCAGTAAAGCTTATGGGCCTTGATATCTGATGTGGTCCAGCATAGCTTTGTAAATATTTTTTTTCAAGCTCCTAATTTAGAGTTAAGAGAAAAAATCACCTTGCTGCCTTCTATGATTAAAGGAGAATCAGAATTTGAGTCTCCCTAATCCACTAAACCACAGGGGTTAATCAGTGGAACAGCCTGCCTCCAGAAGTTGTGAGTGCTCCCACACTGGAAGTTTTTAAGAAGAGACTGGACAACCATTTATCTGAAATGGTATAGGGTTTCCTGCCTGAGCAGGGGGTTGGACTAGAAGATCTCCAAGGTCACTTCCAACTCTATTATTATTATTATGGATCATTGCACAGTCAGCCAGATGTTCAAACTGGATTTCGCATTTTGTCTACCTATCGAGTCCTTACCCAGGACCTGGGATAGGCAGATGTGGATGTTTGATCGTATTACAGATATCGTCGCAGGATGGAAGCAGTTCCTAGTAAGGTCGCCTTTTGCAATTGACTAATAGTGAATTTGTCAATGCCAATGGTGTTCAAGTGGTGCTCCAGTTGTTTTGGGATTGCACCCAAGGAGCCTATCACTATTGGTAATACCCTTGCTTGCTTTTGCCACAGTCTTTCTATTTCTATTTGTAGGTCTTTGTATTTTGTTATCTTCTCCAGTTCTTTCTCTTCTATTCTGCTATCTCCAGGCACTGCCAGGTCCACTATCCAGACTTTTTTGTCTTTCTTATCGACAATTGTTAAATCTGGGGTGTTATGTTGCAGGTGCTTGTCTGTTTGAATTCTGAAGTCCCAGAGCAGTTTAATTTTCTCATTTTCTATGACTTTCTCTATTTTATGATCCCACCAGTTTTTGCTTACAGGCAAATGATATTTTTTGCAGATCTTCCAATGCACCATTGTTGCTACTTTGTCATGCCGCTGCTTGTAATCAGTTTGTGCAATCTTCTTGCAACAGCTTACCAAGTGGTCCACTGTTTCTTCAGCTTCTTTGCATAGGCGGCACTTACTGTATGTTGCTGTCTTCTCAATTTTGACTTTGTATGCATTTGTCCTTAAGGCTTGGTCTTGTGCAGCCAGAATTAGTCCCTCGGTCTCTTTCTTCAATTTTCCTGCTCTTAGCCATTGCCAGGTTTTATTATTATCTGCTTTCCCAGCTATTTTTTTCATGTATTGGCCATGTAGTGCTTTGTCTTCCCATGCCTCTATTCTGTTCTTCATTTGGTCTTTCTTGTAGGCCAGTTTGGTCTCTCCAGTAGTTAGTAAGCCTTCCTGATATACTAATTTCAGTACATCTTCATCATTGTTCTTCAGATATTCTTCCAAAGCCATTTTTTCTTCTTCAACCATCTGATGTACTTGTAGCATTCCACGCCCACCTATTTGCCTTGCTAGATAAAGTCTGTCAATGTCACTGCGTGGATGAAGGGCATGATTCATTGTCATTATTTTTCTGGTCTTACTATCCATTGCTTTTAGTTCTGCTTGAGTGCATCCACTATTCCGGCTGTGTACCTAATGACTGGAATTGCCCAGGTGTTGATTGCCTTTATGGTATTTCCTCCATTGAGTTTGGACTTTAAGATCTTCTTCACTCTCTTGATGTATTCACCTCTAATCTTTTTCTTGACTTCAGTGTGCTTGATGTTGTCAGCTTGAAGGATACCCAAGTATTTGTAGTAATCTTCCTCATCCAGACTCTTAATGTTATTTTTGTGGGGCATCTTGATTCCTTCAGTTTTCACTACTTTTCCTTGTTTGATAGTAAGTGTGGCATTATTATTATTATTAATAATAATAATAATCTTTAATAAACCAGAGTGAAAACATTGGAACCCCTATGCCTAACCTCATGCAGAGGTTCATCATGGTAGTATACTTTTTGTAAGACAGGTCTATATTTAACACAGTTATGTAATCCCCTGCCATGGCTGGATTTCAGGAATTGGGAAGCTGAGCAAGCCAGCTATCATCTCCAGCAGATCCCTTTGTGCAAAGCAATATTGCAACATTTTGCAATAAGACTCACTGCTTCAAGGTGAGGGTTCTGCATTGACCAAACTATCTCATGATTCCAGCAGTGACAATATTGAGTGATCAATGCAGAGTTCAGTTCAATGGCACAATTATATCCTTTGCTTGATAAACAATACTGTAGCTGTCTTCTACATTTGCATTCTAGTGGCTGGTACTTACTGTAAATACGTTTTCTGTGAGTAATATTTTCTTTTATCAATCTTCAATATTCCTGCATGTTCTTTTAACAAGTGATTCCAAGTTCTAAGAGAGAAGTAATTTTCAGTCCACATTTTATTCAGTCCACATGACTTTATACCCCTCTATCTGATCTCCCCCTACTTGCTTTCCCTTCAAGTATAATCTTTCCTCAGAGGCAAGTTATTCTAGATTCTTATTTTCTTTGGGGAAGGAGTTGTATTTTTGACTTACAACCGCCTGCCAGCTTTCCCACTTATTTTGTGTATGGAAGATAGCAGAGACCATTGGAAATTGCAGCCATGCGATCCTAGGAATGTGTGATGGTCAGAACTGAGGACCAATTTTAAGTCCACCATGCTCCACTCAGTACCATTATAATTTGGGATGGTTCTGACTGAGTGAACCTTAACTCGAGCACTATCTGTACTTCAGATCATAATAGTTATGCACAGATGTTACCTGCAGCTGCTGTTCAGGGTCAAATCTTCCTGGTTTTCTTTTCTTCCACAGTCAATATTTAGTAACTAAATTTGGTTTGTGCTACAAAGCATTGAGAAGCTATAACTGACTTAGTCAGTGTGGCCTGCTATGCTAAACTAAAGCTCAGAATTAGATGCTTCATCCAGTCTTAAATGGAAACACAACTCACTCCTTTATCAGTTTAATAACTGTTAATAAATTGCAGGAGTGTTGATCATTATGTCATCCTCAAGAGGTTCAGAAAAATGGAAATTTTCTGTAACTTCATTCATTACTATAAATTCATACAGCCTGAATGGCTGCTTCAAGAACACATTTTCTGATTTAAGGAATTGGTCACTTCTAACATTTAATGAGCTTATGCATTAAATACATTTGGCAGGACAAAGCAAGTCGAATGGTTTCATTTGATGTTTTTCTCTCTCTGTTTTGCTTGGTTTTTCTCTTCCCCAGACTGGTATTGTGTATGTAAATCGTCCATTGGACAGGGAGCGAGTGTCAGAATATAGGCTGACAATAACAGTGAAGGACAATCCAGAAAATGCACGCAATGCAAGAAGGGTAATTATTGACTATATCTTTTCCTAATTTTGAATAAGGTTGCATTTATCAAGAGCATTGGATATAATATTCCCAAAATAGATAAATCAATGAACAGGATTGCAGTGCAAAGTTTAATTTCTTTTATTAGCGGATCCATGGTTAAGCTATTTCTAACCATGTTCTCAAACTTTCTTTTTCACTATAGGTTATCCATTAATCATTCAGTTCCCCACAATTTTCTTGAAAAAAAACACAACCTTATAATAGTTAGCTTTCATTTATGGATGCATCAGATAACAAAAAATATATATTCTAATAGGCTTATAAAAATAGGTGTTTTCTGAGACAGTAATTCTGAAATCAAATTTCCCAAATACTTAATGGGTCAAAGAGAATAGACATGATCTTCCCCATCAGAAACAACCTAGTGTCTTCTCTGATTCTGTTTTTTTAGTGATTCTTAAAAATTCAAAATAATGAAGGACATTGTTCAGGGATATTCATAGGGTATGATCAAAAAAGTCAAGGCGGCTATCATCACAATACAATCAATGCTTTGCTTGGTTTTTATGTTGCATCTTTGTGACCACTGTCTAACCACCCCCTATGAATATCCTTGCCGGGTGGGTTTCATTACTTTAAACTTTTTAACTACTACCAAAAGCAACACCTGTAAACATCCCTGCCATTGTGTATGTCACCTTGATTTTGGAAATGGATCAAAAACAAGCTTCTCGTGGAGAAAGACCACCAGCTCAAAATCAAATATTTTTAGAAGGTTTTTTTTTAAATCACTTATTTGGTTGAATGGGTTTCTAGAATGGAAGGTCAATTTAGTACTATATCGAAATATGTGTTATTTACCCAAAGTTTTGAGGGCTGGGACAGGATATAAATATGCAGAGAGGAAAACAAATCAGAAATACTAATATGAATTCTGGAAATTCTCATGATAATTGTGAGAAGAAGTTCCTTCTAAAGGGAAAATCAGTATTTTGTGTTGTTTTAAATCATTATCTATGGAGATTTTCAGTCATTCAGGTCATGGCTGTCCCGAAGATGTTTTCTTTCAAAAGACAACCCGACTTCCTTGTTTTGAATCTTGTTTTAAATTACTGTTTCTTTTTTTTCTTGGTACAACTTCAGGATTTTGACTTGCTGGTGATTACAGTAGCGGATGAAAATGATAATCACCCTCTTTTCACTCAGAGTTCCTACCAGGCTGAGGTGCTAGAAAATTCCCCTCCAGGTAGGTGTGTCCCCACTCTGCCCAAAACTCAGGACACGCAGTGAGTCTCTTTCAAGCACCTGTGCTCTTCTGCTACTAATGAAAGGTTCTGTTTTTCTGTTAAAAACATTTTAAGACACATATAATAAGTAAAATGGTGATGAGAGAAAAAACTGTTCCTTCATACTTTTCAAACACAGGACACTTTTCCAGTTTTTAAAAATGATTCTCCCTTTTCTCTCGCTATTGCAAGATTTATGTGTTTTCAAAAGCATACAGGTAGTCCTCAACTTACAGTAAATCAGTCGCTTAATGACCATTTGAAGTTATGATGGACTTCTACTTATGACCTGGTTTTGAAATTATTTTGGGCACCTGGCAACTGGTTCACTTTTGCAGTTTCCCGCAATCACATAATTAGGATTTATGACACTTTTTTCCTGGTTTCTGGTGTTTTACTTCCAGTTTTGGGGGAAAAAAAGTTTGCTAAATTGATTTGTTTAATGACTGTGGCATTGGTTTAAAAACCCTAATGTTTGTTTAACAATTGTGTTCACTTTACAACCAGTGCAAAATATGTCAATTCGTGTCCAGTCATGGGAGGCCTCTATTATGACTATAATAACTTGTGACTGTACTTCTGGGCAGTTGAGGACTTCCTGATATATAAGTGAAGTGGGAGAAAATTTTCTGAGATTTTATTGTACAGTACATAAAAGGAAAAATGCTTTTGAAGTGAAAGAAACAGAAAGGGAAACTGAATAAGTCAAATACACCCCCAGATTTATTTTACTGCTTCTGTCTTTGTCTTTTTTAGGTGATTTCTAAAATACTCCAACTTCTCTTTTCCATTCAGAAAATGCAGCTTTTTAAAAACTATGCAATGGGGCAGGGGTGTCAATCTGCCGGCCCATGGGCCGGATGCATCATAGTGAAATCGCACCCACCCCATTGCCAGCAATGGAAAAAAAGTTGCGATACTTCGCGACATATTACGTGATGTTGCGAGTTTGACACCCTTGCAATAGGGAATTATTTAAAGCTAAGTTATGACCTTTTCTAACTCACTTGAATTATAACAGCATCAGTGAAAATGACAAGGTCTCATCTGCTGATTCTAGACATATTTGCTTCTTTGATCCATTCAGATATCTGTTTCATTCATGCTTCTGATACTTTTGAATTACATGTTTGGAATAAGCATGTTTCCTCATATTCGCAATTTAATCAATAAAGGAGAATATTTGTAGCTCAGAGTTGAAATGAGGGGTCCTTGATGCTCTCTGAACTTGCTTGTTTTCTTGCAGACATTTCATTTCCCAAACTAGGTAACATCATCAGTGCTAGTCCTAGCGCTGATGGTATTATCTGGTTTGGGTAATGTTTTCTTGTCTTCAAGAAAACAAGTAAGCTCAGAGAGTACCAAGGATGGCACATCTCAGTTTAATGAAACACTCCTGTTTTGACCAATTTGCTGTTGACCAGTATGTCTGAAATAGCAACACACTTTTGAAAAAACCTCCCAAATGTGGATTGCAAATTATTATGTTGACCTTAATATGGGATCTGCTTTTTAAGGATCACCCCACAGTTTTGGTTATCACAGCTGTGATGTAATTAAATCAGGTAATGTTTTGTTAAGCCAAATACTTGAGAGAAGGAAATGTGAAACCGATGGCTTATTCCTAGGCCAAATTGTTGTTTGAAGTATCCGGTATATGAAATCATCCATAAAATAATTGCACATAAAGGTAGTTTTTCATTTGGTGTGAAATTATGACTTTAAATACTTGAAATAGTTTCTCATGTATTTACTCCTCAGCAAACCACATCATGTCCTTAACTGACATACTCTCTCAGGAGCTCAAGAATTTGCCCAGAGGATAACATTCCACTAAATGTCTTGATTCCCCCCTCCCTCCACTTTAATGTGGCTGATGAATGTATGTTTTGTTTTAGCAGGGCTTAAGGCTTCTCCCAAGGGCGTCTTGATTCAGTCTGTCAAGGTTATACCAGGCACTATTTTATTGTTTCATAGGATCTCACCCTATTTCATTCATTCATATTTCATTGTTGATCATCAGGGAAAGGGAAGAGGGAGGTAGAGTCAGTCCATCGACATTAGGCCTCTTTTCTGAGTTCTTCATGTCTGATTCAGGAACTCCTCTCATTGTCCTTAATGGACCGATCCTAGCTTTGGATGATGACAAGGATATCAATGCAGTGTTGACATACCAACTGCTTGGAAAAGAAAAGAACCTGTTTATCATTGACAACAGAACAGGTAAGAAAGACATACACTCTTCTTGTATAGCTGTCTGCCTATTAAGGGTGATGAAGCAATAGATTTTTTTTTTTCTGCCCCATGAGAGAGCAATATGGAAACAGTTGAAAAATGCCTTCAGACTTTTAACAAATCTGCTAGATAAATCTCTGTGCATTAGATAAGGTTAGCATGAGGCACTTCCAGATCATCAGTTTTTCCACCAGCCATATTTTCTGACTGCTCTACTTAAATAAATCAAGACCTGCCAAGCGGTTCTTTAAAATTAACAGAACTTGGCAAGCATATGTATATTTTTGTAAGACTGTAGGAGTTGGCCAAAACTATTAACCAAGCAAAACTTGCCCTTTTTGGCCAAAGAGATAAGGAAACAGATTTTTGTCCATCCCTTTCTCAACTCATCACTGCACATCAGCCACTTTTGTTCTTGAGCTTAAGATAACAAGGGAGGAGCTTTTGGCAAATGTAATGTGTATAAAACATGAATGTTTAAGTCAGTTTGCAACACGGACATTTTAAAATTGTCATAACAACACTGTCTTTGTGAAAACTGCAAAGAAAAAACAGGAATAGAAGTCTCATTATTACAAGATCTCATTGCATGAAGGTGATAGATTAAATCACATAGCAAAGAGATCTCCCTTCCTTTGCCACTTGCCAAAATCAATCTGTATGGTTTCTGTTTTGATAATACAAAAAAAACTGTGGAGTATGCCTGATAGATCTGGAGACTCCTTGGACTGCATTTTTTCCCTGTCAAGTTCATCTCTTTCTCTTATTATTAACCTTAGGTGTCATTTCAGTGAAGCCGGGGCAAGTGATAGACAGAGAGGCTTTCTTGAATCCCATCTTGGAGTTTCTGATTGTTGCCACTGACATTGGCAAACTGAACAGTACTGCTAATCTCACCGTGGCCGTTCTGGATAATAATGACAACAGACCGATATTTTATCCCGCAGTCTTGTCTGTTCGGATACTAGAAAACAGCCCTGCAGGTTAGAATGAAGGCAAAATGGAAAATTTGGAACTGATTTGAAGTTAAGTATTAGGAATTTAAAATAAGTGGGAAAGAAAATAACTGGAAATGTAAAGAGGGTGGGGTGTTGCCAATTGCCTGCGAAAATCAGTGATTTTTTTTTTTACAATACTGTAAATACTGATTGTACTGTGAATTCTGCTAATGTATATATTTCTTGCTATATTGGTAGATACAACTGCAGTATTGAAGCAGATAAAGAGAAAATTCAGTTCCACTTAACAAAGGAAAATTTATTTGAAAAAAATAAAATCAAGTGATTCATTTTCCAATGCTGATATTAAAAATTATATTTTTAATTTAAAAGTATATTTTCGTAATATGCTAAACTGTGGGGATTCACCATTCCTCTGCTAAATCATACTTTAGTTCCTGGGAATGAACACAGAAACTGTATCCACTCCTTGCTAGTTTCAACTAGAGATTTTATTTAGCCCAAAATAAGGGATTGATTTGTCCAGAATATTAATTTACAAATTGTCCAATGAGTTGTCCACAACATTAATTTACAAATTTAAACCAGCAGTCTCCCGCCATTCTGGCACCAGGGACCAATTTCATGGAAGATAATTTTCCATGGACCCGGGGTGTGGTGGGTGTGAGACAAGATGGTTTCACACACAATCTAGATTCCACACATGCACAGATGAAGCATGCATGGCCCAGTTCCTAACAGACCATGGACATGAGGATTGGGGACCCCTGCTTTAAACCACAACTTTCCCCTTTTTACATGATTGGGAAAATGTAGTTTAAATTAACCAAAATCATTGCTTCAAGAGAAATATGATGGATAAGGCTTGGAACATTTTTGGTTGGTAAATTTCATTTTAAAAAACAACAACTCTACTTTTCAACTGGTTGGTCAATTACAAAAAATATTGATTTAATTATGTCTATACGCCTATCTGTATTTTTAAAAAGTATCAAAGATTATTCCTTTTGATTGCAAGCAATTTGATATTGTATAGACCAGTATTTCTCAACCCTAATGACTTTAAGAGAAGTGGATTTCAATTCCCAGAATGCCCCAGCAAACATGCTGGCTGGAGAATTCTGGGAGCTGAAGTTCACATCCTTTAAAGTTGTTAAGGCTGAGATACACTGACATAAACCATACATAGAGCCTTTTTCATTTCTCATTAAAACCTCGTATGACCCTTTGTGCAATGCACAATTATCTGTTGGAACTTGCAGTTATTTTGTTTATGTTTTCCATATCTTTTACAAATAAATTGTGGAAAAGAAAAACAAGTTATTGTAGCATCACAATGGTGCACATCTTGGTCTAATGAATAAGTTTTACAACTTCCTTTACATTATATTGGATAACACTCACAGAAACTTAGGGAATTATTGGAGATCAACTGGGTTAATTGAAGAACATTGGAGGTTAAATGGAGTAATTCAAAATGTTCACTTGTTTCTTCTGAAGTTCCAAATAACTGAAATATCCTCTCTAATAATACAGTCTGGGATTCCCCCTAGGTTTTTCTGTGCTTCAGGTAATTGCAACTGATATGGATAGTGGCCTCAATCAGCAGCTGAGCTACCGGATAGAAAGTGGAGCTCAAGATAAGTTCTTGATCCATGCTAACACTGGGGTCATCAGCGTGGCCAATATAACTATAGACCGAGAAGAAAAGGACAACTACCGCTTGACAGTAGTTGCTACAGATCAAGGCACACCATCTCTCTCTGGCACCGCCATTGTGGGTATTCAGATTGACGATATCAATGACTCTCAGCCAGAGTTTCTCAATCCCATCCAGACTGTCAGTGTCCCTGAATCAGCTTCTATAGGCACAGTGATAGCTGAAATGACAGCAGTTGACAAAGATCTCAACCCCCGGCTGGAATACTACCTCATTGAAATCCTAGCCAAAGATGATACCGATGCTCTCGTGCCTGATCAGCAAAGTGTTTTTTCAGTGGATTTTCGAACAGGTACCAGAGTTGGAAATACAATAGATAACCACTGTGTACAGGATTTAATGAATATGGTCAAAAACGGCAAAAGGGAAAAAAACCCTAGTGTTTTGTACTACATTAAAGTTGAAAATAATATTATTGGCCCAAATTAGCAATTATGATAACCCATATATCGAATGTGCATTCCCAGATTTTAATATATTGGGACTGAAGAAAACCAGTCACTTGCCTTTAAGGGTCAGTTTCCCTTTGAAAATGGGAGTGTTATCAGAACAACAAATGGCATGGGAGGTGCTCTCCCAATATCTTCTACCTTTTTTTCTTTCCTTTTCATATTCTGCTCTTTTTTTCTTTCTTATTCTCCCTTGCTTTCTTGGGCACTTCCAGACTCCAGTCTTTCCATTGTGCAAATCCTCTGATTGTATAATTTAAATGTAGTAGGGATTGAACTAACTCTTCTGACTATTTAACACTCATAAAACATCCTAGGAATTAGCATTAAAGTCTTTGTGACTTTAATATGATCACAGAGAATCAGCCAATGACCAAACAGAGCAAAGGACAAGGACAAAAATTGATTGGCCATCTGCACTTCAGACCACCCCTCAGTTTTACAGGAAGACAATTTTCTTCTATGTCGTGAGCCAGCTGGGCTCCTACCACCTCAATTTGGGGACAGAACATCAGTTTCCTTTCCTATCTTTATGAAAAAGAAAGGAAAGGAAACCATAACAGTTCTATATTGAACTTTTTGATAGTCCTGTCATCACACCTCAGCTGATCAATTAGAGGTTCATTTTGATTAAATATTGTTATGTCTGGAAGAGCCCTCTGGGTTTTTCTATGCACTTTTGGTGCTTAATTGCTTTAACTAACTATCTTTTTGCTTTCCTTATGGCTCTCAGACCTGCAGGTTTGATTTCTGTGTTTCTGTGTCTATGCTATGTGTTATCTTTGCATCTCTGTCAACACTCTATTTATTCTCATCATCATCATTCTCATCATCATCATTCCTGGTTTAGTGCTGGTTTGTGTCTGGCTAGCAAACTATACGTTGTGCCATAGCCTTCACAGACTGAATGGTGACCGCCCTCAGAAGCACCTAAGCATCTAGGGAATGGGAGGGGCAAGCATTTTTAGGGTAAGTGATCTTTTGTCTTGTGTTTTGGTTTGCAGGGCAGTGTAGCAAAGCTTTCTACATCCAATGACATGATTTTGTGATCTTCAAAATTTGCTCCTGGTTATTTGCTCACAATTCATGTTTAATTTTTTTTTGGGGGGGGGAATCATGATTTCCCCAAGCAATGAAAGTTCTATATAGGAATATTATTGTCCACAACTTTGCTAGGTGGCTTAGAGGGAGAAATAGTAATTTCTCAACATCATTTGTCTAAATTTCATGGCTGAGCAGAGATTTCATGAAACTGTTCATGGAGGGTAAATATAATGCTATTGTTCTTTTAAAATTTGCAGTGATTTAAGAAAAGAACATATGCATATTGTTCAAACTCTCCATAAATGGAGCAGCATATGTAAATTGTAGCAATAAAGTCCATAAAAACAGAATATTAATCACGGGCCCTTAAAAGATATGCTAAAAGCAAATGTATAGAATACAGCACATTTTAGCTGATGAGGGGAGTTCATTTGCAACCCCTGTTCTGAGGAAGCCCTCTTTAATATTTCTGTACAGAGAGAAAAGCACATTTCATTAAAGCACTGGAATTAATTTAGTTTAGAATCAGTCATCTTTCCCACAGATGCCCTTTCTCTCAGCTCACAGGTATGTTTTTGTTTATAAATACTGCTTATAAAAAGATGTAGCATACAAAGACTTTTTAAAATAAATAAATAAATAAACGGCACAGTAAGAATGGATATATGTAGAATGGCTTGCTAGTAATTCACTTAGGAAAAGATCCTTGAGGAAAAATGGATCAGGAAGAAAAATACACTTTTCAGCAATTCTCCATAAATTTTATGTGCTACTGAATTTGGAAGTCTTTTTCTCTTCGTTTTGTACTTTTTAGGAGCGGTGAAAGTGAAGGCTACTCTAAACAGGGAACTGGTGGCCACCTATGATGTCACAATCTCTGTCTATGATAATGCTAGTGATGTGCTTGAGCGCTCAGTGAGTGTGCCAAATGGTGAGAAAGTTTCTACTTCATATTAGATTAATAGTGATGTTAATATTTTTTTTAAAAAAAGGAGAGACAGCAAACTGGTTAATATTCATGTTTTCAATATTACTTGTCTTGTACTTCCCTTTCTCTTGCAGCCAAGCTGACAGTAAATGTTTTGGATGTCAATGATAACACTCCTTGGTTCCGCCCTTATGGGGCAACATTTTTCACAGAACGGATACTAGAAGGAGCCACTCCAGGGACTACCTTAATATCTCTGTCGGCTGTAGATCCTGACAAAGGTGTTAATGGGCAGATCACATATCAGTTGCTCAACCTCTCCCATGAGGGATATGTCCAGCTTGAAGACAGTTCAGCAGGTAAGACCTAAGAATTGTTGTTCTTACCAGGATATTTTTAAGGAAGATGACTTTTCATATGGAAATTTAAAATTAAATTACTTTAGAAACAAATGTACTGATTTATTTCATATTTATTTTTGATTGCGCAGATGATGTCTTTCTTTGCACAGACAGCCAGAATCATCCCCTTTTTGTAAAGTATTAAGAAGTTTATTGACGGATGCTAAAATGGGCTGGAAAGTTAATTGGGGTCAGGTTTGGATTCGAGGGGTGGCATTTAGGAATCACAGAGCTATAGACTAGAGAGGGAACTCTTTGAAAGAATCATGAAAAAAGTTAGTGACAAACCACTTCCCTATTATTGCCAAGAAAACTGTAGGACGTATGAAATCACCAGAAATCAAGGAAAACTTAATATGAAAGTAAAACTGAATGATGGAGGATCTTGATCAGCTAAGCTGCATCCTATTTCAATTCTGGCTTTTGTTCTTATCCAGCCATGCCACCTTTCTATTTTCATCAAATGTATTCTTGTGGACTCAGACTTTCACAACTGAGTATTTAGGCCAATCTTTTTTAAAATCTTTTTTTTAAAATGAGTATGCATACATCTCCCAAACTCTATCGAGGATGCTACATCATTTGTTGCCTTCTTTTTAAGTTACAACCAAAATTTAAACTTGTGGAACCTGGACAATAATTAATTTTTGGTTCATTTTTTAGGGTGGGTGGGTGAATATATAATCTTTACATGGGCTTTATGATGTAGGAAAATGTATAAAAGACATTAACCTACAATAAAATGAAGGTTAATGGTTCAGGATCGTCTGTTTCCAGACATTAAATATGAGAATAATTTTCTGGTTTCCTTATCCCAAATAGTCCAGAATATTTATTTTAAAAATAATCCCAAGGGCCTTAAGAGCATACAGTATCATGCTTTGATATTCTAGCAGCAGAACCTGGATATGTATAAAGTCCTTGTATCCTTTTAAGTATATTGTAGAAATAGAATGAGAGTACAGGACCTATTTCATAGAAGGATCATGGACAGTAACAATCTTCATGTTTGCCTGATCACTCTTAGGAAAGGTAATTTCAAACCGAACAGTTGACTATGAAGAGGTCCATTGGTTGAATTTTACTATTCGGGCCTCAGACAATGGGACTCCACGGAGATCAGCTGAAATACCAGTTTATCTAGAAATTGTGGATATCAATGACAACAATCCCACGTTTAGCCAGCCATCTTACCAGGTGAATTAAAGCAAGAAATATTTATGAGAAAATAGGAGGAAGAGACAGACTGGGGAAAGGGACATTGTGTTCTTCTCAGTTGTTTTTTCTGTTTGAAATACTTTTCTTTTTGCAGCCCTGTGGTTGAAATGTAGAGTTAGATGATCAGGATCACACTAGGTATTTTGGCAGAGGGAGGGAAATATAATCAATGAATGTGCTGTATATCAAAACTAAGCAATGCAGTGGCTAAAGTTTTATCATAGTTCTACCAAATTGCATTAATTATATATTGCAGTATGGGCGAAACTGTTGTAAGAATTTAAAGGTACAAGAATTGACTTGCAACTCCAAATGTTTAGAACCTCCTTTGATGAGACAAAAGCTCTTGAGAAATGTAGTAGCAGGACGTAATGTTGAAACAACTTCCTTATTGTCTGTCCCCTCCATCTGGTGATCAGACACATACTGTCTTCGAAGGACAATTGTTTTAATTGCCATATCTATTAAGCTTTGACAGACTTACAGTTATCTTCACAAATTTGTTTCATCTTTTTAAAAGCAGTTTTTAAAGTTGGTACTGTAGTATTTAGTATTGTAATTAGCAGATTAGCTGTTTGGTTGTGTGAATTATAGATTGAGTTTATCATACCATTGTAATAATATTAGTTAAGACAATATACCATGTCATATTATTCATTTACTTATCCACTGTTTTTCAACTAGAAGGATTCATCTAAATCATTAATTAAATGTATAAAACTTTATTTTTAAAAATTAAAACATGCTGACTGGGGGATTCTGGGAGCTTAAGTGCATGCTTCTTAAAGTTACCAAGTTTGAAAAACATTGGTGCAAAGTAACATGACACAAAGAAAAAAAAGGGAAATTGCAGAAGGCAAAGAAAAGCATTCTTGTAATGTTATCTGAATCTGATAATGAAATTTTTGGACTTCTTATTCCAAGTATTTAGGAAAAGAGGAACCCCAAATAAATTGTTGGTAAACAGTAATGAACAATTGTTGTTTATTTATTTAGAGAATTTATATGGCCGCCGGCTCACTTTCAGTAATTCTAGACGGCTTACAAAAAATTAAAAGCCCAATATACAAAGAATAAAAACAATAACCTCCTGGTGGCCACAAGCAATCAAACTAGTCATTTGATGGGCTCCATCCCACTCTGGTTTCCCCAGGTCCTGTTGGCAAAACCAGGTCTTTAGGGCCTTGCCTAATATCTGCAGAGATGATGTTCCAAAAGGAGGGAGCCACAAAGGAGAAGGCCCTTCTTCTGCTTCTGCCAGGATTGGGGACTGCAACATTCCCTGCCACCCTGCTCTGATGGATTGGGTGGATGTAACCGGGAAGAGACAGTCCTTCAGATAACGTGGTTCCAAGCCATGGAGGGTTTTAAAGGTGACAACCAGCATCTTGAATTGCACCTCTAATTGTAAATTAGAAGCAAGGCAAACTCTGAACAAGATTGCTCCTCAGGACAGTGATCCTAGTTTTATTTACTCACGCTGCTGGATGAGAAGACTTCCCAAGTGCCTTCCAGCCCTATGATTTTATAGTCTGATCACTCAGGAAAGCTGCTTAACTTGCACAGTAATTGAGTATATGAAATAGTATGATGCACCTTTATAATACTATGTATAACCACATCTGACTAGTGTTTTCCTCTTTTTTTTACAGAAGCCTGTCTTTGAGGATGTTCCCCTAGGGACCATCATTTTGAGGATTCGAGCCACAGATGCCGATTCTGGACGCTTTGCTCAAATACAGTATAGCCTGGGAGATGGAGAGGGGAAATTTGGAATTAACCCCAACACGGTATTAAGACCTTATAAGAGTCCTGGGCTAGAAAGATAATATTCTAGGCTTCACTTGAATCTTTATCCAACTTGTGCTAGGATTATTATTAGGCAATATGAAGCAATTAAAGAATAGCAAAACATCTCTCTGATTTGTGAGCTCCCAACTATCTACCGGTAGGTCAAGACTAGTATTTTTCACACCTGGCAAATTTAAGATGTATGGACTTCAACTTCCAGAATTCCCCAGCCAGGGAAATTCTGGAAGTTGAAGTCTACACATTTTAAAGTCGCCAAGTTTGGATGATATCACTCAGTAGGGTAGAGCATAGTAAAGTAAGACTAATCTTATTCAGTAAGACTAATCTAGTGCTGAACAAACAGCCTTTTCTATCCCAGGCTTGCACTTGCAAGAGAAATTAAAATATTTGCCAGCTGCTGGGAGAACTAGCTTTTGACATACCAATTAATAAATTTTCACTTTAACTTATATGATGGCTTTGTATTAACTATTACTTCCTGTGACATTCCTATTTACCGTTAATATGAATACTGACTTGCCTTAAGCATTATTGTAAGAATAAATTACTATACCCCATATATATAATGAACAATGAAATCTCCATGCAGCAAACTGAAAACTCTAGCTAGCAGGAACTTTCTCCTTAACTCCAGGTTGCATCTCTCTTTGATCAGTTTCCAACCATTGTTTCTTGTCCTGCTCTCTTGTGCTTTGTACAATAATTTGACCCCTCTTCTTTCTGCCAGCCTCTCAAATACTGGAATACTGCTATCATGTCACCCCTATTTCTTCTTTTCTTTAGACTAGCCAAACCCAAAGTCCTGCAGCCATTCTTCATATGTTTTAGTCTCCAGGCCTTTGATCATCTTAGTTGCTCTTCTGTGAATTTTTTCCAAGGTCTCAACATCTTTTTTGGAATTTGGTGACCAAAATTGGTTGCAGTATTCCAGGTGTGGTCTCATTAGGGTTTTATAAAGCGGTACTAATACTTCATGTGTTCTTGATTCTATACCTCAGGATTGTATTAACTTTTGTGGCTGCCGCTGCACATTGTTGGCTCATAGTCAAGTGATCGTCCATTAGGACTCCAAAGTCCCTCTCACAGTTACTGTTTTTGAGCCCAGTTGTGAAATTCTAAGAGTTCCCATCCAACATAGTTATGTGATATCATTTTCTGATAATTTTCTGAAGATTTTTGTGTGTTTCAGGGAGATATCTACATTCTATCAACCTTAGATCGAGAAAAGAGAGATCATTATACCTTAACTGCAATAGCTAGAGACAACCCAGAGGATATTTCTAGTAATCGCCGAGAGAATTCTGTGCAGGTAACCAACTTGTAATAAGGAGAATTTGTTCTGTGTTTTCAAAATGCTAACAAGGTAGCCACTGTTTTCGTAAGATAGAGCTTTCCTTATAGCTATTTATGTCTATGTCACAAATCCCTCTTCAAATAGTAAGTTTCTATATTCCATAGAACAATATGGAGAGGAAGAAGCACCAATATATTGGTGAATGCATGCAGAGCAGAAAGGGATGGAATTACAAAAATTAAATAAAGCAAGGGAAAGAGAAAGAAAGGAACAGGCTCAGGGCAGTTACAGGAGGTTTAAAAACATCAACACGGTGCATGAAGTATGTGATGAAAACTCTATCCTTTTTATGCACATGCGGTATGTATGACACAGGTTAAAAAAGGCAAGACTTCAGTTGTATGGTTGCATCTACCCTACTTTGAAAATTCCTTTAGGGCAGGCTATAAATTTATACCAAAAAGTTGTGGCATATAATTAATAACATAAGAATGTGTAGAAACTGCAAGCAAAGATAAGAAACTTGTGAAGAATATCATACTAATACCAAAAAACATTTGTGTTCCTCTTACATGATTTTGCTTGACAGTGCTGATACTGTAACATAAAATATATCCATGGGGAAGCAGCAATTACAGGTAGTCCTCAACTTACAACTCTTTGCTTAGTGTCTGTTTAAGTTACTGATGGATCCCCAGAAAGGAATTTACAACCTGTTTCTGAAGTTCCAATGGCTACCCCTTCCCCTTGTTCACATGATCACACTTAGGGTGCTCGGCAACTGGCCCACTTTTATGGCTGTTTGCAACATCCCTTACTCACAGGTTAGTGATTGATGATTTTTTTTGCCGAACACTGGGAGTTCACTTCCCGGTTTTCAACAAAAATGCCCTATAGGGAGCCATGGGTCTGCTCTATACCCTCCAATTCCCTTAACAACCATAATGATTCCTTAATGAGCACTTAGTAATAGTAATAGTAGTAAAGTTGGAAGGGACCTTGGAGGTCATCTAGTCCAACCCCCTGCTCAGGCAGGAAACCCTACACCATTTCGGACAAATAGCTGTCCAGTCTCTTCTTAAAAACTTCCAGTATTGGAGCATTTACTGCTTCTGGAGGCAGGCTGTTCCACTGATTAATTGTTCTCACTGTCTGTTTGGACATGTGATTACCCATTTTACAACTTACAACTTTAATGGGCAGGCTCCATTATGGTTGTAGGTCGAGAACTACCTGTGTGACATTCCAGTACCATAAGGATTTCCCTGATCCCAATATAGGCCTGTTTTTTTCTGTGGAAAGTTGTAGTGTTGCAGAGAAAAAACTAATTATGTGCAAATAGTAGGCTGTCTGAAGCAAGTAGGCCAGGGCAGAACCAGAATGGGGAGGAGACCTTTTTGTCTTTTCCTGGCACTCCTTCATTCTTTTTCTGCTAGGTCAATCTTCTTAATCAATCTTACCAGCAGGCAGTGGGGAGGGAGCAAAATTTATTTTGCCAGAGATTCAAATATATTACTTCCAATACTTGCAAAGGATTTTTAAGGGGGCATGAAATGAAGTTGGAAGCCAAGGAATATTCTTTTACAACTTATAAAAAAAACTTCAACAATCTCACTCAATAAACAAAAATGAATCCGCCACAACCAGCATCTTGCATCAGCTTGGTATTTTCCAAATTTTGCAACTTTCAGTGTGTGGACTTCAATTCCCAGAATTCTTAGCAAAGGTTTACTGACTGTAGAATTCATACATGTGAATGTCTGGAGTTTATACATTTGGAAATTACCAAGTCTTAAAAGTGCTGGTTAGTGGTTGCAGTGTTGTTACACCATACTGAAAGGATGGCAATTCCATTTCAGTGTTGTCTTTCAGTCTTCCCAAGGTCTTCTTTTCTTGTAATTTCTTTGTTGATTTGTGGTGATTTCAGGTGTTAATTACAGTTTTGGACATTAATGACTGCCGGCCCCAGTTTTCCAAAAAACAATATAGCACCAGCGTATATGAAAATGAGCCAGTTGGGACCTCTGTCATCACAATGACTGCTGTTGACCTTGATGAGGGAGACAATGGAGTGGTAACATTCAACATTGAAGGACCTGGAGTCGGTGTGTATCTCTAGTAACAAACAAAAGATCTGTCCAAAAAGATGATTGACAAATCATAGAAATATTAATGGTTCAAACACTAGTTGCATATTTTTTGGTTTATCAAAAGTAGCCAATTTTTAATTACAGAGATACAAATCAGTGCACCATAAGACATATTTGCATTGTGTGCTTATTAGTATTACTAATATAAATGTTAAGTTTTATGATGCATATGTTGCTTTCCTTTGCCAAAATCCCTACTTTACAAATAGGTTATTGAGTGTTGGTGATAGGGCTTTCCAAATCCTGATACCGGTTGCCCACTCATTGGCATGAAATGTAATAGTATTTCCCTACAAAACTAGTTGAAAGTGACTTGGTAGAGAAGAGCAAATTTCTTGCACAGTCTGGGATCTTGAAAGTTAAACCTGGTTTGAAAACAAGATCTGATCTGTAGATCTTGCAAATAGTCCTCTCTACTTGAAAACCCACATCTTTACTCCAGTTACGCTTTAACATGGGTTGCTTTTTTTTCACTGGAACTAATTTAAAGCCTAATTATTTGTCAAGGAGGTATTTTTCTGAACCATGTCTAAATGTTGACAATCGAAATGCATTCAGAAATGCATTTCCTTATTTATAATTTACAATAAAATCAAAAGAACTGAAAAATAACAGGGAGGACAACTTAACCAATCAGTAAAGTTTGTCAAGCATTGCTCTTTAAATGTTAAAAATGTAGGATTGGTTTCTATTTTTCCATATGAAAGTGGCAGATAGAGCAACACAAAAATTATTTCTACAAAACACAGTATAATGGTCAATTAATTTTATTATGGGGATTCAGTATATTGATAGAATGGTTATTCGTGCAGCAAAATTTAACATGAGTGCCTTGTTATATAGCATCATAGATGCTTTGTTTGCATATTAATTCATTCTTTTTAACTCCAGGCTTCCAGCAATTTTCTTGCTTATGTTGGGCCATTAATAACAAAAAAGGCCCCTGCAATCATTCAGTGTGCTGCTTCACTTGCAAGCAAACTGAGCCACTGAATCTGAAGCAGCCACAGTTCAGTCAGAGGTCATGACTGAACATGCATCAATCACATCACCTGGAAGTATCTTCAACACATGTATAAATATGTGAAAGTGTGGGTATGCACTTATCCCCAGAGGACGTTGTATGGCAGGGGTCTTCAAACTTGGCCCTTTTATGACTTGTGGACTTCAACTCCCAGAATTCCTCAGCCAGGCACGCTGGCTGAGGAATTCTGGGAGTTGAAGTCCACAAGTCATAAAAGGCCAAATTTGAAAACCCCTGTTGTATGATCTTCCAAGTATCCAACCAGCATTTCAGATAGTCCCAGTTACTTCACAAAGCTGAGGAGCAGGTCCAGAAGCTCTCTTTAAACTGCCTCACTGAAAAATTTGCACCGCTGTACTATAAATCGTTTTTTTGTAGATTTCATGCCATATCTAAAGTGAGCCGTATCTCTTCTGTCTTCAGAGGCCTTCAAAATTCATAAAGATTCAGGGCTTGTCACAACGCGCAGACGTCTACAGTCCTATGAGAGGTTCAATCTAACTGTAGTAGCTACTGACAAAGGAAGGCCACCACTCTGGGGAACTACAATGTTACAACTGGATGTAATTGATATCAATGACAATCGACCAATATTTGTCCGCCCTCCCAATGGCACCATTCTGCACATTAAAGAGGTAAATCCTCATGTAGGTTTTCTCATATTTTTAATATGATGCAGCAATCCAGAGCTAAGCTACTAAAGTTATTTCCAGATAAGAACAAAAGCAATTTTCTTGCCTTTCTCACCTTAACTAATCAAACAACCTAACTAGGCTCTTGACTGTATGGAGGACCAGAAACAATACATGGGAATCAAAGACTTCTAGAAACTTAAAGAGGAAATCTCTTTCAGAATGAGACAATGTTAAAGCTTACTCTTCAAAACCCCACATAACAACCTGACTAGACTGTCAAAACCTACTGAATTCTGTTCTTTGTGACAGAATCTGAGATAATAAATGAGTCCATCAGATGGCAACATACATACATAAATGCATCTATATTTATGATGCTGTTCCATGGTGGAACGAGCAGTGTTATGCAAAGCATTAAAGAATAAAAACTATAATAAAAGAAATTAAAGTCAAAAGAGAAAATGTAATTAAATTTATTTTTCATGAACACCATTCAATATATCTTTTTATAAAGTCTCCATCCTTGCAAACAGCCTGTTTCCACTATACTCTGATGATTCTCTAATGTTCTGCCTTCCAGAATTTCTCAGCCAGGCATGCTGGCTGAGGAATTCTGGGAGTTGAAGTCCACAAGTCATAAAAGGGCCAAGTTTGAAGACCCCTGCTCTAGTCTTTCTTTTCACTCAATGGACTTGCTCTTTCTTTGTGTATTTGTTTTGCATTGATCTTCATTCTCTCTTTTGATTAAACCACCACAAAGTACTTCTATTGTGTTGGTCCCTTACTTTTGTACAAAATACACATTCCTTCAACTCCCATTCGTTTTTGACCCTCCCTTATGGATATGATTTTAAATCAATAAATGTATAATAACTTTTCTTTCTCACACTTAAATAATTCTCAGTGCTCTACGGAAGAACAAAAATATATTTTGCCCACTGTTGAGTGAGATAAAGTCATTCTGTATATTCCAATTACTGTTCACTGACATCTCTTGAATTGTTTCAGTTAGAATTCTGCTAAACACCTTTCCAGACACACCTCACAAACTCATCTTCTTTCATAAAGGTTGATTCATGGCAACTGGACTTATTTTTCTTGTTAGTGTGAGATGTTTCACTAGTCCTCCAAGCAGCTTTATCTGTCAGAGCAAGTTATTTAAACATCTGCCTCTATATAAGGGAACAGCTAGTTGTCTGACAGCCATGTCAAACTCCATGCACATATCAGACACGTTATATAATCACTCCCTACATAAACTTTACCCATATTTTAATAATTCCCCAAGTTACATCATGTTCACCTGCATTTTTACCATGGTTCTTAATTTTTATTATTTGTCTAGCTAGCTAGCTAGCTCTCATATTTTATCACAATTGATTCTTAACAGCTTCCAAGTTATGAGCAATTATTGAAACATATGTAATACAGTTCAGCTTAAAAAATTAATTCAATCACTACTTCTTCACAGAGGCAGAAATAACAAAACATGGAAAAGTAGAAGATGGAATACTCTCTGAAAGAATTTTAATTTCTGATATATCTTGGGAAACCATTCCAAAACATTGGCATCCTTCTGGCAACTAACCTTTTATCTACATTGACCATTTGCAATACCTTTCTCTTATCCTTATTTTTGCAAAATGTGCATATTTGCACTTTTCTCCTCACTCACAGCCTAATTCTTTTTCATACTTATTATTAGGGTAGCTCCATATATTTCTATGTAATATAATTATTTTCACTCTGTCCCAAACAACTTCCATGTTATCTTTCCTTGTGTCCATTTTCTATTTCCATTTCCAAAACCATGTATTTTCTAAATAGAGGACTCATATTTCTCTTTTTCCAGTATCTCTTCTTTCATTCTAACTTCTTTCTTGTTATAACCTAAATTCCATTCTTCACATCACCAACATGAAGTCTGGATAGCATTCAGAATCTCTCTTCAGCCTTGCAGCCTTCACTAATTCTCTCAGTCTTTCAACATAATCCAATTAGCCATGCTTCTTGGTTTATTCTTTTTTCCATGTGTATAAAATGAATTGCCTTCTGCTTAATAACAAGCAGGCCTTTTTCTACCCACCAGTTACAATTCACATTCCTCTCAAGAATGGTATATCTAAATATTTGAGTAACTTTTCAGCACTCTCTCTTCTTGTTCCCATCCATCCATACATGTTACCTATTGGTACAATTTCCCACCCCCATTACATTAATTCAATATGTTGCCCAGATTTTCCCAAAACTGTTGCTTTATACTTTTATTATCACCCATTCAGTAGAGTGTGTCATGCCACAGTCACTAAATCTGTGGATTCCTACTTTCATAGGCACCCACCCCAACCAAGAGGACACCAATTCTATATTCTAGCCCTTATATTCACAATTAAATCCATATCTTTGCTTTCTTGTTTCAAGTTCCTCAACACCACAAGATTAGATCTCCTTATTCAGATCAGTTCAGCCTTCCCATCCATTCTCTTAGTTTCACAATAACTACCAGTCAGCTCTGGCACCCATGGGCTGATACACCACAAGTACAACCAACACCCAATTCCTAGTTTTAGCCCATGCTCAGCATCTAGAAGGTACATGGTGTGTACTGACACATTCAAGATACTCAGATGGCTCTGAGTTCCAAAACAGAATACCTGCTCTATCAAGAGAAATGCAATATGTAGTGTTCAATTTTAGCTAATGTTGCACCTCAGCTTGTGCTAGAATTGGTTAACACATTACTTTCAGTTATTAATCTCTTCACTTGTAGGAACATATATATTTATGCAGCAGTATGATTAGTGAGTTTTGAGCTGATGAAGTCTCCATTGTGGCAAGTTCTCAGAATCATCAGAAGGCCAAATATGTGAGCCTGCATTCAAATTAACCTGAAACCTAGCTTGTAAATACACTATAAATATTGTCTACTTGGTGGGATTCAGACAACAGTGTGTTGGCTTTCAAAGTAGCCTGTTAACTAATGATTCTGAAATTTAGAACTTAGCACTGGTCTCTGGTTGAATTGGCTGGTCTACTAGCCAAAACTGACTGGTATCATGTTTTTTTTTTTACCATGAGCAGAGAATCCATGGGTACAATTAAGGCGAGTAAGTTATTATACTATTTCTGTGTCTTATTCAGAAGGATTGTGGGAAAATCTTGATGGATTAAAGCCATGATCTATGTGGTGATGACATTTGGAAGTTTGTAACTTGGAATTCTCAGATCTGCATGCAGTGGTTGTTCATAGGAGATGTGATTTTCCCATGTTCCCCTGGTCTATATTTTAAACAACTTGTTCTGTATACATGATCCTTGTATCCGTAAACAGGAAATCCCCTTACGATCCAATGTGTATGAGGTATATGCTACTGACAAGGATGAGGGCCTCAATGGAGCTGTGCAGTACACCCTTCTCAAAACTGGTGCTGGAAATAAGGATTGGGAATATTTTACCATTGACCCAAACAGTGGGCTCATTCAAACAGCAATGAGACTGGATCGGGAGAAGCAAGCCATGTACAGTGTAAGTCACAAAGCAGAAACATTGTGACTTTTATAAGAATATGCTACATCAGGGGTCCCAATTTCCGGTACTGGGCCGTGGTATGCCAGCAACCGGGCTGCACAAACAAGCAAAGCCCCATCCGTGGGATGCAGGCAGCACACAAAACCACGCCCTCTCCGGTCCACAGAAAAACCTCTCTCCACGTAATTGGTCCCTGGTGCCCAAAAGGTTGAGGACCTCTGTGCTACATGATGATTTGTCCTTACCAAGGCAAGTTAGAATGCTTTGTCCCACATTGCTCAGAAGTTTCTCAAAATTGAATAGTGTATGGTTAAATCAGCCTACCACATTCATGAATTAGCAAGTCAGATGTAACCACAGATGAGACATTTCAGAGGACTAAGAAATTAATGAATGTTTCCTTTCTTTTCAAGCACTGCAGAAGAGTTGAACATGTGGGTTGAAAGAATTAAGTCAGCACCTTCCTACTCAGTTTCTTTTTCTGACCTACAAGAGAATCTCAACAGAACAGTTTTATTTTCTCTGCTTTGTTACTACTTTTCACCACTCAGTTCCTTTCTTAAAAAGTTAAGCAATCATTTTTCTTAGGCAATGGAGATATTCTTTTTTATATATATATAAACAATTTTTATTATTTTTTCATTTTACACCAACAGAAGCTTAAGAACCAGCGTGGAGATATGGTGGTCAATTACAAAAAAAAACAATAACATTATATATATATACAATTCACACAATATTTCTTAAAACTTCCCTCTCTATCTATGTAGAATATTATAATCAATTAAATTCAAATAAATTCATTCATTAATATATCTAAATATAAATTTCCTTAATCAATAAAAACTTTCAACTGCTCAATATCAATATAATAATCAAATTAATACAATCCTATAGCCAATTCATTCATTAATATGTCACTATATATAAGTTAAATGCTTAAAACCAACGCTCTCTATCTATTTAAGTTATTGGAATCTCATCAGTACATTTCTAACACAGATTTTCATTAAGTATATTGCCAGATAAAAATTTCATTAGTCAATAATCTTTTACAAAAGCTCCTTATCTATCCCAAAGATCCTGTTTTAAACTTTATTAATTTTTCCAAATATTTGAATTTAAGCTAACCTAATTATTTAACTATTTCAGGGCCCCCAAATTTCTCTTATTTAAACATATCAGCTCCAAAACTAAATTCCAACATTTCTCAACTATATTTCTATTCTTTTTCAATAATTCTCAAATTATTAATTCCATCTCATTCCAAAACAAAAACCACAAATAGGAAAAGAAAAAAAGAAAAACATACACAGACAAAAAAAACATATTCTTGCTATACTTCAATATTAAATTCTAAATCATTTCATAATAGCCTCCCATTTAACACAAACCAAATCCAAGACAGTCCAAATCGCTATAAAACCTTTACCATCCATAATTTTCATCTCAAATTTAATATTTATATCTTATTCTGGGTTTCCTTCTATTCCAAATAGGTTTCCATAGTCGAGTCTCTAGTTCCGCAAATAGCTCTCCCATTGTCTTCTGCCACACTGTGCATAGGAGCAAGAGGTCTCCCATTATCCATTTTCTTAGGCTGGTATAAGAGTTATAGTCATTCTGAAAAGCTCGTGCCAAAGCGTCATCTCCCATATTTTTCAAGGATGCATAAACTTTAGTTGAAATCCTTTTTTTGGTATAGTCGTCTTTAGTCAAATTTTGCTCTTCTTCCAATAGTTTTTCCTCTTTCAGAAAGTCAGATGGTATCTGCAAATCAGCTTGACCTTTCGAAGTAAGCTCCTCCATTTCCATATTATAGGTCATCTGACCATTTATATCAAGACTTATTCCTGGTATTGATTGCAAATCCAACTGTACATTTGCTTCTTCCGTCTCAGTAAGCTGAGAGCAAGTCTTTTGAATACAAACTACAGTTTCACTTAAAGCTTGTGCTTGACTTTGCCGATGTAAAGAAATCTCCTTTTTACAAGCAATTATCATCTCCGTGTTTTCTAAGATTTTGTCCAAAATATATTTATAAATAGAGTCTGAACGGGTTTCCTCCATTTTTATCATATTTGAAGACATTATCTTTTTGGGGGAGACTATATTTAAACACAGTCACTCAATATCCAATCTTCTCCCAAGTTTCTTAGTCTATTTCCTTTATGCAAATTCCAGGAGAAAAGAAAGAAAAATAGCAAAAGCGATATGTAGTTTCAGCAGAAGATGTCCCCCAACGAGTAATCAAAGTTAATCAAATAATCAGTCTTTTCAGAAAACATAAAAAATAAGAAAAAATAGTACTCTCCAGATGCATAGCCTCTTAAATCTCTCTAAAAGAATTTTTTTTGGGGCTCCAAAGTATTCAAAAATAGAATCAGCCATTAAAACAAAAATAGGTTTTGTCCTTTTCTTAAGTTCTCCCCCCCCCATTTAAAACACCACTTCAACAAAAAGGGGAATAATTCCAGAAAAAAAACTTTTCACAGGAAAAAAAAAGAAAATAGAGGTTAAAAAAAATCTCACTGAATCTTCCACGGTGGATCTGCTTGCTTAGATGATCTTATGGCTTACGGTTGGCACAGCTAAATGATCGGCCATTTTACTGGCTGATCTTTACCCTGTCGACCCAAAGGATATACTCGGTGCACAGAGGATACCACCGCTCCTCTGCAACTATCCGAGAAGCCTCCTCAATGGTAGATGCTCCTCCAATGCGTCTTTTTGACCCTCTAAGGCAGCGGTTATCAACCTGTCGGTCAAGACCCTTTTGGGGGTTGAACGATGCTTTCACAGGGGTCGCCTAAGACCATTGGAAAACACATATTTCTGATAGTCTTAGGAACCGAGACACCACTCCAGGCGAGGGGAGCAGGAGGCGGAAGAAAGCTCGAGCAGGGAAGGATCTGGCCTGGCGAGGGCTGAGCCGCATTCGGGCGCTACTTCTGGAGCTCACAGATGCTGGCCCGGCTCTGGCGTGCTTCGGGGTAGAGGTTGTCTGCTGTGTTGCTGCCGGGAGCCTCAGCTGGCTAAAGCATCTTTCAGAGAAAGAGCCCTGCTTTCCCCTGCAGAGTGACCCAGCCAGCAGCGTCCTACTCTCATCATTTCAGGGAGGAGGGAGAGGAAGAAGAAAAAGAAGGCATCTGCCCAGCAGGCTGCTACCTCTGCCTCCTCGCGACGGAGAAGTGCTTTGAGGCAGATAGCAGGTTATAAAACTGACACTTGACTCAAAGGGGGGATGGGTATGTCTACAAAGCCACTGCTCCTCCATGGGCGGACAGATAGCTGGATGGCTAGGAAAGTTCCCCGACTTTTCTGCTGTGGAGGAAGAAAACCAAGCTTTGAGATCTTGCGAGCAGGCGCGCAGATGCGACTGAGCTTACAAGAAGCCCGGCAAGCTTTACGTTGAGGCGGGCAGTTTATAAAAGGAAGGAGCAGTAGTATGTTTGTTCGCTTCCCAGAAAAAGCTGCTCAGGACATCTCCATTGCTAAAAGATAATGCCCTTGCTTTCCTATGATGTTGAAGGTGTCCTACGCTAGGAAAAAACAAAACACAATCCCCATGCAAAAACAGTCCACCCATGATAATGCAAAACCTAATGAAGAGAGTAGTTGGTGGCAGTTGCTGCACAGGAATTAACTGAGCTCCCAGATAACCCATCCTCACACAATTGGAAGTTTGCATTAGATCCCCTAAATTCCCAGTGATAGATCACACTAATGATAAATGTGGGAGCTTTGTTCCTACTTATGTGGCGGGCATAAAAGTATAGTAGCTTTTTCCTCTCTTCCCACGGCAGCTGATTTCCCCCCCCCTTGTCCTCTCCTCCTCTGAGATCCCTGCAGCCCTCCTTAAGACAGCACATACTTTTTGATTCTTGCTGCTCGATCCCTCCTCCCCCCCCCTTGATGGCTTCCTACTTGTGGGATGCAGGGGAAGGGAGCGCCATTTCATTACAAGTGGGAGAAGGAAAACTGGTCCAGGCAGTGAAAAGGGAAGAGATCAAAGGGGAGGGGGCTTGGGGGTTGAAAGCTGCTTTGGGTGGATGTTTTGGACTGCAGCATGTGTTTCCCTTTCCCTTCCTGCTGCCTTTTCTCTGTTTCCTAGTGTGCCTCTGGAAAGCCGGGAAGGGGGGGGGGCAAAATGAATCTGCTCTTAGTGTGGAATCAAGAAGCTCCAAGGGGCCTTTTCTTGCAGTTGCTGCAGTAATGCCCCCCATTCTTCCTGCCCTGGCTGCTGCACCAAAAGCAGTTCATTATTGCTCAGTGGAACCAGCAGTGAGGTGGGAGGAAGGAATGGATTTCCCTTCTGCTGCCTCTGCCTCAGTAGACAAGACCTCCTTCCAAAAATCTCTTAAGATTCTGGCAGGCACAGCTCCAGAATTGAGCTATGTTGGCTCAGGAATTCTGGGAGTTGAAATCCACGAGTCATAAAAGAGCCAAGGTTTCCCTTCTGCCTTTTTTAGAGAGAGAAGCTCTGAAGGTCATTAGGATCAATTGTCCTGGAAGGACAGAGGTCCTCTTCCACACACTCAGTGAATTTCAGCTGGAGGTAGAAAAACGGGCAGTGGCTCAGGCTGAAGAGGCAAATTCTGTGGGCCACATCACACACATGGACAACAAATGTCTACAAATATAGCTCCCCTTGAGTATCACCTCAACTAATCCTTATTTTCTCCCACCCCATAAGCACTCCCCCCCATACACAATCATATTAATTTTTCACACGTTATTCTTAACCTAATCAGGCAACTCCAAGGGCTCATTTAAAGAAGAGAAAAGGTCAGGTCTCTCTTCAGAGCCATAGGTGGAGCACCCATGCTTCAAGACAAAATTTCATTTATTTGAAATTAGAAATAAATATTTCACAATATATAATTACATATTGTTTTTGTGATTAATCACTATGCTTTAATTATGTTCAATTTGTAACAATGAAAATACATCCTGCATATCAGATATTTACATTACGATTCATAACAGTAGCAAAATTATAGTTATGAAGTAGCAACGGAAATAATTTTATGGTTGGGGGTCACCACAACATGAACTGTATTAAAGGGTCGCGGTATTAGGAAGGTTGAGAACCACTGCTCTAAAGGGTCTACCAGCAGGGGAAACTCGGTCGGCAAAGGGATGACGCCCTTTGCTCAACCATACCGCCGCGAACCGGAAGCCAGCGGAGATATTCTTTAAGATGGTTTTGCATCAATACAGAAGATTAAACACAAGTTAAATAAAAGGGGAAATTAATTATTAATGGTAATAGTTAAATAGTCAAACAATTTTTTTAAAAGTCTGTTTATGTTTCTCTTTTCTAACTAGAAAATGCTCTAATTTTGTGTTTATGGTGTAGTCCAGAGGTCCCCAACCTTTTGGGCACTAGGGACCAGTTCCATGGAGAAAGGTTTTTCCACAGACCGGAGAGTGTATGGTTTTGTGTGCTGCCTACATCCCATTACTTGTTTGTGCAGCCTGGTTGTTGGCAAGCCATGGCCCAGTATTGGTCCATGAACTGGGAGTTAGAGACCCCAATAAAGGAACTCAATTGCCTCTCTTTGGAGCCTCTGCCTTTGCCACTGACAAGCCCCTTATATGACTAGCCTTTCATGTGTTCTTCCCATAGTTAATCATCGTGGCGTGTGATCAAGGTCAACCAGCCTATGAGACAATGCAACCTCTCCAGGTAGCCCTGGATGATATTGACGACAATGAACCTGTTTTCCTGAAGCCACCTGTAAGCAGGTCTATCTCTTCCCTTCTGGACTTCCCTGGACCTGGGGCAGATTAGGATCCAAAGTAGAGCAAGTTCCTTTAAGAAACATCTTTAAAAGAGTAGCTGTCCTGTTTCCTCCAAGATGCGCACGGATTAACATTTACTTGGTCACTTATATTTAGAAACAGATTCATTTGGAGAAAATATTTTTATTCACTTCATTAATTGTACAGGAAGTTTGTTGTCACTTTATGATTATTTCCAAGTTCTTAAACTAAAGCAGAAAAATAAAAATAAAATATATTTTTCAGGATAGTAAGAGGAAGATTGTTTGTATAAAAATAGTAGTATAAAATGAAGCCTTATTACTGTTTTGACTAATATATCACTAAATTTTATTCTATACTGCACACTCGGAGTCACCTTGAACTCTGAGAGGGGCAGCAAATAAATTTGATAAGGAAATAAATAAATGTTTTCACCTGGACTGCAGTGAAACTAAAAACCTCCTAAGAATGGATTCCACAGATCCATGTGTACAAACTATGTACAAATGATGTTTCATAAAGGCCAAAAGAAATTAAACTTTTGTAAATTTCACTTACAAATGTTGCCAGTAACCATTGATATTGATTCTACTGAATGTATTTTTATTGGTCAATGACCAAAATAGAGTTTCTTTCTGGTCTCAGAAAGATAAGTAAAAAAGTAAGAGAAGAGATCTAATGTGGTGCAGCAGTTTAGGTTTAGGATTTAAAGGTTAAAACTAGAGAGATTTGGGTTCTAAATGACCTCAACCCTGGAATCTTCTCTGGGCCTGTCACTCTTTCTTAGCCCTCCAATCTCAAGGGTTGATTTATGGTGGAAAATTGGAAGCAGAAGCACTATCTATAGCTCCTTGAACTCCTGCACATAAAGGCAGAATATAAACTTAAGAACAACTAATTATAATAGCAGGATCCCAAGAGAAGGAAGATAAGATTTATGCTTCCTCTCCCAGCAATCTTACATATTTATGTCACATCTTATGTAACTATGGGGCAGTGCGGTAGCTCAACAGTTAAGACACTGAACATGTTGGCTGGAAAGCCAGCAGCCCATGTTTGAGACCCGGGCACCTTGCGTCTGGGCAAGCTCCCATTCTCGCCTCAGCTCCTGCCAACCTAGCAGTTTGAAAGCATGCAAATGCAAGTAGATAAATAGGTACCGCTTTGGGTGGAAGGTAACAACACTTGACCTTAGAAATGTCTTTAGACTGCGCTAGCTCAATGGCCTTGAAACGGAGATAAGCACCACCCCCTATAATCAACTACAACTAGCAAAGTAAAATAGTTTTTTAAAACCTATATACCTATACCAGCTCATGAAGCAACTTCATTGAAATTTATATTGCTTATGACTAGGGAGGGCTTTTTTATTCTCATGAACATAATTCATATAACGTGTAGTAATGCATCTGTTTTGCTGTATCACATGATTTAAAAAAAGTTGTTGCCTTGTATTCTCCCCCCCCCCTTTTTTTTTTTTTTACTCCTGCAGAAAGGGAGCCCCATTTACCAGGTTCTTTCTGTGCCTGAACATTCATGCCCGGGCACTGTGGTAGGGAATGTCACGGGCGCAGTGGATGCTGATGAGGGTGCCAATGCTATTGTGTATTACTTCGTCGCAGGTAGATTTCAGTTCTTCTCATCATCCTTCTTTGGATAGTTTAACACTACATTCCGTGTTATCCTCACCACCTATAATATCCATTTTGCCTTTTTAATGCACTTTGTAAAAATTATTGCTTAGGATAAAGAAGCAGTAGTGTTGAGATCCATCAGTCATTAACTGAGCAATGTACCTCTACATGGCTTCTTAAAGACAGAATTTACAAATGGACTTGGTGTCTCACTTCCAAAAGTGAATCTAATCTTTTCTCCTCAACAGCTTCATTTCATTTAATTGGACCAGCACATAACATTGGTTAGCAGGGATAAGTAAAGAAAGACACACTTGAATTCTTTTCCCTCTCCCTTCTTTCCCTTTCTCTTTTCAAATTAAAACACCCCAACCCCACAACAACTCTGGGCAGAAATATTAAAAACAATTGAAAATTCTATAATTAACATGAAAAAAATGACAGACCAGGGAAGCAATAGAAATATAACCCTTAACCCCACGTATTCCCAAAAGGAATATGCCACACTCCTTTATCCAGGTCTTGGGAGAAGAGCTTGGTTAAACATATTTCTTGCTTAGATTTTTATTACAGTATAATTACCACCTCATAGTAAAACCCCATTTTAGAAAGCAAGGAGTCTAAAGGAAACCTGACTAATCTTCTCTTTCTTCAGCTGGTAACAGAGAGAACAATTTCCAACTAAGTCGGGAAGGGAAATTGCAGGTTCTTCGGGACTTGGACCGAGAGAAACAGGGTTTCTACTCTATCATTGTCAAAGCTTCCAGCAATCGAAACTGGAGCCCTCCTCAAGGTCGCCGAGCAGCCAGACTCCAGGCGATGGATCTCAGCACTGATAATACCCTGCAGGATGTCCGCATCTTTCTGTCTGACATTAACGATCAACCTCCCCGGTTCACCAAATCAGAATACACAGCAGGTATGAAGAAATTCACTGTGACCAGAAAATAGTCTCAAAGCTGACTCATTTTCTGAATGACCTTGTGTGAGTAAGACATAAGGATGCTATCTCCTGAAACTGCAATGTTTCACTTTTATTGCAAAATAAAAGGCTAGCTTCAAGCCCCAATTTTATTTTTAAAAAATGCTTTTGGTTTACTCCAAAGGCCCAGAGGTGAATGCACTATTTCCAAAAGGGATTTGTTGGTCTTTGTCATTTAATTTCCTTCTTCTGCTAGGGGTTGCAACAGATGCAAAAGTGGGTTCGGAGCTGATTAAACTTGTTGCACTGGATGCTGATATTGGAAACAATAGCCTAGTCTTATACAGCATTCTGGGAATTCGCTACATCAAACAACATTCAAATGATTCTGATGAGGTGGCCAACGTTTTCAGCATAGGTAAGGTTGGCAACGAGTTGCTCAGATATCAACTGGATAGTCTAGGTTACATTCCAATGTGTTGCATGCATGACGTTAACTTGCCTAGATCTAGGATGCTAAATGGATGCAAGATCAAAGATCTACAATATTTTGAGGCTTTCTGTCACCCAGAGGTCCATTTCACAGTGATATTTCAGATGAAGAATTAACAGAGTTGTTATATGGATAACAATTGGCCTGAAAGGCATTATGGTCTAGGCCAGGGCTTTTCAACCTTTTCATGGATTGTACCACTTTTAGGATATGGCAATATTTGAGTACCTGGCAATATTTGAGTACCATCTAGCAAGGTGTCAAAAACTTGATGACCAAAAACAAAAAAAACCTGTTCAAAGTTGCAATTGCACTGAAATGACTTATGACCATTTCCCACACTTATGACCATTGCAGCATGCCCAGGGTCATGTGATTTATATTTGGATGTTTGGCAACTGATTCATATTTAAGATGGTCACAGTGTCCCAGGGTCAAGTTGATCCCCTTTTGCAACCTTTTGACAAGCAAAGTCAATGGGAGGGTTGCTGATGGCAAATGCTAAGGCGGGACTTCCTTCCCTCCCTCCTTCCCTGCCTCCCTCTTTCTCATGCCCTTCTCCTTCTGAAGGAAGAATTTGAATGCCCCCCTATTTTCCCTCTTCCATATATTCATCAAACAAGGAAAAGCCTCCAGAGACCGAAAAACAAGCCACCATACTGCTGCTAGAGCTGACTCTGCCTCCTTCCAAGGTTGCCTCTTTTTTTCTCTCTCTCTCCCCCCAAACTGCCTCCTTTTATAGCCTCTCCTGTCTCCGCCCCCCTTCTCCTCCTTTCTCATCCGGGTGAGCCGGAAGTGCCAAGCCTGGAGCCTTTGACTCGCCCCAGCCACTCTGCAGCTCCGGAGGACTCTCTCACAGTAAGTCCTGCGCTGCTCTGACTTGTTCCCTCCCCCACTACACTTGGCTGGGCAGGGCCATGTACCACCTGCCACGTGCTAATATACCACAGGTGGTATGCATACCACTGGTTGAAAAGCCCTGATCTAGGCTGCTGGATGTGAACGAGGGAAATATTGATATGGAACTGCATTGAGATAAGGAAACTCAACTGCTAACTTTGATCCAATCACTATTTCTCAGCTTAATTAATCTTATTTAGTCATGATATTATGATAAAATTAAAAGAAGTCTATAATTCCTGAAAGAAAAACTGAATATAAACCTAACAAATTCAGTACAATGTGGTTTTGGTGCATTTTTGTTGAAGTTACACTGAATTGTTAAAGGTTTCTTTGAAAACAAAAGAAATAATACAAACTCTTAAGAAAACAGATGAAAGCTCACAACTATACAAAGAGGAAACTGTAATTACTATGTAATATATTATTTTAAAGTTATTATAATTAATTAATACTAAGCATTGTTAAGTAGTAAGATGAATGAGATTTATTGACTAATTTGTTATTTACATGATTATATTGAAAGTTGTTTAATAATAGAGTAATTATTAAGATTTAATATGTAAACCTGGACTGGTAGACTTGCTGAAACTATGTTATTTTGTGGGATTAATCCCATTTTTGTATTAACTCTTTCCCCTGGTCTAACATTTTTGTATGTTTCCCTTTGTCCTATCCTTTTTGACCCTATCCCTTTATTACCTTTATAAAACTCAATAAAATATTTATAAAATAAAAAAAAGAAAACAGATGAAAGCAATATTTTCTGCACATTTCTGTTTGCTACCTAACAGTTATTGAACTAGGCTCACGCAATATTTTAAATAATAAATTAACCAAATAGACCAAGTTTGTGCAGGATGATAATGTTGTAGAAAAACCACAATACTTACCTCAGAAGACAAGACCATGAAGGGTTGGAGAAAACAGGCTTTATTTGTGCACAATGGTTCAAAGCATTCACATGACAGATTCTGAACCCTGAGTTACTCCCAGGGTGTCATTTTTATACAGCTTGCCGCCCACGCTTAACCTAACAGATGACTTCTTATCTACCTTTAACACACTAAAAGAGAGAAGTTCATATCTTAAGACAACACACATAGGAAAAAGGGAAGTTTATCCAATGTGCAGAAAACCACACTCCCCTACATGTGTAATATCTAACACCATTTGTGACTTTCAGTTGGCACTTCTTGTAAAATGGTTTCTACATAGCATGAACACATCTTTATGATTTTAGGTTACATTACACAGCCAAGCTTAATATTATCTATTACCTAAAACAGCATCCAGCATTCCTATTAAGATATATTTCTATAAACGTTTCCCTGGCCACCTCATTCCTCCCCTTGAAACTTCACTAAAATCGTGAGATTATTGGGGAGTTTCATATATTGGCGGGTCTTCATCTGGAGCACTCAGTTTTACATACTCCCCCCTCATTCCACAAGGCCATAAACAGGGCTATAGCTAACAGGGAATTAATGACAATACTAATCAGCAACACCACAATCACCCAAATAGTTGGCATGAGCCCCTTTCTAATACAAACAGTTTCCCTCATCCTTTGGCTGGGTTCCATGCTTAGAGAAGCCTAATACTAGTGACGCGATTGCAGGTTCCAGAGCAGGGGATTTTTGTTGCCCGTGCGATGGGTGTTAGCTTCCGGAGTAAAACCTGCAGGGGTTTTCTTCACCTCTCCCGTTCGCAGGGGTACAGCTTCCAGAGTGTCACCAGAAGGGGAGAGGCTCCTTCTCCTACGATGCAGGGATAGTTTAAGGGGTTGAGTTGGGTCACTATTCACTTTCCACTGGGTGGGGGCTGCCAATTTAACCCTGGACCAATGGATCCACAATTTGATTTCAGCCACCTTAATAGCAAGGGGAGAACACATAACAACAGTATATGGCCCTTTCCACTTTGGGCTTAAAACCTCCCTCTTCCAATCCTTTACCCAGATCTCCTGTCCCGGTTGTATATTATGTGTTAGTGTAACCAAGACATGGGGTCTTTGGGTTAGAACATATTGTTGTAGCCACTGGACTATAGTGTTAAGAGCCTGCAACTGTTCTAATTTAACATATCTGCCACTTGTTCAGAGTTCTGGACCACCTGGTTTGAGCAAGTTGGGGACTCCACCATACAATAATTCAAAGGGAGACACGAGCAGCCCCCTTTGTGGGGCACACCTTACCACAACCAGGGCCATATTTAAAGCATCTGGCCACTTAAGCTGAGTTTCCTGACATATTTTTATTTTTTTGCCAATATTTTTCCTTAATGGCCTATGTATTCTCTCCACCCTTCCTCCTGATTGAGCATGGAAACTACAGTCAAGCTTCCATGTTATTCCTAGCATAGCTGCTATCTTTTGGGTGGCTCTATAGATAAATTCAGGACCATTATCTGAAGAGATTCTAGATGGCAACCCATACCTGGGAATAATAATATGAAGCAAGGCTTTTGCGACCTCAGTTGCTTTTTTTTTCTTCCTTGTAGGGATGCAATCCGGCCATCCAGTGTATGTACATACTATGACTAGCATTGATTTATAGGGACCTGAGCATGGCATGTCAGTGCAATCAATCATCAAGGAATCGAAGGGATAATTTCCTCTGGGCTGATGTTCTTGAGGCAGTTGGGGTCCTGGCCTTGGGTTGTTGGTGGAACAGATCTCACATCTAGCACAAATATTTGCTGCAATCCTGTGTATTTTGTCAATATAAACCTCTCTCTTCAGGGCATTTGCCAGTGCCGCCTTTCCCAGGTGCAGTTGCTTATGAACCTGTTGCACTGCATCCCATGCCATATATCCTGGGATAAAGACTCATTGGTCTGGCAAAATCCATCAACCATCTTCCTGCCTTGCTTCCAGCATCTCAGCTTTGTCCAAGTCTTCCTGAGAGTAGTTTGGTTTACCCTGGTCCTGTTCCTCAGGGGTCCACAAAGCTAGACAATTTGTATGCTCAGAAGGTGCCTTTAGTGCAGCAATGCGAGCTTCCCAGTCTGCCTTATTATTTCCTAATTGAATATCTGATGCTCCCTTCTGATGCCCTTTGCAATGCATTACAGCTACTTCCTTAGGCTCCCACACACTATTCAGCAGACACAATATCTGTGGTCCATACTTAATATCCTTTCCCCCTGATGTTATAAGTCCCCGTTCTTTGTATAAGGCTCCATGGACTTGCACTGTTAGGAATACATACTTAGAGTCTGTGTAAATATTAATACACTTTCCTTTTGCCAACTCCAAAGCTCTAGTTAATGCATGCAGGTCAGCTAGCTGAGCATTTGTACCGGGCGGAAGTTGCTCAGCTTCCCATACTTCCTCCAAAGTCACCACAGCACATCCTGCCTTTCGAATGTCTTCTTACATAAAACTAGTTCTACCCGTGTATATTGTAAAGTCTGGATCAAGCAGGGGGACATCTCTCATGTCTGAGCGGCTAGCGTAAGTTTTTTCAATAGCTTGTATGCAACTGTGTGTGGTTTCCAAGTCTGGTTCAGGCAGCAGCGTGGCTGGATTCAGTGAGTTTGATTGAATTAATATAACCATTGGATTATGTATTATTAGGGCTTGATACTTTAGCATGCGTGGGTTGGTCAGCCACAAATGTCCTTTTGCTTCTAAGACAGCTTTAAGAGCATGGGGTGTGTAGATATCTAACTTTTGTCCAAAAGTCAACTTGTTAGTTTCCTGTGTTAATAATGCCGCTCCTGCAATTGCTTTGAGGCAAGCCGGCCACCCTCTGGCTACATTGTCAAGCTATTTAGACAGATAAGTGACCGGGCGATGCCAGGTTCCTATTTTCTGGGTGAGAACTCCTACTGCCACATTTTGCTTTGTATCTACAAACAGTTGAAATAACTTTTTCAAGTCTGGTAGACCTAAACTAGGGGCGCACATTAGAGCCTCCTTGAGAGTGGTGAAGCTATTATTTTCTTGCTGTTCCTATCGCAATGGTTCTTTATCTGCCCCCCTTTGTGGCCTCATATAGGGATTTTGCTATTAAACTAAAGGTAGGGATCCATATTCGGCAGAAGCCAGCAGCAACTAAAAATCCTCTTAACTCTTTCCTATCCTTCGGTACAGCAGCTGGCAGATAGCGGATGATGCTTTGCAAAACCAGGGGGGTTGTCCTCTGCCCACAAATATGATACATCAAATTCTTCCCATCTGGCATTTTTCTCTATCATTTGTGCCAGCATCACCATTCTCCATTCCTCTGCACGAGGTACTTCCATCATCACCTTTCCATATTTTATGGTCATTGTGCCATCCTCTTCAAAGGAGATCTGCGCCTTTAGTTTACAAACCAGATCCCTTCCCAATAGAGGAATTGGCATATATTCAAACTGATGGGTTATTTTTCCTCCCCATAGTGCAACTTAAGGGCTCCAAAAAGGGTCGCTGCAATATTTTTCCTGTTGCTCTTGTATGTTCATAGAGTGAGGGGAGGCTTGGCTTAGGGGTTGGGTTAGGACTGATCGGGTGGCTCCAGTATCCATAAGGAAGGGAATAGGTTTGCCTCCTACTGTTAAACTGACCACAGGTTCTGGGCGGTGGGTTGAACCCAGTCGGTCTCAGTCCCACTCCTCTGCTTCTGCCAGGCCTATGAGGGGAGTCCTTGAAAATCCTCTTCTTCTTTCTCTCCCTCCCTGGCTTCTCCCTGGGCCACCTCTGTAGCTCTTCGCAAACCTGCCTCTTCCCCCTCCTTTTTCTTCATCCTTTTCTCTTTCTGGACATTCACCCTTCCAGTGTCCTTCCTTCTTACACATGGCACACTGGTTTTGTCCTAACACCATTCCCCATCCTCTACCTCTGCCACCTCCCCTTGACACCCCCATCATAGCAACTGCCAGCAATTCAGCTTTCCTTTGCATTTTCTGATCCTTTTTCTTTTCCTCCTCCTTTTCTCTTTTCACAAAAGTCTTTCGGGCCACTTCCATCCTAATCTTTTCCCTTTCTTCTGGATTAAACAAGGTCCCCATAAGTTGCTGTAGATCCATCCAGGTGGGGTTGAGGGTATCGACAATAGTCTTCACCAGGTCTGCTACTTCATTTGGTTTTTCACTAAATGGGCCATAATGAAATTTCCAAGCAAGAAGATCTGAAGTAGTAAAAGGCATATGTTGGAATAGAGGAGCTGTGGCTGTTTCTGCTGGATTGTCCTTACTGACAACCAATTAATCTACTTAAGGGGAGTATTCAAAGATGCTTCCTCAGTCTTTGCCCTCGTTTGTTCAGCTATCAGTCCTCCCACTTCTCTGTCTTCTGTTTGCAGTCCCATCTGTTCCTCTTCTGCCTTGGACCCCCTCAGCACCTCTTGCTGAAGGTCCAGTTTGGGTCCCTTGATCCTGGACATCTGGTTGGATTATGGCTTGTCCCCAGCTTTTTCTATCTTCTAAACTTTTTAACATAGGGGACAGTTTTGCATTTCTGGATCCATGGTGGAGGTCTTTGCAACAAGCCGAGCCACACATCAATATAGGGTGCCTGGTCTGGGTGCCCTAACGTGGGATTGAACACTAGCTGATGTACTTTTAGAGTAATGGATGGATCTAATGTCCCTGTGCTTGGCCAGCCTATGTTAAAGCTGGGCCAATCTACCTCACAGAAGATCCTCAACTTATGCCTGCTCCACTTAATACCATAATCCTGAGCCCCATAAGCAGAGTTAAAATGCTTTGACATTCACCCCAACAGAGTAAGGGGTACACTTTCACCACCACCCAATAAGCCTCCCAGGGCACCAGACAAGACAAATGAGGAAAAGGGATGAGAGGAAGGTAAGGGGTCCTTCCACTCGGGATGACACTGAGGGTTTCACTTATACGCGCTAGACCCAGGGAGCCGGAAACTCAACGGTCACCGATGGGAAATTCAAACACCATTCACTCACAACAAACACACACAACAATCCTCCCACCTTATCATAAAGAGAGGGTGATCAGTCCTCTCCTCCATCCCTGCTTACAGGGAGGGATTCCCTATTTCCCTCAATACTTGCCTGCAAGCGAATCCTCTGTCCTGAAGCCGGCTGGAAAGATGCCTGGTCTCCTCACCCTTCACCAGTGGTTCTTGGAGTAGCCGACCGCCGATGCTGGAGCCCTGTGTCACAGGGAAGTCCCTCGGAATAAAAGGTCCGATGGCGCCTGGGATGTTCCCCCTAACACTACAGGCCCCTGGCACCAGGGTGTGCCCTCCAGAGAGCCCCAAGACTCCTTGCCGTCCTGCTGCGGTCGCCAGATAATTGTTGTAGAAAAACCACAATACTTACATCAGAAGACAAGACCATGAAGGGTTGGAGAAAACAGGCTTTATTTGTGCACAATGGTTCAGAGCATTCACATGACAGATTCTGAACCCTGAGTTACTCCCAGGGTGTCATTTTTATACAGCTTGCCGCCCACGCTTAACCTAACAGATGACTTCTTATCTACCTTTAACACACTAAAAGAGAGAAGTTCATATCTTAAGACAGCACACATAGGAAAAAGGGAAGTTTATCCAATGTGCAGAAAACCACACTCCCCTACATGTGTAATATCTTACACCATTTGTGACTTTCAGTTGGCACTTCTTGTAAAATGGTTTCTACATAGCATGAACACATCTTTATGATTTTAGGTTACATTACACAGCCAAGCTTAATATTATCTATTACCTAAAACAGCATCCAGCATTCCTATTGAGATATATTTCTATAAACTTTTCCCTGGCCACCTCAATAAGACATCAATCAGATCAAGTCTGACACTAACCAAGTTTTCAAAGTTGCAAGGGTCCATCTGCTAAGATTTTACATGATTTGGCTAAATGTATAGTGCAAACACAGCTTCCAATATTTGTCTCTGTTTCACAATTGTTTAAATAGATCTTGGTCAGACAAAGATAAAGAACTTGTGCTTAGTTCACTTCAGAATGAGGCAGCTAATTTCTTATTTTATTCATAATTATTAGCTCTCTTTGGATGTCATTATTTTAAAATGCATCTGCTAGATTGTATACTTAATTTTTATCCCTTCTTTGAAAAGATTTCCTGCTCTTAGAAAAGAATATCTAAAAGGTGTTCAGATTAGTGCTATAATGTGTTGATTCCAAATATGTTGGCAAATTCTAAACTTGGAGTCTATTGTTGACTTTTCTTAAAGGTAACCTAGATGGAATTCTTCGAACTTTTGATCTGTTCACTGCTTACAACCCTGGCTACTTTGTGGTGGATGTCATGGCTTCTGACCTAGCGGGCCACAATGATACTACAGTTGTGGGCATTTATATCCTGAGAGATGATCAACGGGTAAAGATCATAATCAATGAGATCCCCGATAAAGTACGGCAGTTTGAGGAGGAATTCATCAGCCTGTTGTCCAACATAACAGGGGCCATTGTCAATACAGATGATGTGCAGGTATGTTTTGCATTAATGGAACATACACATTTTCTAATAATTTGTGCTCTTAATCCTTGAGCTAAAGGAAAGCAAAACCTTTGCCAATTGTCTGGTTTTCGTTTTCATCCTATAGTTCCATGTTGACAAAAAAGGCCGTGTGAATTTTGCCCAAACGGAATTGTTGATCCATGTGGTGAATCGGGAGACCAATAGGATACTTGATGTAGAACGGTAAGCATGCTGCCTTGATATACATTGATAAGCAGATCCTAAATTAGTTTAGCTTATGCCAGTGGTTCTCAAATAGTGGGGCGGGCCCCCCAGGGGGGGCACGAGGCTCCGTAAAGGGGGGCTCGTTTGACCTCGGCAAATACTGTCATATTGGACGCATGTGACACACGCAAAGGACCCGATTGGATAGACAGTCACGCGGGGGGGCGCGAAATGTTTTCTTCTTCCTAGGGGGGGCATGACAGAAAATAATTGAGAACCACTGGCTTATGCCAACATGGGCAGTCTCTTCTGATTGTAAGAAATATTTAATCAAATCACTTTTCAGGTCAGACAGCTACTTTTAAAACTTATTACCATGTTTCTCTGAAAGTAAGACCTACCCCGAAAATAAGCCCTAGTTTTGGGGCGAGATACATGCCTAAAAATCAAGCTGGCCCACTTCTTCTGAGGCATCACCAGGCCTGCATTTCGCAGTCAGACTCCTTTCTGCAAGGCCTCTGCAACCAAGAACCATAGCTTGGTACTCGGCAGCAGAGGCCTTCCAGAAAGGCCTGACTGCAAAATACAGGCAGAATTCCATTCCCACCTGCAAAATGAAGCTGCTCCTTCAGACACAGAAGTGGACCAGCTAGGCGGGGCTGTCAGTGCTGGAGGTGAGTGGAAAAGACACCTCCCAAAAAAATAAGACCTGGTGCATCTTTTGAAGACAAAAAAAAATAAGACCCGGTCTTATTTTTGGGGAAACATGGTATGTCTAGTTTAATGAAGAGAAGGATGAGGGGTGATATGATAGCAGTGTTCCAATATCTCAGGGGTTGCCACAAAGAAGATGGAGTCAAGCTATTCTCCAAAGCACCTGAAGGCCAAGAAGCAACGGATGGAAACTCTTCGAGAGAAGCAACCTAGAAATAAGGAGAAATTTCCTGACAATTAGAACAATTAATCAGTGGAATGATTTGTCTCCAGAAGTTGTGAATGCTCCAACACTGGAAGTTTTTAAGAAGAGACTGGACAACCATTTGTCTGAAATGGTATAGGGTTTCTTGCCTGAGCAGAGGGTTGGGCTAGAAGACCACCATCACCACCAACAACAATAATAATGTTATTACTATCTTCTGCACAAAATCTGTTCTCTTGAATTTAGGTGGTTCTTCATGATGGATTTTCACTGCCAATTTGGGTGCTGGGTGGGTGTGGCCCATTGGGTGGGTGTGTCCAATTGGCTGGGTGTAGCTGTGGTGGTAACAGCAGACTGAGTTGGACTAAAAAGTTCAATCAATTCCAGCTTTGCAAGATCTTTTTTTTTCCCGTGAGAAGCTGAAATTGATTGAACCTTTTTTTCCCCCACACGACAGTGGAGGACGAAATCGAAAAGGTTTTATAAAACCCAGCACGTGCTCACAGAGAGGGCTCTGTGTGCCACCTGTGGCACACGTGCCATAGGTTCGCCACCATGGATATAGGGTATACAGGGAGGAGATGGTTAATTGCTTGTATAATAAAGAACTTTTTATTTATTAGTTTTAATGAATGGTAAAAATTAAGAAATGTTTAACCATCTTTTCAGAGTCATACAGATGATTGATGAGAATAAAGAACAGCTAAAAAATCTCTTCCGAAATTACAATGTTTTAGATGTTCAACCAGCAATCACAACCCGAGCTTCAGAAGACTTGTCAACATTGCAGGTACATTAGTTAACTTTCTTTATATTTCTATATTGTACACCCATTATAGTTGAGAAACTTTCATTCTTCCTTTATTGACATGTTTTATAGATCATAACAAACTTTTTTATTCTTGATTTTCTACTCTCACATACAAAACTGTTTAGACTTTGCCTAGCAGCAGTTAAAATCAGCAAGCAGATAATTAAGGGTTTTAAATGTGGTACACTCACTGATCCCTCTATTTTAGTTTTCCCTATGGTTCTTAATTTCCTTGGTACTTTAGATTTTTACTAAACAACCTGTGCCCTGTTGGGTCATCATTTCAGAGATATTTCGTGACCTAAACAGAGTAACAGAATGACCACGGATGGGCAAAAAGGCAGTAGGAACAGGAGCAACTTCTGATTTCCTACTGGCTTCCCCATTACGTTTCCTTGTAGAAAGCTTGCAGAAAGCATTGGAAATTTTCCTTCCTTCCTTCCTTCCTTCCTTCCTTCCTTCCTTCCTTCCTTCCTTCCTTCCTTCCTTCCTTCCTTCCTTCTTCCTCTTTCCTTCCTTCCCTGCCTCCTTCCTATCATTCTGTCATTCTCTTCCTTGCTCCCTTCCCTTTCCTTTTCAGCAAGCAGGTAAATGGCTGCTGCTGGGTGGGGGAAAGAATGAGGGTTGTGAGATTGCCTGGGAAACTGTTGAAAATGAAGATCCCATGACTGCAGCAGCTGTCACCAGTAGCAATGAAGCAGCCACAACCTCTCCAAATTTCATTCCCTCAGAACTCATGGGTCCTCCATTTTAGACACATTGTGTAAGTTAGCCCATTTGTGGTATCCTAGTTCAAAAGGTATTGCTCTATGATGTGCCCTTTCACCCCATTACAGCTGATGACAACAATAGTTGTAGTGGTATGTAGATAAACATATTGGTCAATTACTATAATGAACACGAACTATATCCTAAGCAAAATTTCAGAAACAATATTGAGATAATTAAATTATTATATTACTAGTGTCCTAAAAGTCACATATCTTTAGTGCGAAGAAGCTAGAAAATATACAGCTTCAAATGCTAATGAAAGCTAATAAAAGTTATATGTGTAGGAGGTATCACCATTATACATGAAATGTTTATACATCCAGATCTAACCCCATCCATATTCCAGTAGATGATGTCAAAGGGAGAAGATGGTTAGATGAAACGATTCACACAGATTAATGGAATCTGGCACCAAATGTTTAACTGGCCATACATTACGTTTCTCTTTCCCTCAGTGCCTTGGAAGTATGACTACCCTCCAGTCAGGGCCATAAGGCAGGTGAAGTTTGATGGCCAAGAGTTTTTCTAGAAATTCCAATCCCTGTTACAATGGTTTGCTTTGTTTTTGTTTTTTGTTTTTTCCCGTTTCTTGTCATTTCTAGATGGCAATAATCATTCTGGCTGTTCTCCTCTTCCTGGCAGCCATGTTGTTTATCCTCATGAATTGGTACTACAGAACTGCGTGAGTAGCCATCTGTCCCTGGATGGCAGAATATTTCAAATACTGTAATCAAATGACACAAGAATAATAATAGTAATGATAATAACAGAAGAGCCTATTAAGCGTTCCCAGAGTAAAGCCAGGGCTGTCTGTGGGGTATTATAGGAAAATCGATATGGTAGCCACATTTCACATAACAAATAGGAGGAACTACAATTATTGCATTGTGGCCACGTTTTTAATCATGCTTTCAGGATATTCTTGAGTTGCTTCTTTTAGTGTTCTAACCTTGAAATAGTACTTTAATAGTCTAGCCACAAATACTATCCCAGTCTTTTACCAATAAAAGGCTAACTAAGATTGGAGCCTACAAAGTTGATAGTTACAGCTCTCTGAAACAAAGTCATTACTGTAGCTGGATAAAGTTTGTGCAGTTGGAGAAAATCTTCAGATGTTGTGCTGACCTATACATGATTTTAAAATAATAGCTTTTTGAAGAGTTGTGCTACACTAGAAACAGGGACACTATGAATTCTCATCAAAGAAACCGTCTGGGTGACTTTAGGCCCAGTTGCTCTCTCTCAACCGAACGCACGTCAGAGAATTGCCTGTTGTGGGGAAAATAGGGGGAAGAAACATGATGTACACCACCTTGATTTGTGTATAATAAAATATGCATCTAGTAAATAAACAAATAAGTAAATAAGGACAGTCTTAGCTAAAAAAACTGCCAGTAGCAAACATTTTGTCCTTTTCTATTTTGGAAGAGAGCAGTGGATGAGAAGCCTGATCGAATTCATGTAAAGCTAGGAAGAAATATCATATTTATATTCTTGCCCGTGCCAGTTGATTACTACTTTTATTTTATTTTATTTTATTTTGCAGACACAAAAGAAAATTGAAAGCAATTGTGGCTGGTTCTGCAGGTAAACAATATTGAAAATTTATATTTTTCATCATGGGGAAAAATGCTAATTGATGGATGTCATAATTCATAACACTGACTTATAAAAGGATTCCACACTGTTTGTCTCTTTGGTTTTATTAAGCATTGTTTTTCTAACTTTAATTAGAAGTAAAGATTGTCCAGAGCAATGTATAAAGTGCTGAATTATCCAGTAAGGCTAAAACAGAATTAGAGTCTATTCAAAAGGCTAAAACAGAATTAGAGTCTATTAATCAGAAATCCACTGTAAGGATTGAATAACTTCACATTTGTAATTACAACCCTATTCTTCCCTCCAGGTGACTTGCATAGCCATTTAATAATTGCTTGCTTAGTTTCTGTTCCCTGTAGCAGGTTTATTATTATTCTTTGTTGTTATTTTCTGTTTATCTGGTAGACAATAAAGAAAACATAAGAATGTAATAAATGGCATCAATATCATCTAGGTGGAGAAAAATTGCACACTTCAAGTTAAACTGTTAGTGTCGAAGTAACCAAGCAGATGTTGATCTGTGAAATTTTCTTTGACATCCTAAGAACTGGCAGGAAAAAGATTCACTACTAAATTTTTGGTGATATGAGTCTACTTTTAAAATCATACTCTAGAATGCTCACATTAAAAGAATACAAAGAGATAAAACTCTAAACTAATTGACATAAATTATGCTTGGTAAATTCAGCACATTCTGTTTTGCAGGTAATCGAGATTTCATGGACATCATGGATATGCCAAACACAAATAAATATTCCTTTGATGGGTAAGTTCAGATTTCAGAAACAAGAGGCCCACGTTAATTCTAATCTTAGACATATTATATAGAAATAAATTCAGCTAATATCTTCTCGGCTTACTTTTTCATGTCTGGATAAGATTTAACAATCTCATACAGGACTATTTTATGTATGATATGATTAGAGATTCAGGTAACCATCAGATCATCACTGTCGCGGAATGGAATCCATTCCCAGTTAAAGTAATGCTGTCTTCATGAATACTCTGGGAAAGAAAGGTCCAATTAGAACAGGGGTCTTCAAACTTGGCCCTTTTATGACTTGTGGACTTCAACTCCCAGAATTCCTCAGCCAGCGTGCCTGGCTGAGGAATTCTTGGAGTTGAAGTCCACAAGTCATAAAAGAGCCAAGCTTGAAGACCCCTGAGTTAGAAGATATGACGTTCTCATTATACAATGAGCTATCAAAGTCACATCTCCTGAATCCCCATTAAATTTAAAGGTCCATTAATTGCCTAAGTTGTCTAGTGTGATAAGGGATTGAAGCAGAACATTTTGTAAAGAGTAATTTTGAGTTTGCTGAGAAATCCCTGACTTTGCCGTTGACCTAAATTCTAGACGCTTAAGCTATTATTTTTTCAACCTCATCTGAAAGATAAGCCTCCATGTCAGGTATCTGGTAACACTAGCCACAGTAAAATTCCACATCTTCCAGAGAAAGAAATGAAACATGTCAAGTGACTTGCCATATTTAAGATTGTTCTCAAAAATCACTCTTGCTTGGCTGAGATTCTGCATGCACGTACAACAACACTCCGTCCCTCTCCCCACCCCATACATACATACATACATACATACATACATACATATATATATATATACACTTTTAATACTATATTATATAACAAAATAACAGTTGGAAGGGACCTTGGAGGTCTTCTAGTCCAATCCCCTTCTCAAGCAGGAGACACTATGCCATTTCAGATAAACCTAAACTTAAACTTAAAACTTAAACTTAAAAACTTCCAGTGTTGGAGCACCCACAACTTCTGAAGGCAAGCCATTCCACTGGTTAATTGTTCTCATTGTTAGCAAAATTTTCCTTAGTTCTAGGTTGATTCTCTCCTCAATTAGTTTCCATCCATTGTTTCTTGTCCTGCCTTCTGGTGCTTTGGAAAATAGGTTGATCCTCCCCTTCTTTGTGGAACCCCCACAAATATTGAAACACTGCTATCAGGCCACCCCCACTCCTTCTTTTCATTAGACTAGACAGATCCAATTGTCTTTATACATTCTTACATATGTTTATATATTTTCTTTAAAAAAACCTGTTTTACTGGTGTGTTCTTTTAAACAGTGTTCAAAGTTGACTACAGTTTCATTCTAGCCTTCATCTATCCCTGACAGAGCAAATCCTGTGTGGCTCGACCCATTCTGCAGAAATCTGGAATTGGCAGCACAGGCTGAACATGAAGATGATCTACCTGAAAACCTGAGTGAAATCACAGACTTGTGGAATAGTCCCACCAGGACCCATGTGAGACGATAGCTGCTTAGTGTCAGGGTTTAAAAACCCACCAGCCTAATGGCCTAACTCAAGTATCAATAGTAGGGAAAAATTGGACTAATGTGGGCATGAACATCTGTGGGGAACCAGGAGACACAATGTGCAATATCACTATGCATATCACAATTCTTTTGTACTTGTGTTAATCGTTGAAGACAACCACAAAAGGTGGAGTACTTTCATTAAAGTGTTATTTTGCACATTTAATCCTTTAAACAAAAACTCTATTTGCTACAGAAAGTCATAAAGCGGGGTTCTTCAAACTTGGCCCTTTTATGACTTGTGGACTTCAACTCCCAGAATTCCTCAGCCAACGTGCCTGGCTGAGGAATTCTGGGAGTTGAAGTCACAAGTCATAAAAGGGCCAAGTTTGAAGACCCCTGTCGTAATGGATAGTAAATAAATTCTTTTTATTATTATACTATGATTCCATGCAATTTAAAATTGTCTTTCCATGTCAGACTTCACTATCCTGTTATGTCAGAATATTTGTTATAATTTTTGTAAGCCTAAATCCTTGACCAAAGCAGAATGGTTTTTTTTTTAGCTCAAATTCAGACCTTCTTCAGATCAAAAAGGAAATAATAAAGTTGACTGTGAGATGATTTGATGCTATATTTGCTGGGAAACCCAAAGTCTATACACCTCCTTTATTTTTATGTAATTTTATTCAACTTGCTGCAGGTCTCCTTAATAATTAAATTTGACCAAGAGAGTTGGCCACTAGAAAGCAAGAAGCAATTTACGTGAAAGGTTTCTAACAGTTATGGAACTGAATAGAATTTCTAAGAAGAATACATTAGGATCTTTCCTTCAGGCATGAGACCACAGAAGTTCTTCTAATTTTCTTCTTTTTAGGGAACCTTTGGACGAGGTCCTTCAGCTTCCAAGCCAGAAGAAGACCGCTATCTGAGGGCAGCTATTCAGGAATACGATAATATTGCAAAGCTAGGCCAGATCACGAGAGAAGGGCCTATCAAGGTGCGTACCTATGTTATCAATGATCTTGACATCATAATCCACAGCTTTCCAACAAATATCATCTGTTGCCATGTAGGCTGTAGGAGACTTTCACTTAAAAAGTCACAGGAAAAGAACTATTTTTAAAAAAATAATTGACTCTTTGGCACTATTTGGCGTATATTTAGTATAGAACTTTTGAGTATCCATCCAGAATCCTATTTAATGCAGGCATACGGTTGAAAAGCATTTCTTCTAAATCTGAGGTAGTCTTCAGATAACTGTTTCCACTATTTAAAAAAAAATGAGGGAAAATATCCATTGGGCTCTAGAGGAACTTCTCATGAGGATTCCTTAGGGCAATTAGTTTCAGGTTCAGTCCAAAAGAGCCCAGTATAATGTCTCCTGTTGCCCATCCCCTCCGTCCTTCCAGGCATCGCTCTTAAAGATAGTCTTGGATGATTACATGCGGCTGAAAAGATTGCTTGCTGAGCGTATGGTGCATAAAATCACCACCAGCCACGGAGACCACTCCTCAATCTCCGAGGTAGAGTCTGTGTGTGCATGGGGTTCAAGAAAATGTTTGCAGTGCCCACTGGGTTGGAGTGTCTTATTTTTCAGAGCTAACTCCTTCTGTACATATTATACTGTATGGTTCTTGCAGCTATTTTCTCTGGAGTTCTAAGTTTCCAAGAGCAGAGGTTTGCCAAATACTAACTTTATTTCTACTCTATTGAAGATGGGAGTTCTTAACATTCTTCATTTGAACAGGTGAAATGTTATTTTCCTTGTGTGTTTTTTTTTGTTTTGTTACCATTGGTTACCACACTATCCAGAGGTTTTTTTTGTCTGCCATGCTAAAATGCCAGAAATTAAGAAGAAATCAAATTAGACAAAAGCAAATGGCTTTTAGATCTCAGTTGAGTGAATATGCAGCCTGTCTTTCCCAAAGATTGATGCAACCTGCTGATGTTGATGTATTTTAAATCTCACCATCCAACAATCCCAGTCAGTTGTGATAAAGGATTGTGGAACTGTAACCCCAAATAGATAGGATAGGTGTTGAGGGGGAGGGGATGCCAAAATACAAACCTGGGATCTCGATAGAGACACTATGTCCCATTGGATAGAGTTAAAATAGAATTGCCAGCAGTTTGAGCCAATGTGATAACATGAGAGCTAATTCAGCAAACGTGTGGGAATACAGGTGCTTCATTCTTTGGAAAATTCAATACAAAACCTACATTGCTGTGACTTATACTGCTCCTGGATGTTTCATAAGCCAGCCTCGGAAATCTCAATCCCAATTGCTCTGGGTTGGCAATTCAACCAAGCTAGACCTGATCAGTCATTTCCTTGCTTCTGATCCAGTAAATCATACTGGCTCTGCCAGTTCTGATTGCCTGATCTAATAGCACCAGCCTTTTCTTTCTGGTGATTGTTCCCATGTTTTCCTTTGCATTCCCAGATGTTTACACACATGGATGTCCTACCCCCCACCCCTTCCCACCTTATCTTCTTTGATATTTATTTTTCTTTTTCCTGTTTATGGTACCAGCATATCAAAACATCAAGGAACAGATTGCTCTTTTATTCCTGTTCCTCTGTAGGTCCACGGAAAGTGCAGCAAGGAAGAACTGATAGTTAAACTTCATAGAAACGCATTAGCCATGTTCCTATAGTGCTTTTATTTAAAAAAAAGGGAAAGGAAGCCTGTGGGCAGAAAGTAAAAGCAGGAGAGACTGCTTCACGCAGTTTGGAAAGACACCAAAATGTATACTAGAGCTGGTTTTGTAGGATTTAAGGATAGTTCATTGACTGAGTCGGAACATCCTCCATTGTTTGTTTTTTTAAAAGAACATCATATTGACTGAGATGGACAGCCACAGAAATTGAACAAATAAAGTGAATAAATAAAAGCAAAGAACATAGCAGCTCAACCCAGGTTAGCAACCAGCCAAAGGGAAGGCTATGCTAGATACTGCTGGATCTCCTACTAAGAGAGAACAACATTCTAAAGACTATCCACATTGATGGGCCTAAAATGGTTCTGGTTGGAAAACGGCAGTTTTGAATCTAATTTGAGATTAGTAAGGAGTATATTTGCAGGCTGAGAATGTGAACAGGATATCATATCCAGTCCTCCGGACTGTACTGGTGATGGGCCAAGTCTGGTTTGTTTGTGTTGTTCAGGCCTATCATCAGTAGAGAACTACAATGCAGGTTCTTTAAGACTGTTATGTAATAATTTTATAGGAAACAAAGTTTTCTTGCCTATTAAGATTTAAGAAATAAGTGCTCATGAAAAAAACAGGGCAACAACATGTTTAATAGATCCCATTGATGCATTTTAGTCATATCAGTTCGAAACTCCTTGCTAGTAAGGTTATAGTACGTCAATTTTAAAAGGAAAAGGAAGATCTAATTTTTTGTTGCTTTACAAAATTGCTTGAAGAAAGACATTCACATTTGCCTGTGCAGAAATGGGAGGTACCGCTTAGATTCTAGATATAACCAGGATTTTCAGAAATAGTCCCAGCAGGAGTCTGTTCTAATTCATGTGGAAAGGCAATATTCTTACTATTGAAAACAGTGGGAACATTAGCTTGAGAAAAAAAAACAAAATATGTGATATGTTGAGTTCCATCCTGGTCTTTTTCCAGCTGATCCAGAATGATCTGGATGAGGAGAAGGAGGAGCAAAGGAGCCCTAGTCAAGGGAGTCTTCGCTTTCGGCATCAGCAGCCTATTGAGCTCAAGGGACCTGATGGGATCCATGTGGTCCACGGTAGCACAGGCACTCTCCTAACCTCAGACCTCAACAGCCTTCCTGAGGATGACCAGAAAATACTAGCTCGCTCCTTAGAGACACTGACTGCTGAAGGTGGGTCCTATTGTGACAGAAATGCTCGTACTGAATCTGCCAAATCCACCCCTATGCACAAGATGAGAGAAGTGATCATGGAGAGCCCACTGGAAATCACAGAGTTATGACTAGAAGTGGCATCACTGGTGTAGCCCTCCAAGGGATCCTGGGCCTACACAGACTCCTGCAGCAGGAGGAGCAGCAAACTAAAGGACAAGAGAAGAAAAGAGGGCAGGGTCACCAATGCCAGGCCACCGCCTGTTCCAGAGTAAATCTAACCAAGATAAGACATTCTTTTGCTATAGCAGTCCTGAAGGGCCTAGCTCCAGGGATAAAGGCTCTCAGGACCAGACGCTCAAAAGATTTGACTCACTCTCTTAATTTTGTTTTTCAGATATAAAGTGTTTCAAATAAAAGCTATGGGAAGCCCTGTGATATAAACCTAAAGCTAGAATTGCAATAATCATGGTGCCATATTCCATCAGTCCATTGATCTTTGACTGGATCAATGTGTTCTCCTACCACCATGGTAGCAGGGAATGATGGCTACCAAGCGAATGCAGCTAAGATGATTATATGATGATCCATTTGGTCTCACACAATAGTTGTGTGATAAACTTCAGGAAGCTCCATAAATCTGTTCAGCATTAATCTGTGTTGTCATATTTCCCAGAAAAGAAACCTGAAGCCATGTTTTCATTTTGCTGGCTTACAAAAACAGTTCAGCAACCAAGCAGAGTGACTAAATAAGGTTCTGGATATCAGACTGTTGGTGTGTAATTTTTTCTTCTTCTTTTATTTCAAACAATGATGTGTTGAGTTTTTGGAATGGACTGTTAAAGGAACCAGAAATACATTACACATGAATTTGGTTAATCTGTGTGTACTCTTTTCCATCCCAAATGCCATGTTAACCATTTTGCCATAGATTTCATAACTACTTTAGACTGAATGCACACACCATGTCAGCTGAAAAATCAGAATGATAATTATATTCATCAATAAAAGTAACATATTCCTAAAACTACCAAGGAAAGGAATTGAAAGTGTCCCTTATGGATTATGCAGAAATCTACAGTATATATAATGAACTAACACCATTCTGATGTGAATAAATTAAATCTAAAGAAACCTATTTAACCTGAGATTCACATGAATCCATTTAGGAGAAGTTAAGATAACAGGAAAATTCTACATGCCCAAAAGCAAAGTTTGAAAAGAACCATGACAAGGTGGATGATCGTAATGCATAGAAAAATAGCAATGATGATCAAGAGTGGACTTCTATTTGCTGGAATTTATGGGCAAGAAAAATCATTATTTACCATTCATATATAGTACAATCGCTACAATCGCCAGCCTTTGCACCATAACTGTTTATTTCCAAGTATAACTTTTGACACAACAGGCCTATCCATTTCAGATGTGGTTTCTCCAGATGTTGATCTGGGGGAGAAAGGGTAGATTTTGCTCATGCCTAGTATTAACCTTTTGCCAGCACAATTTGACCAAAAAGAAGTGACTATGATAGTTACAGTCATCTCCAGAGCTATAAAACTGAAATCACCAAGACTGGATTTAAGAAAAACTAATTCTACTTAAAAGTAGTATTTAATCATTTTGAAGTCAGATTATGTTGTGAAAGATTTAAAAATAACAGATTATAAGAATTAGAATAAGGATAATATATATACAGTAATAACTATAAATCATATGCTTCCAAGACATCTGCCCTAAGATGGGTTCAGTGGCAGCAAATAAATACCTGCCTTACTTCATTGTTATCCCTGAATTCTAATCTTCCATTCAAAAGATTGTGGTTGAGTCAGAGTAATGTAACAATATATCTAATAATACCTAAAGCCTACATTTCCTCCGTCTACCAACACTATGTCTTTTCCTGCTTGTTGAGCTCTTGGACCACATAGCACATTTTAATGTTGTCTTTTTTTAATTCATGTGTCAACTATAATACAAGAGCTGTTCAAAACTAATGGGAAGTTTTGTTCATTTTTTTTAAAAAAATCAAGATTCTGTGTGAAGCTTATTGTAAGAACTCTTTTAATGTTTCTAAAGCCAGAAGGTTTGGAAAATGCACAGTGTGATGTTCTTTTAGGAGTATAGTTTTTATAATATAGATTGAATGATATCCAAAGTCATCTCTCTGTCTCTCCCATCTCTTTCTCTCTCTTATCCTTCTATGTAAACCATGTGTTTACCAAGAAATTTACATTCTGTTGCTATTGTTTGTGCCCAATACAGTTCTTGATTCAGAGAGATCTTCTGGGCCTTTCTGCAGAAAGGGAGTTCTGGTGGGAAATGATTATTTTCACTTCAGCGTAACATGAAAAGACAAACCTACTTTCTATTAAAGCAAGATACAGTATATAGATAATAAATGAAGATTGATAGATAGATGGATGATAGATAGATAGATATGAGAGATATTGATAGAGCGATAGAGAGATAATAGATGAGAGAGTTAATAATAGATGTTTCAATGCTTACCAAAAATATGGCATCTCTACAACTTTGAAAGATCATTTGTTGGGCCATTTGAAAGAGGAGTTGTGGAACAATGCAGGTTGCATTCGACCACATAGAGGTGGAGCAGAACTCAATGCTCCCCAATTGTCAGGCACAGCACCACTGCCATGTGGGTCACTGATTCAGAAGCTAGGATTCAGTAGGTGATGGTGTCTACTCACAATGGGGAATGGAAGTTCTGGGAATTGAAGTCCATGTGCCTTAAAGTTGCCAAGCTTGGGAGACCCTGTTCTAGAGGAACCTAGACAGATTTGGAAACAATCAAACAAGCTTTGCAAAAGGCACAATTGTTTTAATAACTCAAGGAGAGAAGCTTTATTCATGGATCCATGTAGTACAAAGTCCCTCTTTCAAATGCTTTGCACCCCCCTTATCAATTAAATGCCAATGTTTCTATAGTTACAAGTTGTAATCAAAGCCAATTGCTTCAGAACTTCTCTTTAATTGTGCATTGCATAAGATTGAGACAAAGCATGTATCCGTTAATTAGGGAAAGGCTTGGATAATGTTTCCTGAACAGTTTGTTTCTGAAATCTGCAGAATTCTAAGTGAAAGCTTTGTTTCCTGGATTCACTAATTAGCATCCCATCATGTTATAAAAGAATCAGATGTTGCACTTATTCCAGGAAAGTGGATAAGAATTGCAGCTTTAATTAGCAGAACCCAATATATTGAATTATTCTGATCTGAGAAAGATTTGCATACAGATGGTTACTTCTGCACATACAAGGAAAGGGAATATATTTATTCTTGTTTTTCATATTCCTACATTAGTCTTCATCATAACAAACTTTGAGGGTCATCCTAATTCTCACCTGTACCTTCTGAACTAGCTTGGATCACATTCAGCTGTATGCTACTAGAAAAGGACTAGTCCAGGGGTCTTCAAACTTGGCCCTTTTATGACTTGTGGACTTCAACTCCAGGAAGTTCTCAGCCAGCATGCCTGGCTGAGGAATTCTGGGAGTTGAGGTCCACAAGTCAAAAAGGCCAAGTTTGAAGACCCCTGGACTAGAGTGTGAACAATATTGATAGGAATATTAGGATTGAGAGCTTTGTATCTCCTGTCTAAATTTCTGTTCATTTTGGCTTCTCTGGGATGTGGGCAAGTCGCATTTCTCTGGTTTTTCCCCCCTACTAGTTTTAAGTACATTTAATTGAAAAAGAATTTTATTTGTATGAGATGCAAATCTATTAGTCTATTCAGCAGCTAAAGAACAATTGGCTTTCCAAGATAAATTTTTCTTTATCAAATTTTATACAACCACCCATTTCACAAGGTTAATCCAATATACAGTATGCATTGGTTCAAGGATCAAGGTTTTATTTAGCATCCAATTTTAAAATACAGGGTTTGTAAAGGTACTGTTGCCAATTAGATAGTCAATATCAAATAGATCAATATTTATCTTTTTTTCAACTGATAAAATGTGCATAAGCATTGAAGAGAAAGCCCCACTGCTTTACTCTACATTTCAAGAATAGCTATAAGGGTTAGCATGTACATTAATTCAGAGCTTCTTGAGAAAAAGTAGCAGAATTGTTCCTTGACATTTTTTAAGAACACATTTATGTCCTACTTGAAGAATAATGCTCCATTGGTGCAACACCTTTTCACATCCACTATCTTTGCAGCTATTGTCGCTTCTAATCTGTTTTGATCAGCAGCATCCTAAAGCATCTCCCCACTTAGGAAATTTTCAAAATTCAACATTCCTATTACTTGAAAATCCCAGTGTAAATTACCTGTTCTGGTTATTTTGACTACTGTATATAGTTGTTTTATCTTCCTAAAATTGATTATTGCTATTATGAACACAATCCCAAGATATTATTAATCCTTCCACCCTCTTCTTCTCAATTACATTCCTTTCTCACCATACGCTCAAAGCAAAAAAGTGATTCAGAACTTGATCAGCAAATGAAACACTGGCCTCTTTTGAGCTTAAGGTGGGAAAGGAAGACGGGCTTTTGCCAAGATTCAGATTTTTCACATTTTTTTTCACCCAAATCAAGTTTCCAGATATATTCAACGAACATCACAGCCAATGTTCTTCCACTGCCAGGACCTCCTCCTCTAGTTCCATATGTGGTGTTTGCAGTATTCAGTGGCCTACAGAAAAAGGAGAGAACAGCGATTTTCAGTTCATATCACAACTGACCATAAGAGAAAGTTGAGAATCTGGAGACACAGCCAACACCTGAACTTCAAGAGCCATCTGTCAACTTGTCTCAGTTTTTAATCCATTTTCAATAAAAATTGAAGGTTCTTGGAGTAAACTACAGGTAGTCCTCGACTTACAATAGTTTGTTTAGTGACCATTTGAAGTTACAACAGCACTGAGAAAAGTGATTGAGGACCGTTTTTCACAATTATGACCATTGCAGCATCCCCATGGCCACGTGATCTAAATTCAGACGCTTAGCAACTGGCATGTATTTATGTTGGTGGCAGTGTCCGAGGGTCATGTGATCCCCTTTTGCGACCTTCTGACAAGCAAAGTCAATGGGGAAATCAGATTCGCTTAACAACTATGTTACTAACAACTGCAGTGACTCACTTAACAACTATGGCAAGAAAGATCGTAAAATGGAGCAAAGCTCACTTAGGAACAGAAATCATGGTTGTAAGTCAAGGACTACTTGTTTACTAGTGAGATTTGCTTTGAAGTGGGATGAGTGAGACTTATTCAGATTTCAGTGAGATGTCATCCAGATCTAAGTCTTTCCTATCAGAGAAGTTGCTTCAGGCAACTCTAACAGACCTGAAATTGTGAATATAATGCTTTTACCTCCCATCTTTTTGATATGTATATGAATATAAGATTACTTTTCAACAGGGCTTTTTTTCTCATAGAACGCCCAGAAGGGAATTCTGGCACCTTTTTTGGATGGAAACTTGTAGGTTCCATCCTACAAGGCAAGGCGGTTTGTATGACGCGTGAGTTCCGGCACCTTTTTTTTTTTTTTTACAAAAAAAGCACTGCTTTTCAAACAAGGGAATTGGTTCCCTTGTATTGCATAAAAATGTGTTTGCAATTTGACTTCTTCTAATGAAAGAACTAGGAAAGCTATTTTGAACAAATAGAAAGGGTTAGGATTTCATCAGCGATCCCGTGCTTGGCACCTTATTGATGGATCCATAAGATTGTGTGTCAAGAAAGTGACAGTAAGTTTAAAAGGATATTATTAGTCCAGAAGCTCTTTCTACAAATGAATTCTGCTGCTTTTTTTAAAAAAAAAATGCTTATGATCTTATTCTCCAAGTTTTTCTTTTATTCCTTCCTTGGGTTTTGATTTGTATATGACATTGAGCTATTTGTTGCTTTTTCTCTTTGCAGCAGTGTTTGGCTAAAGAAAGGAAAGAATTAATTTATAAAAAAAAGAGTAAAAATCCATATTTCTCTCAGTCAATATGATTGCCTTCTTTCTACTTGTTTTGAAAATGGATTTTTTAAAATGAAATCCATTTTCCTTCCTTCCTTCCTTCCTTCCTTCCTTCCTTCCTTCCTTCCTTCCTTCCTTCCTCAGTATTTTGCACTAAAGATTTAATCCTCTCCTCCTCCTCCCTCTCCCCCCCCCCATTCCCCCAATCACTTGATTACCTGGCACTGCTCTGCAGTCTCAAGATTCTTGCACCAGAAAGTAGGGCCCCGGGAACAGGCCTCCATTCCCACAAGATGGGGTTCAGGACAAATTCCTATTTTCTGTGTGGCAAAAGAGTAAAATATTACTTTGTTAGAAAGAGCTTTATAAAACTATTTTAAATCCACTCTTCTCCCCCTCCCCCTCCCATTAAAAGAAGGAATATTTTGCTGTACATGAAGGCTGCATGGATGGGATTTCACAAGGGCTTCTGACCCACTCGTTCTTTATGCTTTCTTAAAAGGGAGCATTTGCAGAGGGGCGTGCATAGCCACTGTCTCCCTCCAAACCCCCTTTCCTGTTTCTTCCCCTTCCCCTTCACATTTGGCCTGTATATTGTGAAGGGAGAGTAGTATTTGGAAGCCTGGGGTTTTCTTTATTGTTTTCTTTTTATTGCTTTCTGTGTTTGATTTAGCGGCCCATATTCATTTTTGAGTCAGGTGGCCTCCAGAATTTATTGTCTTCAAGGACTGGCAAGTTACATACAGTAAGTACTGTGAAATGAAGAATTCAATGGCACTTAAGGTTTTGTAACTGCATATAAATCAGTTTTACAATATGACTTACCACACATACAAAGGGTGCTTGCATGACTTGTATCAGGAGATGGATAGCAGCTGGTTCATATTGGTCCACCAGTTGATCACACTGTAATAAAGCAGAAAGAAGTCAGACTAAGGCAGGTGCCTGGTGGGGTCCTCTAGCTTCAAAACCAACTAAACCTTTTATCATATCAATTAAATGAATTAATCTAAATCATGGTAACTAGAGCAACCTGCTTCATTCTAGTATATTCCAGATTATCCCCAATATGTTGATGTCCAGCCCAACGGAAGGACTATAGGAAGGAGAGAGTTGATCTGGAAATACTGCCTTCACTCCAACTCCCAAAGAATTTCACTGTGGTTGCCCAAAATCTTGTTGATCTGGAACCTCAAAACATTTCTTTCATCTTCTCAAAAGTTGTTCAAGTTCTTCCCAACTAATGTGAATGTTCCAACCAATTGGAAAATGGTTTGTAACTCTTCAGGAAGCTTATAATTCATAACTCCTTTTTTTCTACCCATTCTAACAGGATGAGGGGAGAAATAAACAACTGGATTCTCTTTTTTACTCTTCCATAGCATCTTAACTCCTTAGAAATTTGTCTACAGAACTACTTACTGGATATACCAAAGCATCGGGGAGTAGTTGGCATCCTTTAGCAAGGAAAGATCCAATATGGGCTTGTGTTTCATTCTTCTCCAGTTCACCATCAATATAATTAACAAGAAGTATACACGTGTGACATAGTTCACTATCCTTGTCTTCTGATACTTTCTCAAAAGCTACTTTCTTTTCAGGAGCTATTTTCTCAAGAGCTACTTTCTCTAAACATCAAACAAATAAACAAACATTAGAGTGGACAGCTTGACTTAATGCTAGTTCTCATACATATGTGTGTATAACAAATTATTTTAAGTCATTTCTCAGACATTCCTAATGCAGTACAGAATGAGCTCTAAATAAAACACAAAAGCCAGTAAACAAACCAAAATTAGAAGCAGTTGCAAGAAAGTAAATTTAAAGGTATGAACAATATACAAAGCCTAAAAGCATCATCTAGTTTGAAGTCTGTATCTGATCTTTAGAACAAGATTAAGCACATTTTAAAGGCACAAGGTTATAGTTTAATATCATGATCATCAAAAGGGACAACTTCTAGTTTCTTTGGCCCATTTTTATGGTTTTAATTTGGGAATTGAAGCAAAGGATTTCTGGAAGGCAAGTTCCCCCATCCCTACCTAACCCACTAATATTCCCCTCTAAAAGTCAGAAACCTATAACCTGGGGTGTGGTTTTGCTGTTTAGACTCATTTTGAATATTTTTCAATTCTATTTCCTATATTTTGTTTTTAAAAAAGGACAAAAATCTGTTTTTCAGGAATTGGGTCACTTTGCCACCCAATTTCAGAAACACAATCTAGAACTGCTTATGAGCAGAAAATGAAGTGGGATGGGGAGAGGGCAGGGGGGCACATGAAACTCCTGAGTTGCTCATCCTTGGTTTAAAGACAAATAATAGGCAGCAGCCAAGCATTCAGGAAAAAGTGATTCATAAATGGGATATCCCCTTCAGAGAGATCTGAATAGTTAGGAGCATTGAGTTTGCGGATAATGATTATTAATCTTCAAATGCTTCTCTGGGAGTCTGTTTAGCGCGAAAAGTCTATCAGAAAGATGAAATCGCCTTCAAGTCAACTTTGATTCTTGGAGACTTCGTGGGTATGTCTGCATATTTGGCAACAATAATGAAATGCCTACTTCCAGGTTGTTGTTGTTTCAGCTTCTTAATCTACTGAGAGAGCCAGTTAAGGCATCAGGCTAGAAACCAGGAGACCAAGAGTTCTAGTCCCAGTTTAGGCATAAAGCCAGCTGGGTGACCTTGGGCCAATCACTTTCTCTCAGTCCTAAGAAGCAGGCAATGGCAAACCACTTCTGAAAAACCTTGCCAAAAAAACCTGCATTTATAAACTCCCATCCATGTAGGAACATGATCCAATCTTTCTGAGATTGGATTTTGTGGAAGTTAGATATGTGCTATAAATACAAAGTTAAGACCAATAAAATGAATTTCATTCCCATCATGAAGGCAGAAGATGTAGAACAAACAAAAACCTACTGGTGCTTAAAGATACATCTTCTGGGCAAAATTTGAACATAATGCACACGGATTCAGGTTTAGTAGCCTCCAATAGCATAGTGAGAACTGCCATTCCATAAGAATTCACAAAGTCCCTGCACTGAGGAACGACTTCATGAGGCAACATGTAACAAACATTCTCCATCTGATGGACTATTTGTTCCTGAAATATAGAAAGATTAAAAAAATAGATTAAAAAGAAATCAAGCATCTAATCTGCAGAGAGTGCAAATGAGGGAGAAGAGAGCCGTTACATGTAGTCCTCAGCTTACAACAGACCCCCAAAAAAGGTGCTTACAACTTGGATTCAAATTTCCAATGGTCATTCTCCTATGGTCATGTGATCACATTCTGGTCACATGGCAACTGGCCTGCATTTATGGTAATTTGTAATATCTGTGGTCAAAATGTTTTTTTTTTCTGGAAACTGGTATTTATTTCTAGTTTCTGTCAAAAAAAAACCATTGTGGACAATGGGCTCACTTAATGACTATGGATTAAGCTTAATGAATCACAGAATGAGTGGACAACCATATAAATTTTCTTAAATAAAATAAAATAAAAATCATGGTGATTCACTTAATGACCACTACAAAAATATTGTAAAATTGAGTCAGGCACATGATGACTTGCTTAATGACCAGCATGACTTACAACTATATTTCTGACCTCAATTAAGGTCATAAATCAAGGATTATTTGTACTTCTTTCTTCCAGTAACAGCAGAAATGAAAGAAGTGAAGTTAATTTGCTGAAATAATGTTCAGAGGTGAAGACCGTTTTAGTCATTCTTGAATAGCAGAGGGAAAGGTGACAGAGGCAGGAAATATAAGAGTATTTTTTTTTTTAAGTTCTCTCTTCTCTGGTTATCTTTTCAAATGTTCTGCACCTTCCCTAAATCTGAAATAATTTGAATCCAGCCAGCCTGAATCCACATTATGATTGGACTAAATGGAAAGCCTCATAGAAACAAAAATCAAATGTTGATTTGGTTGCTCGAAATCAAGAAACTCCATGCTTTTGTCTTCATTTCTTCTCATAATTTCAGAGATGAAGGCTTTGAAAATTAATTCAGTGTAGACTTCCGGTGGTTAAAGCGGTGGAAATGGCGGCTACTTTGTAGCTGTCCTCCTGAGATGGTGTCAGATCCGCGGAGCACAGCGTTCATCAGCTGGCCCGCGGCTCGCAATCCCCTTCCCGGGCGAAGAGAAGGGGTAGAGATCGCATGAATAGAGGTAGAACCTCTTAACCCTCCCTGGATTTTTATTTTACGGGGGTAGAAAGAGTGCTCCCTCGGAGTTCATTGCCTTCTCCGCCTCTCAGCTGTCTTTGTTTCTTTGGAAACAAAGCGAAACGCCGCTACCATCTCCGTATCTAAAGTAACTGTGAGTAATCTTAAACCGGACAGAACTGTTTAAAGGATTTTATTTATAGTTTAGTTTTATTTTATTTTTTTTAGTTTATTTAGTTTATTTAGCATGTGTTGATTTTTTCTTATTTTTTGAGCTTTCCCTTTTTTTTTTTTTTTTCCGGGCGGAAAAGTGAGAGTGAAAGTAAAATGGCGTTTTGAAAGTTTTTTTTTCTTTTGAAAGACGGACTGGCTGAACTGTTGTTTAATACTGCTTTCCTTTTTAAGTTTTTTTTTATCTTTTGGGAGCTTTTAAATTGATTCCATTTTATCCTATTTTACCTTATTTTTAACTTTTGGACTATTTATTTTTTATTGGTATTTTTATGAAGAAAGAAAGATAAATTGAAATGGCTTCAAAACGACAACCAGCTACTACAGCTCCTAAGGTAACTTCTTCTCCTGCTACCTCTACTGTGCAACAACAACTTAAAATAATACCCTCAGTGCAGCAACCTAAAACTACTCCACCCTCACCTCCCCCATCTGGCACATCAGCACAAGACATTAAAGAAATAATGGTAAGTGCTGTGTCACAGTTTAGGGAGGAAATGAAGCAACTTTTGGAACAGAATAAATCTGAGAGCAAGGAAGAAATGAAGAAAGAGATGAAGGAGCTTTTAGAACAGAATAATACTATATTGAGGGATGATATACTTCTAGCTTTATCTGGAGTGGCCTCAGTGGTTGTGAAGCTGGACTCTAGAGTGGAGGAAATTGAAGAAACAGTAGAACTTTTGGACTATAAATTCCAAGATATGGAGAAAAAAGTGGAAACTTCACAAGATGATATTCTTATGTTCCAGTATAGACAGATGGAATATGCTTTGAGAATAAGGGGCCTGAAAGAAGATAAAACTCAAGATCTGATGGAAATGGTGATTAATGATTTGGCTGTTATTTTGAATATAGACAAAGATGAGTTACGTGGGGAAGTGGAAAGAATTTATAGAGTTAATTCTTGGATTGCAAAACAGAGGAATCTGCCTAGAGATGTGGTGATATATTTTGCTAAGAAGTCCTTGCGAAATCAGATTCTGCAAACTTTTTACAATAAAAGATTCCAGATTGCTGCTCAAGATATTATTATTTTAAAGGAAATTCCACCTAAAATTTTAAGAAGCAGAAAAGATTTTGCTTTTCTAGCAAATGAACTTAAAGCAAGACAAATGCCATTTAGATGGGAGATTCCGATGGGCATTGTTTTGAGCCATGCGGGGACACGTTATAGACTTAATACAGTTGCTAAAGCTAAGGAATTTTATAAAACGGTCCTGGGTGCAGGCTCACCCTTGCCCATGATGCACAAAGTCCTGAGTGATAAAGAGATGGAACAGAAATCTGAAGATACAGGTGCGATGACTGCTGGACAGGTGGTATGGATGTCTCAAGTAGAGGTTAAAGAACAGAGAATGACCCGTGCAGCACACAAACGTAAAGAAAAAGAACAACAGAAAAAAGAAAAAGAAATCAAAGAATCTACTCAGCAAATTGTTTCAGTGCCGGTGGGAGGAGCAAGACCCAAAAGCTCTGCAACATATTCTTCAGTAGCAGAATTTGAGGGGATCTTCTCCAGGCTTAAGGCCAAGGGAGATGGCAAAGCTCCTGACCTGGAATGTTAATGGATTAAATATTCCTCAAAAGAGAAAAAAAATCTACCATTATTTGAAACAACACAACAATGATGTTATTTGTTTGCAAGAAACTCATATTACATCTAAAGACCAAAAATACTTAAACAATCCTCGTTTGGGATCTCATTTTGTATCTCCCGCCCCTGGGAAAAAAGGGGGTGTGGTAATTTATGTTAAACAGAACTTATCTGCTACCCTGTTAGAATCAGATCCTCATGGAAGATATGTTATGCTTGAACTTGGTTTATATGGCAAGAAAATTCTTATTGTGGGGTTGTATGCACCAAACCAGCAACAGGAGCAATTCTATAGGTTGTTACATCAGAAAATAACTTTGTTGGACTATAGATCTGTGATTTTAATGGGAGACTGGAATGGTGTCTTAGACATACAAAAGGACAAAAAAGGCTCTTCTACCTTTTTTAAACAGGCTAAACTACCTAAAGCCTTCTTTGACATGAAAGAAGATTGGGAATTGAGGGATTATTGGCGTGAACGTAATCAAGAAGAAAGGGACTTTACCTTCTTCTCAGATAGACACCAATCTTTTTCAAGAATTGATTTCTTTTTGATTACAACAGACTTATACAACAGGGTGAAGAATGTAAAAATTTTTTCTAGGACATTGTCTGACCATAGTCCAGTATGGATGGAACTGTTTGCTGAGAAAGAAGACAGGAGATCCTGGAGGGTGAATGAGAATTTATTCAAACAAGAAAAAAATGTTCATAAATTAAAGGAATGTTTAAAGGAATATTTTGCTTTAAATATGAATAAGGGAACATCAATGTCAATGGTGTGGGATGCAAGTAAAGCTTTTATGCGTGGTATCTTGATAAAAATGAATAACTTGCATAGACAGAAACAGACTCAGAAACGTAAAGATTTAGAAGAGGAGATTAAATTAAAAGAGAAACTTTTAATTTCAAATCCTTTAGACGAAAAGGTGAAAGGAGCTTTAAAATTGTTAAAAACACAATTTAACATGTTGATGGCTGATCAAGCTGCAACCAATTTATTATTTATGAAACAAAATATATTTTGTAATGCTAATAAACCAGGGAGATGGCTGGCTTATCAGTTAAGAAAGAAACAGAAACAGAGGAATATAGATAAAATAAATTATAATGGTAAATTGGTTTATCAGAAAGAATTGATTAAGAAATCCTTTTTAGAATACTATCAAAAATTATATAAGAGTGCCAATATTCAAACTACAGATATAAACAATTATTTAGGTAAAGTTAACTTTCCTAAATTAACAGAAGATCAGGAAAAAGAGATTAATGGCTTAATTACTAAAGAAGAAATTGTTACAGCTATTAAACAATTGAAATTGGGCAAAGCGCCGGGTACGGATGGGTTGACATCTATCTATTACAAAACTTTAGTAGAAGAGATGACTCAACCATTGTGTGAATTGTTTAATAACTTATTACAGGGTTTAGAGATCCCTCCATCTTGGCGTAATGCATTTATATCATTGATTCCAAAAGATAATCAAGATCTTACATTGCCTAAAAATTACAGGCCTATATCTCTTTTAAACGTGGATTATAAAATCTTTGCAAAAATTTTAGCTAATAGGTTTATGGGGATCTTGCAGCAGTTTATACATAAGGATCAATCGGGTTTTATAACTGGAAGGTATATGAAAAATAATGTTAGACAAATTATTAACTTATTAGAGTATCTAGAAAAGAATAACCAAGTCTCTGCAGGCCTGATATTTTTGGATGCTGAAAAAGCCTTTGACCAAGTGAATTGGCAGTTTATGTTATGTTTAATTAAGGAGATGAATTTTGGACAAAATATATTACAAGTATTATCTAATATATATCAAAAACAGACTGCTCAACTTATTGTAAATGGGGGTTTGTCAGAGGCTTTTGTAATAGAAAAAGGAACAAGACAGGGATGCCCGTTATCTCCGTTATTGTTTGTTTTAACATTGGAAATTTTGTTGATTAAAATTCGGGAGTCTCAAGAAATAAAAGGAATAGAAATTAATAAAAAAGAATATAAATTAAGAGCCTTTGCAGATGACTTGGTTGTTACTCTGTCTCAACCTACCTGTTCGGTGGTAAAATTATTACAATTGATTCAACAATATGGATGTGTTTCTGGTTTTAAAATTAATAATAATAAGACCAAAATATTAGCTAAAAATATGACTAATGGTGATAAACAGGTTTTAGTTAACTTAACAGATTTTGAAATTGTTGATAAGGTAAAATATTTGGGGGTCACATTATCTGCTTCTAATGCAAAACTGTATAAAAATAATTATGAAAAGCTGTGGATGGAGGTACAGAAGGATTTAAAAAACTGGAACAATCTACAGTTATCCCTTATGGGTAGAATTGCAGTTATCAAAATGAATGTCCTGCCAAAGTTTATTTTTTTGTTTCAAATGTTACCTATTTTAAAGAATGAACGTAATTTAGATGAATGGCAAAAAGGTATTAATAAATTTGTTTGGGCAGGGAAAAAACCAAGGGTGAAACTTAAAATAATGCAAGATTTTCGTGAGAGAGGAGGACTCAAGGTACCAAATATGAAATTGTATTATGATGCTGTAGTATTAACATTGATCAGCGACTGGGTGAATTTAACAAATATAGAAATACTTCATTTGGAAGGTTGGGACTTACTTTTTGGATGGCATGCCTATTTAATATTTAATAAAAAAGTGGATTGGGTTTTTAAGTCTCATATTATAAGAATCTCTTTGCTTAGAGTGTGGAGAAAGTATTATAAAAGTGACTTCAAAATACCATTATGGGCTATACCTCGGCATGCCATAGAAGGTATAAGGAAAGGGGTTAATATGGATATGGTCTCTTATGCACAGTTACTTAGATGGGATGGCCAAGATTGGCAGTTAAAATCTTTGGAAGAATTAACGCATGAAAATTTAACTTATTCATGGTTCCAATACAGACAAATAGTGGACAGATGGAAGATGGATTGTAAAATGGGCTGGCTTAGAGAAGATGAAGCTCTTTTAAAACAAGTAAGAGATCAAAGGCCAACCCATATTAAGAGAGTTTATGGGGTTTTAGTGGAATTGGACTCAGAACCTGAATTAGTTAAAGATTGTATGATTAAATGGGCACAGAATATTGGTGAAACGATTTCAATGGATACCTGGGAACTTATTTGGATAAGAAATGTTAAATTCACACAAGCGCAAAATTTAAGAGAGAATTTTTATAAGATGTTTTATAGATGGCACCTTGATCCAAAGAAAATGTCCATTATGTACCCTAATCTGCAGCCGAAATGCTGGAGATGTGGACATTTGGATGCTACTTATTATCATACTTGGTGGACGTGTAAGCATATAAAAGCTTTTTGGATTAAGATATGGTGGAATATCCAAAGAATTTTTAAACGGAGGGTAAAATTTACTCCGCAATTATTTTTACTAGGTATTGTTACTGATTGTGATGCTAAGGAGGTTATATTGATGTTAAATTTGATTACAGCCGCTAGGCTGTTAATAGGGCAATATTGGAAGAAGGAATCCTTGCCTACTTTGCAAGAGTGGTTTCACAAAGTTTCGTATCTGGCAGAAATGGCAAAGATTTCGGCTTTTTTAAAGGAGCAATCTCAAGAGAAATTCTTTGCAGTATGGGAAAAATGGATAAATTTCATACAATATAATTTGGATATGGAAAAATACCATTTAGCTTTTTTATAATTTGTAATGATTGTTTTTTCCTTCTTTCTTTCTTCCTTTTTTCTTTACGTATTATTACTTATATATATTTTTTTTATATATATGTTCTATTTTTCGTCTACTTTTTTCTTTTTTCTTTCTCTCTCTCTTTTCTTTTCCCTTTTTTTTCTTTCTTTTTTAGTATATATTATTCATTTTAAAGTTTATGTTATGCATATTATTATTACATATATTATTATATATATTATTATTATGACCTTTATTATTTTTATTAATTACTTTATAAATTGTAAACGTTATTTTTTAAAATTTGTTAAATAATCCTATATTCAGTTCTGGGAAGTCGGGGGGGGAGGGTGGGGTGGTTTGGGAGGGGGGGGGATGTTTATTTGTAAAATTTTTGAAAAATTTCAATAAAAAAAAAAAAATTAATTCAGTGTATAGAAGATGCCTTCAAGAAATTCTCCTCTATCACCATTTCCCGCAACATAATAACAGACTAATTCAGTGTTTCTTACTTCTGTGTTATTGTTCTCCACCAAGTTCTCTGCCACCTGTACAACTTTCTTGCACATATCACATACCAAATGAGGTTTATCTTCATCTGAAATTGTCTACATAATGGAGTTGAGAGAGAGAGAGAGAGAGAGATTAAACAAAACAAATGTAATAAAACAGTATTTTTTAGGGTTAAGCAAAAGTAAAAAATATATAACATCGTTACATTGTCAAATCTGATTGCAGTGAGAATATTAATTGTCTCTTGGTTAAGATGATCTCTGCAATCGATACAGAAAGAAGTGACCAGGCTTTCTTCTCAACTACAATAATTTGAGAAAATTTCATTGTTTGAATGAATTACAATTAATTCTCCTTTGCTAATGATCCTTAAATGGTAGTTACATTATGATTCTTAAATTTTCTAGACTCTTTCCAGTTGTCACCTGCTTAGGGCAGCATCAGTGGAAGTGATTAATGGCTAAAGATGTCTTTTGTGGAAGCCATTGTTAAGACATATGCTACCTACCATATGTGGGCTGCACAAATTTGGACAACCCCCAGATAGAAACAAAGAGTCAGTTTCTGTATTTTTTCCCCCCTGCCATTTAGTGGTCATCTGCATTTTTCAGCTCTTCACCTTAGGTCTCAGAGATTTTTCTTTTCCTGATTTCCTATTGAACCTCTTAGCTGTTTCTTCTTCTATGCTCTTACCGTAAGGTTAACTTTGTTCCCCATGAAATGCCTTCTCAATTTTACCCAAGGATACATTTCACATTCTACTTGTTTTGGTTTTGAGCAAATCTCAGCCATTCTCCAGTGGCTTGTTTGGACAATGTTATTAGCTTCTGTCCTTCTGCAGACAGTGCCTTTATATGTGTCTGTATATATGTTTATGTACCTTAACTACTGCTCCATACAGGTCTGAAAAGTAGTCCATTGCCTTCAAAGGATGAAAAGGCTCTGATTTTGTAATGTCACAGAATCCAATTTTACCGCAAATTCCCATTGGTGGCTAGAAGAATAAAATATTCCATTAGAAGCTAATGTTTCATTTTTATGAAGGCCATGGCATTGCATACTAACCATATCAGGATGTTTTGTTTGCTATTTTTGGTACTTGGTTGTGATACTCAGACATTAAGACATGACAGTATGAAATTAGCATATATGCATTTTTACATGCATCTTTAAAGAGATAGAAAGCTGCAAAGGTCCCACATATTACTCCTTTGATGTAGGGAATAGTCTCCTTAAAGTGGCATGAATTCCAACTGAAACTGAGACAAGATTTTGCAACCCCAAACCCCCTATTATCACAGCCTACAGACCCAAGACTGTCAGTGTTCCTTCTAACAAAAATTTCCTGTCATTTCATTGACTACAAAAACTTTAGCATAAACCTTCACTGGAGGTGTTTAAACAAATGCTGGATGACCATCTGTTAAGTTAGCAATATTACTGGATTCCTGCACTGGGAAGACAGAGATATAAGATGATAAGGATCTCTTGCAATCTTATAATCTATGATTCTGTGATATCAGAAAAACATAGACTTGATTCACATAACGTGGGGATCACCATGTGGGCTTGTACAAGGAACTGAATTCCAAATTAACTAAATAGGTTGAAGTCATAATTAGCAATCCTAATCAAGGCTAACTATATTTTACAGGGTTTAGGTGATTGGCTTCAATAAGTTGTACAAAGTAAAAATTTTAAAACTCTAGAACTTGCTGAAGGGAGGAAAAATAAAAACAGAGGAAAGACCTGAAGTTCTTGGCTTCATTCACATATGTCACATGACCACACTTATTGGTAGATTCTTCCGGCCTGCTGAAATTGTACTGACAGGAAGAGGTTGACCTGTGGTCAGTTTTTCTTAAAACAATAAAAATTAAACCATGCAAAGCTTTTTGGAGCTATTAAGTAACTGGGAGGTAAGAGAATCCAGAATCCCTGATTCTAGGAAAGGTAAGCTCACCATTCAGTAGGTTAACTCTGGTGTCATGAGAATATAAACCTATTTCTTTTTTAATAACTTTGGGTCTTCAATTTTTTTTTCAGTAAACTGCTCCAATTTCAGACTGTTGACATACAAAGCTTGTGAAGGCTTCCTTTTTTACCTTCATTTTGGGAACTGCAAGGAGGAAGTATTGTCTACTGTATTCTATTTTCCCCCAAACCCCAAGCTCTTTTCAGTCAGACAATATTGTTTGCCATTGCTTAACACAAAAATGCTCAACATGAAAAAGTTTGAAGTGGAAAAGCATACATACCGTATCCTATGGTCAGACAAATAGGAGTGAGGAGAAAAGAAAAGAAAATATAATAAGACAATTATTCAAAACTTAAATTCTACTAACTGAGCAAAAATGCCATATAATAAATAGGTATCTTCCTTACTCCATCAGATTATTCTCTCAGGTTCTTTTAATGTTCTGCCACCAGAATGTAAAATTAAAAGAATGTGTTAGAAAACAAAGCTGAGATTATCAGAGACTGCAACCCTCCCTTAGATACAAATTGCCTTCATCTACTGTGAAGGATCACATTGGCATCATAATGGTGTAGGGTTTGATCACAATGAAGCTGAGCCCAGCCAAGCATGAGGCAATGTGAGGCATAGCAGTGGTTGTCCTTCAGGAGGAGAGGGTTGCATCTGCTGAGCAAAATTATCCCTAATCTGGTCTTCTACTTTCTGAGCATTTGCTTCAGGACATCACCCTGATGGTCTACAGATAAAATAGACTGTGGTATGCCTCCACCACTTTTGAAATGAGATTTAATCACAATTCCATCATTTGTTACACGCAGTAATGGAATTCAAATACATGAAGAACCAGTTTATTATGTAATGCAGGCCTGGGCATCATGCACTTCCGGTGGGCCGTTCTAGGCCTGGGAGGCCTCCTCCAGGCCTCCAATGCCTAGAACAGACTTCCGGAAGTGGCATCAATGCACTTCTGGCAGGCCATTCTAGGCCTGGGAGACCTCTTCCAGGCCTCCAATGCCTAGAATGGACTTCTGTGAGTGGTATCCATGCATTTCCTGTGGGCCATTCTAGGCCTGGGAGGCCTCCAGAAGCCAGCTGATTCTCCAAATTCAGGTAAATTTAGCTACCGTTTCTTCCGAACCGGTGTGAACCAACTGAATCCCACCACTGGTTACAAGTGGGGTGATGAAATGGGCAATGCCTTGCCTTTTGACTCAGAAATTAGACCTCTTTGACTAGTCCTCTTATGCAACTGCTTCAGAATAACAGTTCACTGAACCAAATTTGGCCTACTTATCTCCCACCTCAAACCAGCCTATCTTGTTATTCATTTAAAACAGGGGTCTTCAAACTCGGCCCTTTTATGCCTCATGAACTTCAACTCCCAGAATTCCTCAGCTAAGCACGCTGGCTGAGGAATTCTGGGAGTTGAAGTCCATGAATTATAAAAGGGCCGAGTTTGAAGACCCCTGATTTAAAAATTACATTGCTGTGATTAAACAACCTATCAAAATCAATCTTCAGTCATTTTTAATGATGTTCTCATTATTTATAATGTGAACTACTAGAAGCACAGTGATAAAGACTTCAGGTTCATAGAGAGAAGTCTTAATGCCACTTTTCTAGATAGTTAAACGTGATAAGGAAGATACAAAACTGAATGTTGTGATATTGGTAAAGTAATCCCAAATGATTACTCACCTATCCAAAGCTTTGCTGTGCCTTATTTTTCAAATACCATATGTACATTCTATTGTTCAGCAGCCAGTTCCTTAAACCTCTGGATCTATGTATTTTAACTTCAATGATTCTTGCATTAGTTTTCCTCTTGTAGCACTCAAATATAGGTAGCAATCTTGGTTGTGTCATTTCGGTTAAAAGTTCAATCAATCAGAATAGAACTGGAAGGGACTTTGGAGGTCTTCTAGTCAAGGGGTCCTCAATCTTGGCAACTTTAAGACTTGTAGACTTCAACTCCCAGAATTCTGGGAAAGTTGCCAAGGTTGAGGACCACTGTTCTAGTCCAACTCCCTGCTCAAGCAAGAGACCTATACCATTATAGACAAGTGACTGTCCAGATAACATATCTGCCTAATTTGACTATCTGGCATGCAGACTAAAGTTTCTGTTCCCCTAAGAATTGAATCTCCTATCATCAATACTCGCCTTTTTTTCGCAAGGGAAATCGGGGATACTTTTCTTTCTGTCATAGGAATGCTAGGTTTTGCCTCTTTTTTAGAAACTATTGATGACTGCTCTTTTATAGGTGTCTTTCTTCCAGGGGGAGGTTATGAAAGCGATTATTCAGTTCCCAAGGGACTTCATTGGAATGGACTAGGCTAGGGTAGATAGTAAGGGCTTTGCTCTGGGTTATTGTTTTCTTCTAAAAGTGACGTGTTTCCATCAGTCTTCCTCTTTAGGTCCATATATAGTGTTGTTTTTTATGGAAGCTGTTTGTTCTCTACTGTGTTCAATTTGGATAGATCGGTTTTCTTCTTTAGGTTCATTTTTTTGAGAAGCTGTTCGCTTCCTATTGAGTTTAATTTTAGTGTAGTGTTCTTGTTCTCCCTGTGGTTTACTTAAATCCTGCCAATGGGAAGAGGAAATGGCAAAATCCAGGATAATTGGAAGTAGGTTATTCAAACATTGCTAATTAGTAGTGACCACAAAAATTATACATCTTAAGATGGGTGATCATGTCTTGAACACAATGATTGTAAGAGCTAGGCAGGATGTTGGATTATATACTCTTAATACATTTTAGCAATTATAATCAAATGTATGGGGCTCTGAAATTCATCCAGTGAAATTCATCAGCCGGTTCGCACCAGTTCAGGAGAACCGGTAGCTAAATTTACCTGAATTCAGAGAACCGGCTGGCTTTTGGAAGTCCAGTCTAGGCCTCGAAGGCCTCCCAGGCCTAGAACAGCCCACTGGAAGTGCATGGATACCACTTTCAGAAGTCCGTTCTAGACATCGGAGTCCTGGAAGAGGCCTCCCAGGCCTAGAACGGCCCACCGGAAGTGCGTTGATGCCATGTCTGCATCACATAATAGAACCAGTTGTTCAAATATTTGAATTCCACCACTGAATTCATCCATACTTAAGTGCCATTTCCATGCAGTTTCCCTGGGCTACACTTATTGAACAAAGGGCAAGGATTTTAAGTGCAATGAAATTGTTTTCTACTTATTTTTATTTAAGTAAGTCTATAGTCTTGGAATCTTATGCACTGGTAGGGATTTCTTTGCAGGACAACACATTTTAAACTGTTATTCTTCTTTGTTACATGTGCAGCAAGGGCTGAAAAAGCATATTTACATAGATATTCAATTAAGATTTGTGTTTTTTTTCTTTTTCTTTTATTTGCATTCATTTTTATATTTTTAATTGTAATCTAGGATAAAATTAATGTCCAGAATAAGTTGGACCTTAACCATGCATTTTTGCTCGCAAAAGACACGAAGATGCAATCAACTTACCAAGAGAGACATGAGGAATTGCACAAAAGCATGTGCGTATTCAGGGACATATTTCTTGCACTATAGAAATTAACAAAAAAAGACCAACTTGAATAATACTCAAAAATTAACCCATGCGATAATAATCAATAAATTATTTGTGAGCAGCTCAGTTAATTCCATTCTGGCTCCTCATTGAGATGCTCCTCATCCATTGTTACCAAGGTATGTTTCCTCTGTTAAGGGAAATGCTAAGTGAATTACCTCATCTGCCATATGGGTCCCCAAACCTTCACACTGCTGCTTGGCATAATCCTCCAAAGTCTGGATAAGGAAGGGGCTGTTCTTCAAGATTTCGTGTATTTCTATAGCCACCATCTTGCATTCATGACAGGGATCTACATTACTCTGCCAGAACTAAAGATAACAGAGGAGAACACAGGATTAACATAACTACTAATTTGTGTGGCCAAAGCTTATCTCATAAAGGAGGTTTCTGTGGAAAGGGTTTACATTAACACCTCCAGAAACACAGTTGAGTTGGGATGAATAATTTTACCAGACGGTAGAAATAATATCAACCTTGAGTGTTAGCTACACCCCTCACAGGCATTTGGTGATCCCAAAATACTGCCTCCAATCCATCTATGTGGACTGCTGAAGCTCCCACAAGAAATAAATAGACATGAATAATTTCTAATCTGATACTTTCCCAAATTCTCAGCTACCATAGGAATTGCCCATTTTATCTGGCTGGCACCAGGCTAAGGGAAACTAATTCCTGCAAATAGCTTGTGCTTGCATCTTTACTCATTTTGGAGATGAGACAGATGATACGAGAGGATGTTGAGTTGAAGCCTTTTCACCTTTATATAAGAGTCTCAGAGAACTTTATCTGAAGGAGCCAGCCCTTAGAAGTCAAATGAAGATTGGTTCAGATATCCCAAGCCTCTTAAGCTAGAATGGAAAGCCCCCCCCCCCCGTTTCTCTGAGATCTTTCTGTCCTGTTCTGGTTGAGTGTTTGATTGGGAGGGACCAATCATCGCAGCTGTTTCCTCACCCAAGGCTCTGTTTGGCGTTTATCTTGAGGACTGAAGAGAAGAGGCACATTAGCTATGAAGGGAGACAGCATGTCACGAAACTCTGTTTTTTCAGGCCATTCTTCTGATTTTAGTTGGTTCTGAAACTTCAGTGCTCTGTCAGGACTGTGTGGCTGATTGCAGAGTAGAAAAGCACCACACACAATTTCAGGTCTATCCTAAAAAAAGCCAAAGAGAGAAACAGTTTCACAAAAGGATCTTCCCAGTCTTTAAAATACAGGAAATCCTCGTCTTACGAGCACAACTGAGCCCAAATTTTCTGTTGTTAAGTGAGACATTTGTTAAGTGAGTTTTGCCCCATTTAACGGCTTTTCTTGCCACAGTTGTTAAGTGAATAACTGCAGTTGATAAATTAGTAACCTGGTTGTTAAGTGAATCTGGCTTCCCCATTGACTTTGCTCGTCAGAAGGTTGTAAAAAGGGATCACATGACCTTGGGACACAGCAATGGTAATAAATATGAACCAGTTGCCAAGCATCTGAATTTTGATCACATGATTCTGGGGACGCTACAAAGGTTGTAACTCTGAAAAATGGTCATAAGTCACATTTTTCAGTGCTGTTGTAACTTTGAACATTCACTAAACAAACTGTTGTAAGTTGAGGATTACATGTAAAACACTGTGTTCCAGCTCAAAATTTAGCAGTCTTATAGACATCTTGTTCATTTCTCAAAAGAAACTTTTGGTTTATGGGCCAAATAAGTACTATTTAGCTTCAAAAACTGATGAAGCAGTTTCCATTTCTATTTCTTACTAGCTGTTCCCGGCCACGAGTTGCTGTGGCTTAGTCTGGTTAAATGGAAAAGAAAGAAAAGAGAAAGCCCACGTTTGTAATATGTTTAATTTCACAATGCTTGTGGGTATACAACATTTTTTGTCGTTCCATTGTCTGTGCAGATATAGAGATTGTCTGAAATCATAGCGTATGTTGCTTTTACGTCCAACAGATGGCGCTGTTTTTCACAAAAAGCATGTTTTTACCTGTCACAGGTGTGACATCTATATAATATAGATATTGACAAATTATAAAGCTAAAAATTCGACTCTTGGGTAAGTCCATAATAAAACTAATAAATACCAATCACCAAGAAGAAAGTAGTAAAAAATTTAATGAGCCGAGCTTTCGTTGGGATCACCCAACATCATCAGGGCTTTAAAAGTAGTCACTGGGAAAGAGCCTTTATACGATGTTAGCAGCCTGTATCCGGCTTCTAGAACGTGTTATTGGACCCAGCTGTTCGTGCTGTTGGCATTCCACTGAGTCCAATACAAGCCTCCTTAACGATTTGGGTGGTAAATCCTCCCGCATACATGTATGCAGGAAGGCCAACTTCCGATAGCATGCCAAGATACGGCATGTGAGCTTCTCCCAGCGCCTAGCTAAGAGCAAAACTTCTCTATCATATTGACAAGTTATAAAGCTAAAAATTTGACTCTTGGGTAAGTCCATGGGCAGGATTCTTATAATCATTTTCAAAATCTCATTTCAAATCTATTCTAGACTCATAGCCCATTTATAACTCTCCAGAAACAGCACTGTAATCACTCTTTTGCCATTGGTTCCCCCCAAAATATATTTTTTCTAAATCCTTAAACTCACATTTAAAACATTTTTTGCTAAGGATTGAAGGAAACTCAGCCAGTGAAGCCTAAAACTCACCTTTCCAAAGGTGCTTAAAATTTCAAAAGCAGTAAACAAGTAATTCCAAAAACTATTAAGAAAGAAGGTTCAACTTTATATGGGCTGAGTTATGTCTGTGAGCTTAATTGAAATCCCTAGGCTCCCAGTCACTTGTTGGCTCACTAACCAACAGCAAAAACTTGGGTTTCTGAAGTCTATTCACAAGGAATACATGAAGGCAATCTCACAATCTCTCTTTTCTCCAGAGATTTAGCAGGCGAGGATCCATCTTCCAGCTCCCTCTCTCTTCTACCATGTCTTCCCCACTTCTTCAGGGACATCTAGCTCACCATGTGCTCACTGGAAGTCCCCCATATGTGAAGTTTTTGAATGGAGACAGAACATTTCTCCCTTCCCCCCAAAATAAAAGGTAATCTGATATCATTCTTACTTATTGCATTGTGTATGCTAATTATATGGGTATTACCAGTCAAATGGGTTTTGTAGGTTTTTGTAGCAGTTCAAAAGCCTGGAAAACCAGTTTGATCAGATCAGATATGAAAGGGAGGTGGTTTTGGTGACTTTCAAATGCTTTAAAAAAATATCTCCAAACTTGACTGCAGAATTTAAATTTTAATAAAATATTTATTCTGCTCAAAACAATCAACTCCTATTTAAACACACACCTACCAGTCAAATATATTTCTATAAAAAGAGATCACCTTTTTAAATCACTAAAACATTCAACTAAAATAATCCTGTAAACTGTTCTAGTTGGAGGACATCTAACGGTAGCATGCACAATCATGAAACAGAATCATATTTTGAAATAAATAGAGTGACATTCAGTTCTTAGAGTACAGATGCATCACCATTTAGATTTTTTGCTATCAAAGTCTCAGGAAAAAGGCAAAGATCTGGAAAATCATGAGTCTGGAATTTGCTGTGACTTGTGATCTCAGTCCTTCAACAGGACATACGTTCCTGGATATCATCACTCCTACCAAGAGCACACAAACTCTAGTCCTCTAGAACAGGGCTTTTCAACCTTTTCACAGATTGTACCACTTTTAGGACATGACAATATTTGAGTACCACCAGTGCTTAGCAAGTGTCAAAAACCTGATGACTAAAAAAAAGGGGGGGGATTTTGGGTTTTACTGATTAGATTCATTTCTTGTATTGGAAATGGCTAGTTTATAATATTATGGAAAAGTAAAAAGTTGAGGTTCAATGTTAATGCTTCCTTCTCTACTGCAACAGAAGAAGTCTGTTCTTTTTCCCTTCTCCCCCTCACTTTTCCCCCCTTTTTCCTCCCCACTGTGTCCTACTATTTGCTTTTGTATTTTTGTATTTTATTCTATAATCTAATAAAATATTACAAACTGTAGAAAAGAAGGGAAAAAGTGCCAGTTTTAATTTCTTTGGTGGCTGTTCCTTTGCTGAATCACTTTCTCTTTGCACTGACAAATGTATGATGAATTTATCCATGTGTATTAATATGCACCACTACCAGCTAGTTCAGGGGTCTTCAAACTTGGCACTTTTAAGACTTGTGGACTTCAACTCCCAGAATTCCTCAGCCCTCATGGCTGGTTGAAGAATTCTGGGAGTTGAAGTCCACAGGTCTTAAAGTTGCTAAGTTTGTAGACTCCTGAGCTAGCTGGTTGACCCTTCTTCCTCTCTCCTTCTGAGCATTTTCCACAGTGTAGTAAGAATGCACTCCCCCCAAATCCCTTCCCTGTACCCTTAAAGACGCAGGAATCAAGTGCAAAGCAAGAAAGGCTCACAAAATAAGCCTCCGTTTTTTTATCTCTTTAAGCTGCCTCAGTGTCACAATATTGCAATCCTAGACTGAAAGGCTCTGGCAATTGCAAAAAGCTTTAGTTTTAAATTAAGCTTCTTTACCTTCAAAGAAAACTTTATAAAAGCCATAGAGTAGACAGACTCAATTAAAGGGGGTAAAACTAATTTCATTTATTTAAAGGGATTAAACCTTTCCTGTTGTCTTTTTTCCCCCTTCCCTGACCTAAACCACCTCCTTTTATAGCCTCTCCTCTCCTCCTCCTCCTTTTTCTTCAGTTCACCTCCAGCTCCAAGCTGCTTCTGGAAGCGCCAATCAGTTGGAGCCTTACTGGCTCCTGGGGCTTCTGATGAGCCCAGACAGTCATGCAGCTGCAGCTGTCTCTCCCTCAGGCTTGGGTTGCTTAGGCTCATTCCCCTCCCCTGCTACACTTGGCTAGCAGTCGCGTACCACCTGCCACATGGCAAAGTACCACAGATGGTACCCGTACCACCGGTTGAAAAGCCCTGCTCTAGAAGTTATTGAGTCACTCATAGCAGAAGCACTAGAAGGCAAGGCAAGAAACAATGAATGGAAGCTAGTCAAGGAGAGAAGCAATCTAGAACTAAGGAGAAACTTCCTAACAGAGAGAACAATTAATCAGTGAAACAGCTTGCCTTCAGAAGTTGTGGGTGCTCCATCACTGGAGGTTTTCAAGAAGAAACTGGACAGCCACTTGTCTGAAATGGTACAGGGTCTCCTGCTTGAGCAGGGGGTGGGGCTATATGACCTCCAAGGTCCCTTCCAATTCTGTTATTCTTTTACTTAGATCCAATCAGCACAGTAAGTGATTTTAGGGCCCAGACTTGAACAATGGGCCCTATCCAACAACTTGAAATTTAATGTGGATAAAAGCTAGGTTTTACACTTAGGTAGGAAAAACCAAAGGTACAAGTACAGATTACGTAAAATCTGGCTCAAAAACAGTAACTGTGAGAGGGACCTTGAAGTCCTAGTGACAATCACTTAAACATGAGCCAGAAATGTGCAGCAGCAGTCAAAGCAGCTAATACAATCCTTGGTTGTATAAACAAAGTCATATAATCAAAATCACGTGAAGTATTAGTACCGCTTTATAAAGCCTTAATAAGACCACATCTGGAATACTGCATCCAGTTTTGGTCACCATATTACAAAAAAGATGTTGAGACTTTGGAAAAAGTGCAAAGAAGAGCAACTACGGTAAGACGATTAAAGGCCTGGAGACTAAAACATATGAAGAACGGCTGCAGGATTTGGGTTTGGCTAGTCTAGAGAAAAGGAGGACTAGGGGGGACATGATAGCAGTATCTCAGTATTTGAGAGGTTGTCACAAAGAGGAGGGGGGGTCAACTTATTTTCCAAAGCACCTGCAGGCAGGACAAGAAACAATGGATGGATACTAATCAAGGAGAGAAGCAATCTGGAACTAAGGACAAACCTCCTAACAGTGAGGACAATTAACCAGTGGAACACCTTGCCTTCAGAAATCATGGCACTATCACTGGAGGTTTTTAAGAAGAGACTGGGCTCATCTGAAATGGTATAAGGTCTCCTGCTTGAGCAGGGGGTGGGACTAGAAGACCTCCAAGGTTCCTTCCAGCTCTATTCTGAATGACTCATGGGAGTCGAATTCCCCCCTTCCTGCTATGATACATTTTGGGGTGTGGGTTTGGGATTAGGGGGATTCATATTATTTTCTGTGGCCAAACAGCTGGGAGTCTGATGACCATTGGGTATTAATCATGATTAATAGTAGACCTCGTTTTGGAATACTGCTATCATATTTTCCCCTAGTCCTTCTTTTCTCTAGACTAGCCATGCCCAAATCTTGCAATCTTTCTTCACGTTTTAGTCTCCAGGCCTTTAATCATCTTAGTTGCTCTTCTCTGCACTTTTTCTGAAGTCTCAATATCTTTTTTTGTAATGTGGTGAACAAAATTAGATGCAGTATTCCATGTGTTGTCTTACTAAGCTTTATGGTGAGCCAACATGTTTAAGTGATCGTCCACTAGCACTCCAAGGTCCCTCTCACAGTTACTGTTTTTGATCCAGGTTTCGCCTAATCTGTTATTGTACCTTTGGTTTTTCCTGCCTAAGGATGAAACCTTGCTTTTCTCCACATTAAATTTCATTTTGTTGGATAGGGCCCATTGTTCAAATCTGTCAAGATCCTTTTAGATACTGAGCTTGTTTCCGAGTGTCACCTATTCCTGCCAGTTTAGTGTCATCTGCAAATTTGATGAGTTCTCCTTCAATTCCCTCATCTAAATCATTTATGAAGATATTGAGGAGTACTGGGCCTTAGACGAAACCTTGTGGTACCTCACTGGTTACTTCCCTCCATGTAGATGTAGTACCATTAAGGACTCATTGAATATGGTTTGTCAACCTGTTACAAATCCATCTGCCATCTATCCCTTTTTTCTAGCTTAGTAAGAAGGAGTTTGTGGTCTACTTTGTCGAATGCTTTACTGAAATCTAAGTATACTATGTCCACAGCATTCCACTGGTCTACTAATTTAGCCATTTTATCAAAGAATGAAATAAGATGGGTTTAGCATGATCTGTTTTTAGCAAACCTGTGCTGGCTTCTACTTATAACTTTATTTGTTTCTAGATGTTCACAGATCTGTTTTTTTATTACCTTTTCCATTATCTTTCTAGTTATTGATGTTAGACTGATTGATCTATATAGTTTCCTGACTCTAGTTTTTTTTTCCTTTTTTGAAGATGACAGCCACATCAGCTCTTTTCCAATCCTCAGGTAGTTCCCCGGTGTTCCAAAATTTTTGAAAGATATGGTACAATGGTTCTGAGATAACATCTGCCAGTTCCTTTAGAATTCTGAGATGTAATCCATCAGGTCCCAATGATTTATATTCATCAAGAACAGACAGTTGTTCTGTTACCATTTTCTTGTTTATTTTAATCTTTATTTCTGATCTATCTTCTACGGTTATGTTTTTGGTAGCTTGGGCTATGGTTTCTTTTAGCATGAGGACTGATGCAAAGAGTAAGTTAAGCAGTTCTGGTTTCTCTCTACTGCCTGTTATACTTCCTTGCCATCTTCTCGCTTTAATGGACCGATTGTTTCCTTGGCTTTTCTTTTTATTTATATGTTGAAAGAAACTATTTTTATTATCTTTGACTTTTGTTGCAAGTCTTTGTTCATTCTGAGCCTTTGCTTTTCTGACTTCATTTTTGCAGATTTGGACTTTCTGTTGATATTCTGCCTAAGTTCTATGTCCCTCTTTCCATTTTTTGTACTTGTCCTTTTTCTCTTTCAGTTTATCAGAGAGATCTTTGTCCAACCATGCTAGTTTCAGAGTAACCAGCAACCATGCTGGTTGCAGAGTAAATAATGAGATCAACCATCAGAAAATGGTTGACTTGAATCTGATCTATATCAAAAGTCACAGTTAGAAGCATCAGCACCAACCAACTCCCATAATATTTCCAAAGATAATTTACCTGAACTTGTTTACCAAGCTCTATAAGAATGATCACTCCAGTGTCCACCATCTTCTTGCATTTTATTGACCAGTCCTGGAAGGGAAGATACTGGCATCCACTCTCAAAAAACTTAGCAAGTCTTTCCTAGAAAGAGGAAAAATATAGAGAAGGACATAAGTTGTTTTGTTTCGTTCTGTTCTGTTTTGTTACAGATTTTTTATCATTTTCCCAATGGCTACAGCAATCTGTGAAAACAGCATTGAGGGGGTAAGAATGAAAAACTCACTTTGAATAAAGCTAGTTTAGTGCCATAAAGGGATCCTGAGAAGTTCATAGTAATGTTTAAGCCATGGTTAGTTTGATTACGATTTGCTGGTTAGGTCATAGGGGCCTAGTTCACATATCATGCTAACTAAATGATTATTAATAAGCTACATTACTTTAAGTGACACTAAACAAGCCACATTATGGCTTAGTCTGACGTCTAAATTAGAATAATACATAATAATAATACAGCACAGAACATTTCTTTCAAATTTCTTTAAAAAAATTCCTTCATTAATAAATAAATGTCCCCCCTTCCCTCATCTAACACTTTTAGTTACTACAATTCCCAAGCCCAAAGTACTTACATCTGTAATATTGTCTTGAACAATCTTTGCCATAATGACTACAGTGAATTTACAAAGAGTGCATTTTAAACTTTTCTGAGGAAAAAAGAAAGAAAAGAGTGTTACTAGAAGAACATTTGTATTACATTTTAACCCTTTGTTCTCACTAAATTAGTTGTTCCTCTGAAACAAAACTAAGAACTAGTTAGTTGAAGCTATAGCATTGATTAAAATAAGAATCCTATCCAAATTATTTACAATTTGGTACAATATTGAAAAGAAAGTCTCTACAATGGTAGAGAGAAGCAGGGTCATATTTTTGCTTTTCCTGTAAAGAGAAATAAAATGCTGCCATTGTTGCTAGGGCTGATGATATAATTTCTTACTGCCAGAAGAAAGATCATACATTAATTACAACAAAACAAGGATAGTTGGTTGGGGCAACACCTTACATCAGAGGTCCCCAACCTTTGGGGCACCAGGGACCGGTTAGGTGGAGAGAGGTTTGGGATAATAATTTGGGATAATACTAATCTGAAAATGTAAGAGATTTTAGTTTGTTTTGTTGTTCATGTAGGGTCTGTTTGTTGCCATTCAGGGTTTTTTTAAAAAGAGTTTTTGCAAGTATTCGGATTGTCTGAATTGTCACAATGGCAGTATATCCATTAAAATATATTTCAATTTCATTATTTGGCCACATTGGAAGCATCTAAAACTCTTGAATTACTATCAGCACTGAAATGTCTTATGAATAAATCCAAATTTATCCTATTTTCTATCTGATAATTCAAGAGTGAGGTCAAGGTGGATATTAATTATTTGCATGGACATTCCATCTCCTCAAATCGTAGGGCTGGAAGGTCTTCTAATCCAACTCCTGTTCAAGGCATGAGTCTTATATCATCCCAGATAAATGGCTGTCGAGTCTATAGTCTATTTTTGAAAACTTCCAGTGATGAATCATTCACAACTTCTCCTTACTTTGACAAGCTTCCACCTATTACTTCTTGTCCTGTCCTCTGATGCCCTAGAGCAGCGGTTCTCAACCTGTGGGTCATGACCCTTTTAGGGGTCGAACGACGTTTTCACAGGGGTTGCCTAAGACCATCGGAAAACACATATTTCTGATGGTATTAGGAACCGAGACACCACTCTTCTCTCTGGCCGCCGCCACCCTCCTCCTCCTCCTCCACCGGCTCCTCCGCCTCCAGGGCACCGTTCTCCTCCGACAGCGCCTGCTTCTGCCACCACAGCGCCATCCCGCAGCAGCCATGTTGACTCCCAGCTGCTGGCCAGGAGCCGGGCTGACTCCCGGCTGATTCCCAGGAGCCAGGCTGACAAGAGGAGGCTGGGCCGACTCCCAGCTGACATGCACATGCCGGGCTGACTCTCAGCTGGCTGTTGAGAGCCAGGCAGTGTGTAGTGGCCCCGCTGGTTCCCCACCAACGTCCGGACGTCGACCCGACTCCCAGCTGACTGTCGGGAGTCAGGCGGTGCTCATGGGGGCCATGCGGACGTCGGCCGGCTGCTGGCTGCGTCCTCCCCATCTCCCGGCTCATGGCAAGCCCAGGGGCTTGACATGTGCCCCCGACACCACCGCGGGCCAGCTCAGCTGTGTGGGCGACCGGTCTGAGCTGAGCCGGGTCTGGGCCACTGCTGGCTCTGCCGCTGGGTTGCTCCGCCGCTGCTGCCGCTGCTGGCTGAACTGAGCTGCGGCACCGAGCCAGTCCCCATGCCTCCTGTTTGCCTGGCCGCGCTCCATCCCCTGCTGCCCTCCATGCCGTGCCGGAGCTTCCCCCGCACCGCCTGGCCCGCCTCCCTCACTGTCAGAGGCTGCCTTGGCCCTCTGGCGCCCAGCACAGCCCTGGGGCTGGCATGCAGGAGCAACTCCTTCCCGGCTCATCAGGCTCTGGGCCTCGGAAGCGGCCAGGCAGTGGGGAAGAGGGAGATGCCCGCATGGAGGCCAGCCGGACAGGCCGGGAGGGGAGAAGTGGTGCCTTCTGAGTGGGAGCTGGTGCTCCGGCTGCGCCCCTCTTGTGTGCGACGAGTCAGGGAAGGGTCGTGGTAGTGAAGGGCTGAGTAGTGTGGAAAGGGGCTCCCATGATCCCGCCACTTCGATGGCGCTCAGGAGGCTGGAGGAGCGGGCAGGTCCCAGGGGGGCGGCTGGGAGAGGGTAAGAGGTGCCGGGATGAGGATGGGGGGCTCCAGACTACCAACCCCAGCAGCCCTAAAAAGCACTGGAAGAGTGGGGAATGCTGTGAGTTGCAGTTCATCACCATTTGGGAAAACATGACTCTCCAAAGATCCTTCCTTCCTTCCTTCCTTCTTTCCTTTCCCCTTCAATCTCCTTCCTTCTCCATTTCCTTCCTTTCCCCTTCAATCTTCCTTCCTTCCTTCCATCTCCATCTCCATCCCTTCCCCTTCAATCTCTCTCTCCTTCCTTCCTTCCCCTTCAATCTCCTTCCATCTCCATCTCCTTCCCTTCCCCTTCAATCTCTCCTTCCTTCCTTCCTTCCTTCCTTCCTTCCTTCCTTCCTTCCTTCCTTCCTTCCTTCCTTCCTTTCCCCTTCAATCTCCTTCCTTCTCCTTCTTCTTTTCCCCTTCAATCTTCCTTCCATCTCCATCTCCATTCCTTCCCCTTCAATCTCTCCTTCCTTTCTTCCTTCCTTCCTTCCTTCTTTCCTTCCTTCCTTCCCCCTTCAATCTCCTTCCTTCTCCATCTCCTTCCTTTCCCCTTCAATCTTCCTTCCTTCCTTCCATCCCCTTCTCCTTCAATCTCTCTCCTTCCTTCCTTCCTTCCCCTTCAATCTCCTTCCTTCTCCATCTCCTTCTTTTCCCCTTCAATCTTCCTTCCTTCCTTCCTTCCATCTCCATCTCCATCCCTTCCCCTTCAATCTCTTTCTCTCCTTCCTTCCTTCCTTCCTTCCTTCCTTCCTTCCTTCCTTCCTTCCTTCCTTCCTTCCTTCCTTCCCCCTTCAATCTCCTTCCTTCTCCATCTCCTTCCTTTCCCCTTCAATCTTCCTTCCTTCCTTCCCATCTCCATCTCCATCCCTTCCCCTTCAATCTCTTTCTCCTTCCTTCCTTCCTTCCTTCCTTCCTTCCTTCCTTCCTTCCTTCCTTCCTTCCTTCCTTCCTTCCTTCCTTCCTTCCTTCCTTCCTTCCTCCCTTTCCCCTTTAATCTCCTTCTTTCTCCATCTTCTTCCTTTCCCCTTCAATCTTCCTTCCTTCCCCTTCCCTCCCTCCCAACGTTTTTGAGCAAGGAAGAGTAAGCTTCTCCAGCCAGCATTGCTATTTTTTTTTGCGATTAATCACTATGCTTTAATTATGTTCAATTTATAACAATGAAAATACACCCTGCGTATCAGATATTTACATTATGATTTAAAACAGTAGCAAAATTACAGTTATGAAGTAGCAACTAAAATAATTTTATGGTTGGGGGTCACCACAACATGAGGAACTGTATTAAAGGGTCGTGGCATTAGGAAGGTTGAGAACCACTGCTATAGAGGACTCAGTTCTATCTGAATTATATCTTGAAGAGGTCAAAAGAGAAAGACAAACAATAAATTGGGTACAAAGAGATGACTGTCTCTAGGACAGTGTTTCTCAACCTTGACAATTTTAAGGCATGTGGACTTCAACTCCCAAAATTCCACAGCCAGCATTGCTGGCTGTGGAATTCTGGGAGTTGCAGTCCACATGCCTTAAAATTGTCAAGGTTGAGAAACACTGCTCTAGGATCATATTCTCAAACCAGTTTCACTGCAGGTGTCCCAACCAAAATTTCTAGTGGCCTCCGACTTTTCTGAGGTAAAAGTCTCAAAGGTCCAGTTGTCTAGCTATGACACTTACTTAATGGAATATTCCTCCCCCAAGATACAATCAGGTTCTACTTTAGTGGCATTTTGTACACTTCTTAAAACAGAATTATTTGGAAGAGTTTTTGCAATGTGATTGCCCCCATCTATTTATTTATTTCACTTATTGGTTTTATTTTTACTACATCTGTTATACATTTAAATGTATGTATATTTGAAGTTCAGTTTTATTTTATAATTATACTATGGAAGATATCAAGTAATGGATTGAAAAATATTGTAAGCTGCTAATAGTCATTTGAATACAAAGGACAACATTTATTTATTAAGTAAATGATGCGGTCTTCAATGCATACACAAACACAGATCTAACTATCTGAGGAATTCTGGGAATTGGTCCACACATCTTAAATTTGCCAGGTTTGAAAAACATTGATCGAGATCTTAGATACAGTGAAATGGAAATGTTGTTAATAATGAAATGGAAATTTTATTATAATGTCATATATACTCACAGGGCCATTAACTTGCAGCATCTGATGACAGCGCTCCAAACTTCCACACTTCAGAGCTGTAGCAAAATCCTGGCACAATATTGATGGATCCTCGGTACATTCTTTCTGTGATGTCACAGGAGTTCCAGCAGCTGCCCATAAGGAGAAGAGAAGCAATAGATGTCAGATGCTCAACAAAAAATAGCTTTATCTCATAGTGAAACCAAGTGCTACTTCCAAACATGGATTTCAACCCTACTTGGATATAGATTTGATCCAGGAAGAAACTTTTAGAACCATAAACATGGCCTCAAAATCTAATTCAGCCATGTAGGAACCACTTGGAGAAAGAAACCCACTTCTAATGCCCACTTGGTGATAGTAACAATTCTTAGACTTATATATTGCTTCACAGTGCTTTATGGCCCTCTTTAAGTGGTTTACAGAGTCAGCATATTGCCCCCTAACAATCTGGGTCCTCATTTTACCAACTTTGGAAGGCTGGAAGGCTGGGTCAACCTTGAGCCACTGAGATTCGAATTGCTGGCAGTCAGCTCAAAACGGGAATAACAATAACTGACTGCATAATGCAGTGTGAAGTGAACATAAGAAAGAAAGAAAAGCACATTCGTCCTATGTACTAACTATACAATAAATGATGATCTATAAATAAACACAGAATGTAAAGGCCAGCCAGTCATCTAAAGATCATGGTGGGAACAGGGAGATATACCATAAACTTGTTTTATCATGAATACCAACCAAATCTTGCTTTTTTTATAATGGTTTTTATTTTTGTAAGCTGTCTAGAGTAGCCCCTGGTAAAGGAAAAATAAATAGATAGCAAACAAATTTAACAAATAAATGTACTGTAAATAGTCACCTGGCAGAATCCTAGCCACTAATGGTCAGATATTCACTAAGGGTCAACATTAACTGGTTTTAGGGTGTACATGCCAAGTCAGGTATTGTATTATATTTTTTTCAGGTTTGATGGGGATCTATAAACTGTAAGAGATGTTTTAAATTCTAAAGTCCCATTTGAATAATTTTATTCTTTTATTTTTCAAATGTGTGACTGTGAGATGAGTTGGGTTGAAAGAGAATGACTGGCCCAAAGTCACCCAGCAGGCCTTTATGCTAGAACTCACAATCTTCAGGTTTCCTGGCCAGTACCTGAACCATTACATCAAACTGGCTCTTTTGTTCTTTTAATTCAGCTGCAAAAAAATTCTGAAAAATATCTGCAGCACCATGTGGCACTTTATGAGCAGAAGTGGCTTTATCCACACATACATCTTCTGTACTATTATTGCAGAAATAGAAATACAAATATTTGAAAAAAATCTGAAGATAGTCCTTTTGCAGCTGCTTACTACAGATTAAACTGCAATTGGTGTGGTCAATCAATGAGTGAAATTAACTGTCTGACACAACATTCTTTAGTCTAAGAAACAATATATGACATAAATACTTAATACAGTACAAATGACTTCCAATCAGAAATGAATGCAGGTACCGGATTTGAACTATAAAATTCCAGGTCACCCTTAGATGGAAGCAGTTTTTTTTGTATCATTCTACTGCCATCTAGTGTTCATCTACATACATTCTTCTAGTTCAAAAGCCCACAATGAAGGTTCCCTTGCTTTCCCCTACTCTCCTCATTGCAGCCACTCTCCCACATCTTCCATAAATGGCTCAATCCTTCAAGAACATATATAGAAGCAAAAAAAAGGGGGACCGTAAAAGTTATGGGGAGAGATTAATTCATTGTTGTCATCGACATTCATTGTCATAGTTGGATACAACTCTGTGGTGTTTAAGTAGGTTCTTGCAACATATTACAAACTATTTCCTGAGTATGAAGGAGTTTCTGTCTAGATTCAAAGTTTGGGAGAAGATAGTATAGCATCTCTTTCACAATCTCCATTAATAACAATAGAGTATAACTACATGAAGTGGAAAGACCAAAAGAGATAGTCTGCAGGTGTGCATTTATACTTCCAATCCTATATATCAATGTAGTGTTTTCTACACTGTGGGAATCAGCTGAATCATCATTTTAATTTCCAAAATTCTGCAGGTTTTATATACTGCAGAATATTTACTCTAGAGTTAGACCAGCGTTTCTCAACGTTTGTGTGACGGCGACCCCCGTCACACAAATGTGCCGCGCATGCGCGGCGCCGCCCCGAGGGGGGGAAATGGCGGATCGCCTTGTTTGGCGACCCCCGTAAAATGGTCGATCGACCCCAAATGGGGTCGCAACCCATAGGTTGAGAACTGCTGAGTTAGACATTTCTATAATAATGTACAGTGTGATTGCTATCTTTTGTCAGTTCAAACTCTGTGAGACACCAATGCAAATACTGCATTTAAAACCTGCAAAAACTAAGCATGTGGGTTTTTTTTCCTTATTTGGAGTATAAGCCAGAATAGGAACAGTTGCAACAGCTGTTATTATCTTGACAACTGAACCTTTCCTGGGAAGATAAATGAATTTTCCCCTCTGATGTACTGTCTCCCAAACAGCGTCATTACTGTAGTTCGTTCGGGTATCCAACTCAGGAAGGGGAGGAGAGGGGAGAGAAGGAAAGGGAAGGGTGGGGAGAAAAAAGGGGGAGGGAAGAAAAGGAAAAGAGGAGGGGGAGGGGAAGGGGGAGAGGGAGAAGGAAAATTTCCAATGCTTATGCCACCTCCCCACACACACACACAAAAAACTCAATGGGGAAACCAACTGGAAGTTAGAAGTCATTTTCACTCATGATAATTTTGTTTCTTTATTTAGATAAGGAAATATCTCTGAAACGATGACTCATTAGATCATAGGTGAATACTAAAAGGGGAGGTTCCATGGATAACTAACTTTGAGGATACGTAACCGGCTGTGCAGCTTATAAAGATATACTTCAACTGTGTATCAACTTTTGGAAGATGCTGACACCAGAAGAGCACAAACAAGATTTTCAAGCTCTAATTATATTTTAGTCTCTTATAGATTCATGCATATTGTACATTAGGACAAAACTTTTGCACAGTGTGCCGTCTTTCCTCTGCTGACAATTCTCAAAATTAGAATTATGGCATTGTCATCCATGTAACGAGGGCAGTGGAAGAAGTTTTAAGAAAATACATTAAAACCAAATAAAACAACATTTGGTTCTATTTAGCAAATACAGAATGCTGGTTTTGATGGGGAAGGGAGTAACAGATAGGATGAATCCATGCCCAAGGTGTCACCTTGTTAGAAGATTTGATTTGGGCCTACATATCTCTTTAATTATCAAGGGAGAGCAGATACAGAATTATTTTTGTGATTTTGAAAGAACAGAAAGATCCCAGTTGGGACAATGTACATTCATATCAAATATGGTGAAATGAAAACCATTTCAGAGAAGTATATTATACGGCAGGATTGTTTTGAGAATAATAAATGGCCTTTGCAAGAGGCACTTGTGTAAGTTGTGTCTTTTATGCCAGGCTAAAACAGGTTCAACAACAAAACATTTGTTACCACAGATCCTTATGTACAGTATGCCCAAGACAAATATTCACTTTCTTAAAAAATTTCAGCAGTGAATAGAGAACCCCCCCCCCGGACATTAAGCACTAGTTTAACACTGAATGGGCATGGTTAAGAATATTTGAAAAGTTGTTGAACTTCTCTGAGTACATATATATTCTTTGGGTTCTTAAATATAAAATATGAATCTTTAAATCATGCTATGAGGCCACACACACACTCACAAACACTCTCATTTATTACAGCTTAAAGCAGGTGGAAAGTGTGGAAGGATGATAAAGGATTGGTTTAGCATAGCATAGCTTTCACATCTGTGTATTATTACACATTTTCTTGAGATTTGCATATGTAAAATAATGCTCTCAGTGCCTGAAATATCCAATAATATTTCCGATTCTTTTCAGAGATCACTCTGTATAATCACTCTGCATAAATATTGAACAAGGAATTCATTATCCCATCACTCTTCATTTTATTGTCTCTTTGTTACCCTATCATAGCCTCTCTGTATTAATCTATTATCCTCCTACAGTCTCTCTCTGTTATCTTAAATTCTGGGATAGACTTAGAATAAGAAATGTAAATTAGTTTCTACCTCACTATCCATTTGTTTCTTCATCTCAAAATCTTTTTTTCATTGGTGAAATGCTTTTTCCTTGTAGATTTTCCCTACATAATTCTCCACCCTACTTATCTACACTTATGTAGGTGGTGTTTTCTTTATCATAACACCCCAAATCTCTTTTTTTCTAAGTCTCAGCAATCTGAATTATTGAGACATAAGATGCTCTATACCACAATCAGATTGCTTCTGTTATCTGTTTTAAGGCTGGTGTGGTTATGATCAGATTGTTCTGTCCAGCTTACAAAATTAATATAGTCAGTTACAAGACATTTAAAATAATTACATTCATACAACTGAAGCTTTATAACTTTATACATAACAGCAGACATAAAGAATGCAGAGAGCTGCATTCAAGTTAGGCTGTAATTCAGTTGCAAAGCAGGAAAAACAAATATTTTTCAAAATTTTCAATATTAAAAAAATCTTTTAAAATGTATACACATACATATTTTGCTAATTATTTACTGGGTTTTTGTAGTGTCCACATGCAAGACACTATAGTATGTGCTGTTCTGTCCAGCTTTAACGTATGTGCTGTTCTGCCCAGCTTTAATACGCCAAAGTCATTTTCTTGGTTTTTCTTTTTCTTGCTTTTTGCTTTCTTGTGAAGCAGGTATGCATCTGTGTGTTTGATATATATATATATATATATGAACACACACACACACCTAGTGCAGTACAAAGATTATTGCCTCTCATTGATGAAATAAAGACAAAATAGGAACAGAAATGTATCTGATCTACTTCCCTGAAGTCTACTTCCCTGAGATGTACTGTAAGTCCATAGAAATTTTGCTTCCAAAGCTCACTTGGGTATGAAAAATGATTTCCAAAAATATAGCAGCTAGAAAGAAAAAGATTAAATTCTCACATATACATATAGCAATTCCTTCTGAATCAGCCACCCTCTTGGTGTTTCAATTAAACATAGGAGGTAAAATTGATTCCTTTAAATTTAGAAGGAAGTGAACATTAAACAGTTTACCAACTAAAGAATTATGCAAGTGTTAAAATAATTATGAGGATTTGCCTTCTGTCCACTTAAGCATACCCTGATAATTCATATAATGAAGAGGAAAATTGTTAACACATTTGTTTTATGCAGGAATGTGATGTATTCTGTATTTTGATGGCTTAATCATTCTCCTAAGGAGGAATCCAGTTTGATATGGTAGAATCACAGGCTACAGTTTTAATGCTTAGAGAAACAAATTCCTAGGATAATCCAAATGCATTCATTTTGGGGTGTTTGTACCAGGGATAAAATTTATACAAATAAGGTCAATCTGTCACACTAGAAGCCTGCTCAAAATTTGGGGAGGGTTAAAAAGACTCCCAAAACAAGTTATTTCTCTCATCCTGATGAAGGATCAAATAAAAACATGGATCCTTTGAAAAGAATAAAGTTGGAAATGTGGAAGAGGAAGCAGCTGGAATTGGAGAATATGGTTTTCCCTGCAATTATGTGGGTTCCATTCATCTTGCTCCAGCAGTTCTGCTAGTTGGGAATGCTCACACCCACTCCCATTGGACCACTGTGTTCCTGAAATTACATTTTCCTCCACATTGTGTCTTGTGACACTCATCTTGGAATAAAGAAGAAAAGGGCCCTTAAAACCAGGATGCAGGGCTCAAACAACTAATGAGGGTGTGCTGATTTTGAAGAACAGGCCTTTCACATCTTCTGACTCTGCTGAAAACCTGTGCATAATAGGTCACCATAACAAAGTTTACCACAGTAGTTTTCACCATTGGTGGCCTGGTTTTTCACTTCATCTTTAATGAATAAGGTGAACAAACAGCTCATCAGGGCGTCATATGTCTTGCTCCACAGAGAAATGAATGTTACGATTATCCATAATTTTCTAGGTTAGAACATAATTTACTTGGTCCACACCCTCCTTTTATCTCCCTGTTTTAAAAAAAAACAACTGAGTTGCATATTTGAAGCATATTTAGACCTAATTAATTTAGATTCAGTATAAATCATCGAAACGGAGATGAGTCAACCAAATACAGTATATACAATATTGTATTGTGCATAGGAGGGAGACAGTATTCTTCTTTTGCCCTTGCCAAACTGCACATCTAAAGCATAGATTATAATATATAAGTAGATAATAACTATGAATAATAACAGGACAAAGATATGAAATAATTCAAAATCATTTTTTTTCTGGAAATGTTCCATGTTGTTTTAAGTTGGTGTTCTTCTAGAGAATGGTTAACCAATAAGTCTGCTTTATTCTTTAACAATACTCATCTGAAAATTTTCCAGTGGCTATGGAATGACTGTTGATTTCCTTTTATTGGTATAACTATACTATCTAATAAACATTTTATCTAGGATATACACACCACCAGAGAGTGGTTCAGGCACATAACAAATTAGCTAGTAAAAACACAAACATGATCTTAGTCGTGTAAAATATGTAAAAAAACAAGAAAAAAGTTAAGGAAATTATTAGTCCATTAGTGGGAGAAAGTGACAAGAAGGTGACAAGCAACAGGGAGAAAGCAGAACTACTTGTTTTTTGCATCCGTCTTTACACAAAGAGGAAAAAACAGTCCAACCTATCAAAAACAGTACCCCCCAAAAAAAAACCCAGAATGGAAACACAAGTTAAGATAGGCAAGAAAATGGTGAGCACCTATCCACTGTAGACAAGTTCAAATCACCAGGGCCAGATGGATTACACCCCAAGGTTCTGAAGGAACTGGCAGATGTGATCTCAGAACCACTGAACTATATATTTCAAAGATCCTGATGCACTGGGGAACTACCAGAGGATTGGAAAAGAGCTGGTGTAGTTCCCATCTTCAAACAAGGGGGAAAAATGGATGCAGGAAACTACAGACCTATTAGTCTGACCTCAATACCTGGGAAGATTCTGGAAAAGATAATCAAGCAACAAATCAGCAAACAGCTAGAGGCAAACAAAGTCATTCCCAAAAGCCAACATGGGTTTGTCAAAAACAGATCATACCAGACAAATCTTATTGCATTATTTGACCAGGTGACAAGATTAGTGGATCAAAGGAATGCTGTGGATATAATTTACTTGGACTTCAGTAAGTCATTTGCTAAAGTAGACCACAAACTACTACTTGATAAGATAGAAAAATGTGGGTTAGACAGCATCACCACCAGATGGATTCATAGCTGGCTGACTGGCCATAATCAGCATGTGGACCTCAATGGAACTGCATCTACATGGAGGGAAGTGTGTAGTGGGGTGCTGCAGGGCTCTGTTCTGGGCCCAGTGCTCTTCAACATCTTCATCTATGATTTGGATGAGTGATAGGTGGGGAACTCATCAAATTTGCAGATGACACCAAGCTGGCAGGAATAGCCAACACTCCAGAAGATAGGCTTAAGATATAGAAGGATCTTGACAAACTTGAACATTTGGACACTATCTAACAAAATGAAATTCAATGGTGAAAAAAGTAAGGTTCCACATTTAGGTAAGAAAAACCAAATGCACAGGTACATCATAGGTGGTACCTTGCTCAAGAGTAACTGTGAGAGGGATCTCAGAGTTCTACTGGACAATCACTTAAATATGAACCAACAGTGTGCTGTAGCTGCCAAAAAAGCCAACACAGTACTAGGCTGCATTGACAGGATAGAATCAAGATCACGTGACATGTTAACACCACTTTATAATGCCTTGGTAAGGCCACACTTGGAATACTGCATCCAGTTTTGGTCACCACAATGTAAAAAAAGATGTTGAGACTCTAGAAAGAGTACAGATAAGAGCAACAAAGATGATTAGGGGACTGAAGGCTAAAACATATAAAGAATGATTGCTGGAATTGGGTATGTTTAGTTTAATGAAGAGAAGGATGAGGGGTGACATGATAGCAGTGTTCCAATATCTCAGGGGTTGCCACAAAGAAGAGGGAGTCAAGCTATTCTCCAAAACACCTGAAGGCAGGACAAGAATCAATGGATGGAAACTAAGCAAGGAGAGAAGCAACCTAGAACTAAGGAGAAACTTCCTGACAGTTAGAACAATTAACCAGTGGAACAACCTGCCTCCAGAAGTGGTGAATGCTCCAACACTGGGGGTTTTTAAGAAGAGACTGGACAGCCATTTGTCTGAAATGGTATAGGGTTTTCTCTTGAGCAGAGACCTCCAAGATCCCTTCCAATATCATCATCATCATCATCATTATTCAAAAAGGTCAAGAGATGTTCAATCAAATTCCCTTAGGGATATTATAGGTGCTCCAAGATGCATGGCCAATACAACTCCTGAGGCTAAAAGCATTGAGTGTCAAGCTTGGTGCAGAATACTGTTAAACCTGATTAAAATCTTACTAAACTCCACTGTTATTACTGGATAAATATAAAGATACTTGGCAATTAACCTGCAAGAAAAAGATTAATATCTATAGATGCTCAAATGAATTTCTAAATGATATGGGTTAGGAGGATGCTGTGAACAGAGTCAAATCACAGAAAGCTGACATGGGATTGCAGAAGGGTTTATCAAAAACTCCCAATTCTTGCTTCATGTTAATAGAAAGCCTTTTCAGAACTCTGCTAAATACCTATATAATTTAACTTGCTTTAAATAGAGAAGGACTTTTTCTAGGGCACACAATAATTCCTTTCCTTCTGCAGTAACAGAGGGCAAGCACCACAAAATATGTCTACGAAGATTCTCAATCATTCAGATCATGGTTGTCCCAAAGCTGCTTACCAAAAGGCAAAAGAAAGAAAAAAAGAAAGTCCAGTTGTCTTTTGGAAAAGCATCTTTAAGACTACCACAAGATACTTTCTTCTGAAAAAGTCTGCTTTTGTGGCGAAGGCGAAACAGGACTTAGGACACACATTCTTCTAAGTTGCCATTTTTATGAACAAGTCCGAGAATTGCTCCATTCTTTACTGAAAGTGAGCTCTCTTAATGTTACAGCTCAGATGGTGAGATTTTGCTCAGGGATTATGCAAAAGTATAAGAACTTATTCCAAAAATAATACCAGGATGTAGACATGGATGGTGGTATCCAAAATCAAATCCAAAATCAAGAACTGATGGGCTGGATGCCGAAACAAAGCAAGATTATGGCATACACTTGAAAGGAGATCAGGAAGTCTATAATTGGAGAGTTTGGCGAGAACCAAGAATGCTTATTGACAGGGAATATGCATGTGTAAAGCTTGTAACAATTAGAAAGTTGATAAAAGTAACAAAGACTTAGATATCTTGCCAAGCTCAGCTAGAAGTTAGGAATAGAGATGGCCGGAGCAAATAGGAAGTGTATTAGATAAGTCCTGAAGCATTCATTAGCCAAGACTTAGGAATAGGGACAGCTAGAGATCAATAGAATAATTGTTAGATCATTATTGAAATGTTTATTAGATGGTATTTCTTATATATCCCACCTTATCCCAGCTTCTCCTTACTGAAAATAATAAAACTTCCTTAATCCTGTGGTTCGAGGTTCCTTGGCATTTTGGTCAGGTTCCCTTTTCTTGCAGCACTTCAATAAAAGAAAAGAAAACCTTGTGTTCTTCATTGGCCTCAGCACCAGGCTCAGACCAGAACTGGGGACAACAGAACTATGTCAAACTATTGAAAATATAAAATATCCACCCTCCCCTCCTTCTGTTTATCTCCTCCTTCTCCATTTCCACCCTCCCCTTTCCCATTTTTGTGGATTTGACCAAATGAAGAATGATGAAACCCTTCCTTGCTTCAGTGAGATATCTGGATTTATAACTCTAAAGAAATGTAGAAATTACATCCAGCATTGATCATCCTCACATGCTCCATATAGTGAACCAGCCCCCCAAACATAGCAGAGAAATCTCTGCTCAGAAAGCAGCAAGAAAAAATGCTTCTTTTCACCCTGCCAGAGATAGCAGAGCAAAATGCTCTGTTTCACAAAATGGGCAGCAGCGGGGGGGGGGAATCTAGCCCCTCCCTTCCCTGCCCACTTACACACGCCCACCTGGTGGCACTCAGATGGCCACGTCTACCCCGTCACACCCACCTGGCTGCAGTGAGTCCTCCCATTCCTCAACAAGCCTCCTGAGGTTCTCTGTTAGTTTCCCAACACCATTGCCCCTAGCCCTATGTCAGTGATGGTGAACCTTTTAGAGACCGAGTGCCCAAAAACTGGCCCCGCCCCTGTTCCACCTCTTGCCCCACCCCTGTCCTGCCCCCACTCCGCCCTACCCTGCCCACCCGCAGGGCCACTCACTGCCTCCAGGGCCCACCGTAGATCGCCCAGGCAGCCCAGCAGTGCCACAGCAGCCACACCCTCTGCCCATGCCCTGCTGCATCAACTGTGCGCGTTGGGGCGTGAGGGCAGAGTCTTGTCTACGCTGCCTGGCTGCCATGTTCTTGGCTGCGCTGCTTCGTGTGGGCCACGCTCAGGGGCGACTCTCCTCAAGGGAGGCTGCTGGTGAGGGGGTCGTGTGCGGAGGCAAGGCTGGGACAATTGCATGTGTGTCCACAGAGAGGGCTCCGAGTGCCACCTCTGGCACCCCTGCCATAAGTTCGCCACCACTGTCCTATGTTATTCATTCCGATGGCTAGGATGATGGGATTATAGTCCCCTAAACTGACATGGCACAATCATGGGAAACACAAGAACACAAATAATCTCCCAGAAGCTCCATTTAAAAAAGTCAAAAATTCTGATAAAGGGATTTTCTGGACTTGAATTGCTTTACCTTAAAGGAAAAGGGTGTTACAGTTTTATGTGACCTAACTTTGGGGAATAATTTCTTTCAATGATTGCCTCACTGTAAAATAATTTCTTAACAATGAATCTCTCTAAAGAGATTCATGGATTGGATAATTGAATCTATTGTTTTGATTAAATTTTGTAATGGCATGATATGCAATCTCAGTATGATTTTCACTTCAATAAAGTAGCATTTTCATTCCTTCACTATATCTCTGCTGATGACCAAGATTCAGTCACCCTTGCTTCCTAGATAGCTACAACATAAATCTGTAATTAATAAAGAATAATAAAGCTATGGCACAATTTAATAGATCTAATTATATGTATTTAAGGTACTATTATATACTTTTTAATTTATATCCTATCTGTTTGGGTGATAAACCCAACCATTTCCACAAAGTTATTTTTTCAAAGGTGAAGATGTGCAATCAGTAGTGTCTTTATCTGAAACATGCAGTCTTCACCGCTGTATGGAAACTTGACCATTACCTACATGCTCACCCATATCTGTAACCATTGAATCACCTAGGAAATTGCCTCATCTCAACCTACATGAGATGTTCTGTTTCTTTTCATAAAAAACCCTTGCATTTCAGTTATTCAAGGTATCTTTCCAAACACTTTTTAATAACCCTAGCACCTCTAATTTCTCAGGATAAATTGTCTTGAAAATCATTTTAGTAATAAGAATTTCTCTTTCACTGCAAATGTGTTCCTTATCTGCATAACTCCGATATGCTTTCTGTATATAGTATGCAGAGTTATGATAACCCCTCCCAGTTGTTACTTCACAATTTCTGCCTGACAACTACCTGAATAACTTCCACTAGGGTCAGAATCTTTTGAATTTGTTTTGTTTTATTTAGGGTAGGCCAACTCCTTGAAAGTCTTTTCCTATACGGGGAAGAGTTGTTGGATTTGTGTACTATAATTCTTGGCCAGTTAGCTTGGAATCAGCAGCATCCACAAGGTGCAGTCAAAAAAAGATCAGTGTGAAGGCCAGAATGATGTGACCCAGTTTAAAAAAAACAGTAGAACTTTGATTGTATTGTCATGACTAACATCTTGACTTCTCTGACTATCTTTATGCCTGGAATGTTGGAAGCTGGAATTCTGTATATCTAAAGGTAACAATTTTGGGCAAAATCATCCTCCACTTTTAACTAGGATTTAAGAACAAACAGGTAAAGAAAGTTTGCTGTTGTTTTTTGCTTTAAAACAACTGACGTGTGTATACAACTTTTCAACTAAACCTGCATTTACTTTAACCCAGGGTTTCTAGGTTTGGCATGACACACTGATCTAGCCACATAAGCTGCATTCATTAAATATGATTACTCTGCTTACCTTCTATAATGAAGTTGCTGTTAAAATCTTAATTCATTAAACACACTCAAAGTAGCTTCTGTAATGTTCCAATATTAGAATATTTCAAGTCTTCAAGATCATGTCAAATTAATAGTTAATCTGTTAATTCAAACAATCTGGAAAAATTTTAGCAGAGCAATTCAGCTAATTCAAGTATCTCCAGATTAGAATAGCCAATAAACTGAAGAATAAAAAAATATAATATGCACTAAATTTCCTGCATGTTGGTTCATGAATAATATTTTTCTCAGTGACTGAATCACCTGTTTGCTCCAATAGAGAGGCATTTTTATTATTATATCAATATGAAAGAAGCAAGATTTGTGAAAAATCAGAGATGGTGAATAAACTATTACCATTTGATCAATATTGTTGTACTGAATTCAGTAGTAGAAATATCTCTCAGCAAATCTTTTTAGCTTCATATTTTAAATTACAGACCTGAAATATAAATACAAAGCTGGGTGATATTTAATATTTGATAATAAAGTAACACACCTTTGGGAGGCATATGATTGGTCCTAAAAAGTTTTTGTTCAATTGTGGATATTGTGTTCATTTTTATAGCTCCTCTATCATAAAAAGCTAAGGTTCATTCAGTAATATATTCATAGACCCCTAATCAAGTCGGTAACCAAATACTGTAAAAGAATAACAATATGCAATAGATCAGGATTGTTTAAAAAATTAAATCAAAGCAATTTATTATCCTACTGCAATTAAATAAAAAGGTGTGGAAAGACATATAGAATATGAACTAAATTGTTGTTCTTGGTAGTTGCGAAGTCGTGTCCGACTCATTGCAACCCCATGGAAAACGTTCCTCCAGGCCTTCCTGTCCTCTACCATCTTCTGGAATCCATTTAAACTCACGCCTACTGCTTCAGTGACTCCATCCAGCCACCTCATTCTGTGTCGTCCCCTTCTTCTATTGCCCTCAATCTTTCCCAGCATTAGGCCCTTCTCCAATGAGTTCTTCCTTCTCATTAGGTGGCCAAAGTACTTGAGTTTCTACTTCAGGAACTGGCTTTCTAAAGAGCAGTCGTGGTTGATCTCTTCTAGGACTGACCAGATGGATCACCTTGCAGTCCAGGGGACTCGCAGGACTCCTCTCCAGCACTATAGTTCAAAGGCCTCAATTCTTTTGTGCTCAGCCTTTTTTATGATCCAACTTTCATAGCCATACATTGCAACTGGGAAAATCATGGCCTTGACTATACGCACTTTTGTTGGCAGGGTGATATCTCTGCTTTTTAGTATGCTGTCTAGATTTGCCATAGCTTTCCTCACCAGGAGCAAGTGTCTTTTAATTTCTTGGCTAAAGTATCCATCTGTGGTGATCTTGGAGCCCATCTATTTGCCATGAGAGCCGGATGCCATGATCTTGGTTTTCTTAATGTTGAGTTTCAAGCCCACTTTTGCATTCTCCTTCTTCACCCGCATCAAGAGGCTCTTTAGTTCCTCTTCACTTTCTGCACTGTAATTCCAACTAATGGAATTGATCCATATTAACATGTATACATTAGGCTTTCTTTTTTTTTGCAAAAATAATTAGAATTTTTAATAACTGAACTACCATATCATAAAATCTGGAGTGAATCGCTTTATTGAATGAATTTATGGATAGTTGATGAAGTAGATGAATATATTTTTCTCCAAAAGAAAAAAATATTTATAGAATGCATTACTTCGCATTATATATCTATGTAACAAACAGAGCCTTGCTGTAACATGATGACCTGGAACAAGGGATATGTACTAATAATGACTTTAAACAACTGCATGCTTTCAGCAAAATCCAATAAGCATTCAGGAAGGTCAGGAGCAATGAGATGAAACTTTTTGTGGCCAACAGTGTAGAGATCACATTCCCTAAAATAATCAGAGCCAGAAGTTTTAATCTAATTATTTGTGGGTGTCATTATTCACCCAGCACATTTCATATTACAACTCAGGAAGAATTTTGGAGAGACTCGGGAAAAGGTCTCTAATCTTGCAGAAACAACTGAAGTCTAGGACAGCTATCTCAAATTATTTACAAAGTGGCTGAATGTGTTCAGAACAGATCTGCCAATTTAAATTGTCACATAGCACAGTTTAATATGACTCAACATTTATTGCTTTTTTAAAAAAATCATCATACTGTAAGTATAAGACCTAGGAAAATCACGAGATCTGTGCTTGCGGACTCCTGTTCAAAAAACAAAAACTGGTATGTTGAGATTATTATCTGTTTTCAGTAATTTACTTCAAAATGCTTCTTAGGCTGTGAACATAAACTACATCCAACAATGACTCAGTGGGATTTTTCTAAAAGCAACAAAGGTGGAATTGTGATTTTCCTGTCATACATTAAAATGATTTTAAAGCTAGTGTCATTGTTCTGATAGACAAGAACAGTAAAAAAACAACTCCAAGGCTAGACTAGGTTTCCTTAAAGAACATATTTATGGCTACAAAATATCCCCACGATCAAAAGTGAAACCAAGACTGAAGTCCCCCCCCCAAAGATTACAAAGTATCGAAGTTGAACTTCCCATCCCAGTAATGTGTCATTAATCATATTCCCCAATAAACTACCTTGGCAGGCTTCCTAAAAGAAAGCTCAGCCCGCCAAAACCCCAGGAGCAATGACCTTGGTTCCCACAGGACAATTTATTGTTTTGTCTAATGTAAAAAGCACACATCCCCCCCCCCCTTCAACTGTGGCAACCAAAAATGAAGTTGCAGTGTTGACAACTAGTGGGAGTTAGGCAGTGGTGGGATTCAGCCGGTTTGCACCACTTCGGCAGAATCAGTAGCTAATTTTTTCTTGCCCAGGCCCAGAATGGACTTCTGGAAGCGGCATCCACACAGAGAACTAGTTGTTCACATATTTGATTAACCTGCTAGCACTATTCAACATTCTTGAAATCTACGTTTAAGATGGTTATGTGGCCTAACAGTAAAGATTGCCCTAATATCCAGAGAGTAGGCAAATGATGAAAGCAATATTGTGCCATTGTGATGCAAACTTTGTCTCTTTGTAAATACTTTGTGATATGATATTCTTGTGTCTTGTGTAATAGAAGCATCAGATCCTCTGGTTGCCTCTGGTCACCATTATGAAATAAACGAATCCTGGGAATAGCATAGTTGCAATCTGAGATATAGTTAAGAGAGCAAAAACACTAAATATTTTTCTAAAATAGTTGTGTTTGTGGAAAATAATTTTGCTAACACTGAAGATCAAAAAGTTGCATTGAATAATCCCTTACATGGCTAAGGAAATGATTATTTTTGTATGTAACAACAAGAAAACAAAAATCAGCAACGGGGATTCTTCAGCATTTACTTGTTTAAAGATTTTCCATTGTTAGATGTAAAGAAATAAATTTGAAGATGTTGATATTCAGTAACTAAAGGAGAGATTAACAGGGTAACTAATGATCAACAAGACCTAAATGCTCACCCTTCCTTCTATCCCCATTTTCTTTTCATCTCTAATGTTCTGAATCAGAGGGCACACAGTCATTTGACTGAAATAGTATAGGATCTCCCGCTTGAGTAGGGAGTTGGACTATTAGAAAACCTCCAAGGTCCCTTCTAACTCTGTTATTGTTATTTCATTCTCTTCCTGTCACTGACTTTGTCACTGTTTTTTCTTCCTCATCCCCCACCCTCAGATGTATATTAGAGCTAGTGTGGTGTAGCTGTGAAAGTGTAGGCACAGGAAATGGCCTAACTTCATCCTCCATCATTGAACTTCACTGGGCAACTTCATGGTTGTGATGAAATCTGCAACAAGCAATTTTCCTCCACATAAGATGTCCTCACCCATATATATTAGCATTATTGCAAATGTTATTAACTGCATAAATATCAAGGGATTGGATGAATACATTCATAGCAGAGGAAGCAACACTTGCAATCATGGGAACACAGACAATATGGAGTATCTCCCCAGGGAAGGAAGCAGAAATAAATATGCAGGCTGACTCCGCCCTGAATGGCTGGATGCTCTTGTAAGTTCTTTTCTTCTTTCCAGATGATTGCCTCTTACTGCAGCTGAAGCACTGAACACACAAGACTCTTGATATATGCAAGCATGTTAATATTTCCACATTAGCCTCAGGGCAAAAAGTAACTATTGGCTAAAACAAATGATATATTCACATTGTAGATAAAATGATATACCGCCTCTAAAATGGTTTCCCAGCTTTGTGTGCATCCATGCAATCATTTGGCTCTAACCTAGCATCATCTGAATTGCAGATCTTTAGTGTGGGGACATGCGTATTTGTGGTCACCTGAATAAGTACACCTTAAACCTCAGGGAAACGTCTTCTTCTAAAATTAATTCTATAAAAATTAACAAGACTATAGAACTTTTTCAGTACAGATAATCTTGACATGCAACCATTTGAAGTTACAAAAGCTACTTACAACCCCATTTCAAAGTTATAACTGCTGCAATGCCCCCATTATCATTTGTCCTTTATGACCAACCATAGGGGCACTGTAGCAGCCCCCCACCATCTCCCCTCATGCTGCCTCACCAGGGCCCTACAGGTCTCAGCTGGCTTTCACCTCCACCAGGCCCTCACAGGCTTTGAGCCTGGTTCTCACCCCATCTGGCCCCAAACCCAGCTTCCCATGTCCCATCCCAGATCAGCCACTTACCTTTCAAAGATCTCTGGAGCTCGTGTTAAAGGAGGCAAGCCATTCTCTCCTCTGGTGTGCTAAGCCAGAGATCCCCAACCTTTTGGGCACCAGGGACCAGTTACGTGCAGAGAGGTTTTTCCATGGATCGGAGAGCGTGTGGTTTTGTGTCCTGCCTGCATCCTGTGGATGGGGCTTTCCTTGTTTATGTAGACTGGTTGCTGCCATGCCGCAGCCTGGTACTGGTCCACGGACCAGGGGTTGGGGACCCCTGTGCTGGGCCATGTGGCTGCGGTCTGGAGGCAACCGTCATTTTCAGAGTGGCTAGAAGGAATTGTGGCTGCTCCAAATATGGCTACTTTCATGAGGCACCAATGCGGTCTAGGAATAGACCAGTCTGTTCTGCTTCCCTGGAGCTTCAGAGATTTTTGAAAGGTAAGTGACTGATCTGTGACAAGGGATGGGGAGAAGGTGTGGGCTTCAGTGGGGTGGATGAAAGCAGGCCCCAGACTTGCAGGGACCTGGTGAAAGGGAAAGCAGGCCCAAGTCCTGTGGGATTCCTGAGGGGATGGAAAGCAGAGTAAGGGGTGCTTGAAAGACTGTGGGGAGGGTGGGGAGGCCTGGGATAGGCCGGTCTGGGCTTATGCTAGCTCTCTCAAATTCAAAGCACACTGTGCTCTGCTTAACAACTGCATTTGGAGAACAGGGGTGGGATCGTAAGCAAAACAGCCACATGACCCTTACAACTTATGACCATAATGGACAAGCTCTATTATGAGGTTGAGGACTACCTATATATATCTCCATGTTAGCAATGGCAGAAATTGCAGTGGGTTTATTTATTGTTTGGAGTTTAGAGGGAATTCATGTGCTAGAGATTATCCACAGATGTCATCCTTGGTTTAAGCCATCACATCTCTTGTGGCAGGTATATGTTATTCCTTTATTTTTAGCAACATTTGGCGCATGAGAGTTATAGAGGGGTAAAATATCAGTGTGCTTTTTTAAAAAATTCGACACAGACAGATGAATCTCAGTGAAAGACAAACTGGAGATTTCCTAGACAAGAACACAGAAGCCCTTACTAACCCATTCCTTTTCATCAGTGCAATTGCTTTCAGAATTAGTATTTTGATACTACCTTCTTAGGCCTTGGCCAAATGGGTTTGGTCTGAACTATGCAGAATTCAATATATATATGCATGTGTATGTTTATTAGGTCAGGAAGAAAAAGCCCTGCCCTCTTTTAAGCCTACAGATATAAATTATACAAATGCATCACTCCTGTATTCCCTACTTACATCATTTTCTGTCTCTTTCCACTCTGTCAAGTTAGTCTTTTTCTGCTTTCAGATTACATGGACCTTCAAAATCATATACTAAGAATTTAGATTCTAAATATAGTAAAAAAAAAGAAATGAGCTTAAGAGGATGAGCATAAATTCACCCCATATGATATGAAAGCCAACCAAGTCTTTTAAATTTTGCTAGATGGTATGAGCACTCAACATCCTGATAATTCTTGTTGCTGCTGCTGTTCAGATTGTAATTATACAACTTTTAGCTTTCATTATTTCATTTTGTCATGCTTTGTATGTGAATATGCAGAGTCCTGCGGGCAAGGACAAGTCTCATAGGGCTTGTAAGCAATGTATCTGACTATGATGCAATAATGTGGGGGTTGGGGTGTGCCTTCTGTAACTCCCAGGATCCTAGGAATGACTATTATATACACTTCCTACTACAGGTCTTCCTCAAGGCAAGTTAGGCATGAAAAACTACTTGGTATAATGTCCTGCCTATGCTCCAGAGAAGAGGGTGGCAGTATTACAGAAGCCTTGGTGTGATTCATTAGATCTTGAAGATAGATTTTTGAAGAAAAAAAAGACTAAAACTGAACTATGATGCCAACATGAAGGTGTCAAGAATCGCAAGTCATCTGTTGTTCTACTTTTGTTGGTAGAAAGCTAAATCATTAAAGATTACTTCAGATCCAATTTGGCTTCATTCAGACAAAGGAAGTCACCTTGGCAGGCTGTTTAATCAATCCCTTGGGCTTCTTTCAGAAACACACAAGGAAGGGCCTGTTGTTCCCCTACCAAGCATAGAAGGGAAGGGTCTGTTATGATGTGTGAATTTTGAGAAGCCAAGAGAAAACAGAAATGAACAAGCAATGTAAGGTCTAGCTGAAATGATAGGAAACATTTCCAAACCTGAGAGTTGTGAGCAGTGATGGTGAAGGAGCTGTGTATCCATGCTTACCTGTAAGTCTCCTCCACTCTTTCTAATGATCTTACTGAGCCTAAGATTATTAAAGAATGAAAATTAATGGTTCCTGCTTTCTCCTGATTAATCAGTATTTGATTCATAGCTAATATTCTGGAAAGTTTATTTTTTGCAAGTGACTAGTGATCAATAAAAGCACAGGCTGTCTTAAATTCTCTAATGAGCAGACCTTATGGTCACTGACCATGCAGGAAGAAATCAACTCCTTTAACGTTTCCAGTTCCTTGCACGACCCAGTAACTCTATAGAAATGACAGCACTGGATACAGGTTTCTACATCATTATGAGGTGAGATGTGATGTACTCATCATCTTCAGATGCTATGTTCTGACCCTCTATTTTCTATCCATTCAACAAGTTTAGAGTAGTTTCACAGTGATATAAATCCTCAGGTTAACAATCTATACAACTTAAGATTTCATAGCTATTAGCTTTACAGTTACATGTGTGGGACACATATCAGAAGAGGGGCCAATAAAAAGTTATTCAAAGCATGAATCAATCATTTAAATTCATGGAATAACAAAATTTTCCCCACCAGTGAGTCCAATATTGTAGCTTATTAAAGAAACTATTGCCATCAGCACTTTCACATGGAAAGATTAGAAATCTTCACCCTTGGGGGACTACCAGTGAGTACATGGCAAATTGAATATGTCCCTGAAAAAAACCAGGGACTACATTATAGCTAAAATCTGCAGAAGATGCAAGATTCAGATTAGCAAAATCTCTCCAGAGAAAGAAGAGGTCATGAGATATTCCATGTGTACTTTTGACAGTTGGTCCTCATTAGTAAACTGCAGGAAAAATGTTTTTGTAGTCAGCTCATAGAGTGGCTGGGAGTCAAGGGAATACATACTAGCTCATGGTGATTATTAGCTTTTAAGGACTCAAAAGTGTGGCCTATCCTCTTTTCTTAATCACTTTGAAATTTTTTATTGCTGTTTTATATTGAGAACATTTGAAATGGCAAGTATTTATGGACTTCATTGGGTTAGTTTCCTTCAATCAAGCAGTTTTAAGTATGTGTTTTAACGATTTATATATATTTTTTAATTAGTGGCAAAAGGATGTTTAGATAGTTATAAATGAACCAAGGATCTAAATGAATTTAATAAAGTTTGGAAATTGATTACAAGTCTCCCGTGGGAAACTGTATTTGGAAACAAAGTACCTTGTGAGACTTTGAAGAGTGGACACAAGAGGTCACCAAAAGGAAATGAAACAATGGATGTATTATGTTTGTGAACAACAGACTCACAAACTAGTTTTAAAGATTTCTGCCATTATCAATATAGATCATGCTATGGAAAACGAACCAGTTTTACTGGCAAGACTGAAAATAATTCGAATGTGGACTTAAAAATGACAACCTACAAGAATGATATAGAAAAAACAAAATATTGAATAAACAAATGAAATTGGTTGATTTAATAACTAAAAAGGATGTGCAAGTAATAGGCCATAAAAATAAACTGTATATTTTGAATTTAACAAAGGAATTTAATGATTGCCAGTGATTTTGTAAGAAGAGACAACGAGAAAAAGAAAAGAAACCAAGTGTTTGGGCACTATTTGAAGAGACTAAAGATTAAAATTGCTGGGAGCAGGGGCAAAGAATATAAAAATGGTTTATTTGACCAAGATTAAAACAGATGGGTTACTTCTGGAAATATTTAATGCCCTTTCTTTGGCCCGGAGTGAATGATGATATTTTCAGGCTTTGTTTATCAGGAGTTCTAAGGGCAATAATTTATTTGCTGCATTTTAAATTAACTGATTAAGGTTAAAATAGTTATGTCTGGTAGATTTTAACATTAAAGTTTGAAAGATTAGCTTAATAACAGAAAATGAGATATAAAGATAAAAGGAAAGATTTCATGCAAGTTTGTTTTGTTTACAAGTTACTTCTGGTAAGCCTTAATGGACTTTTTTATTAGAATGCGCAATGAGATTTTAAAGATTTATTATACAGAATGATATATGGTGATGAAGGGATTAAGAGATTGTTTTAAGAAATAGTGATAAATTGTTAAAAATGCTTATACTTGCTGAGACAAAGCAGGAAGTTATTTTTAATCTTTTTTTCTTGCCCTTTTTATTTTTTCTTCTTCTATCTTTATTTTATAGTATTAGTTTTATCTCTTAATCTAATACACGTAATCTTCAACAAAATTGTTACAAAATGAAACCCTTATCTTTGCATATTCTTAGAATATCAAATGATCATTTACTATTTGCATGTACCAACAGTAATACAGACACTGAAGGAGTATCATACATACGTTTTTATTAAATGATACACCTAAATTGGTTGATGTACACACATTTTGCTATGAAATGAAAATGCCTTGTAACTCAGTAAACAGGTTCTGCAAGAATAGTTTTAGCCAAGAAATTTCTCATATTCAAAGTATCTGTCTGTTATAGATTCAAAGGCAACATCTATTCTGCAAGGAATAAAAAGGAATATCTCCTCCTTTAATGGTCAAGTGAACAGAAGATTGTTAAATGCAAGGCTGTTTACAATTTACTCTTATTCTTTAGCATTGTTCCTAATGGCTACACATCAGCTATGGGTCAAAACAGCAGTTTTGAGAGAAATTAAAGATTTTTGGAGAGTTTAATCTTGCAGAACAACTGGATTACACAGGAAGAGTATAGCAGATGTTAGAGTGGCTCCATGCTACAAAGCTAAATGCTATTCCCATTTCAATAATTAGTAGTATCATTGCTTACAGTTTGCACAATATACAGTATTTAAAAATTCCACCAGCTCACTTGTTGGTCACCCCAAACAACAAAATCTACAGAGGAAGAGTAGCCCAACTTATGGCTGATATTCAGGCCTCCATATTAGCAACTCTGTCTAGGTCACAAAAATTACCATTTGTCACGAGACCATGAAAGGGTTAGGATTAGGATAGAATAACAATTCTACATATAAGAAGGAATGGGTTAGCTTAGTCTTTAAGTGGACGGTACCAGAGTCCCAGTTTCATAGTCTTCCCCATTTCTCAGCCAAGTGTGCTTCTCTCCCTGAAGGTGAATCAAAATTAGCGATACTTCTTTGTGCCTTTTACTTTTTTTCTTCTAGTATCATAAACATCTCTGCTTCTTTTCAAGAATAAAACAAAACTCTTGTTCTTTACCTTGATAGAAAGCCAGAGAGAACACCACCAGCAATACCCAACTCTTCCACGAGCCTTCCATGGTCCTGGTGTCAACCAACTCTTCGGTGATGATGCCTGCCTCTCCTCTAGAGCAAACAACCCCAAAAGAAGCTACAAGATGGGGAGTACTTAACACCCACTAAAGATTTCACAAGTTACCATTTACCACACCCATGTAATTAATTTGCATTATTTGTAAGTGCATGAGTACTCCCAGCTGAAAGAAGCAACTCCAGTTTTCTGCATAATAGCCTATTTGCTGCCAGCTCACAAGGATGTACCTTCCTTCCTTTCTCCCTGCTACAACTGAGGACTAAGGGAAGGAAAATGATTCAAGACACTATGTGGTTATAACAGGTTGGGATTCCAATTTATTATGTGTTGTCAGACCCCAAAAGCAATTCTCTGTTTACATCATAAAAAGCATTAAACATGATAAAAAGGGATAAAATCAGCATACAATAAGTCAACTAAAAAATACAGTAATGGAGCAAGTAGTGCTGGCAACCATTTACCCTCAAGATGTTCCCTGGAACAGCCTTGTCCTTAACAGCTTCTGGAAAGCCTACAATGAAGCTGTTGATCCATATTAAGTTTTGGAAAACACTGTGAATATGGTTCTTCATGATCTTATAACAAAATGTCAGAACACTGGTTTAGAAATTAAAAATAGCACTTTGAATTGAATTTGATCATGCAACAACCATAAAGTGTATGTATGACTACAGCAAAGTAGGAACTACTCTTTTGCAGCTTGCAAAATAGGTTTGGATGAGAGTGGTACTGCAATAGTGGCGAATATCTGTAGTTCAGGTGTAAGATGAGGGTGAAGTTTCGTTGAGTTTGTGAGTTGTTTCCGAATATTTCATTATCAGGCTAAGTGATATCTTCAGCAGATTTTAGGGATGTCAGGTTTTCTTCTGTTTATAAGGGCTTTGTGTGGTCAGCAGGTCTTGTGATGGTGAGGTCATGTCAGGGGAGGGTCCCATCAGGTCAGGGTCTTGTGATAAGTCAGGTGTGTGTCACCAGTGAGTCTTGTGATAGCACTTATGATGGGGGGGGGGGAGTTTACACCAGGTGAGGAACATTGGGAGGTGAATTGCTGGTGGTGGGGGTTGTAGTAGTAGTACGGAGAAATAGGGTTTTGGAGTTAAAAGGATATGACCTGAGATTTGGATAACATGGATATTTGTGCTATAAGAAAGTCAAGATAAATGTGGATTTTAGAAATTCTTTGTTAGACGTGCCATATTGAGAGTAAGAAATAGATACCAAACCTCGGTATCTATGCTTGAAAACACCTTTGTGGCTTTAAAAAAGCACAAAAGCGTATTAAGAAACAAGGAACCACGAATGGATTTATGAGATATTAGAACATTAAGAATGTGAAATAAAATCAAGAGAAGAACTGGTGGCAGAGGGATATACGTGTCATACTCTGTAAGAATGTCTGAAGTAGAACCATAAAGTTGAATTGTGGGCAAATTATGAACACACAATTGCTAAAAGATATAAATTTTTATTAAAATTTGAAAAAAGTCATGTATGATAAAGTGGGGTAAAATTTTGGGTTATAACATAAAGATGGAACCTTACACTTGCATTAGGTTAGAGAATTTTTATAAAATGTAGCGTTGGTGTAGGTCACCAGAGAAAGCATCTAAATATATAAAGGTACTTCAAATTATTATTAATGTTCAAATTTGTGGAAATATGAATGGACATTTTTTGTTTGGTGCATATTTTCTTCTAGCATGTAAAAAAGCTAGAAAATTCTGGATTCAAATATATACACTGGTTCAGAAGTCTTTAAAGCGACCCTTTACAGACTTTTTCAATGAGATAAAATAGAAAAGTTGTAATTATAAAGGGTAAATTTATAATTTTACTTATAAGTACTATAAAGTACTAACTTTGTATCTTTATTTCTAATTTCATTTTCCCTTTCTTGTACTTTCAGCTTTTTTATATATTTTTATCTTGTGTGTGTGTGTGAATAAGTAAGACTATGGCGACTATGATTTGTTAACACACGAGCTGCTGTTTCATACCAGTTGCAATTTTTGCATTTTATATATGTCTTTCCTTTCAAAGGAAGACACATATAAAGCATATTACAGTATCCCAACAGGTGGTAAGTACAAGACCTCCTTGGTAGGTCTTTTAAATTACATATGCAATTTCTTTAAAGTCAATTTCAGTTCTTGAAAGCTGGAGAATTCTTCCTTTTGTGACTCCTGCATCTGACTGTTGGTAATTTGCTGATACATTAATGTAATTAACAATAAGACCAAAATTAGCTACCCGATCCAACCACACAGTTTTTTTGCAGTTCAAGCCAAGTTCAGCTAGGTGCTGGGCAATTACACAAGAATCAATGCAAGCCTGATTCACATCCAGAATTAGGTGGAATGCAGGGTACAGAAAAAATTCAAGTTAATTTCTTCAAGGACAAATGGATGTCTGCACTTTATTCCCCAACAGGAATGTTTGCATGTTTCTTATGAAAATTAGAGCTTTCTTGATCAAATCAGATATATGCAACATAATTGCTGTCCCATATTTTGCTGAAATGGTTTGTGCTTACTTGAAGACTATTATGAAGGAGTAAACAACATAATCTCTAGGATGGTTCCTCTGGATCCCTTCACTCAGCCTTTCTCCCATAATCCCTAATGTATCCTCCCACATGCCAGAAGAGAGCCTATTAAGAGGCTCCACCACTTTCCCCAAAGCACCTCTCCAGTGATGAATTATTCAGAAATAGGTAAAATGGTGACGTCTCCCTGTTTTTCTTTTTCTAATCTAAGCAAATGGAGAGAGATGTGTGCTAGGCTCAAAATGTTTTAAAGAGAATTCCGATTCGGTAAGAGTTCATGTCCTTATTATGCCAATCACCTGTGAGGGATTTAGGAAATATGAAATATAAATATATTTTTACATGAAGATTGTATACTATTTTGTCAATGGTATACCTTTAGGCAGAGAGTTGTTTTGTAAAAAAAATTTGTGGTTATTTTCAAACAGCTTCTTATAATGGTAAAACAAATTTGTGATAAGCTTGCAAAATAGAGAGTTTGTTCTGACTGCATTGTCCCTCTGCCCAAGGAAGACTGATCGGTTTTGAAAAAATGACCCAAGTCTAGGCTGTTCAGGACCTCCTACCCACCCCCCTCACCTGGGCATCCCTCACCCCCAATCTGCAAACTCCCTGTACTGAGGAGGTGGGAGAAAGTATATTGGGTTGAAATAAAAGGCTAAATAAGACCATATCCATTTCTTTTCATTCAGAAAAGAATGAAATGGCATTCAAATTTAAGCAGTGTAAGCCTGGAGGAATCCTAGAAGAAAACAAAAGACTGAAGTACAACACAGTACTTAATACCTTTTGTTCTTGCTAGAGTACTGTTTACATTTGTAGAATCAGTTTGCTCAATTTGTAGCATATCCATATATTAAGCTTGTAACTTCAAGAAACTTAAGCACTCAAAAAACCCATTGTAACAAAATAAATTAGTTCAATTAGGAATAGGGGGAAAAAACTGAAAGAAATGCCAGTAATAGTGGAAAAATAATAAATCATGACCCAGATAAATGCTTGCTTTAGGAGCTGAGGGCAATATTCTTGTCCAATGGCACATAGCTACATTGCTATTTACTGTCTTGCAAAATTCTGATTGTAGAAAAACTATAGTAGAACTGAGATGTTAGAAAAGGAAATTTATAAACTATATGAAATGATTTAATTGAAAACATGAACTGGGGCTCTTCGGATTTAATATTTCAGCTGTACAAATAGGGAACACAGCATATTAAACCCACCCTATGTCCTTGGAGAATAGGGACCATATTCAAAAAGAGTTATAATATTGGACAGGAGCTCTAGACATCCCACTTCATTTAGGCCAGTGGTTCTCAACCTTTTTAATGCCGTGACCCCCAACCAGTCGTAAGTCGAGGGCTACTCAACCGGTCGTAAGTCGAGGACTACTCAACTGGTGCAGCACCGTTTGCAGAATGGGACTTTTGGCGGGCTCAGCAGGGCGGAGACAGCCTGGACAATTCCTATTGGCTTTGGAAAGCCAATAGAATTAGACTCTATTCAAGAGAGTCTATTCTATTGGCTTTCAAAAGCCAACAGAATAAAAGGGAGTAGCACAGCTAAGGAAAAGGGGAAAAAAATGGCGGACTGCGTTGTTTGGCAACCCTCGTGAAATGGTCGTTCGATCCCAGATGGGGTCCCGACCCACAGGTTGAGAACCACTGATTTAGGCAACTCTTAAAATTTCCAGGACATGGCTATACTGCTCACAAATTATCAACATTTCAACTTTTATCTCTCAATATATTATCTTCCAAGTTAATAATTAAAATAATTTTAAAAAATACTACTGACAAATATAGTTACATATTTATTGCATTACAGAAGCTTTAGTACAAAAAAAAAAATAGAATAGAGTGGTTTGTTAAAGCAGCTGCTTATCTTCCCAGCTCATTTCTGAAGGTAAGACATTACTCTGCACATCATATTTACATTAAGTTGTAAGAATTTGTCCAAAAAGTATGAAATCATTTCCTATCAGCAAGAAACTGGATTCTACACATAAATATGTTTTACCTCACATGAATGCCATTTTTCTTTTATAGGGAGTGTATTATAATTTCCAGCAACACATAACAATCTCTTACAAAGGAAATATTAACTACAACGCTACAGAACAAACATCTATATTAATTTGCTGTTGTTTTTCATTATATACTTATTTCAAAGCAGCAAGAATTTGGAGCCAGCAGCAGACAAAACAAAAAGTATCAGTCTGAAGATTTTAAGTCAACGCCCTCAAAAGTGCACCCAAGATATATAAAATAAAAAAAATTTAATTCCTAACTTTAACAATAATGCTGAAGTTGATTGTTTTAGGAATTCCATTCTACAAATCTGTATTTTAAACCAAGTCAGAAGTCATGGTGTTTAAGGGCTTTATGGTTTGTTTATATATGTTCAACAAGCAGTAGTTTTTGAGTCTGTGTACTTGCTCCCCACCCCAGCAAACCACAGCTGTCTTCATGTAAAAGTCATGACTACCAGTTAACATTTTGCTCATACGTGTTCTGATTTATTCCTACTACAATCCAAGAAAATGTCTACTTATGCAAGTAGACGTAACACTGTAGAGCAGCGGTCCCCAATCTTTACTTGGAAAACGGTGGCCGCATGGAGCTTCGTGCATGAGCACGCTTGCCCACTGCTTGCGCAACCTGGGGGCCACAGCCTGGGGTTGGGGACCTCTTCTGTAGAGGAGTAAGTTATTAAGAAAAGACAATCTTAATAGATAAATGTACAATCTAACAAGAAAACTGATACTTAGCCTGTTTTTTTCTACAAAGCTTCTTTTTTATTTTAATATCAGGAAATACACCTTACCAAAATGGAGGGAAAGAGCTCCATGCACTAGAGGTCTAGGTGGATCAAATGAACTGTACCTCTTGAAAGAGAAACTATTAAATTTGTTTAAAAAATAATGGACTGATCATTCGTAAGCATTTCAAAATTGCACTGTCAACTAGTACTGCCTGCACCTTAATTGTTAATGAACATTCATTCAGTATTAGCTACACAGGCATTGGGACTTAAGACTTAATTATGAAACAGTTGTGGGCATACTTAAGTCATCCCTTCGGAAGGAACAGGATTGCCTCTGTCTATATAGTTTTGAACCAGCAGTTAAGAATTTATTTGGAAGATTTGTCTACAAGGTTAACTGATCACAAAAGGGTATCAACAGCTATTTCAATAGAGAGCACTGCAGTCCCACATTTTAAGTTTAATTATCAGCAAGAATGTCTTTAAAAAAAACAAGTAATTAAAATCCAGACACACCAGCACTGTCCTTAGTTTACTTACATACACACACACATTATTACTCCTTCTCAGAAACACTGAACCCAATTGACCAATGACTGGCAGTATGTTCTCATGTATCGCAAAGGCCTACAACTGGAATTAGAAATATCAGTAAGTCAAAACAGTGGATACTTCCAAGATAGTAGCACTGCTACTAAGCAATTCATAAAAAGGTACTTGAAATGGAGTGGGAGAAGATCAAGACATTAAGATTTAGCTTTTACTAGCTTAACCCTTGGCTTCTATTTTCTTCCAAGAATGAAAAAAGAACTGGCCAAAATTATGTATGTTCTAGTTCCACACATGACGCTTGCAGTGCTCAACAGCCTGGAAGAGAAAGAGGGAAGGGGGGGGGGAGAGAAGAGATATGCAAGGCATAATCAGAGGAAACATAATTTATATCAGGATTATGCATAGAGTGCCTGGAAGCCATTCCAAAAAATTTCTGGGATTTTATACAGTTGCTGCTTATCAAATATTTATAACTTTTTCAACCAACATCATAGTTTTAGCTGGCTCAAAACTTAAGTCTGCCAAATCTAGACTGGAAAAAAATCTAGATAATCAGTAGATGGCAGGAAAGAGAGATAGAAACCATAATGCTTTGATGCCATCTAGTGATCTGAATTTCCCACAACTGAGCTCTCACAGCCTAGCCACAACTTGGGCTCCATCCAGCCTCCACTTACCTTTCCTGCTGTACTCTGAACTATGATTTCCAGTTTATGCTATAATAATCACAAACTAATAAGGTTGACCCCTTATGAACAATCCTATTTGTGTTAGCTTAAACCATGGGATTTACGTCAAAGGGGGAGGGAGCTGTTCCAGAGGTGGAATGAGGGCCATTTTATTTCATTTTTAATTTTATTTCACATTCCAGCCAAATGTGGCACATAGTTAATACATTTCGAAGTGAAATTAAAAATTTCTTGAACAAGAACGTCTGCTTGCCATACACAGATAACAAAACAGGCACAAGGAATGCCTTCTTACGGAACAAACATATCGCATTGTGAGAGAGAGTACCATTCCAGGTAAATAGAGGTGCGAGGTAGCCAGAAGAGTATCTCCTCTTTTGGATACTCCCTAGATGAAATTATGGTAAGCATTTTGGCCTGCCATATTGTGACTAAATAAACAAGTAATAACATTTTCCTCATTCATCCAGTTTGACTTGTGTAAGATTAGTTTGCTAGCACAATACTAAAACAAATCAAGGAATTGCAAAAAGGAACTGGCATTATCTATAGACATTATTTTACTCTCACCAGGCTTTCTCTCCATTTCAATATCGCTCTAGAATGTTTATATCTGGTATCAGGTACTTGGGTTCTGAGGGTACATTACCCATCCTGCTTGACCACCCAATTGACAGAAATGAGACTAGATTTGATCTCCAGAATATCCAAGGCAGGATTGCCATGATTACAGCAATTTACAACTTCATGGTCTATCCCCAGAAGCTAGTTGATTCCAAAGGATGCTGGACAACTTCCCAGTTTACATGCAGGTGCTCCTCTTGAAGCCTGGATTAAGATCCATGAAGCCGTGGACAATGGGGATGACCTGGCCATGTGACATAACTGATTCTGGACATTCTGCATTCTCTTTTGCTATGCACAATCCATTCAGTTTCTTAGTATATCCCCCCACTGACAACAAAGCAGGATTAGAGAATGCAGACAGAAGAAAACTCGTATCTGAAGGAATAGCTAAGAGCTCATTTACTGAGCTTATTCAGTACAGACAATGGAAGAGAAGCAAAAACATTTCATTCTTTCACTATTGCATCCTGCTCTGATGCTCTCTCATATTAGAGATGTGATGGACAAGCTTATCGTTTTGGAATGAACTCTCCAGTAAATATATCGGGGGCCAAATTTTTTATGTAGTCAAATAGGTTTTTATTCTCAAAGGCATTTTAATTCACAAATGTGTTCATTTTAAACACATTTGTTTAGAAACTTTTTTAATTACTCAGAATTCTCTATTTACTTGTTTTGGTGGTATAGCCTTCTTCAAAAAGGCAGAAACTATAGTTTTTTGTGGCATTCACCAATCCCAAATGGTGAAAATTAATTTTATTTCACGTTGCATCCCTGCTATGTCACTGTAGCATTGGATCTTGCTCATGCCTTCTAGTGGTGCTCCTGCTTTGTAAAAAACCTCTCCCATATTAGCTGACATAAGGAAATGCTGCTTGTTGGGTTTCTGCCTCTATCTACATGTCTGCTCAGAAGTATACAAAAATACTTACATTGCACTGAGACGCAGTTTCCATGTTCTTACACCAGTACCCTGGTCCTCGGACACACAATTCTGATCCCAAAAGAGGTTTAGTGGATGCTGAGCAAACTCCAAGTTTCTGTAAAGTGAAAGGTAGTAACTGCAGTTTACTGTTTCACTGTAATAAAAGTGTGATCAGTCTGTTCATTTATTAGAATTTCTACAAAGAATGCTAAAGGAACCAAAGAAAACTCTGTCATTATAACGGACAAGTTATGCGTTGGTTGAGTATAAGGGTCAGAAAATAAGATAAAAACAAACCCCAGCTTTTCAAAGGGCATTTTAGCAAATGTTAGAACAGCACTGAAAAAAGTAACTCATGACCGTTTTTCATACTTATGACTGTTCCAGCATCCCCAGTCGTGTGATTAAAATTCAGATGCTTGGCAACTGACTCACATTTATGACGGTTGCAGTGTCCCGGGGTCATGTGATCATCTTTTGCGACCTTCCGACAAGCAAAATCAATGGGGAAGCCAGATTCTTATTCTTATTTTTCTGCTTTAATTTTGCATTTGTGATTTGGATTAGATAAATCCAGAATAAATAAATCACTTTAAGATAAAGCATTATTAAGTTTTCTTTGGCACCTGCTAGTCCATAAATAGCTTTGAGTTATGATAGTAGATACCTACAGTGAGGGAAAAAATTATTTGATCCCTTGCTGATTTTGTATGTTTGCCCACTGACAAGAAATGATCAGTCTATAATTTTAATGGTAGGTTTATTTTAACAGTGAGAGACAGAATAACAACAACAACAAAAAAAAATCCAGAAAAATGCATTTCAAAAAAGTTATAAATTGATTTGCATTTTAATGAGTGAAATAAGTATTTGATCCCCTTATCAACCAGCAAGATTTCTGGTTCCCAGGTTTCTTTTATACAGGTAATGAGCTGAGATTAGGAGCACTCTCTTAAAGGGAATGCTCCTAATCTCAGCTTCTTTATCTGTATAAAAGACACCTGTCCACAAAAGCAATCAATATATCAGATTCCAAACTCTCCACCATGGCTAAGACCAAAGAGCTGTCCATAGATGTCAGGGACAAGATTGTAGACCTACACAAGGCTGGAATGGACTACAAGACTATCACTAAGCAGCTTGGTGAGAAAATGACAACAGTTGGTGCGATTATTCACAAATGGAAGAAACACAAAATAACTTGTCAATCTCCCTCTGTCTGGGGCTGCAAGAGTTCACCTCGTGGAGTTTCAATGATCATGAGAACGGTGAGGACTCTTGTCAACGATCTCAAGGCAGCTGGGACCATAGTCACCAAGAAAACAATTGATAACACATTACGCCGTGAAGGACTGAAATCCTGCAGCACCCACAAGCCCCCCCTGCTCAAGAAAGCCCATGTCCAGGCCCGTCTGAAGTTTGCCAATGAACATCTGAATGATTCAGAGGAGAACTGGGTGAAAGTGTTGTGGTCAGATGAGACCAAAATTGAGCTCTTTGGCACCAACACAATTTGCTGTGTTCAGAGGAGGAATGCTGCCTATGACCCCAAGAACACCATCCCCAGTGTCAAACATAGAGGTAGAAACATTATGCTTTGGGGATGTTTTTCTGCTAAGGGGACAGGACAACTTCACCACATCAAAGGGATGATGGACGGGGCTATGTACTATTGAATCTCCTTTCCTCAGCCAGGGCATTGAAAATGGGTCGTGGATGGATATTCCAGCATGACAATGACCCAAAACACATGGCCAAGGCAACAAAGGAGTGGCTCAAGAAGAAGCACATTAATGTCCTGGAGTGGCCCAGCCAGTCTCCAGACCTTAATCCCATAGAAAATCTGTGGAAGGAGCTGAAGGTTCGAACTGCCAAATGTCAGCCTCAAAACCTTAATGACTTGGAGAGGATCTGCAAAGAGGATGGGACAAAATCCCTCCTGAGATGTATGCAACTACAAGAAACGTCTGACCTCTGTGAATTGCCAACAAGAGTTTGGCTACCAAGTACTAAGTCATGTTTACGAAGGGGTCAAATACTTATTTCACTTATTAAAATGCAAATCAATTTATAACTCTTTTGAAATGCATTTTTCTGAAATTTTTTGGTTATTCTGTCTCTCACTGTTAAAATAAACTTATCATTAAAATTATGGACCGATCATTTCTTCATCAGTGGGCAAATGTACAAAATCAGCAGGGGATCACATAATTTTTCCCTCACTGTAAGTATTTAAATGCCAAGTCAATATTTATTTAATGGTACATGCACTGAAGTGTAGTTCATAAGTAAGTATTCTAACTTGCAGTACTTACATTGCACACAAAAGTAGGATCCATCATTTCTGCCAGAAGCGCCACAACTGTTGGCTCATAGTCCTTCACAAACTGGACACACTGTTCATAGCAAATAAAGCATCAATGAGAAATGGAATAGGATCATTTACCAATTGATTATGTAACTTAGATGGAAACTTTTGAATTTAAGAGCCTTTTGTTATATCAAGTGCCACCTAGCCAGCCAAAGCTACTATTGATTTCAATGAGATATTTGATATGTGCTAGATTTTTACAGTTAAGTTTGCAGACCTAATCTAACCACATAACTTATTTGTTACAAAGTTAAATACATCCTCATTTAGGAACCAGAATCTGGTCTTTCAATTGGAAGTGAAATGATTGTCCCAAAGGTGTTTTTTTCAGGAGGCAAGTAGACTTTCTTGTGTTTCTTTTGAAGACGTTTCGCTTCTCATCCAAGAAGTTTCTTCAGCTCTGACTAGATGGTGGTGAGTGGAAGGATTTATATTGCTTGCAGACAGATGGTCATATGAAATGGCTGTAAAGGAGTGTGTGTGTTTGTGTGTGTGTGTGTGTGTGTGTGTGTGTGTGAGAGAGAGAGAGAGAGAGAGAGAGACAGACAGACAGACAAGACTGCTAGTTGCTGCCACCTCATTTAGATAAAAGTTATTTCATACTGTGTCCTGTGCCTGATCCATTTCCCCATCTTTTTTTGCAGGACAAAGAGATTGCTTAAACAAGCTAACTTTTACTGAGCCGCTTTTCTCCACTACATAGCATTTCCCTAAAAAGTAATAACTACAAGTTTAATAAGCTCAGCTATGTGACTACAATTACAGGTAGACCTTTGTATCATGTTCAGTTACGGTTAGAAGTTATGATGGCACTGAATCAGGGGGATTTATGACCTGTCCTTATAGTTGCAGCTGTTGCAGAATTCCTATATTTGATTATCGTCTGCAATCTTTATTGCCAGCTTCTGATAGGCAAAGTCAATGGGAAAGCCAGTAAGAGGTCAAAGTGATCATACAGGATTTGCCTAACAATGGCAACTAGAACTGCCACATCTGCCATTGCACATTAGTGAGGTCATGTGACATTGGCCTGTAGAACTATGTTGCTTAGGAACAAAGTTCCAGGTCCAATTACTGTTTGTAAGCAGGACTACCTGTGGGTGATTAGAACATTGGCTCCTGCCTGAAATTGACCAGACCTCAATTGGTTTCAAACTGAAGGCTTTTGATAACAGGCTATGAAATTTGATGGTACATACTGCATCAATTCTGAGTTTTATTGTTATTACTGTCATAGTTGCAAACAATCACTAAGCAGGGAATGACTGTGTACAAAATTGGTATAGAAGTATATAAATTAAAATGCACCCATTGATTCTTGGACACAAATCTATTGGAGTATCATAGAGATAGGTGAAAAGCAAAGGAATATTTCAAATTCTTAAGCATCATGCTTGTAGCTTGCATCTTCAGAACAGCTTATGTTATGAAATACAAACAGGACCTCGCTTACTCTATAGTACATCAACTTCTTTTAAAGCACAGAAGTGATCTGTTCCTCAAAGAAGCAACCCCAGTATTATAGCTCAAGGCAACTGTTTACTTATGTTAAGTATTAAATTTTGAAAGTGTCATTACAACAGATGCAATCTAACCCAACAAAATGGTCTGTTTTCACAATAATTTGATAGAACCCATACTCCATTTAATCCTGCAGTGAAAGATTGAAGGCAAACAAGGTCCAGGCAGAAGAAGAACATCGTGGCTTCAAAATCTAAGGGACTGGTTTGGACAAAATTCAGCAGCACTTTTTCGTGCAGCTGCTGATAAAAACATGATCACCAACATGATCGCCAACGTCCGATAACAGATATGGCACAAGAAGTAGAAGAACTCCAACATGCTGGAACTTAAAAGTGTCCAATGGTTGTGGAGGTCATTACAAAGTAGCAATCATTTATAACTGTACTCTTTCTGCTTTCACTGATTAACTTTTCAGAAGAATTCATCCACAGCACTGCAGTTTTAACACACAATAGCACATTGATTACCTGGTCGCTAACAGACTCTGGTAAGTAGTGGCAGACTCGTTCCAGAAACATTTCAATCTCAGCAGTGGTAGCATTCTTTGCTAGTTCCTTGTCTGCATAAGCAACGATCATCTTGCACACATCACAGATATTTCCCAATTCTGACTGCACTGGAACAATTTCTTCTGAGAGTACACAAAGCAAAGGTCTTTATGTCAAGTTAATTTCTATTACATAACTGAATTAACAATATTGGAAAAGTAAAATCCAAATCAAACATAGGAGCATTGATTATGTAACAAAGGATTATTCAAGTTCTCACCAGCTGGTAAAATGTTATTTTTGCAGCATCTCAGCATCACACACACCATTTTAGGACTAGTAGCTTCCAACAACATGTCAAGAATAGACTTCCCGTAAACTTCCACAAAGTCCTTGCACTCCTCTCTGCTTTTTTCAGGTAGCACTAAACAGACTTTCTCCATTCCATGTATCATCTCCTCCTAAGTACCAAGATAATTAACTTTGAGACTTACAAGTTTAATTATCACAAGTCGTCTAGGCATCTGGTCAAATTAGCAATATGCAAAGTAAGTATAGTATGGTTCAATGACACATTGAAATGCAGCATTAAAAATCATAATTTACAAAATAAGCATGGGTTAAATATTATTTATTTGAAACGAATAAAGTAGGTATTCATTTTGTATCACAAGAACATTGCAAGATGAGCTCCTCTGGTGATCCTCATCCATATATAGGATGCCACTGCAAAGAAAGCCATTTTGTCAGAAGCCACCTGTCCATATTTGATCAAATTAGATAGAGCACAGCTCTTGGAGAGCAAACTGTATTATAACAGGTAATATTAGCAGTCTAATATATTTTGTGGAACATGCATACCTCCGTCTTATTGCTTTCCAGAAGGCTGGTCATCTCTTCTACCATGATAGTACATACTTCACAGAGAGAGAATGCTTCCTTTTGACTCGGGTTGGTCTATACATTTCAGCAAAAATAATTATTTGTAGTAGTTATTACAAAAACCCAAGACATCCACACCTACAGAAATATGAGACAGTAGTTCGACGTACTCTGAAGTATATTTTGAGTCATTAGAAATTGGACCTGACAAGAAAGGGTTACCTCTATCTCACTAGTTAAGAAGGCAAGGCTTAAAACTTCCTCCTGTCACCTGAAGGAAACTCTCTACTCAAATTCTGACTTCAGTGTTGGATATTCAATTGTTAACAATAAAATTAGCAACTACTACAGTATCCGTACAATGGCTAGCACAATGCAGTAAAAAAACTTAGGTGTCAACCCTTGGGCTACTTCATTTCTTTCTAAATTAGGGTAGGACTGTAGACCCTCTCTTCTAGTGTCCAGAAACGTAATTCACATTAACCCCAAGTTTCCATTCTCACTCATTTCAAGAATATTATAGTAGCACTATTTCCACAATGGGCCAATATCATAAATCATGGCACTCCCTGTAACTCAGTGAAGATAAGTCCATGTCCAAGGGAGTAAACATTTATCTATTTGATAGTGCTTTATAAGGATTACAAATATGTATTAATGGTAACCATTGCTATTATGGCTGTTCACAAAATTTCTAAATTTATGGGGTCTGCTGTGTATTCTTTGACACTTTGCTAAATGTGAAACGGGGGGGGGGATCCTTTGTCTTCTTTGTAGGAGACAAACAATTGACCCATTATCCCTTGAGGTACTTTTAGGGTATATTCTCAGAGTCTTATTGCAGCCCCAGCTAGAGCCAGATGCATTCATTAGAGAAGATTTGGCTTGAGCAGAAGTTTGGTAGCATACCCTTTTGTGCTAGATGAAATGTGGATCTGATCTGAGTTTAAAGCAGGGGGAATCTGGCCTTAAAACCACTTCATCCAGGTGGAGCACGAACAGATCCTCACCGGAAGATACCTATGAAGGCCAACTTTTCAAGTCAAGGTTAAGGCTAGCAAAATGGCTGACCACCAAGAAAAAAAATATTAATGATTTTTTTTAAATGATACAAATGGTCAAGACCCACGGAAAGAAACTAAATCACTGGAAGTGAGAGGAGAGTCCAAGAATGCCATGCCACCATAGTCTGCTTGTTCATACAGTAGTTTATTTCTCCAGGCCTTAGGAACCCCCAGTTCACTACTTTTAGTTTTTGCATCACCAGAGGGTTAAGTCATCTGAGATCTTGATGGTAATAGTTTTGGGGCCAAGATGGTCTCAGTGGAAGACTAGCCAAGATTAGACTCTTAATAGCCCATAACAGCCATCAGAAATGGTTTTGTTCAAATTTTCAGGCTACCGTGAGTCTAAAGTGCATTACTGAGCTTTGGGACAGGATGTCCAAGCATTTGTGATGAAAGTTTTATGTTTCTGGATCTTTTTCTTCTATATCATTTTATTCTAACTTATTAGGAGGTTCATCAGGAGGTTCTCTCTGTCATTGTTTCTTAGATTTTCTCTCCTTTACCATCTCCAGACTTCTGATCTCTCACTTAGATCCATACAAATAATCACATAAGTTGGAGCTTTTTACTATTTACGATGCTCATCTCCTTCTTGCTTCTGTAAATGATATTCAGATAACTAAGTACTAATTCTTACCTCAACTGGCTCTATCTTTGCTGGAGAGATAATTTTAGCAGGCACCAGTGCTTGGAGGGGTATAGATTTCAGAGAAGAACATAATCCTATCATATTACAAATATCCTGTGGTTGCTGAAGACATAAAACATCAATGTAAGTTACTTCTATAGTTTACAAGGTAACAAATTAGTTTTAACATCGCTCTAATTTCAGGAATGTAAAAGCAGCCCCAAATGCCATGGAATAGTATAGATATTATTATTTGCACATGAAATAAAAAATGTGTTTTGTTTCAAACCCAAAATATGGTGTGTCTCTGAAGTTCTGCCAAACTGTTCCAGACAAGTGGTGGTTCAGTAGAACCAAAAGATAGAAAGTTTTGGTTGTTTCAGGTTTCAATCAAATCAAATCCATATTGGTCTTACAAAATTGATTAATTTTTGCTTCTTTCTCCCCTCTTTCTATGTGCAGTCAAAAAACTGACTTCCCCACTCTACTTAGCGTCTTTCCTTACATCTGCCACCCACGACTGAGATTGTTCTTGCTTTCTACCTCTCTCAAACATTTCTCCTTTCAACATGATGCTTCGGTATATGTCCAAAAGAAAAATGTACGCTTTTATCTGGATATGGACCATCCCAACTAGTTATTAATCTGAAAAAAAATGGTTCACATATAGCTTGTTTTGTATATCCTTAGATGTTATGTATGCTTTCAGGTTGAATTTTATTCAATTTTGGCGCTTCTATTCCACAACAGGACAAGTTATTTTTAAGTTTAATCAAAGAACTTATTTCAGCAACTTGCATGTGCCCACAACTGATTTTTTCTTACAAAGTTAAATACTTTAGAACAAATAGCAGTGTAGATTATATGCTCTTCCTGATGTTTCATAACTGTCCCTTGGTGCAGTATTAAAAAAAATTCAGTACTTCAATGAAACATGAGTGTTCTACAAGATACATGCAGTCATTTTACTAATTCAATTATATTATTATAATTTTTAGCAGTCATTCATCTATCGGAACCATGACACATTCAGTGCCATACAAAAGACAAACCCTAATTTCTTTTCAGTTAGTATTTCACATTAAACAGTTTAAAAACAATCTCTAATTTATAATCCTACAGCACAGATGTCAAAACTCGCTGTGACATGTGACGTGTTGTGACATATCGTGACTTTTTTCACATTGCCAGAGCTGAGGTAGGCGCAGCCTCCACATGATGCAAGCGGCCCGTGGGCCGGCAGTTTGACACACCTGCCCTACAGGAAGAGAAGAGGCTAGTCTAGACCAGGGGTCCTCAACCTTGGCAACTTTAAGACCTGTGGACTTCAACACCCAGAATTCCTCAGCCAGCTTTGCTGAGATGAAATGAGAAAGCAATGCTCTTTAAATATTGAATTACAGTTCCTGCAACATTCCTCACTATAGGCTGGCCGGGCTGCTGCAAATAACAATTCAGCAATATCATAGGGTTCCCAGCTACCCTATAGCCCAACTAAACCAGTTACAGGTAGTCCTCACCTTACAGCCACAATTGAGCCCAAAATATCTGTTGGTAAGTGAGACAGTTGTTAATTGAGTTTTGCCCCATACACAACCTTTCTTACCACAGTTGTTAAATGAATCACTGCAGTTGTTAGTAACAGTTATTAAGTGAATCTGGCTTCCCCACTGACTTTGTTTGTCAGGTTTCAAAAGGTGATCACATGACCCCAGGATACTACAACTGTCATGAGATCAGTTGCCAAACATCTGAATTTTGATCATATGACCATGGAAATATTGCAACAGTCATAAGTGTGAAAAATGTTATGAGTCAGTTTTTTCAGTGCCGTTGTAACTTCGAACAGTCATTAAACAAACTGCTGTATGTCAAGGACTATCTGTATTCAAATGAATATATTTCAAAATTTCCTAATCACTTTTGAATGCAAATATGGCCCACATCTTAAAGAAATATAAGACAAAGTGTATTCATACGATTTCAAGAGTTCACATAATTGCTAAATATTTGTAGCAGATATAGCTTTACCTTTCAGAAAAGTCTCATTGATTTATATAACTTTATACCTATTAATCTTTCATAAAGGAGTTGCCTATCCCAAGAATTCCTTCCCCTGCAGATAGCTTAACATCTGCAGGAATAATTTTAACTCCTCCTACCTTCTCCTACCAAATAGAAAGCCAAAACAAAATTTAACTACAAGGAAGTATGTTCTTTAACTAAATAAACTAAATAAATCTTTCATTTATTTTGATCACTAGTGTCAAATCTGAAAACTATATCAGTAGCTTGTCTTTTGAAAGTGATTTGGAATAAATGTTTCCTTCAAGGGAATTTTTAGAACTGGCTATTTATGGGCCAGGGAAGATTAGCCCCTCAGGTCGGAAGGTGTCCAATATGCTACTGGGGAAGAGCAGAGGGCTAGTACTAGTAGCGCCAGAAAGAATAAAGTGACTGGGCCAAAGCCGAAAGGACGCTCAGCTGTGGATATATCTGGTGGTGAAAGGAAAGTCCGATGCTGCAAAGATTTTTTCTCCATAGGAACCTGGAATGTAAGATCCATGAATCAAGGCAAGCTAGACGTAGTCAAAAAAGAGATGACAAGACTGAACATCGACATCTTAGGAATCAGCAAACTAAAATGGACAGGAATGGGTGAATTTAACTCAGATGACCATCAGGTATACTACTGTGAGAAAGAATCCCTCAGAAGAAATGGAGTAACCTTCATAGTCAATAGAAGAATAGGAAAAGCAATACTGGGATACAATCCCCAAAATGACAGAATGATCTCAATTCGAATCCAAGGCAAACCATTCAATATCACAGTAGTCCAAATCTATGCCCCAACCACTGGTGCTGAAGAGGATGAAATTGACCGGTTCTATGAAGCCCTACAGCACCTTATAGAATTAACACCAAAAAATGATGTCCTTATCATCATGGGGGATTGGAATGCTAAGGTAGGAAGCCAAAAGATAACCGGAATAACAGGCAAGTTTGGCCTTGGAGTACAAAATGAAGCAGGGCACAGGCTGATAGAATTTTGTCAAGAGAATACGATGGTCATAACAAACACTCTTTTCCAACAACCCAAGAGACTGCTCTACACATGGACATCACCAGACGGTCAACATAGAAATCAGATTGACTATGTGCTCTGCAGCCAAAGATGGAGAAGCTCTATACAGTCAGTAAAAACAAGACCAGGAGCTGACTGTGGCTCAGATCATGAGCTTTCGTTGCAAAATTTAGGCTTAAATTGAAGAAAGTAGGGAAAAGCACTAGGCCACTCAGGTATGAACTAAATCATATACCTGATGAATATACAGTAGAGGTGACAAATAAATTTAAGGAATTAGATCTGAGAGACAGAGTGCCTGAAGAACTATGGATGGAAGTTCACAACATTGTACAAGACATAGCAACTAAAACCATCCCAAAGAAAAAGAAATGCAAGAAAGCAAAATGGCTGTCTGAGGAAGCTTTGCAAATAGCTGAGGAAAGAAGGGAAGCGAAAGGCAAAGGAGAAAGATACACCCAATTGAATGCAGAATTCCAGAGAGTAGCTAGAAGGGATAAGAATGCCTTCTTAAATGAACAGTGCAAAGAAATAGAAGAAAACAACAGAATAGGGAGGACCAGAGATCTCTTCAAGAAAATTGGAGATATGAAGGGAACGTTTCATGCAAAGATGGGCATGATAAAGGACCAAAATGGCAGAGACCTAACAGAGGCAGAAGAGATTAAGAAGAGATGGCAAAACTACACAGAAGAACTATACAAGAATGAGCTTAACGTCCCAGATAACCACAATGAGATGGTCACTGACCTCGAACCAGACATCCTAGAATGTGAAGTGAAATGGGCCTTAGAAAATCTGAGCAACAACAAAGCTAGTGGAGGTGACAGTATTCCAGCTGAGCTATTCAAAATCTTAAAAGACGATGCAGTAAAAGTGCTACACTCAATTTGCCAGCAAATTTGGAAAACTCAACAGTGGCCACAGGATTGGAAAAGGTCAGTTTACATTCCAATTCCAAAGAAAGGCAATGCCAAAGAATGTTCAAACTATCGCACCATTGCACTCATTTCACATGCTAGTAAAGTTATGCTTAAAATCCTACAAGCTAGACTCCAGCAGTATGTGGATCGAGAACTACCAGAAGTACAGGCAGGATTTCGAAGAGGCAGAGGAACTAGAGATCAAATTGCCAACATACGCTGGATCATGGAGAAAGCTAGGGAGTTCCAGAAAAACATCTACTTCTGCTTCATTGACTATGCAAAAGCCTTTGATTGTGTGGATCACAACAAATTGTGGCAAGTTCTTAAAGAGAGGGAGTACCAGACCATCTCATTTGTCTCTGGAGAAACCTATATGCCGGTCAAGAAGCAACAGTGAGAACTGGACACGGAACCATTGATTGGTTCAAAATTGGAAAAGGAGTCCGGCAAGGCTGTATACTGTCGCCTTGCCTATTTAACTTATATGCAGAGCACATCATGAGAAAGGCAGGGCTAGATGAATCAAAAGTTGGAATTAAGATTGCCGGGAGAAATATCAACAACCTAAGATATGCAGATGATACCACTCTAATGGCAGAAAGTGAAGAGGAACTAAAGAGCCTCTTGATGCGGGTGAAGAAGGAGAGTGCAAAAGTTGGCTTGAAACTCAACATTAAGAAAACCAAAATCATGGCATCCAGCCCTCTCAATTCCTGGCAAATATATGGGGAAGAAATGGAGGTAGTGACAGATTTTATTTTTCTGGGCTCTAAGATCACCTCAGATGGGGACTGCAGCCAAGAAATTAAAAGACGCTCCTGGGGAGGAAAGCTATGGCAAATCTAGACAGCATACTAAAAAGCAGAGACATCACCCTGCCAACAAAAGTGCGTATAGTCCAGGCCATGGTTTTCCCAGTTGCAATGTATGGCTGTGAAAGTTGGACCATAAGAAAGGCTGAGCGCCAAAGAATTGAGGCCTTTGAACTATGGTGCTGGAGAAGACTCCTGCGAGTCCCTTGGACTGCAAGGTGTTCAAACCGGTCAGTCCTAGAAGAGATCAACCCCGACTGCTCTTTAGAAGGCCAGATCCTGAAGTTGAAACTCAAATACTTTGGCCACCTAATGAGAAGGAAGGACTCACTGGAGAAGGGCCTAATGCTGGGAAAGATTGAGGGCAATAGAAGAAGGGGATGACAGAGAATGAGATGGCTCGATGGAGTCACTGAAGCAGTAGGTGTGAACTTAAATGGACTCCAGAAGATGGTAGAGGACAGGAAGACCTGGAGGAACGTTGTCCATGGGGTCGCGATGGGTCGGACACGACTTCGCAATTAACAACAACAACAACAACAATTTATGGGCCAAGATCACTATTGTATCCATCTGGTCTGTTATGAATTCTCAAGGTTTTAACTACTGGTACGGTCATTTTATAGTTGCTGTAAGTTGCTCATTTTACTTGATTATGAAGTGAAGTCTACAGAAACGCAAGACCAACAAGGCCTGACATTTTCCAAAGTTTAAATATTTTTGTTGGCTCAGGCTTTTAGAAACAAAGTAGTTTAGAAATTCGTTTTCCTTCCTGCTCCCCATTTCTTACAGAAATCAATAACAGGTGGTTTTTGGCTCCCATGAATTATTCTCTTTTTTTTTCTCCCCCAGAGAAACAAAGAGAAGAAACTGGAAGCATTCTTTTCTGTTTGGGTAACTAGTTTGCTCTCACGTCTGCTCTCGAACTGTGGTTTTTGACTAAAGCAGTTTTGGCCACAAACTAATTTGCCAGGCCTGAACCAAGTGACAAGCTACAATTAATCTGACAGCAGTGAAAACTCCCTATGACTTCTTTATTAATAAGGAAATAACATGAAAAGGGATTTTGTAGGGCCATTATCTCATCCATAGCTATGGATTACTGTAATATCTGAACAGGTTTATTAAACAGGACTTATGAAAGACATGAGAGCCAGTTTTGATATAAGTGATTAGGTTTTAGTCCCATTTTAGGTACAAAGCCAGTGGGATGACCTTGGGCCAGTAACTCTCTTCTAGGCTTAGAAAGAAAACAATGACAAAGCATTTTGGAACAGCCTTGCAAGACAACTCTAGTCTAGCTATCACCAAGAATAAAAAACTGACTCAAAGGGAGAAAAAATACAGCATTTAGCTTTTATAAATAGAAGGTAACAGTGGTTTAGAGAACAAGTGTCAAAACATGCACTTTTCCCAAAAGTTTTCCTGTGACAGCATATCATAGTTATATATATATATGAGTTTCCAGATCATCTTCGAAGTAGTTCAATCATTCTTTTCTCCCATAAGCGAAGAGATGCTTCCATACCACTTACATACAAAAGCAAATATACTAAAGTATGATGCCATCTCTACATAGGCCAAGAAATGTCCACCTTCTCATTTCACTATTTTCCTCATTAAGGCATACGAAAGTTGGCAAAAAAAGCAACACCACAGCTCGAGTTATAAATACATGCAACATGCAATTGCCAACCAAACCATGACAGGTGCAAGGTTCAAAGAGGTTTATTTAGGAAGCTCAATCTCTCTTCCCAAATCATATCCTAAAACTATCTTGATCATTACGGCTTCAGGCTTTGTAATATTTTCTGTGCATTAATTTTAGTTTCAAAGCCAGGTGGGTCAAGCAGGCTTCATAATCTGCTTCAGAAAGGCCAAGGTTTCATTTTAGACTAAAAAATGATTCTTTCCACAGCCACACTGTCCCTTGAATCTGTCAAAAATATCACATTTATCAACTATATTAGCAAGAAATAAGCAACATTATCTAAGTGGGGGGGGGAGGTTTCTCACATACCTGCTCTTGCTGTTGACAGGATAGAGAAAAAGAAACACAAGAGAGTTAACAATTGGAAATCAATCAAGTATCTAAATGGTTCACACCACAACTTTTCATGCAAGTGAGAAGGGCCAATTAACAATATAATGATTATTTTTACAAAATAAAATTTGTTCAATGGTTATATATTCCAAATGGGCATTAGACAACTGAATGCCCTATGAAAAATGTTGTGATGCAGTCAACCCTGTACGATTCCCAGTATGAATATTATTTTGTCCTTATTACCATATTCCTATAGGTATCAATATAGATAATTTCAAGAACTAAAAAAAATGCAGCCTGGTGGTACAACAGGATAGCTGGTAGATAATTAGTCCAAGATAACTTTTGATGCTATCAGACCTAGTTAAGATATTTGCTATAATAACTCCAATGGCACATTTTTTATATTTTTGGAGCAAGATAATAAAATATAGGCAATGTTAATCTTACCATGTGCATGATCATCTGAATAGCCAGGGAAGAATACTCAGAAATGTAGCCTTTACACTATTAAAAGGAAAAGAAACATTGGGGATGGATGTTATTACTGTATTCCTTATGTACTGACATCTTCAACTAAAATATTTGGTGCGTGTGTGTGTATGTATATGTGTACACACACACACACACACACATACACTTTTATATATACAATATGGAGGGAAGCATACATAATTGCCATCTTACATTTCTCTCGTGACAATTAGGATATTAAAAGGTGGCAGCTCATCCAGAGTTATTCTGTAATACAAGCTTGGATTCAAATTTACACAATCCCCTTAAAGTTGTCCTTACACATTCTGTACAGATCATAAATTTTACTTCATATAGTCAGAATCAGATTTTTCATTTATATTACTTTTAAAGATGGCAAGTTAATTTCTAAATTGACAAAGCTGAGGAAATTAAAATGCCAAGCCAATGTACTGTATTTGCCACTAATATTAAATTAATAATACTAAGTAAAAATTACCATTCCAGACAGGGCAGGACTCAAATGTTCACACTCTTCCTTGGCATGTTCAATTAAAGAACTAACAAAAGTTGAATTGTTTCTCACAGCGTCCTGAACATCCGTTATCAGCTGAATACAGTCATTACACACATTTCCACTTCCCTGCAGGTTAAGCATGAAGCAAATCTTAACAATATTGTAATATTGCAATAACAGATAAATGGCTATATAATTTTTTAAAAAACTTAATATCTTACACACTCCATGCCTTTAGGCACTAGAAAACATCTTCTGTAAAATCTGCTGACAATTCATTGCTGGTGAGATTTTAGATGACTCTAGTTATATTGAGTAGTTTAGACAATTTTACCCTGCAACATTCTGACCTGTGCCCTTTCTTTTTCTGTATCACTGCATCAGGTATTTCTAACCTAACAAGATTTAGTAAAGTTATACTGGGAACAGCAATATGTTTTATTCAGAATCAGCACTAGTAAGATTTCCAAAACAAGAATTCAGAGGAAAAGCATATAGTCTTGTTGCACTAAATCAGACATGTCAAACTCGCAACCTCATGTGACGTCGCACAACGTATGGAGCTTTTTCACCATTGCCGGCAATGGGGTAGGCGCGGCTCCAGTATGATGAAACCAGCCCAAGGGCTGGCAGTTTGACGCCCCTGTACTAGATCATATTTAATAATGGATTTTAGATGCATTATGTCCACTTGTTCATTTACCTCTCAAAATACTGAGTTAACCACAATTGTTTATACTTTCTAGAGTTTTCCTAATGTTACAATAGTATCCTTTAATTGGTTTAGTTAGAATGCATGTTACAAGTTTAGGACTAAAGAATCATAGTTTTTGCATTAACACTACTTAAAGGCTGTGAGAGGCATACATGATTAATCAATGTATTTGCATATTGAAAGTTTCTTCTTTATTGTTTCTGATTAAGGTAATGGGTTTAGAGGAACAATTTTAGCTTTGGATATTTAGGAGTTTCTTTATTCAACTGTCAGCAAGATTAAAAGTTAATAGCAACTATAGATGTTATTAGCAGCCCTAATAGCCAATTTTCAGTTTTAAATTCCCACCTTTGTTTCTTTCTTAGGTTTATCCTGAGGATAAAGAAGAAGTGGCACATTAGCCATGAATGGAGATGCCAGTTCAGAGAAATCTAGTTCCGGAATTTTGTTGGACTGAAGCTGGTTTTGTAATTTTACTTTTCCTAGATGCTTCTGAAGGGACTGACATAGTGTGAGTGCACTGCATACAACTTCAGGATTCTCCTAAAGAATAGAAAATCACACAAATTTACTTATTTTTATCTATGCTAAATATGGTAGAAGCTATGCAGCTAAGTACCCTTGAAAATCAGATAATCAAATCTTCCAGAAATCATTAGACTTCTTATTATTCAATGTTTTCCAAGATCCTTGCTGCAGAGAATTCTGGAATATTGAGTTATGTAAGAAAAATGTAAAACCCACTAATTTTGTCCAGTTTATTAAAAAAATTATAAAATCAGTTGCTTTGGTAGCATTAGTGAATACTTACAAGTTCTGATCTGACCATATCCAGAATATTTGGCAAATAAGAATCCACTATATCCTTACACTGCTCTACCAGGTCTGATTCAGGAAGAAATTCACAGATTTTGTTGAAATATTCATCTATTTCTTCCTATAACAGAAGATAGATAGGTTGTATAAACATAAAAGAATATTTTCCCACCTTTCTCATTCAGGAAGAAATAAATGCTCAATTCCTAAATCACATTGTAGAGAGATATGGGCAACATTTTTGGATTGGTTGTCACAATGCCTGCTTATTAGTCAGTACGACACAAGAAGTCTTCTAGCAATAGGATACATTAAAAGAACAGGCAAGACTGAACATTTTCAACCTTCTTAACATAATTTTGGAAAAAAAATTAAAGGCAGTAATGGGAGCATTTCACCTAAAAGTTGCTTTGCATTCCTATTCTCATCTTTCAAACAGAAAATGTTATGCCCAAACTGGTTATTTTGCCATTAAATTTTGGTTACATGATTTTAACTATATATTACCCATCTCTGTTAGATTCTATACTAGGGGGGATTAGTACTTTCTACAAAAAGTAACATTAAATACACTGTGAAAGTAAGCATAGGCAAAACTTTACAAAGCATCATATAAATATTCAGATGATTTAACTTTTGACATCAGAGGAGAAGCAGAGATAGTTTTGTATGATCAGTCTTTTACTATGCAATGGAAGGATTTAAAGGATTTTTTTATACTGCATATCTGATTAATATCTTTCTAAGGCATGAGCTCATTTTTGTAGCAATATGAAAAAATATAGGCCTAGGAGCTCCCACTAAGAATGAATGCAATCCAACATTGGTATTTTAATATCAAAATACCCCTTCAATTTTAGGAAATACATTCATGGTAAACCTTGGTTGAAGTGCATATTTCAACATAGTGGTAGCCCCATTTTTAGATCCTGCACTTTGCTTCTTGATTAAAAATAATTGGATTTTTTAAAAAGAAAAGAATTCTTACCACTGTATCATTGTTCTTTAAGAGTTTTCCAACCACTCGTACAATTTCTTTGCACAAATCACAGGGAATACTCTCCTGAGGGAAAAAAAAGACCATTTTGATAAATAAAATAACATTTTTAGACAGATAAAGTATAATCTAATGAAAATCCAGTTAAGACACTCCTGCTGCAGATACTACTTAGTGTCAACGCTGCAAATATTGTATATTCCTGCTTTTGACAATATGCAGAATTGTCTGGTAAATATGGGGTTAATAAAGAGCAGAAAGGGCGTTGGGGGTAAAGCGGGAAAGAAAGAGGAAGAAAACATTTGACCTTCACACTAATTGGATAATGTGAGATATGACGGCTAGTTTAGGGAGGGAACATGCTGATAATTTAACTGCTCAGAGGAAGAGAACTTAGATCCTAGCATCCCTCTGTTGTGCCTGTGCCGACATTTTGTAACAATAAAAGACTTTTAAGAAAATAAATGCCTGGAAGTTCTTTGGAATGTTTCATTAGCTGGAACCACAACATCATGCTAGGATCTAAGTGATTTACAGTGTTATTCAAATTCTCTAGCTCATATGCTGTACAAATACATTGTTCCCAACCTTTCTAGGCTAATGCTCCAGATGATATTGAAAATGCTACTTAGTATAATTTTTATTAACGATTTTTAAAAGAAAGATAAGAATAAATGCAACTAATATAAAGTAAGAAAAAGAAAATAAAAAGAAATCAAGGAGAAAGCTAAAAGTGCAAGGAAAGGGAGGGAAAAGGAAAAAAAAGAAAAAGTAATTCAGAATCTTCTTTATAGCAGTTACAAGTACAATGAAAAATTTACCTTTTACTCTATGGTTGCAACATAATTCTCTGCTTTCTATAATTGATCCTATCTAATCATCAAAACCATAAATCATAAGTTCATTTTTCCTATTTTACACAAATAGTCCATATCGGGTGTCCACTATCATCTTTACCAACAATTCCTTCATTATGGATTGTGCCAAAAATGTTCTCATGAGACTGCCTGTTCAGAAAATGATTAGTAGAAAATAAAAAATTGTATTTGAAGGATAAGACATGAGAGTAGAAACAGAGTAGCAAACTGAGGACTAAACATATTTAAGAGCTTATTAATGTTGCACTTGGTAGTTTCCAAATCAAATATTCTGCACACCTTTAAAAAATAAATTCAAAACACAACAATAATCACCAGAAGTTATTATGGTTTTTTTCATTGTCTTGCCAGATAAATCTTGTCTATTTTTTTCATTAGGCAGCTTACTTTGAACTTTGTGGAACTGCAAATTGAGGGACGTAATAAGTATTAATTTCAATAAAACTTCTGACAAAATATTCCACATTGTGATTAATAACCTAATGAAATGGGGTCTAAGCTGCATAATTGTCTCAAGAATGTATAAAAGATGGAATAAATTACATATTCTAAGTATACTGTAGTGTCTTTCTACTATTCTTGTTAACTTCCTGACTTTTTGAATTTCGTACCTTGATTTTTATCTTTATTTGGAATTTAACCTCTTTTTAATTCTGTTCTTAATATATGCTTTTATTCATGTATTGATATGGTTTTATTATGTTGTAAGCTGTGAGAATCATTAGGTGGTATTAGTGGTGTAGAAATAAATAAATAAAAATAAAATAAATAAAACCCCAAAAATAGAACTTCTTATATTGGCACTTACAGGAACTTAGCAATTATGTTGATTGTTGTTTTCTACATACAAGAGCTGATACATATTAATATAAGTGTACCAGCCCTGGCCAGGTTCTCTATGGTACACAACCTGGCAGAAGTTCACAAGTTCTTTAGAAGGATCCCCAGCCTGCAACCTAGTGCTGGGCCACAGCCTGTTCGGAACTGGGCCACAGAAATGGTGGGCGGGCACAGATGTGTGTATGCAGCTGCATTTGTGAAAGCAGCATGTGCACATGAAACCCTAACCCTCACCCCTCCCTCGCCAATCTGCCGAGCCAGAAAGGTTGGAGACCACTGCTTTAGAACAAGTTTTCAGCTGCCTAGATATGTCTCATGTGCTATTTTATGATTGAAGATTGATCTTCAAAGCATGAAACAAGAGCTTGGCTAACAATTAGCAACTATTAGTTGAAAAAAAAAATCACTTATTTTTCTGGCAACTTTCAATCTAGCTGTAGTTTTCCTCCTTTTCGTTTATCTTTATTTTCCTTGGGCCATGAGCAAGCAAAAGTAACATTAAGAATTGAAGATGTAGCTAACCAGCCCAAACTAGGGTCTCAAACAGAGGAACTTAGGAGGGAAGTTGATAAGGGGCATTGACTTACCTGAACGCCTTTTCTCAGCACGGAGATGGATAATCCACGCAGTGGGTTGAGACTGTATTCCTGGCCAATCAGATCAGTCAGCCAAAGTTGCCACGCCCTGTCCTGGACCATGATTCTCCAGTCTTGACTCGAGCGCAGCCACTGACTGACAGTAAGATGTTTTGGCTCCACTAAATATACCCTATTATCCTAGTCTATAAGGATGGGTGTGGATTATCCATCTCCGTGCTGAGAAAAGGCGTTCAGGTAAGTCAACGCCCCTTCTCCAGCACTGGAGATGGATAATCCACGCAGTGGGACATACCAAAGCCTATTGTCCCTTGGGTTGGGGAATAGACTGGTCCCGTGTGTAACTTTGGTCTAGAACCTGCTGGAGAACCCTCCTACCGAAGGAGGCCTCTGCAGAGGAGTACTTGTCGATTTTGTAATGGCGAATGAATGGAGAGGGCGAGGCCCAAGTGGCTGCCCTGCATACCTCTTCAATAGAAGCCTGCATGGCCCATGCTGCTGAGGTGGCAGCACTCCTTGTGGAGTGGGCCGTGATATGCTTGGGGACTTGCAAGGACTCCGCCTGGTATGCCCCAGTGATGCATGCCCTAATCCACCTACCGATGGTAGAGGACAAGACCTTCCGGCCCTATTAGCGGGGTGGAAGGATATGAAAAGCGCTTCCAAGCGTCGGAATTCCGCTGTGCGCGAAATGTAATGTCTTAGTGCCCTTCGTACGTCCAAGGTGTGCCATTGTTGCTCCAGGGGATGAGCTGGGTTTGGACAGAAGTCTGGTAGGACTATTTCCTGTGATCTGTGAAAAAAGGAGTTGACCTTTGGAAAGAATGGTCTATTCTTAGGACTACCTTGTCCCTGTGAAAATGACACAGGTCCTTCCTCGTTGAGAGAGAAGCTAACTCGGATATCCGTCGAGCTGACGTGATAGCTACTAAGAATGCTACCTTATGGGTCAGGTAGCGAATGTCACATGTTTTGAGTGGTTCGAAGGGCGCTCTGGTAAGAGCTTGTAGTATTCGTGGTAGTTCCCACGATGGATACCTGTGCACGGTTGGCGGTCTGATGTTCGCAGCCCCCTTGAGGAAGGATCGTATTAAGGGATGCTTGCCCAAGGATTCACCGGGGCTGGCAGAAAGTATAGTTGAGAGGGCGGCGATTTGCCTGCGCAGCGTGTTTGGCGAGAGGTCCCTCTCTAGGCCATCTAGTAAAAATTCTAGGATCTCGGGAACTGTGATCCCTTCGAGTAACAATTCCTGTTTAGAGCACCATGATTGGAAGCTTCTCCACGTGGCCTCGTAGATACGGTTCGTGGAGGGGCGCCTTGATGCCTGTATGACCCTAATTACACCCTGTGAGCAAGCCCCCTTGGCTAAAATTGACCGTTCAAGAGCCAGACGGCTAGTTGTAGCCATTGTGGCTCTGGGTGGGAGATCTCCCCCTGCTTGAGGGAGATCCTCTCCGGAGGAATCCGCCATGGATTCGTGCGGGAGAGACTCCTCAAGTCTGCGAACCAAGGTCTCCTTGGCCAATAAGGGGCCACAAGGATTACCTCGGCCCTTTCCCGCAGAATCTTGCGTACTACCGCCGGAAGGAGAGGTAAGGGTGGAAACGCGTACAGGAGTCCCCTTGGCCATGGGCTCCGTAACGCGTCCGTCTGCTCTGCTCCCCTGGATGGGAATCGGGAGAAGAAGCGAGTTAGGTGGGCATTGGAAGGAGAGGCAAAAAGGTCCACCTGGGGAAGCCCGAAGCGGTGACAGATCTCCCTGAAGATCCTCGGGTGTAGTTGCCACTCCGAGTGATCTATTGTTGATCTGCTCAACAGATCTGCTTGGATGTTTGCCTCCCCCGATATGTGGTCGGCCTTTATGGAGGCCAGATTTTGTTCCGCCCAGGCCCCCAGTAGGAGGGCCTCGGCCGAGAGCGAGCGAGAGTGTGTGCCCCCCTGACGGTTTATGTGGGCCTTGGCTGTCACGTTGTCCGTCAGGACCAGTACGTGCCTGCCTTTTATGCTGCTGTGAAAATGCCTTAACGCTAGGTGAATAGCCCGTAGCTCGAGCCAGTTTATGTTGTGTCGGAGATCCACCGCTGACCAGCGGCCCTGTGTCCACTTGGTCCCCAAGTGGCCTCCCCAGCCGAATAAGCTCGCATCTGTTGTGACTACTACTCTGTCTGGTTCCCTGAAGGGGGACCCCCTGAGGAGAGCTGGAGATAGCCACCACCTGAGGGAGTGTCGTACTCTCAGAGGTATGCCTACCCTCTTCCGGGATGCACTGATTTGCTGTCTCTGAAACGGGAGCATGAACCACTGCAGTTCTCTTGAGTGCAGCCTTGCCCAAGGAACTATTGCTATGGTCGATATCATCTTCCCTAGCAGCTGGGAGAGGCAGACCAGTGTCACTGACTGACCGCGGCTTACCTGTTTTACAGCTTTCTTTATGCTGCTGAGGCGTTCCCGTGATAGGTACACCTTGCACTCCTATGTGTCTATGACCGCTCCCAGATGGAGTATTCTCGTAGTTGGGGTTAGATGGCTCTTTGGAAAGTTCACCGAGAAGCCGTGGTCCTGCAGCAGTTTTATCACTAACTTTAGGTCCGCCCGAGACTGCTGGGCGGACGATGACTGGATTAGAATATCGTCCAGGTAGCACTGGACTCTGACTGGTACGTTTCTTAGGTGTGCTGCCAGAACCGCCAGAATCTTGGTGAACACCCTGGGCGCTGACGACAGGCCGAATGGAAGTGCCCTGTATTGAAAATGGTGCCCCCTGTAGGCAAACCGTAGAAAACGGCGGTGAGCCAGAGAGATAGGGATGTGCAAGTATGCCTCCGTGAGGTCGATCGATGCCAGAAAATCCCCTTTCCTTACGCTTCCAAGGATGGAGCGTAGTGTCTGCATTTTGAATTTGCGGTATTTTATGTAGAAATTTAGCCTTTTTAAATCCAGAACGGCTCTCCAACCCCCCGAGGGTTTTGGGACCACGAAGAGGATAGAATAAAACCCCTGGTCTCTCTGGTTCATAGGCACCGGCTCTACGGCCCGTATGTTTAGAAGGTGCTGAACGGCCTCGTTCATGAGCCTTCTCTTTGTTGGGTTTGTGGGACAGGGGCACGGGCGGAAGCGGTTCGGGGGCTTTGAGAGAAATTCTAGAGATAGACCATGACGTATGGTGTTCCTGACCCATACGTCCGTGGTGGTCTCTTCCCACTGGGGAGCAAACCCTGCTAGTCTGCCCCCTATGGGAAGGTCTGGGTGGGAGTCATCTGGTACGGCGGAAGGGGCGGTTGCTCCCCCGAAAGGGCTGTCTTCCCTGCGTTTGCCTATGTCTTGTGTTCTGTCTGTCCCCCTGTCTTTCCCTATCCTGTCTAGCTTGGACGGGTTGGGAATTTTGAAAGTAGTTGACCCTGGCTTCCGTACGAAAGGATTGTTTCCTTCCCCAGGAGCCGGGTCTCTTGTCCTGCCTTTTAAGCATGTGTTTAAGGACCTTGCGCTTGTCCTTGTTCTCTGTCAGGTATGGCGTTAGTGCCTCACCAAACAGCTTTGCCCCTTGGTACGGAGCCGAAGCCAATTTCCACTTGGATTTGGTATCCGCCTGCCAGTTCTTTAGCCAGAGGATGCGCCTGCTCGTGTTGTTTGCCGCCATTGCCTTGGCTGAAAACCTGGTCGCTAAAAGTGTCGCGTCCGATGCATATTCCGTGGCCACTACCATTTTGCTGAGTTCCTGGTGAGTGCGTATATCCTCCATGGGAACCCGGCCCTGTAACTCACGGAGCCAACAAAATGTGGCTCTGGTGAAAAAGGACGTGGAGGTAGTCGCCCTGGTAGCCCAAGCTATTGCCTGGTGCGTTCTCCTGTAGTTGGACTCACTCTTTCGGTCCTCGGCTTTAAGAGCCTCAGCAAAATCTCCTGATATGGCCGTGTCCGATATCAGGGGACCTATGGGTTCGTCCACCACCGGCACCTCCAATGTTCCCTCTAGCTCCCTTGCTACGTTAAATAGCTTCCTCTCCGCATTGCTAGGAAGCGGTAGGGAGGTTGGCGCTGCCCAGTTTCCTTATTGTGTTTAGGAACATGGTCGGGCATGGTATGCGGTGTTGAGTGGTTACCTTTTCGGCGAACGTCGGCTCAGCCTCCGTGTCAACTGTGACAGGCTCCGCTGGTGTCCCATGCCCCAGATGGGCTGTGGCCTCAGCCTTGCGCAGAATGGTAACAAAAAGAGAAGGGTTAAACAGGCCGCTGAAGGACGGCCCTTGAGGTGAGGTGTCCTCCTCTTCCTCAGACATTTGAATCCCTTGTGACGTACCTGGCTGGTCCAGGTAATCTTCCTCGGAAACCGACGAGTCTGTGGAGGGAATGATTGCTTCTTCCATTCTCCACTAACGCCGGGCCGCGATAGGGGGGACCCAGGTAGTAGGAGAGCTCCAACTTTGAGTAAGGACAGGCGCACTACTGGGGGCGTCTGGAACTCAGGAGCAGACTCTGCAAAATTGTCAGAGTTAGTCACTGTGCACGGATAAGAACAGGCACGCTAATGGGAATGCCTGGAACCCGGCTTGACTATGGTGGGTAAGGACAGGCACGCGACTGGGGATGCCTGGAACCCACCACTAAATCCAGAAGCGTACGGGCCACTAATGGGGGACCCGAAGTCCGGAAGGAGCCAAAGGCAACTAAACACAGTTAGCTATGAAAGGTTCTTATTTACTTTAGATTGAAGACACCAAGTCCTGGAACCCGCAGCTATGTGTCTTTGAATGTCTCTGAATGAATAATAGATGCTTTAGTACCCCAGTACTGCTTGCCTATTAATTCACTCCAGCGGCTGAACCTATGTTTCACATGGAGCCTTAGATCCCGTTTGGACAAAAATATGGCCGCCGCTGCCAGGAGACTACTGCGCATGTGTTAAAAGGAGCAGGAGATTATTGCGCCTGTACTAAAAAGGCTGCCTGTGCCACGTGCGGTTGTAACAAAGAGCCGCGCGTGCTCCCAGCTGTGCAGACAATGGCGCCTCGTTTAAAAATCCTGAGCAGCCTGGTGAGTGAAAGAGACTGCTCTTTCGCATGCCAGCTGTTTCCCTTAATCAATCTCCCTCCCAGCATGCGTCCCCTTTGTCCTCCGCTCCCCTCGCTAATTGCCTGCCTTTCTGTTTTTCTTTCTTTCTTTTTAACGCGAGGGGTTGCACGAGCCTCCCCATTTGTTTAAGGCGGCTGCCGGCTGCTGGAAAGTGGTTGGGGTTTGGGTTAGGGAGGGGAGTTAGGGATTTCCCCCTTTTAAGTGGGGGTGGTTTCCCCTGTAGGGAATCTGACTTCCTGAGTCTTACAATTTAGCCAGGAAATTTTTGAGTAATCAATTAAATTGAATTAAATTATCTCTAATTAACTTTTAAACTAAGCAATTTCAGCTACTAGAAGAAATCCCCCCCAATGGAAAGGAACTATACCTGCCCAGGAGCCAAAGTTGTAGGTCTTTCTGTATGGCCAGATCAGTCAAGACTGGAGAATCATGGTCCAGGACAGGGCGTGGCAACTTTGGCTGACTGATCTGATTGGCCAGGAATACAGTCTCAACCCACTGCGTGGATTATCCATCTCCAGTGCTGGAGAAACAAGAGGCAAATGCCCTTTCCTAAACACAGAAGAGCATTCACTCAAAGATTTGATAAATGCCTTTAAACTGATCAGGGCAGATCCCAAAACATCTTTTATAAGGAATGCAAGCCCTTATGGGCTGGAATAACAGCAAACACTATCCTCTGTTTCTTTTACAAAAACTACCACAAATCTATTGGACAATTCGTGCTGCATCAATCTGACCAGAGAAATTCTGTATCAGTCTACTGCTAAAAAATAAAAAAAACTATTTTTATTACATATAATATTGCAAAATTCGGTGTGGTAGCCATTTGGGCCATTTCCATGAACTGTTCACTGATCACAATATAATTCTTGTCTGCCCATGTCTTTTTGTAAATGACTATGTGTGCAAGTCTGTACAGCCAAAAGATTTGGCTGCATTCTTCAGTAAGCAATTTGATTTTTTCTATGTTTTCCCATTAAATCTTCCGTATCCGTTTGATTCCAGTACAGAAGCTCTGATTAGTTACAATTATTTTGTATTAGATTTTACACACTGTATTTTATTAGTTCTTATAGAAGTTATGCTACAATTTTATTTTCTTATAAAATTCAAAGTATAATATTGTACATAACTATATTAGTAATATTAAGTTTCCTGAACTGTCAAACACCTGCAATCTTGTATTCCCATAGTTTGATGTCAGAAATTATGGAAATAATTAACCTATGGACTGGATGCTGATGTTGAGGACCACAAACACTTCAATGGAGAACTCTGCTTTAAAAATAGGGGAGAAATGTTATACTGAAAACTAAGGGCAGAATCTGAAATACAGATAGTCCTCATTTAGCAAGTACATTTGGGACCAGAAAATTGGTTGTTAAATGAAGCAATCACTAAGTGACTCTACATCTCTGTTTACAATCTTACTGCAGCTAATCTTTGCTTTACAAACCTGAAAAAGTTACAAAGGGTAAGGGTTAGTTGCAAGGTTACTTTTTCATCACCACTGCAACTATGATTAGTTGCAAAATGAGGCAGTCACTTAACAAGGATGACTTATGTCCATCAATAAAACTATATCTTGATAGTTCAAGAAGGATCAGATTCTTTAGCTGAGGTGCTTTCATCTCTGCTGAAGATGAAATTAAACCCAGAAAATCTTTTGTATCAAAAACTAAGGAGTACTTTCATCTTCACCATTAATGATACTTTTAATTTATGGATTAAAGAACCGGAAAAGCCGTAACAGAACAACAGTGGTCACAGATCTTTAAAAAATGTCAAATTGATTTTACTGAATTTAAGATTCAAGTTAATTCTATTCTGTTCGAGTCTTCTTCTTGATACCCCAAAGAATTTATCTGAAAGGATGGGTGTCGGATTTTCTTGCTTACAATGAAAAAAAACTACAATACTTGGAATAGTATTTTAGCATACATACATAAGCACAATGATGAGGAACCCTTTCATATTAAATATGTTTCATTGTATCTCAAAGTTTTAGAATCTATTTTTGAGGAATTATGGCTACACTGAGTGTGGGTTATTACAGGTAGTCCTCAACTTGTGATAACTGAGCACAGAATCTCAATCATTGAGCAAAGCAACACTTAAGCAAGATGTCATGTGACTGATTCAAATGCAACCCTGGCACTCTTGGTTGTAGTTGTTAAACAATGACACAGATCATTAAGCATACTTCCAGGGAGGAGTGTGGGGTGACAGAGGAAGGTTTAGAAAAATTCAAGTAGGATTTTCAGCCCCTGAAGAAAAGATGTTCCTGTGTTTATTCCACCCACCGGAGGCACCCTGCACTGCTGACCTTATCTGCCTACCAACTCACTGCTTGAGTTTCTTACCAACATTCAGCTCCTGTCTACATGCAGAAGAAAACTTCTTTCGCAAGCTGCAAAAACAGAGCTGTAATCATCAGAAACGCAATAAAATAACTTACCACAGTAGGCTTGTTCCACACATTTTGCTGACAATGTTTAACTGCTTTGCAATCAGATGCAGTTCGCAAATTCTGGCACCATACCTCTGCACCTTTTGCACAGTCTTTCTTCAAAAGCAGGGGAGTTGTCAAAGCAACTGAAAATAAATGCATTAGAATGCATTAGATCATGCATGTCCAATCTTTTGGCCGCATATAAAATATACAATACAGTTAATTTATATATAAAAAAATAAAGTGTGCTATTTTTTTTTTTAAATTACAATTTTGTGGGGTTGCATTAGTAGCTGTCCAGCGCCGCAGGTTGGACACGCCTACATTACATTTCATTACAGTTTCATGCTATTTTTTTTTTACTAGGCTTAAATATAACATAACTTTTTCTTGTAAATAATAAGATGAATAAAAATGGTATGGACACTATTTTTGGCACTTCTTAGAAGTTAAAAAGAGATTATTCTATTTTAGTGATCTTTCAAGAAGACTTTTTAATTAGTGCCATAGGTGACTTCAAATCAGTCAATCATTCAGCCTATCAGGAGAAAAATATTCAATCAGCCATTTTGGGTGGCTGGATAAGAGAAAGAAAAGAAGAAAGATGTCTGGGGAGAAAAGGAGAAGGTGATAGCCAACAATAGTAGAGGCTGCAAAATGATTATCAACGAGTTTCATGTTCCTGCAACTATGGCTATTAATATTATCAAGCAATTTAAGGTCCATGGAACCATAACTAACCTCCCTAGATGGGGCTGCAAGAGGAAAATTGATCCCAGGTTGAACAGAATAGTCAGACTAATAACAGACATTACTAGTAGTCATAGTCATACTAATAATAGAGATATTATCAAGTCATATTATCTGTTGCCATCTGATTGAAAGTGGCATCCATGGTAGAAGACTCCACTTCTGAAAGACAGACATAAAAGAAGCCATTCTGGAGTTTGCTAAAATATAAATTGACAAGTCACAGTACTTCTTGGACAATGTCCTCTGGACAGATAAAACGTTTTGGGTAAATTACAGTAGCTCTATGTTCACAGAAGAAAAAAACAATGCTTTTAAAAGAAAATAACACCATCCCTACTGTGTAATATAGAAAAGTGCTATAATGTTATGGGCTTGCCTTGCTGCTTCCAGCACTGAGTGCTTTAAATCTGTGTAAGACACAACAAAATCATAAGCTTAGCCAGGAATTTTGGATCAAAACATAATAGCCACTGTTAGAAAGCTCTCTGTCACGGGTATGTGCCTTCCAACAGGATAAACGACTCAAAACATAAAAAAATGGTTGAAAAGCAAACATTGGACTGTTCTAAATTCACCTGCTACAAGTCCTAATCTGAATCTAACAGAACATCTAGGGAAAAATCTGAAACTCACAGTTGGGAGAAGAAATAAGTTTAGGACAAGTGGAGTAATTTGCTCAAGATGAATGGAACAAATTGCCAATTGAGAAGTGTAAGACTTTTATTCAGAGCTACAGAAAGTATGTGGTTGTCTCAAAAGGGTGTGCTGCAAAAATATTAGGTTGGGAATACCAATAATTATGCCCATTCCATGTTCATTTGTTATTTACAAGAGTATGTTAAGTCATACATGAAAAGATTGGTGGTGTCTGCTCTGTGAAGTATAGAAGAATGGTGGATTCTGTTTATTTGGGTCAGTGTCAACATACTGCTTAGCAAATTGGAATTCTTTGGGGAAAAATAGGATGAGTACTAACATGTTTGGCTATATCTGTTGCCACTCCAACCATAACTGAACAGTTACAGGTCAATAGCCAGCATGATACAATTAAAGAATCTCTTAACAATAACAAAGAACTAATCAAGTTGAATTCCAGGATGTTTTTTCCCCAGTATTTGCAATCGACAAATCTAAGCTTAAAGACAAAAAAAAAAAAAAAAGACATACTGCCAGTAAGGATATCTTGTATTTCTATGGACATGAGAAAATGTATTGGCTTATATTCATTAGGAACATGTTAATCTTGCTCAAAATGGGTAAAATATGTAGGTAGTTAATATGAGGAATAGCATGTGTTGTGTTTTTTAAGTAAGAAAATAAATTGAGAGCAAAAGCCAACTGCATTAAAACAGTTTTTGTTCTTTTTCTGTTCCTTCCATTCAATCAAGCCCAATTCTTAAGAGACTGCCTGGGCAAGCCTCTGCAGTTTTCTTGGCAGGGTTTTTCAGAAGAGCCTTTTTCCTAGGGCTGAAAGTGATCAGTCCAAGGTCATCCAGCAGGCTTTGTGCCTAAGGCAGGACTAAAACTCACTATTTCCCAGTTTCTAGCCCGATACCTTAACCACTACAGCAAACTGACTCTCAAGTGGTTCATTATATTTTACTAAATACTATAAGCCTAGCTGAATTTTTAAAAAACATGATTAAGCAGTTCAGCTTTTCCTTGGAGTGTACTCCAGGACTAACCAGATTCATACAACCATGGAGTTTACTGAATGACTTTAGGCTTGTTAACTCTCTCAACCTATCTCACAGAATTGTTGTGGGTGATATAATTAAGGGATAGAAGTGCAATCATTTAGCTTTCATCACCTTTAAGTCGCTGGATTAGAACACCTCCAAGGTCCCTTCCAGCTCTATTCTATTCCTATTCAATACACTTATCCTCCCCACCCTTTTGGTTGTCAATATGTCAAAACGGAATAAAATTCCATATAGCAACAATTCAAATGCCATCAATTCCCAACTTCAGTGCTATACAGTACTCCATATTCTGCTCTGCCACATATTTTATTTAGAATATTTTTACATTAGCTTTCATTGGAAAAACTGCACTAACACCAAGAAACAATTTGTAGAGGATTGAGTAAAACAATTCCTCAGCTGTTATGTGGCTGACAAAGACTATCCACCTATTGGGTAAACTCAGTATCTTCCTCATTTACAGTAGATCCCTTCTTACCTACAGGAAAAAAAATATCCTAAAGAAGAGGTGAACAACCAACAAACTCCACAATTTTGCCTTAAAAGAACACAGGGAAGTTGGGTACTCAGGATATAAATTACAACAGAGAACCAACGCCCTTGTTCAGAAGCTGCTGAGTGATAAAACCGCAAAAGTGAGACAAAGAAACTGACAAAAGCCATCAACAGCCAGCTATGCAATTTCTTCACCCTCCCCCACACACACACACTACACCACCCATGGTTATTGGGGTAATTGCTATCCCAGAGCTAAATTTTTGACACTATTCTAATTTAGGCAGGGGGATTTTTAAATTAAAGAGCGGAGAGAAAGAAAATTAATGGCCCCAAGAGGAAGACAAGTTAAGGGGGCAGGAAAGCCTAGGATTTCAGTCGCGATGCGGAAGGAGGGCAGCTCCTGGTACTAAGGAAAGGGTCGTTAGCAAGGCGACGCCCTCTCTCTCCCTCAGGTAAACAAGAACACCGCCCAGCCAAGCCCTGGGACTCCAGCGAAGGCAGGCTCAAAGGACCGGCAGCCCAGTTTCTGCGTGTGGCCAGGAAGGATTGGGCGCTTTTCCGGCCCGGTGCCCTCCGGCCGGCAATCCCCACACTCCCAGCCCAAGTCCGGCTGAGGGTCATCGAGTGGCTCCCCTTATCTGGGGGTCCCAAGGCACTGAAAGCCGGGCCGCAGGAGAGCGACTGGCCGAGTTTTGGGGCGCCTAATTCTGCGAAGGCCCAGGCCGTGGAAACAGAGCTTCGTCTCAGCCATAACGGGCCTTTTCCCCTCAGGCCAGCGCGGCTTAAGCACCAGACCCAACCCTCCACGGCGTCCACCCTGGTCCCGCCTGGGGCTGCCATCGGAAACCGAAAAAGGGCGCGGCCTGACCGCGCTTACCCGCTGCCAGCGAGCAGAGGAAGAGGAGGAAAGCGAAACGCCGCATTGTGAACGCCTCTCGTCAGAAGTTTCGCCGCCTGCAATGCGGGAGCAATCAGCTGATAGCCGCTTTTATACCCTGACGCTCCGGGGACACAGCTACTGCGCGTGCGCCGTGGTGGATTGGCGATCGAGGGAGAAGCCGGCCCTCCAAAGCATTGTGGTTGTTGCGCAAGCTTAGTGGCGAGAAAGGGGAGGAAAGCGCGACTGTCCCTTCTCCCTCTCTCGAAATTTTCACGATGTGCGCTTGCGCGTTTGTTATCTTCTTTCAGTTTCCCCCATTCCAGCCTATCTGTTGACACTGACTCATCTAAACCTTCGGGGGGGAGGGGGGGGAGGATTTGACTGGAAAGAGCCAAACGCGAAGTTACGAGACTGCAAACCGGCAGGTTGATCCAAAGCGAGCCAGCTTGGAAAGACGATTATAAATATTTAAACCTCTTGCTTGTTTATTAGCTGCTCGATTTTAGGGATGCTGCTTGCCCTGCAGCCTTTCAACCTCGGTTTGTCTAGGCTAGGATTTACAATCCCCATCATCCTTGCCCCATTATTCTTTAAAATAAATGTAAAAGCAGTTTTAAAAGTGTGCATGCCTAATAATGGAATCTACAGTGAAACTAAACTTGGGAACGACTAGACTAGCGGTTCTCAACCTGTGGTTGGGACCCCATTTGGGGGTCAAACGACCATTTCACGGGAGTTGCGGAACAACGCAGTCCACCATTTTTCCCCCCTTAGCTGTGCGACTTCCTTTTATTCTATTGGCTTTTGAAAGCCAATAGAATAGACTCTCTTGAATAGAGTTTAATTCTATTGGCTTTCAAAAGCCAATAGGAATTGTCCAGGCTGTCTCTGCCCTGCTGAGCCCGCCAAAAGTCCCATTCTGCAAACGGTGCTGCACCAGTTGAGTAGTCCTCGACTTACGACCGGTTGAGTAGTCCTCGACTTACGACCGGTTGGGGGGTCGCGGCATTAAAAAGGTTGAGAACCACTGGACTAGACCAAGGGTAGGCAACCTCAGGTCTTTTATGCTGACTCAGGAATTCTGGGAGTTGAAGTCCATGAGTCATAAAAGAGCCGAGGTTGCCTACCCCTGGACTAGAGTGTAAATGTTGCTGCATAATGTGTTACTCCGTTACAACATCAGGTTAGGCATATTTAGTTCTTCAGTACCTGAGTGCTATTATTTATCTTCTAAAATCAAGTTGCAAACCACAACTCTCCCTTGTATGTAATCTCCCTTATAATTACTTCATGCCTCCGGTTCTGTTATACCTCAGATATTTCTAACTCTTGCATATACTGTCTGATTCGTGGAAGTTTCTTTATTGATTGCATAGTCTTCCCTAATTTTAATCTTAATAATACTGTGAGGTAGGTTAGGTTGAGAGAGAATGACACACTCGAAGTCATCAGTGACCTCTATGGTTAATGGAAAATGTAAGTCCCTTTCTATATCTGGAAATCTTAATGTCAGGGGGAACTGAACTGTTTCTTCTATCATGTGCATATTTTTAATTCAGAGAGTCTAAAAAAATTCAGTTGTGTGCATGAAAAGAACAAAAAAAATGTTATTGTAAGTACTTTTTGCTTTGAATCTTGATCTTCTTACTTAGAATAAACTAACAACTTTCCTAATTTTTTAATTACAATTTTATAGTGATTTGGAAAATAGTTATGATCCTGAGTGATGAAACTGCAACAACTGGGAATTATGGAATGATTTCAGAGTCAGGAATGCTGGACTAAGCCCTGGTAGGTTTAATTTCTCAATACTGCTGCTATTTCTTTAGTCAGTTTCTTTAATCATATGGTGGATGACTGACCACATGAGAAAGCAGTAGAAATTGTTAAATGTGATTTCTTTTAGAGATGGAGTATTTTGTCAATGAAGAGCATTTTTAAAAATGTTACAATTTTTTAAACAGCTATACTGCTGACCTTGGCTCTCTTTCTGAATATGAAAGATTTAATCAATGTGCCTTTTGTGTATTATCACTCTAGATAGAGATAAGCCAAATCTTGGTATATAATAGATCAAACGTAACAACTATTGAATATCTATGAGCGGACTCCTGGAAGATGCAGTCTCTGTTCCTCACCTGCAAACATTACAGATAAGCTCCACAATTAGTCAGTGGCCTTCTCCTGCTCATTTCTCATCCCTCACCCACTAGCATAGTTGGAAAAAGTCACTGAATTTATATTATTCCATTTAAGCCAGACCTCTGTTTCTTCTTTTATTTATTATTCTTTAATCCCGCCTTTGTTTTATAAGTAATTCAAGGCAGCAAACATACATAATATTTCTTCTTCCTCCTACTTTCCCCCATAACAACAACCCCCTGGGGTAGGTTGGACTGAAAGAGAAGGACTGGCCCAAAGTCCTAAAGTAGGAGTAGAACTCGGAATCTCTTGATTTCTATAGGCAGTCTTTGACTTACAACAGTTCATTTAGTGACCGTCTGAAGTTACAATGGCACTGAAAAAAAACTAACCTATTCCCATTTTTCATTCACGATCATCGCAGTATCCCCACAGTCATGTGATCAAAATTCAGACACTTGGAATTGACTCATGACAGTTGCAGTGTTCTGGGACCATGTAATCCCCTTTTGCAACTTTCTGACAAGCAAAATCAATGAGGAAGCTAGATTAATTTAACAACCGTGTTACTAACTGTGGGAAGTCAACCGCCCTCCAAGAAAGAAATATTTTTGGGAATATTAAAAGGCAGAGTATTATATTTCCCCAAAGGATCTTAAAGGCAGAAACCAACCCTTCCCTCCAAGTCTCTCTGCCCCAAACAGAAACCAGGTCTGCAGAAATGCAGATGTGATAATCTTGTCAGAAAGATTGGAGCCAGGAAACTGGGATTAGAAAGATAAAGATCCCTAGAATCAACAATCCCTCACACCAAAAAAAATCCAACGCTCATCAGCCATCAGCCCCAGGGAAGCAAGATATGACCTTTGGGGCATAATAGGATTAACCCACCAATACCAAAAGGACACTCTCAGACTCAGGTCAAAGTACATGACACAGGAAATACAAAGCCTCAAACAGGAAGAACTCAAAATACAAAGCCCACTACTCCCTGCTATATGTGGTCAGTTTTCCCAGAGCCATCTTTCTGTCTGACTTTACTCTTCAATAAACTGCAACCTTCTTTCTAAAGCAGTCTTCATTTTGATTATTCCCAGCTTGGACTGGACCCTGATGAAGATTTTTCTTTCCACATAACACCTGCAATGATTCACTTTAAAAATGTGTCTAAAAAGTCATAACATGGAGCAAAACTCACTTAACAAATGTCTCACTTAGCAACAGAAATTTTGGGCTCAATTGTGGTCTTAAGTCGATGACAACTGTACTACACCACTGGCTCCCTCACAGACTAAGAATGTGTTTTGATTCTGTTTAGGTTACCTTCCTTCATTCCAGCTTGACTGAAAAGTAGTTACTGGAAAAGTTTTGACCGGCAAACAGGATGAAATCCTATTTAATGGATTAAAAGCTGCTCCAGAGCCCTCTTATATTTTTTATTATAATCCTATGCCCTCTGCATCTCTAATGCAATTGACTACCTTAGTTTATAAAGCCATATCGCTTGTCCAGCCATATCTTTGATCAAACAAATTGCAGAGTAATGGCCCATAATAACTAGTTAATGGAGTATGGGTTAGACAGTGTCAAATGCATAGAAACATACACGCCCTAAAGGGGAAAATCTTATAGTTAGCAGAACTGGGATTGCACCACACCTTCCTGCTGTAGGAAGCTAAACAAAAATTCAGGTGACTATTCTGGCATCTAGCCCAGTTATATTATGGAAGGAAGGAAGCTTGCATGTCAGAAATGCCATAATCACTGCAATTGGCATAGCTGGATTCCTTGCTGGCCCCCCTGGCTGCTTCTGAAGACTGGAAAACTGGGCTCTAAAGACAGTACTGTGTAATAAGTCTTGGTCTGTTCCAAGACTTTTATATAACTCCTGTATAAAACGAACACAAATCAAAGAAATATGTGTTAATACCACTTCACAATGCCTTGGTAAGGCCACACTTGGAATACTGCATCCAGTTTTGGTCACCACAATGTAAAAAAGATGTTGAGACTCTAGAAAGAGTACAGAGAAGAGCAACAAAGATGATTAGGGAACTGGAGGCTAAAACATATAAGGAACGGTTGCTGGAACTGGGCATGTCTACTTTAATGAAGAGAAGAACTAGGGATGACATGATAGCAGTGTTTCAATATCTCAGGGGTTGCCACAAAGAAGAGGGAATCAAGCTATTCTCCAAAGCACCTGAAGGCAGGATAAGAATCAACGGATGGAGAGAAGCAACCTAGAACTAAGGAGAAATTTCCTAACAGTTAGAACAATTAATCAGTGGAACAACCTGCCTCCAAAAGTTGTGAATGCTCCAACACTGGAAGTTTTTAAGAAGAGACTAGACAGCCATTTGTCTGAAATAGTATAGGCCAGGCTTTCCTGCCTTAGCAGGGGGTTCTATCTAGAAGATCTCCAAGGTTCATTCCAACATTATTATCATTACCATTATTATATTCTTTCCCAATTTGCCACCATCAATATATTGGCATTCCCAGTAATCCAGGGTATAACTTTGGTATGAAAAGGTTAGGTTGATGTATGGTCAGAAATGGTTAGCCTGATACATGGGCTATAATGTAAATACTGGCATTACTTACTTAGTAACTGAACTTCTATCAGTTGAAATGTGCTTGCATGTTTAACAAAATACTGTACAAAGGCCATTTCTAAGAATGACCTCAAATAATATGATCCACTCAGCAGAATTGTCTTATGACTCACATTTTTGCCACGTACATTCAAATCACATGTTATATGAAGTCAGCTCAAACTCCTGATGTTGTTGTTGTTCATCCATCAATTTCGATGAAGACCTTGACATCTTGTGGGTTATGGGCCATCAACGATGTGTCCGTAGGTGGCTAATAAGATGTTAGCACGGAATGTTCTGCCACATACTGAACAAAGAAATGTAGACACTGATTTCAAACTCCTGATAGTAAGAGCTTGAACTGGAAAATGGTTCTGAATTCATGTTTCAGATCTTGCCTAACCACATAGGATTAGGATTTCTACTCCCTGTCCCTCTCAAAGCAATTTGAAACTGATTTATAGTCATCTCAGTATTCATTCTTCCCCCCCCCCCATGACCAAAGAAAACTCTTAAGTCCCCCAGCCATAGAATATGAAAAAATCTCTCACCTAATTTCCATACCAAAGGAAATTGAATGAATTTGTCACATCCTACCCATATTTTTTGGTACATGTATTTGTATGCATTTGTCTGATGGTTTGCACAAATAATAATAAATCTGAGAAATAGCTCCGAAGTGAAGCTTTGAGAGAAACTTGATTGTAAAAAAAACAAAAAAAACTTCATTAGCAAAAATGCTTGTCCATTGTCCAGAGTTGTATTTAAAATCCCCTGCGAGTTATGAAACTAAAATAATTGCAAGTTGGTAGCTTGGCAACTAGCTACTTTCTCCAGGATTCCTGACTGGCTGCAAAGTGGCTCTAAAATCAATGCATATGTTATGAAACAAGCTCCAGGAATAGGATGTTGAAACTTTTATAGGATAAGAAAGGGGAGCGGGGGGGGGGAGAGAGAAGGAAATAATGGTTGACCTGACCTAAAATGAGTTAAGAGGTCATTTGGGCAATATGGAAATAGGTAGTTTCAATAAACCAAACGAAAGCCAGAAATAACTCAGTTCACCAAAACAATGACACAAATTTGATCATTCCGAAGCTTTTCCATAAAAGTACGTCATTCATTTGGATAATGTGGGCAAGGCTGTCCTGCTTTATGAGTGATTCACTAGATTATGACATTCATTTGGATGAATTCTGCCCAAACTGGGTGAAACCAGCTTTGCTGATCTGGTTTAGTACAGTATATTGTGCAAAATTAAAGAACTGGTTTGAATAAATCATGCTTAAATTTATGAGTAAGCATGAAAGAACATAAATTATTAAATATGACTTTTAAAGCAGTGTGGGAAGAATCCAGAAAAAGAAGTATTTTGGGGAATATTAAAAAGGCAGAATATATTTCCCCAAAGGAATAATAGAGAAGATCTTTAAAAAGACAGAAACCAGCCCTCAGAAATCAGCCCCAGCCCCTAGGCCAGCGGTTCTCAACCTGTGGGTCGTGACCCCATTTGGGATCGAACGACCATTTTACGGGGGTCGCCAAACAATGTGATCCGCCATTTTTTCCGCCATTTTTTCCCCTTTTCCTTAGCTCTGCTACTCCCTCTTATTCTATTGGCTTTTGAAAGCCAATAGAATTAGACTCTCTTGAACAGAGTCTAATTCTATTGGCTTTCAAAAGCCAATAGGAGTTGTCCAGGGCTGTCTCTGCCCTGCTGAGCCCGCCAAAAGCCCCAGTCTGCAAACGGTGCTGTAAGGGGAACAGTCTGCAGAGTTTCCCTCCCTACTGAGCAACTAAAAAGTAAGTAAAAGAGGGCTGGGGTGGGAGGTGGGAGGCCGGTGGGCGCAGGGAGGGTTGCTGGTGCGCGTGGGGACCGGCAGGTGCCTTACCTGCCTTGGGCTGGCCCAGCTGGTGGCCCAGCCGGTGGTCGCCCGGGAGCACCTGGGTCTGCCTGCCACCGCCCCGAATGGCCGGCAGCCAAGGTAAGCCTAGCGGGGCAGCAGCGGGCGCAGGGAGGGTTGCTGGCACACGTGGGGCCCAGCGGGTGCCTTACCTGCCTTTTGGCTGGCCCAGCTGGTGGCCCAGCCGATGGTCACCCTGCGCCACCACTGCCGCGGCCGCCCGGGAGTGCCTGGGCCTGCCTGCCACTGCCCCGAACGGCCGGCAGCCAAGGTAAGCCTAGCAGGGCAGCGGCAGGCGGAGGGAGGGTTGCTGGCATGTGTGGGGCCTAGCGGGTGCCTTACCTGCCTTGGGCTGGGCCAGCTGGTGGCCTAGCTGGTGGCTGCCCTGCCTGCCGCGGCCGCCCAGGAGCGTCTGGGCCTGCCTGCCGCCGCCCCTTGCCGGCTATGCCTCAGCCGGTGCAGGGGGCGGCACCGCGCATGTGCGGCGCGTGCTTACGACCGGGGTCGCCGGTATAAAAAGGTTGAGAACCACTGCCCTAGGCAGAGGACAGCTTTTAGAAATGCAAATTCAATAATCCTTTCAGAAAGGTTGAAGCCAGGAAGCTAGAAACTGAAGAAATTAAGACCCCTAAAATCTACATACCCCCCCCCCAAATTCTAAGGACAGGAGATATAATAGGATTAACCCACCTATACCAAAAGGGCACTTTCAGACTCAGGTCAAAGTACATGACACAGGAAATACAAAGTCTCAAACAGGAACAGGAAACAACCTCAAGAGCCCCAGAAGGTATAAAAGCCCACCACACTGCTCCATGTGGTCAGCTTTCCCAGAGCCGTTTTTCTGTCTGGCTCTCCTCTTCAATATACTACAACCTTCTTCCTAAAGCAGTCTCCATTTTGATTATTCCCAACTTGGACTTTACCCTGATGAAGATCTTTCTTTCAACAGCAGTTTTACCTAGTTATTTTTATAACAACAGGGTTCAGCTAAGATGCAATACTCCTAATGTTAACTTCCATGGGTAAACATTATTAATCAGTGGAATTGGCTAATAAGTCCATATGCTGGTTTTTATTACATAGAATTATCAAATAATAAGGCAGGAAAGCTATGTGTATGCATTTATTTATGCATCCACTCATTCATTCATACTAGGGCTATACAAATTCTTCAGAAGAGATGCTTTGCAGTGCAGAGGTGCATGGAGGACATGGTCCTTTAGAATTATTAAAGCAGCTGCATCATTTCTCAGGCTCTCATGGCAACTGTCAACTTTGAAAATGAGCATGGCTGTAGCTTTATTTGTCTGTCTGCCGGAACTATGACAGCAGCTTCAGATGTTGCTCCTAGCAAGGGGTCTTCAAACTTGGCCCTTTTATGACTTGTGGACTTCAACTCCCAGAATTCCTCAGCCACAAGTCATAAAAGGGCCAAGTTTGAAGATCCCTGCTCCTAGCCCTCTTTTCAAGTCTCTCACAGAGCAACTTCTCTGGAAGTAACTTACAAAGTTGCTGCATCAACTTGGGGGTGGGGGAGAAACATGTCTGCTTTAATGATTCGGGACATTGGTTACTGCAGTGAGGCTGAAGGAAGGCAAATGAAAAAAAAATGGACCACAATTCAATGTCACACAGAAATATGAAAGGGCAAAACTTGTGTTATCATTTGACTATGAGTCCAAAATAGAAGTTTTATCGGTATTTGGACTATGGTGTATTTTAGACAACTTTTTTTTAGAAAATTTTGTAGAACCTTAATCTGATCATTGATAAAATATGACTTATGAGAAACAAACAGAAGTTCAGAAGCTCATTTGATTCCTTCACTACGTAGGTTCCTGCTTAGTTCTTGGAGGAATGCAGGAGACAAACCAGTGGTGGGATTCAGCCAATTCGCACCACTTCAGCAGAACCGGTAGCTAATCTTCTGTTGCCCAGGCCCAGAATGGACTTCCGGAAGCAGCATCCACACAGAGAACCGGTTATTCACATATTTGAATCCCACCACTGAGACAAACCAATATTTTCATGAAGAATTGTATGTGCCTCATGTCTTGTCTTATTTCTATGATTAAAAGAAAATGTGTGTTTACTAGATTTCAATCTGGTAATTCTATCAGTACAATACAGAACTCTCAGTAACAAAGACCTTCTCTTATTTCTATTCACTCCTGTGCCTTTTAGAGATATTTTAGATGCAACGAAGATTTGATCAGTGGGGAAAAAAGGTACAGGTGCAGCTTCCCATGATATTTTGCTACAGATCAAATTGCTAAAAAAAAAAAACAGCTACAGAAGCTAATTTAAAAGTTGGCAGGCCCTAGTGAATCTTGAGTGCATTGTAAAAGAATGAACAAATGTCAGGTTTATCGTTAGAGAACATAATCCCATCATGTCAGGAACACCGGGGAGCAGTGTCATTGTCAAAAAATGGAGAATAATTGAGCTTTTAGGTAAATCTTCATTTGGGATTTTAATGCACAGGGGATTTCAGTGCATTTGCAAGGCAGTAGATCAAGCAAAGCTTTTCTAAGAGAATGTACATAAAGATCAAATGTTTTAAAATTAATAATTTTTATTATTAAAATATTTTATAATATGAGAATATTTATTGCATATAAAGTTTTGAAAGCTATTTGATAGAAGGCTTTCCTAAACTCTTCAATACACCTATGAGTAATACTAGACATAATATCAAATAGGGAGATTTTTTTTTGCATTTAATGTGTCCATTAAAATAAAAACATCTGCCAGATTAGTCTGGGCAACTGATAATTATTGAAATAGTAACAGGAAGGGTAGAGTACCTCATTTTGAAGCTGCTTTTTGCTCGTATGGGAAATTGGATTTCTATGTATTCAGGCAGAGCTCCCCATTGTCACTCCGTTTTTATTAGTACACTATTTTAAAAAAATGGAGAACCATAATTGCAAAGCAGTATATAGGAGCTTCCATAAGGGCTTTGGCACCTTTTTTTTTTTTTTTTTTTTGCAGCAATGCTTTATCCCTGATTTCCACATTCCAGCTAAGCAGCCCACTTGACTTTCTTCTGGCTTGTTGCCCCAGAAACTCTGGCAGCTTGAACCAGGTCAGTTTCCCATTGTTAAGAGACCTCACAGATCCTCAACCTCGTGTTCTTGGCCAAACTTAGGGGATATAGAATTTATGCTTCAAATTGATTGGACTAAAGTTACTTCCATTTTAGAGAAATTGGTGCCCACAATTGGATATTTTTATAACATCATTGATTATTTATGTTGTCCTGAACTGATTCATCATTCATTGTGATGCTGTCAATAGATGTACTAGTCTTCCATATGATAACTGCATTTAGATATATCCATTCCAGATGCTGAGTTTGTAACTCGTATAGAGTATTGTTAAATTTTCCATTGTATTAACCCTTTTTAATTGAATTCAGTTTCATTTCTAGGTAGTTCTCAATTAATGACTATAGTGAAGTCTGGAATTTTGTTTGTAAGTCATTGTGGTCGTAAGTCAAATCAGCACATGACCAGACTAAATTTTAATACTGTTTTTAGGACATTCATTAAGTGAGTCACCAGAGTCATTAAGTAAATCACATGGCTATAAATCCAAATGCAGCTTATCCAATGGGCTTTTTCTTTGCTGGAAAATGGCAAAAAAGTCTCAAAATCTGATCGGGTGACCATGGATTGCTACAGTTAGATGGTGGCGTAGTGGTTATAATGCAGTATTGCAGACTAACTCTGCTGACTGCCAGAGGTTCGATTCCCGTTGGGTTCAAGGTTGTACTCAGCCTTCCCTCCTTCCGAGGTCAGTAAAATGAGGACCCAGATTGTTGGGGGCAAATATGCTGATTTTGTAAACTGCTCAGATAGGGCTGTAAAGAAATATGGAGTGGTGTGAGGTCCCCAAATCCTTATTGTCTCCCTTTCATATATATATATATAAATGGAATGAATAAAGCGCGTTCACCAGGAGAGTTTAAAGTTAAAATACTTTAATTAAAGTATTTTACTATATTAAAAGGTTGCCAAGCTTTCGTTGGGAAAACTCCCCAACATCTTCAGGGCTGAGAGACCGTTTCTAACAAGGTGATTCAAACGGGTTCCATAGACGTCTGCACGTGGTTCCTAGACTGTGCTAGCATTCCCTGCTGAACAGCTGATAGGTGGGAGGGGGAATCGGAGTAAAGATTTCTTCTGTCATTCTCTCGAGCACTTTTGTTCACATTTCCGTCGACCTCAGGGGGTATTGTTAAAGTTATGTTCCGCCCTCTCCCGGCAGTACTGGCTCTCGTTGCAGTGGGGGGATTTAGTTTGATGTCATTGTGTATCCTACCATGGAGGCAGGGCTTCATCGGCTGCAATTTAACATCTTTCCTCTGCTGCGTGCTCCCATATTTATCTTCGCTCGCATGTACAAGCATCAACTGGATGTGGTATTTTTCAATGTTTGAATCATCCTCCTCCATCATGGTGTCCCCCATGCTCATCTTCCCTCGTAGGTCAATATTCAAGTTAAATATTGACCTACGAGGGAAGATGAGCATGGGGGACACCATGATGGAGGAGGATGATTTAAACATTGAAAAATACCACATCCAGTTGATGCTTGTACATGCGAGCGAAGATAAATACGGGAGCACGCAGCAGAGGAAAGATGTTAAATTGCAGCCGATGAAGCCCCGCCTCCATGGTAGGATACACAATGACATCAAACTAAATCCCCCCACTGCAACGAGAGCCAATACTGCCGGGAGAGGGCGGAACATAACTTTAACAATACCCCCTGAGGTCGACGGAAATGTGAACAAAAGTGCTCGAGAGAACGACAGAAGAAATCTTTACTCCGATTCCCCCTCCCACCTATCAGCTGTTCAGCAGGGAATGCTAGCACAGTCTAGGAACCACGTGCAGACGTCTATGGAACCCGTTTGAATCACCTTGTTAGAAACGGTCTCTCAGCCCTGAAGATGTTGGGGAGTTTTCCCAACGAAAGCTTGGCAACCTTTTAATATAGTAAAATACTTTAATTAAAGTATTTTAACTTTAAACTCTCCTGGTGAACGCGCTTTATTCATTCCATTTATAATTATGCCCGGGAGTCGCATTTTCACCATAATTATTTAATATATATATATATATATATATATATATATATATATATATATATATATATTCTTGTGCTTTGCTTTGGGGCCTGCCATATAATTGGGAGGAGGGGGGATATTTGCTTTTGCTTGGGATGACTTTCGCTTTTTGCTTTTCTTCTTCCACCTCTATCCACTCAAGAAAGGAATGTGTCTCCTTATCAGGGAGATTGTTACAGAGAAACAAAACTGGAGAAGACCTCAAGATGTGTGCCAACTGTACCAGTTATCACTAACCCCTAATAAAAGTTTCCTTTTGAGACAATGCCTGTTTCAAGAGTTCTGCTTTCTTGTGTGGTTAGCTGAAGTGAGTCCCTACATAAGATGAGATCTGCATAGTACTCAACCCTGAGAAGCTGCTGCCCTATCAGGGGAGTCACAACTGATTTCAACATGGAGGAGTTCCAGGCAGAGAAATGGGCTGAAGGTCTCCTCTCTTAAAAGCCAATAAAAGCTTTTCCAGGGACCTGAAAGAAACCGGACCTTCTGGCGAAGACGATCGAGCCAGATGGTCACTTGGGGTTGGTAAAAAAGAAGGATGGAGAAAGCCCCAAAAGTCACTCCAGAACCTGCCCCTCCTGATAAAGAACAATTGAAATCAGGGACGATGGAAGCTGTGATGGAATATGTGAAAAAAGCCCTTGACGAGTTTAAGGTATAGCTGAAAGAAAGCCCCGAATTGGAGGAAGAGTCGGAAGGTGAATCAGTGGAAGAAGAGTCAGAAGTCCAAGAGAGGGCTGCGGCTGGAGCCCAGGAGGCACCACCACAGGAGGAATCAGAGGCAGACCACCTCAACCAGCCAAGGTGAAACCAATCCTGATCAGAGTGAAGTTCAATGGAGACCTAAAGTGCCTGGGGTATTTCATGGCACAAGTGTTCACCTACATGCAAATCTATGGGAGAACACTGCCTACTGATGTTGACAAGGTCAGAGTCGTCACCCTAGCCCTGGAAGGTGGAGCAGTTGACTGGATGGTGACCCTGTATAATTGCAATGCACCCGAATTGAGGAATTTCAACCTCAATGGCTGCTCTCTGCAAATGTTTTGAAGACCGACTGGCAGACAGGAAAGCCTGGGAGCACATAAAAACAGGGAAGCAGGGAGGGAGACCAGTCGCTGAATACACTGAAGAATTCAGAGAGCTTGACAGTTGCCTTCGCTGGCCAGAAGACATCCTGGTAAGCTGCTTCCAGGATGGGCTCAACAAAGAGCTGTACAATGCCTGCATAGCCCATGGAGCCCCGGGGCGGCTGTATGACCGGTGCCTGCTAGCCGAGGAAATGGAAATCAACCAATGCAAGTACCTGCATTGCCCAGTGAGACCAAGTTTCAAGACACAGTCAGAGAAGCAAGGGGAGACCCCACAAAGTTTGCCTGCTCCAGCTCGTAGCACCACCTGCTTCAAATGTGGTAAAGAGGAGCATCGAGCCGTGGATTGCCACAGCAAGACACCGGCAAGACACTTACTAAAAACTGGGGGGGGGACAGGCCAAATCCCAGCCAACCATTGAAATGGACAGGGGAGTGTCAAGCAGCTTTTGAGAAACTTAAAAGGCTTTTCTCTATGGAGCCAGTTTTGAAACACCCGGAACCAGAACAGCCATTTATAATTCAAGTGGATGCTAGTAATGTGGCTGTGAGAGCAGAGTTATTACAGAGAAATAAGGAAGGACAATTACAACTCTGTGCTTACACCTCTAGGAAATTATCAGAGACTAAGCAGAGGTGGGCAGCTTGGGAGAAGCAGGGCTATGCTGTACGATGGGCTCTCCTAATGTGGAGGCATTTCCTAGAGTGGAGTAAAATACCATTTCAAGTAAGGACTGATCATAAGAATCTTGAAGCTATGAAAACCCCACGAAACTCTCCCCTAAACAAGCAAGATGGTCTCAACATTTCAATTGTTTTGATTTCACTATTCATTACCTCCCTGTGGGAAAGAATTTCCTAGCTGACTCATTGTCCAGGTTACCACAATATAACAGCAAGAAAGCAGAAGTGATTAAACCATTTTTGCACCCTCGTCAATTAGAAGCTCCTGTAACCACCAGAGCCCAGTCGAAACCTGTGGCTCCCCTGGAAAAGACTCTGTTACAGGAGTTTAAGACTGCATTAGAGATCAATGAGTGGTTTCCAAACTACAATAACCTGTGTGTGTTAAAAGATGGATTAGCATGGATTGGGGAGAAACTTTATGTCCCAGCTGCTTTAAGGCTTAAAGTAATGGAAGCAGGGCATGACTCAAAAACTGCTAGACATTTGGATTTGTAAAAACCTTACAGCTCATTAAAAGGCAATTTTGGTGGCCTGCTTTGAAAAAAGACATAGAAAGCTATGTAGCCAGCTGCCCCATGTGAGCAGTGGCTAACTGGTGACAAGGAAAACCCCCAGGACTGCTTCAACTGTCAGCACCCTGGAGAGAGATCTGTATGCCTGAAAGTGCTGGAAACACTGTAATTTGGATCATAATGGATTTGTTCTCTAGACCAGGGCTTCTCAACTGGAGATACGTGTACCACCTGTGATACATTGGCACGTGGCAGGTGGTACGCAGCTCTGCCCAGCCCAGCCCAGGGTAGTGGGGGAGGGAACAAGCCAAAGTGGTGCAGCGCAGGACTTGCCTTGAGAGAGTCCTCGGGAGCTGCTGGGCTGCTGGGGCGAGGCAAAGGCCCCAGGATCAGCACTTCCGGCACACACGCCACTGCGCTCTCCTCTGCCTCAGCCTCTGTGCGCACACAGGCAGGTTTGGCATTTGTAGGACTTTCCCTATCAAATGCATCATCAATCCTGTGACGGTTGAATTAGACTTGCTAAAGAAGCTATGGAAAATCCATCCTGTTTCCCACTGCAGTTTACTCAAACCAGAAGTCACTTCTAATCTTAGGCCTCCTGCACCTCAAGCACCCACACACCTATGATGGTTGAGGGTGAACAACACTTTGAGACTAAGGACATTTTTGACTCTCAAATATATCATGGGGTGACACAATACTTAGTAGTTTGGAAGAATCTCCCTTCTGCCCAGAATGGGTGGGTGTACAAGAGACATGTTAGAGCCCCTAAACTTTCCACTTCCATTCTCAATATCCTGATAAGCCTAATTAATGTGTATATATTGTTGTTCCCCTCCCTTTTTTGTCTTTTAGGTGGATTTTCCATTTTTAGGGGGTTATGTTAGTATGTCAGATCTCCAAATCCTTATTGTTTCCCTGGAGAAGACCTTGAGATGTGCGCCACCTATGCCAGTTACATGCACATCGTTGCCACCTGTGGATTGGCTGGATTTCAAATGGACACTATGACTCTGGTGGGAGGAGGAATATTGCTGGTTTATAACGTTTAAGTGGGATTTTCCCCAGATGTTGCCTTGACTTCCCTACTGTCACTAACCCCTAATAAAAGTTTCCTTTTGAGACAATGCCTGTTTCAAGAGTTCTGTTTTCTTGGGCAGTTAGCTGAGGTGAGTCTTTACAAGTGGTGTATAAGTCTAAGTGCTAAGTGCTACTTGCAAGCCATTTGCCAAGCAACTAAAATGACCATGAGGATGGTGTGGCAGTTGTAACTTCAAGAATGATTCATCAATAACTTTTTTTGAGTCTGTCTTAACTTTGGTTGCTAAGTAACTCGTCATAAGTCAAGGACTAACTTTAGTTGTTTCTCTGACTAAAAATTTACAGACTTATTCCTAAAAGACCCAATACAGGCAACCACTAACAAGATTACATGTTTTTAGCAATAGCACTGGTTTGCAAATATCACTTTGTGTTTTCTTTTTATTACCAAGTGATTTAAGTTATAAAAATTCAGATGTTTGGTTCTTACCTATAAAGCCTTTCTGAAGATTGAGGATTTCAGACTTTTACCAAAAACTGAGCAACATTCAGAATTTCAGCTACCATAATTATGCCAAAGTGTCGCTTGATATTTCTTTCATATACTTTTCCCGTAGAAAGTATGTATCTAACAGATATTGATGAATTCCAGCTGAAGCTCTCATAGAGAAATTTTAACAAATATTTAGTTCTTTTGGAGGATAGAGCCCTGCAACAATTTTTTACTGAATAGAATTTGGAAGAAAGTTGAACAAAATATCAATGACCCAAATTTAGGCTTTAAAAAAATGTTCTGAGCAAAGTGTATTATTATGCAAGACTTCTCTAGTTTGATGTGTGGAAGTAGTTTTCTTAGCAAGCTTTGTTTGCATATTCCATTTTTCCCTTTTGCTTTTCTTCCGCAAACAATGGAGATTATTTCTTTAAATTTGTTTATTGAGATATATGCGCCTTCTTTGTTATTGGCTCCTCAGTCTTGCTTGGCATCACATGGTGAAAAATATAGACCTAAGAGTTTCTTTGGTTGATTTAGCTGAATAAAAGTAAATCAAGTAAATCATAGTAAGCTGGAATCCTTCCCAAGCATTTGGGGCAACTTAAATCATAAATTCCCAAACAGGACTGAGTCCCCTCTTTGAATGTGGAAAATATCTATGTGATTGCTAAAAACCAACACCAATCATTCATCAATAAGTAGCTAATACTGGTCTACTGACCAAGAAAGCAATCTCAGAAAATCTGCTTTAGGATGGTATGTACTTTGTATCCTCGCTATATTTCCCTTCTCTCCACAAAGTGAGGGCAGCAGATATTCCCAGTTGTGCCTTTTGGTTGGTGTACCTGCACTTTAGAATAGCCTCCCCTCAGGAATTAATGTGCCCCTGGAGTAAGTTGTTTAAGATAAGAGCTTTTTCAGCCAGTCTGAGATATTTTATTTATTTATTTATTTATTTATTTATTTATTTATTTATTTGTATTCATTTATTAAACTGCTGCCCATAAAAATCATTGGAATTTAATTTCATGGATCCAGAGCTTTATCTGATCAAGCATGATAAGCTGATCAAGATATGGTAAGAACTTGGCAGAGGTTCTTACTTACTGATTTGTTGATTTTTATTTATTGATTTATTGATATTTGTTATTTGTTATTTATTGATTTGTTGATTATTTATTTGTTGTACAATTTTCTCTACTGCTCCAATTATGCTGACTCCAGACATCCTACAGGCAGTGCTGGGATTCAGATATGTGAACAACCGATTCTCTGTGTGGATGCCACTTCCGGAAGTCCATTCTGGGCCTGGGCAACAAACAATTAGCTACCGGCCGAAGTGGTGCGAATCGGCTGAATCCCACCATTGCCTACAAGCACAGCAATACTGTATAATAGTAGAAATTCTTAATACTGAGGAAGAGCTGTAACTTCTTTAAATACTGTAGTTATCTTCCAATCTAAGACATAAGCAAAATACAATTTTCCATTACAGTTTCTGCAGTTCCTGTTCCCCTCCACCAAATGTGGCAGCAGATAATGTGAGTGTGATAAAGTACATGGATTAGGAGTATAGGAACAACTTAATATTTAATGTTTAAGCAATAAGAAACATATTGCTTAAACATAGGCACTGGTTGTTTTACGATCCTCAAGTACTCTTTTTGAGTGTGTGCAAGCACTTGGAGGGCGGCTGTCAATCCGTCCCTGTGCCCAGTCCCCCTCCCTCCCAGGGCCATTATCCTCCCCCATCCCCAAGGCCGTTGTCATAATTCCTCCGCCCCAGTCCTGCAACAAGCAGCTGTTCCGGCATTCCTGCTCTCTGTCTTCCCCCTCCCTCCCCCTCCTTCCAGATCGCCTCAGCGCTTCCGTCCCTGGCTTAAGGCCATTTGGTCCATCATCTTGGTCCATGTGAGTCGTGGTCGTCCCATCTATAGAGCCATCGTCCCAATTATATAAAACGCTGTCATCTTCTTCCTTGGAGATCGTGCCTGTCTCATCCATCATTCTACCACCCCAATCCTGCCAAGAAAGAGTTAAATGTCTTCTCAGTAGGCCGTGGTGCTGTTGTTCCCATCTCCTAAGCATCTGGTAGGCCGGCACAAGGTCTATATGCTGGTTGATGGAATTTTCATTAGAGAGCCAGGCTTCCTTGAGTAGGCAGCCACCCTTGGTAGTCTCACGAGCTATAACTTCTGCATTAGCTAGATCGAAAGTGTGGCCAGAGCTGGACATATGGGCCCACACTTGTGAGTGTTGCTCCTGCCTTCTAATAGCCAGTTCATGTTCATGAACCCTGGTCCTCAGTCTTTTAGTGGTTTCCCCAACGTAATTGCTTGCACAGTCCTTGCAATTAATTCTGTAAACCACAGATGATCTTTGACCATTGGGGAGTGGTTCTTTTGGATACATGACCTTGGACCTAAGGGTGTGCTCGGGCCTGTGGGCAACAGTCACATTGTAGGGGGCCAACAGCTGTGCTGTGGCCTCAGAGACACCATGAATGTAAGGGAGGGTTGTTCGTGTGGCCGGCATTGCTGTCACATTGGAGCGTGAGTCTCTATGATTTCGATGTGGTCTACTATACTGTCTCACAAACCCCATGGGATAGCCATTGCACATGAAGACATGATGGAGATGTTTTTTCTCCTCAGCTTTAGCTCTGCCCATGCTATAATGGGAATTAACCTGTTTAAACAGCATCTGGATGCAGCTGATTTTATGTGCTACTGGGTGGTTGCTACTATAATGTAGCATTCTGTCTGTATGGGTGGGTTTGTGATATACAGACGTGCACGATGTGCCATTAGGGCGTTGGCTAATCAGTACATCCAGAAAGGCAAGACTGCCTTGGATCTCTTCTTCTGCGGTGAAGCAGATGTCTAGATATACTGAGTTCAGTTCCTCCAAGAATTTGGCGCTATCCCGTCTTTTGACAATCGCAAAAGTATCATCTACATAGCACACCCAAAATTTTGGGCGGTACCTAGACATTACTATTGACTCTAGCTGCTGAGATGGGGGATCTAGCCTCAGCAATAATGCCTGAGATGGGGGATCCCATTGGCGTCCCTTTTGTTTGTTCGTATACCACACCCCGAAAAGTGAAGTATGTCTTCAAGCATAGGGTTAACAACTGTATACCAGTGATCTAATACAGTTGCTAACCCTATGCCTGAAGACATACTTCACCTTTTGGGGCGTGGTATACGAACAAATAAAAGGGACGCCAATGGGATCCCCCATCTCAGGCATTATTGCTGAGGCGGTTCTTCAGCGGCTAGAGTCAGTCTAGGTACCACCCAAACACAAACACACAAAGAGTTTTTCAGATAGACGGTCTGATTAATTATACCTTGGAATTTTGACTGCTATACTGCAGTTCTACTTTTTTATAATCTCTTCTGCCTTGCAGCCCCCCAATTAGGGGCGTTAAGCAGGCTCAAGTAATAATCAGATGTACATTATCAGGCGTATATCAGAACAGTTAAACATTGTTCATTTATTTATTTATTTATGAGACTTATATACCGCTTTAAGTGCAAGCACTCTCTAAGCGGTGTACACCAGTAAGCAATGTGTGTGTGTATATATATATATATATATATATATATATATATATATATATATATATATATATATATATTTACATTGCCCCCAACAATCTGGGTCCTCATTTTACCTACCTCGGAAGGATGGAAGGCTGAGTCAACCTTGAGCCGGTGAGATTTGAACCGCTGACCTGCTGAACACAGTCAGCTAAAGTGGCCTGCAGTACTGCACTCTAACTGCTGCGCCACCTCGGCATTATTATAATAATCATGAATTATGAGGTAAATACATTGGCAGCTTTTGCAACTGGTTTTGCTGCAAATTATTCAACATTCAGAAGTCAAGTAAGCTAAAATTAGACTGAAATTGCTACAAGAATCTGGACTGGGTTTTATACTACCAAGCATGTGCATTAACATGGTTAAAGGAATGGCTTACTCTTAGACATAAAAGATTATTATACTTAGAAGGACATGACTTACAATTGGGATGGCATGCTTTTTTATGATATTGGAAGAACAAAATTCATAGATATTTTCAAAATCATTATGTAAGAAACACTTTATTTTTAGTATGGGAAAAAATAAAAATCTATATGAAAATATCAGAATGGCTCTCAGCAATGGAAGCATTCGCTCACCCAAATTTAATTAATCCTGAGAAAATTGTAACTTACAAAGATATCTTAAATATTGAAGGGAATTTAAAAACTAAACAAGAGTTGGAAAAACAGGGCATCGATTTATCATAGTGCCCTCATTTACAAATACAAATGAGATATGAGAAACGTAACAAAATATATGGTTTTTATAAAAAGTGGACAATGTATTATTAACATTAGACAAAAAATTATTAAGAAATTGTATAATTTTTTGTTAAGCTTAAAGATGGAAGATGAACAAGTAAAAGAAACAATGATAACATGGGCTAAAAATTTTGGGCACAATATAGAGTTAGAAACTGGCAAAATATTTGGGAAAGAAACTATAAAATAACAATAGCAACTGAATGTAAAGAAAATCTATATAAAATGTTTTATAGATGGCACTTACCACCAGCCAGACTAGCAAAAATGTTTAAAAGTATGTCTAGCAACTGTTGGAAATGTAGACAAAAACCAGGCATGTCCTATCATCTTTGGTGGATGTACCCAAAGCAAAAAAAATTTGGACAAAAAATCATACTTTGTTAGGAAAACTGTTAAGAAAGCATGAAGATGACATAATTAAGAAAATACTGGAATGTGCAGAAATGAATAGATTCATACTGAAGATTAAAGAAAAAGAAGATACAGAATATTTTCAAATATGGGATGTATTTTACCAATGGCTGGAAAAACGGGGCAGAGATTAGGATTTTATTACATTATTAAGCTAAGACCCAGACAACACATTTTTTATTAAGCACTTATGAACTATAAACATAAAAAACTAATTAAAAAGAAGAAGTCGAGTAAGTGAAACAGCAGACTTAAACTTCAAGCTTGCTTCCTAAAAGAGTAACTAAGTTCACTCTATAAATTCATGTTAAACTGTAAAATCCATCTTAAAACAATTTCAGTTTTGCTTTTAAACAGGCCTTTTAGAGCATGTGACTAATCTCCTTCCCATGACCATTTACTACTCTCTGTAGTACATTGTCCAGTCCATATCTACTCACTTGTTGAAGTATTGTGTCAATCTTCTCTAGCTCTTAGGAATAAACTCATTATGCAAAACATCCAGTATAAGCCTGAGACATTGTTGTTAGGAATTCTTGAAAATAATGTTAGTAAAGAAGATATATATTTATTCACTCATGTGGTTATAGCGGCAAGAATTGTATTTGCTCAAAATTGGAAAGCTACGGCTATACCTAGTGAGGAAATCTTAATTCATAAAATTATGCACTGCGCAGAATTAGATAGGTTAACTAAGATACTCAAAAATCAGGATGAAACGGATTTTTACCAAATTTGGAATAAATTTTATAGATGGTGGGGGAAAAATATGGTAGTCATTGTAATGAGATAAATTAAAATTGAGATTAGAGTGATGTTATTTTAAAGGTTTTTTTCTTATATTAGTAGTTAATTGTTAATATGAACTGTGATGTATGTCAAATCTGATTTACCATGTTCAATGTTTTTAATTTTTGTTATTCAATAAAAAATATTTTAAAAAAAGGAATAAACTCATATTCTAAATTTTTTTTTCATTTTTGCTGGAGATAATGAGATGTCTGTCATCTTTATTGTTTCATGTTGATCTTCCAGTTAAATTTTTAAAATAAAAAAGTAATATATTAGGAGAGGCAAAGAATCAGATATTGCAAAGAGAATATACTGTAGGCAGGCAAATTGGTGCCCATAGAATAGATAGTGCATGGGAATCACAGATTTACATTGATAGGAATTCACACATTTTGCTGTGTTTGCGAACATTCATATTTGCAGCACAAAATCTTCAGGTGTTTAAAAGGCTACATTATATGGAAAAAGGATTGTCTCATATGTATTTAGAAAGAAGAAATATATCACTAGAGCAGACACAGATTTGCAGAAAAATACAAAATAAACACCTTGGTACCTTGGTATTCAACTGCTTTGAAACTCATCAAATTTGGTACTCAATGCATTTTGACATGAAAAGTTTGTCCTTTTACTCATTGTTTGGTATTCAAAGCACAAGCTAGAACTTGATGGTGTCAGCTACCTTATGACCTACATTATGCCTTATGGGAAAAATGTGTTTGGTACTCATCAATTTTGGTATTCATCATGCCTCTCAGAACAATTAACGTTGAGTATTGAGGTTCCAATGTATAAATAATCAGTATAGCCAGCTGAATCTGCAATTCAGAGGTTAACCATGGGTGGACAACTTGAAGCTTCTTTTTATGGTACTTTATCTTTAATTCCGGAAGTATTTTAGCTCAGGAGTCCCCAATCCCTGGGCTGCGGCACACTATCAGATCTTGAGCCCTTTGGAACTGGGCCATGAAAATGGTGAGCATGTGCATGCGCACACATCCCCACTTGCATGAGCAATGGACAAGCATGTGCACACCAGCTCCATTTGCATGAACAGTAGGCTCACATGTCCACCACTCGTGCAAATGGAGCTGTGCACACGGACTTACCAGCCGCTTGTGAGGAACCATCCCCTCTCCCCTCCCCCCGCCAGTCCACAGGTCCGGAAAGGTTGGGGAAGTCTGTTCTAGCTCATCTACTGGATAGCCAGGAAATAGCCTTTGATTGTGAGATATGTAAGTTAGAATCTAGAAGGTCATAGAGACTGAAGGTAGATTGTAGCCAAAATGCGCTAATGGGATGAAATCCATACTGGATCTCAAAAGGAGTTTGGGATGTCTCCAACACTTCTCTGGCTGAAAGATCATTTGGAAAACTCCTCCATAAAAGAAGAAAGATGGACAACACTGTAAATCTAATGCACACCATAGGATTACTGTATGGGTTGGTCATTGTAAACTCAATCAGAGGCAACTCTGCACCCTTACTGTAGATCAGGGGTCTTCAAACTTGGCCCTTTTAAGACTTATGGACTTCAACTCCCAGAATTCCTTAGCCAGGCACACTGGCTGAGGAATTCCGGGAGTTAAAGTCCACAAGTCATAAAAGGGCCACGTTTGAGGACCCTGCTGTAGATGCAGAACAATGAAAAGCATCAGCTGCCTTTAGCCTCTCCTCAATTGTCACCTACTTGCCACTCTTAATTGTCAACAGGGCAAAGAAACAGGACACCAAAGGGGGTCTGTAATGAGAGAGTGGCTGCTTTGAGCTGTGCCAATGTTTGCAGGATCCCATCCTACCACCAAAAGTGCTTTCATCCTTGCTGGTTGTGACAGATGTAACCTTAACAGCTTTGGCTTCAACTTATTCGTGATTTTTTTTTTTTTTTTTTTACTTTCCTCCCTGCCATTTTTCTTTGGTTTGTCACGTCTCTTTGATTGAAAGCCTGAAGGCAGGAACTGTTATAATGCTACTCATCTTTTTAAGCTGCCAAGGGAGCTTTTCTCTTAGGGATCAAATGTGGTACATGAAGAAAGAATGTTTCCTTAAGTGTGCATATCCCTCAGAACATGGGCAGGATTGCTGTCTGCAAGCCAATTGCTCAAATGGTTAGCTCCAGCCAAGTCCCTCCTTCCCTCCCTTCTTCTTTCAGGCTTTAACAAGAGAGTTGAGAGTGGAAATTGGCTGCAGGTGAACCTCTGAATGATCTCAGAGCAAAACATTCTCAGCAGTTAATGCTTATAAATGGGATGTTGTTAAAAGACTACTGCTGTTTCTATTTTCACTTCTGCAATACAATGTAAATATATACAGAAATAACCTGAGTTAGTGGTTGTTTATGGTTAAAAGCTTCCTTATTCATTTTCAGTTCTCTCTGAGCTTCTATTTACAGTAAAAGAAGTGATTGCTGTTAAACTGAAGCATTAATAATATGGATTTCTAATTCATTTAATGCCTTTTTATAAGTTTACTTTTATGTTAGATTTCCACATTATAAAGCAGGGGTATCAAACTGCCGGCCTGCAGGCCGGTTGCATCATGCAGAGGCCACACCCACCCCTGCTCTTTTACCTTCTTTTACCATAATATAATATGGTTGTTTGTGGCTAGCCAGTGTGGAATGAATTATGACACTATATTTTGGAAGGGATCTTGGAGGTCATCTAATCCAATCCCCTGCTCAGGCAGGAAACCCTATACCAGTGGTTCTCAACCTTTCTAATGCCACGACCCCATAATATAGTTCCCCATGTTGTGGTGACCCCCAACCACTTATACATCACCGGATGCCAGGGGCGTGGCCAAAGAAAAGGGGGGGGAAATGGCGGACAGCCTTGTTTGGTGACCCCCATGAAATGGTCGTTCGACCCCAAATGGGGTCCTGACCCACAGGTTGAGAACCACTGCCCTATACCATTTCAGAAAAATGGCTCTCCAGTCTCTTCTTAAAAACTTCCAGTGTTACAGCATTCACCGCTTCTGGAGGCAGGTAGTTCCACTGTTTAGTTAATTGTTCTAACTGTCAGGAAATTTCTCCTTAGTTTCTAGGTCGCTTCTCTCCTTGATTAGTTTCCATCCGTTGCTTCTTGTCCTGCCCTCAGGCATTTTGGAGAATAGCTTGACTCCCTCTTCTTTGTGGCAGCCCCTGAGATATTGGAACACTGTTATCATGTCCCCCCTCATCTTTCTCTTCATTAAACTAGCCATACCCAATTCCAGCAACCGTTCCTTATATGTTTTAGCCTCCAGTCCCTTGATCATCTTTGTTGCTCTTTTCTTTACTCTTTCTAGAGCAGACATGTTAAACTCGCGACATCATGTGATGTCGCACAACATATCGGGACAGTTTTGGCATTGCTGGCAATGGGGTGGATGTGGCTTCGTATGATGTGTCTGGCCGTGGGCTGGCAGTTTGACACTTGTGTTCTAGAGTCTCAACATCTTTTTTACATCGTGGTGACCAAAACTGGATGCAGTATTCCAAGTGTCACCTTACCAAGGCATTGTAAAGTGGTATTAATACTTCACGTGATCTTGATTCTATCCCACTGTTAATGCCTCACTTATGGTAGCAAACCTTCACGTTGTTCCTGGTTTAATACCTTTAAGAGCGGATATAAGCAAGCAGTCGTATTGGTCTCCATGCTCTCAATAGATTCATTTGTGATTTCTGTTGTTGGGAACCCTACTGCAGACGAGGCCTTTTTAAAATTACTTCTTTCTTGTTTTAAATAAGCAACAACTTTATTGTTGTTGTTAATTGCGAAGTCGTGTCTGACCCATCGCGACCCCATGGACAACGTTCCTCCAGGTCTTCCTGTCCTCTACCATCTTCTGGAGTCCATTTAAGTTCACCTACTGCTTCAATGACTCCATCCAGCCACCTCATTCTCTGTCGTCCCCTTCTTCTATTGCCCTCAATCTTTCCCAGCATTAGGCCCTTCTCCAGTGAGTCCTTCCTTCTCATTAGGTGGCCGAAGTATTTGAGTTTCAACTTCAGGATCTGGCCTTCTAAAGAGCAGTCCGGGTTGATCTCCTCCAGAACTGACCCTCCAAGGGACTCGCAGGAGTCTTCTCCAGCACCATAGTTCAAAGGCCTCCATTCTTTGTCACTCAGCCTTTCTTATGGTCCAACTTTCACATCCATACATTGCCATTGGGAAAACCATGGCCTTGACTATACGCACTTTTGTTGGCAGGGTGATGTCTCTGCTTTTTAGTATGCTTTCTAGATTTGCCATAGCATTCCTCCCCAGGAGCAAGCATCTTTTAATTTCTTGGCTGCAGTCCCCATTTGAGGTGATCTTAGAGCCCAGAAAAATAAAATCTGTCACTACCTCCATTTCTTCCCCATCTATTTGCCAGGAATTGAGAGGGCTGGATGCCATGATCTTGGTTTTCTTAATGTTGAGTTTCAAGCCAACTTTTGCACTCTCCTTCTTCACCCACATCAAGAGCTCTTTAGTTCCTCTTCACTTTCTGCCATTAGAGTGGTATCATCTGCATATTTTAGGTTGTTTATATTTCTCCCGGCAATCTTAATTCCAACTTTTGATTCATCTAGCCCTGCCTTTCTCATGATGTGCTCTGCATATAAGTTAAATAGGCAGGGCGACAGTATACAGCATTGCCAGACTCCTTTTCCAATTTTGAACCAATCAGTGGTTCCGTGTCCAGTTCTCACTGTTGCTTCTTGACCCTCATATAGGTTTCTCAAGAGACAAATGAGATGGTCTGGTACTCCCATCTCTTTAAGAACTTGCCACAATTTGTTGTGATCCACACAATCAAAGGCTTTTGCATAGTCAATGAAGCAGAAGTAGATGTTTTTCTGGAACTCCCTAGCTTTCTCCATGATCCAGCGTATGTTGGCAATTTGATCTCTAGTTCCTCTGCCTCTTCGAAATCCTGCCTGTACTTCTGGTAGTTCTCGATCCACATACTGCTGGAGTCTAGCTTGTAGGATTTTAAGCATACCTTTACTAGCATGTGAAATGAGTGCAATGGTGCGATAGTTTGAACATTCTTTGGCATTGTTTTTCTTTGGAATTAGAATGGAAACTGACCTTTTCCAATCCTGTGGCCACTGTTGAGTTTTCCAAATTTGCTGGCAAATTGCGTGTAGCACTTTTACTGCATCGTCTTTTAAGATTTTGAATAGCTCAGCTGGAATACTGTCACCTCCACTAGCTTTGTTGTTGCTCAGATTTCCTAAGGTCCATTTCCCTTCACATTCTAGGATGTCTGGCTTGAGGTCAGTGACCACACAATTGTGGTTATCTGGGATGTTAAGCTCGTTCTTGTATAGTTCTTCTGTGTAGTTTGCCTGCCTCTGTTAGGTCCCTGCCATTTTGGTCCTTTATCATGCCCATCTTTGCATGAAACGTTCCCTTCATATCTCCAATTTTCTTGAAGAGATCTCTGGTCCTCTCTATTCTGTTGTTTTCTTCTATTTCTTTGCACTGTTCATTTAAGAAGGCATTCTTATCCCTTCTAGCTACTCTCTGGAATTCTGCATTCAATTGGGTGTATCTTTCTCCTTTGCCTTTCGCTTCCCTTCTTTCCTCAGCTATTTGCAAAGCTTCCTCAGACAGCCATTTTGCTTTCTTGCATTTCTTTTTCTTTGGGATGGTTTTAGTTGCTACATCTTGTACAATGTTGTGAACTTCCACCCATAGTTCTTCAGGCACTCTGTCTATCAGATCTAATTCCTTAAATCTATTTGTCAACTCTACTGTATATTCATCAGGTATATGATTTAGTTCATACCTGAGAGGCCTAGTGCTTTCCCCTACTTTCTTCAATTTAAGCCTAAATTTTGCAACGAAAGCTCATGATCTGAGCCACAGTCATCTCCTGGTCTTGTTTTTACTGACTGTATAGAGCTTCTCCATCTTTGGCTGCAGAGCACATAGTCGATCTGATTTCTATGTTGACCGTCTGGTGATGTCCATGTGTAGAGCAGTCTCTTGGGTTGTTGGAAAAGAGTGTTTGTTATGACCATCGTATTCTCTTGACAAAATTCTATCAGCCTGTGCCCTGCTTCATTTTGTACTCCAAGGCCAAACTTGCCTGTTATTCCGGTTATCTTTTGGCTTCCTACCTTAGCATTCCAATCCCCCATGATGATAAGGACATCATTTTTTGGTGTTAATTCTATAAGGTGCTGTAGGGCTTCATAGAACCGGTCAATTTCATCCTCTTCAGCACCAGTGGTTGGGGCATAGATTTGGACTACTGTGATATTGAATGGTTTGCCTTGGATTCGAATTGAGATCATTCTGTCATTTTGGGGATTGTATCCCAGTATTGCTTTTCCTATTCTTCTATTGACTATGAAGGTTACTCCATTTCTTCTGAGGGATTCTTGCCCACAGTAGTATACCTGATGGTCATCTGAGTTAAATTCACCCATTCCTGTCCATTTTAGTTTGCTGATTCCTAAGATGTCGATGTTCAGTCTTGTCATCTCTTTTTTGACTACGTCTAGCTTGCCTTGATTCATGGATCTTACATTCCAGGTTCCTATGGAGAAAAAATCTTTGCAGCATCGGATTTTCCTTTCACCACCAGATATATCCACAGCTGAGCGTCCTTTCGGCTTTGGCCCAGTCACTTTATTCTTTCTGGCACTACTAGTACTAGCCCTCTTCTCTTCCCCAGTAGCATATTGGACACCTTCTGACCTGAGGGGCTCATCTTCCAGCGTCATATCTTTTTGCCTTATGGTACTGTCCATGGGGTTTTCATGGCAAAGATACTGGAGTGGTTTGCCATTTCCTTCTCCAAAGGATCATATTTTGTCAGAACTTTCTACTATGACCTGTCCATCTTGGGTAGCCCTGCATGGCATAGCTCATAGCTTCATTGAGTTATGCAAGCCCCTTCGCCATGACAAGGCATTTAACAAATTCAAGAAATAGGAACCTTGCACAGATTAAAAACAAAACAAAACAGCAACTGCTGAAATACATTCAGTTGCCTAAATCAGCCAGCATCAGTTGTGGAGGGAGAAGAGTAACAAAGCACTATATAATAATTATGGAATTCATTACCACAAAGCATGATAATGGCTACTGGCTTGGATACATTTAAAAGGGGATTGCTAAATCCATTGTAGATAGATCTATCAATGGCCATTAATCTTAAGAAGTCAATATTATCTCTAAGTTACATGCAGCATGCCCCCAAATACCAGTTGCAGCAGAAACACAGGGGAAGATTGATTTGTCCCTAGTTCCTGCTTGTGAGTCTCCCAGAGGTATCTGGTTACTGCTTGTGAGAAATCAGATTTGGACTTAGAGGGATCTTGGCTACATTCAACAGAGATGCCCTTGGGAAGACTCTTCTGATAGTCTGCTCCTGGACCTCAAGGATGATGATCTATCTTGACCCAACACAGCTCCTAACCCTCTTAATTTCTGAGTTTTAGAAAGCTTTGGAAAAGCTGAAGTGAAAGAGGAACCACAAATAATTTGCAGAACAAGTTAAAATGTGCAAACAAGTTGAAACTAATAAAAATCACATGCTAACTACTGACAAAGCCCCAGTTCAGACACTTATGCAACAGAATCAAATTCATGGGCCTCTTGCCTGATCTAATCTAAGATCTCTATACAAAGCCCAAGCATATGAATGGAATCATCCATTATCTAATGCTTCCAATGACTTAAACTACCATTATCCTTGTAACTACTTTGGACAAATAGACTGGAATAGGGCTTTTTAACATCCTGAAAACTTGGGAGCAAACTATTTCTTTCAGAAATAATTGAACTGAATATTTGCAGCCCAGCTACGGTATGCTTACTTACATTTTATCAGAATGCTAATGTATATTCTAGGACCACCAGGTCTAGACAGCCATAGTCTAGGTAACTATCAGATTGCCTTAACAAATTCAAGTTTTTCTTTTTTTAAAACAAATTTTATTGGTTTTTTAAGTTCTTAAAGCAACATATTCAGGACACACTGTGGTGCTGGGGTAATCAAACATCTTAAAACATAATATATATAATATATACATAATATAATCAATACGTCAAATATTCCCTCTCTTTTTCCCTCAAATAACATAATATATTTAGAATATCCAATTCTAGCTTAAATTTATTCAACCTGAACCTGTTTTTAAGCTTCATCAATTTCTACTATAATCAAATTAACTTTAAATAAAAACATTTTCAATTCAAATATCCCTTCCACATATGTTATACTTTCTTAATTTTATCAAAATCTTATTTGTTTCTTCTTCCATTACTCTCCCTTATTTAGAGTAGAATATTAATATATCCTGTACCTATCAAATCTATCAACTGATGTATCTCTTCAAGCTAAAAAAAATAATATTGTACCTTAAATCATGTCATTCTATTAAACAAAATTCAAATCTCCAATTAATTATCATGACTAATAACATCCATATCATCAGAAAATCATATCATCTTATTAAATTTCAATTAACTATTAGTTGACTTCAAATCTGAAACATCTCTTCAATTTTCATCATTCCATTACATCATAATTTTCATAGAAATAAACCTAACATTCTAAAAGGAACATTCCTAGTATTCTAAATTGTCTTTAATCCCTTATATAGAAAGGTATATTAATCTATCCTAGACACATCTAAATGTATGTATTTATCAAACTATTCTATAGGTATCTAACCCTTCACTTAATCAATCTCTTTGCAAATTCAAGTTTTTCTGTAATCTCTTTGCTGCCATGTAATGGTCATCTAAATTTTGCAGCCCAAATCTGCTAGCTCTAGACCAGAGATCCCCAATGGGCACCAGGGACCGGTTCTATGGAGAAAGGTTTTTCCACAGACTGGAGAGTGTGTGGTTTTGTGTGCTGCCTGCATCCCACAGATGGGGCTTTGCTTGTTTGTGCGGCCCAGTTGCTTGTATGCTGTGGCCCGATACCAGTCCACAGACCGGGGGTTGGGCACCCCTGCTCTAAAGGAAAGAGGGAATGATCAGCAGGAAAAACCACTACCGTGTAATGGTCAGATAAGAGAGTCCTGAGTCTGGATCAAGAAAGTAATTTGAGAAAACGTCCCAGACAAACCCCTCCCTAGTTCATGGGGAATTAAAAGGGAAGAAGGAAAAGCACATTCAGACTTGCAAGATTCCACTGCTTTATATGTTACAATAAAAGTAGTACTAATCTAGATCACATTAGTATCTTAGCCTAGTTTATCTTGAAGTGCTGTCAGTAGCTTTAATAGATGCATTACAAATTTTTCCCATTTATTTACATAGCGCAATTGCTGCATGGGGAAGTATGCAAAACTATAAGCTGACTGTGCAAAACTATAAAGTTGTATCTCCTGTATGGTGATACATCTTTATGGTGGTAGCACATTTTTGTTTCTGTTTTTAAGGTGGGGAGTTCAAAGGTAAAATCCATGTCTTGTGTTTTGAAGGGACTTATGGCATTTTAGTTCTGGAAACCTCTCCAACCTTCTCCACAGTGTTTCTTGGTTCCACACCCTTTTGAAACATGGCTCTTGACTAGCAATGCAGTTTGGTAACCCTCAAGCAAAGAGAAGAGTGGTATGAAAGGGCTTTACCATAGGATAAGACCAATTTTTGAGCCAGTCTTGTGGCCATGGCTTTTTTTTTTAAATGTCCACATTCAAAAGTAGAGTATTTTCCAATACTAAAGGTAGGTGACAAAAGAGATATATGAATAACTCCATTGTGGCCCTAAACCCTAATATTGCTGTTAGATCTGAGGCACCCTGAAATCCCAAATTGGTATCAGATTAAATTGGAGAATTATTAAATATTCAACTGAGGAGTAAAACTATAATTATATTTCATTTAAATAAAAGTAAATGGAATAAAAATTCTCCTGTACTGTAGCTTTTTTTTCCTGGTTGAAGTCCACAAGTTGTAAAGTTGCTAAGGTTGGACACCTCTAGAATTGATGGATCTCAGTTTTGCAATGATAAGGCTGGGCTGGACATCTATACTGAAAAATAATGCCTAGAAGTCAATCCGGAAATCCATGTTCCAGTGAATTTGCACTATATATCTACACATATTCTGATTTTCCAAAATCAAAACAATCCTGTTATCCTTAGATAAAGACAGGAAAATTATACTTCTCACTTGGTCAGTTTCATAAGCCAGTGGTTCTCAACCTGTGGGTCAGGACCCCATGTGGGGTCGAATGACCATTTCACGGGGGTCACCAAACCATGCTGTCCGCCATTTTTTCCCTTTTCCCTAGCTGTCCTACTCCCTCTTATTGGTGGCCACACCCACTTGGGGGTCACCACAACATGGGGAACTGTATTATGGGGTCACGGCATTAGAAAGGTTGAGAATCACTGTCATAAGCAAATGTTATCTCTGAGATCAAAGACGGCATTCAAATTTCTAGAGATATTCTTTTTCTTTACGTGAAACTCATAGTTGACATTGTTGAAAGAAAAATCTTCATCAGGGTCCAGTCCAAGCCGGGAGTAAACAAAATGGAGACTGCTTTAAAAAGAAGGTTCTTGTTTATTGAAGGACAGAACCACAAGACATATGGCTCTGGAGCAGCTGACCTCATGTTGCTGGGAGTAGTGGGTTTTTATACCTTCTTGGGCTTTTGTGTTTGGAGTTGTTCCTGTTCCTTTGGCATGAACATTGACCTGAGCTTTTGAGTGTATTCTTTTGGTATTCTAATGGTGGTGGGTTAACCCTATTATGTTCTAAAGGCCATGTCCTGTTTTCCTGGGACTGTGGCTGATGGCTATGTCCTGTGTTGGATTTTTGGGGTGAGGGGTTGCTGGTTCTAATCCTATCACTCTGCTGGTTAGCTATCAAATCTTGCTCCAAGGGATTTTGAAAGATCCTGTCTTGAATGGATTCCTGCAGGTAATATTTGCTCATGAATGGGACCTCAGTCTTTCTGAATGGGATGATCAAATCTTCATTTCTACAGACCTGGCCTGCTGAGTTTCTGGCTGGGGGGAGAGGGAGAGGTTTGTGCCTTTTAAGATTTTCTCCATTATTCCTTCGGGGAAATATATTCTGCTTTTTTTTAATATCCCCAAAATATTTCCTTCTCGGGGGGGGGGGAGGTTGCTGTCCTCCTACAACATGAAAGGAGAGACCGCAGTCCTTCTTTGGAGGACCAGAGCAATCTTTCTTATTGTAGCTGCAGGAATTCAGAGTGGACCCTTTTGTGATGAAGGCCAACAGGCATTCAAGTCTCCCTCTTCCGCATACACCAAGAATTTATGTGACTTATTCACCCATGTCAGCCAGCTTCCAACCAAAATCCACTGATACGTCTTGCTCAGCAGAGGGAGGCAGAGCCCACTGGTTAAGAGCCAGCGTTTCCTGTCTGTTACAAGGTATGTTTTTTTTTCTTCTTCTATTCAATCCTCAGGAAACCTCATTATGCCTCATAGCACCTTCGAAAGAAAAGACAAGGAAAAGAAAGACAATTGATCCTATTAGGAAAAAAGGAAGGAGATAAATGTTATTTTCTATGTTCCCTTTTTCTAAATTGGGAAGGTGAGGAGTGGCTCCTTTTATATTAAATCTCTGTTAATTTGTTTTCCCTCTCATTGATGCTAGTGGCAAGGATTATTGACTTTTCCGGTTCTACAAGTAGTGTTCAACTTATGACATACTTAAGCCCAAATTATGGTTGAACATTATGGCAGTTGTTAAATATATCACCACAGGACTGCGCATGATTTTATGACCTTTTTGTGGTGGTCGTTAAGCAAACGTGGTGGTCTTTAAGTTGAACCCAATGGGCCTTTTTCTTGCCAGAAAAAAAATGCCAAAAATTATGTCACATGATCACAGGATGGTGCAAATGACCATAAATGCAGCCAGTTGCCAAGCACCCAAAATGTGATTATGTAACTGGAGGGTGTGTGTGAGTGCAGCCATCAGAAATTTGATAATGGGTCATAAGTAATTCTCGGGAGGTAAGTTTGAATGGTCACTAAGTGATGGTCCCAAAGTGAGGACCAACTCTAGTTTAAAGAGGAAGGATCCTGAAGATGTTTATCTACTGTAATTATCTTAGCAGATGAACAGGCACATGGGTCACCTGATCATCCTCTTCCCAAACAGACTGAGATATATTGCACTTCTACTTAGAGTGCAGTATTTTCAAATGTGTAGGTGGATCTATGCATATAAGTGGATTTATGCATATAAATGAACACAAGGTAACTTAACAAAGCAAAACATTGCCCTCTTTTCAGTGATGCCCAAGACGCCCTTTAAGAGTCCACACCTGGTGTCTGAGATAAGAATTAAGCAACAATTCTGTTAATAGATGGTTAAGCCTCCAAAAAAAAAAAGTGCTTTGCAATGTTCAGAAGCACATCTAAAAACACTTCTTAAAGTAGCCAGGTTTACATGGCTATTTTGAAAGCTGCTCTCAGCTGACTCCACATAAAGGGGCAAAGATTGTGTGCCTCTTCTTTGCCATGATCTGCTGAAAAATATCCTCCGAAACTGAACATCTATTTTTATATTTCCAAGAGAAATCTCAGTGTGTGTTTCTTGAATAAAAGATTATTGTTGCAGAGCAAACTCTTTGAAATGCAGAGTTTTACAAGGACTGGGCTATAGCAAAGAATCTCCCATTAAAAGTGAAGAGCATCTAAAATTCCATGTTTTTTCCTTCTGTTCAATCATGTCTAATTCTCAGAGACTGCCTGAACAAATCCCCACAATTGTCATGGCAATGCTTTTCAAAAGTGGTTTCCCGATTGCTCCCTTTCTAGAGCTAAGAGAAAATGACTTTGTCAAGATTATCCTGCTAGCTTCATGCCTAGGTGGGACTTGAACTCATGATCTCCTGGTTTCTAACCTGATGCCTCAATCACTGCACCAAATTGGCTCTCAAAATTCCATTAAGCACATGGAAAATCAGAACTGCTCGAGTACTTGAATCCTCCCCATTATATTTGTGTGTTTGTGTCTATATCTCTCTCTGCACATGCATGTATGTATGTGTGTATAGACAGACAGATAGATAGACAATATTGGGTTCTGATGCTCATGAAATCCCATTTCTTTCTGAAGCCATTTTTGTAAGCAATGCTGATCTGTTGATTCAGGCAAAGTATTAATAGCTCAGTGAGTGATGATAGTTCAAAAGCCTAGCAGGATTCCCTTTCAAGATTTCAGCAGTTCTGTTCAATCTGAAATGTCAAAGAAGCATAAATAGAAGCTTGAAATATTGACTTTTGCCTTCAGCCTCTCTTTTAAGCTGCACCATGTCCAACACACGTAACACTCAAAAGCCACTTCTCCACAGTATAATTTTAACAGGTGGTCTGCACATTCTTCAGTTTCTATGGCTACCTCCCCTTAAAAATTATCGTCTTTCAATTCCACTTAGTATGCCACATAGAAAAAGGTCTTTCAATAATATAGTGAACTCTCAATTTAATGAATAATTCATTCTTTCCAAAGACCCATTAAATACAAAGTTATATCATTCATGTCAGTTTAGAGTAGACAATTTGTACCAATATACCTTCTTATGCCAATGAGGTAAATCTACACAAATGTTGAAACTGGTGTCATTTTCATAATAACATCATAATGCATATGCATATATCACAGTGAATAAGGTAAATTTAAGTGCCTCTATTGATTATTTTAGATGCAACTGACACATCTTAGAGATATCAGAAGATTCTCCAGTTGTATCCAAAATCTTCTAAACGATCCATTATATTGAAGTATTCCTATACTGTTTATGCTCCCTCCTTTTCTGAACAGAAAGCTATTCCAGAGAGTGGAGTGCTCTCATTTTGGAGGAGAGTGCTAGAGACTTGGATCCTGTAATATTTGGATTATTGTAACCAGTGCTTTTTTTGTAAGAAAAAAGGTACCGGAACTCACCCCCCCCCCACTGGCCAGGCCATTCCTTGATTGGCAATCTTTCATTCCCCTCCCAAGCCAGACTGCCATGCTAAGGTGAATGGGATGGGCGGGGATGAAACTATTACAATGACTGATGAACTAACTAGCATATTTATGCAAGAGCGTCCCTTCTCAAACAATACTACAATTCCCGGCAGACTTTGCTGGTTATTTACACCCACTGAGCCAAGAGGGAAGATGGAGGCGGGCGGGGTTATCGCTGTTGCCATAGCTGTATGAGTGACATATAGGATCGGGGGAAGTTCTACGATGGGCCGTGAGTCAGTCGGGGGGCGCTTAGGGCTGATTCGCTGCTGAGGGCTGCTCTAAGAGAGTGGTCAGTGTTGGGCCTTTGGAGGGGACCCAGGGATCACCTTTTGCCACCACATCTACCTCAGCACCTCAGGAGCAAGCACAGCATCTTCTAGAGACCCTCATTCCCCTCCCTGTTTTCCTTACTTCCTCCGGGCTGGGGTTCTCGGTTGGTTGCTCTCTTCGAGCGAAATCCAGCCATGTCTGGGCTGCTAGGGAAGTTGTTCGGAATCAGCCCAGGGGAGAAAGGTGGCAAGAAGGGGCCTTGTCCACAGGAGGCCATCCAGAGGCTTAAAGAGACCGAGGACATGCTGAGTAAAAAACAGGAGTTGCTAACCTGCTTTCCAGTTCTGGCATGTTTCTCTTCTGCTGCAGGCAAACAGAGTTTGTGGGACTAAAAAAAGTTCAGTCAGACCTTCCAACTCCTTGTGAGATTTTTTTTTTTTTTCCGCAAGAAGTTAGAAGGTCTGACTGAACTTTTTTTAGTTCCACAAATTCCATTTAAAAAAGGTGCCGGAACACCGTTCTGTGCATTCTAGGACAAAAAAAGCCCTGATTGTAACACTTTACTTTTTCAGTAGATTGACGCTTTCCAAGGGTAGATGAGAGTAGGCCCCTTCTCCTTGAGTTTTAATAAGGAGGTAGATGTCATCAAAACTGGGACTAAAGTCGCTCATACATGATAATTTGGGCATGTCTATGTACCAGTATGTTACTTTTCAGTTCTCTAGGTATCATTTTGACATGTCAAGTTTATCAATCAACAAGGCAACAATCTGCATCTTCTGTTCAAGAGCTCTTCAAGAACACCCAGTACAGTCATCAGTGTCTGTATTTTTTTCCAAACACACATTCTTTACATTTTCCACATATCCACCATGTATGAGTGTACATACTGTATGTTCTGTTTCAGGCAGAGAAGGAGGAGAGCCATGGTAGTCTATAGTAGCAAAAAGTAAAAAAAATCAGAAGTCTGCTAACACTTCTTCTAACAATTGTTTATTAAAAAGCACGTATTTTCATGAGCTACAGCTCATTAAAGCTTATGCATTTTAATACAAATTGTTAGTAAACCCCCCTGCCCCTGGTACTACTGGAATCCTAATTCTCTCTCTGAAAAGCAGTCTATTTCTGCAAAGCAGACGTCAATTTTAGTTAGTCTTTAAGATTTCATATCTTTTGCTTTGGACTTGCCAAGTGCAACACATTTATGTGGCTCTCTTTGGGGGGAAGTTTAAAAATTGATAAATATTTTAAATTTGCATCTATTTTTGTATAAATTAGCACATATAGATGTGATGCAAACCTTTTATGTTGCCTTTTTTTCAGCACTCAGCATGAAAGAAAAGCAGAGAGAGAAGATTCCTGCTGCATTGTGCCATTGTCATGGTTGCCAACCTGGACCTTTTTATTCCTTCCTGCAAGCTGGGGCAGTGGGTTATATGATGTGATTCCTTCTCTTGGTTTTGCAATCAAAACAGGCCATTCTGGACATTTTTATGTGGATTAAACATATTCACAAATATTGCTGTCAGGTTAAACTAACATCTAAATGTTCCCATTTTCCCCCAGACAATAAATCCATGCCAGGTATTCCTAGGATTGTTTTTCAGCCCAGCAATGCCTTAGAAAAAGTTAAATCATGTCTTGACATAACATAACCATTTGTTTAATTGTTCTCGTTGAGTCAATGATCACATATTTTTAATGTGCATTCAAGTGCATATCTGTGACGTTACTGATCTATCTTTAGCTTCCAAGTGCATATCTGTGACGTTACTGATCTATCTTTAGCTTGAACCCAAATGTAGATATTCAGAGCTGCTTGCAAAATAATTGGAATCAGATGTATTTTTCCCTATTTCAAGCCTAAGGCATTTTAGTTGCTTTAGCAACTTATTCCTTCTGCTTTTCTTCTGATGTCATTTTTTTGGACAGCATTGGTTTGCAGAATAGTGGCAGGACTTGCCAGAATAAGGAAATGTAGGATGCCTGGAAAAATAGCCTAAGTGCACACACAGAAAAATAAGGGCATGTTCCAGCAAGTTTGTCATAGGTACCATGGTCTTCAACTCTGAGTGACAAGAGAAGGCAATTATTTTTGCTGGATTTTTGCATTGTTTCAATGTCATTTTAGCATTCCAACACTATATATTCTTCCTACTTGGTGGGATGAGAATATGGGAAAAGTGGGAAAAGTCTGTAGACTTGCAGACAATCAATACAAAAGAAAGAAAAGGAGATACAAAGCTTCTGATCTTCTTTACGGCAGTTGTAACTGCTCTAATTATAAATTTACCTCTTTCTCTAAACTTACAACGTTTCTCTTCTTTCTATAATCTCTTCTTTCTATCCTGACTAATCATCCAAACCATAAATCAGTTCATTTTTTTTCTTTTTGGGGCAAAAAGTCCACAAGGGGTTTCCAGTCAGCAGAAGATAGGTGGGAAGGACGATATCATTGTTCTACTTCATTCTTCTAACCTCTCTCCACCTCCACAGAGAAGACTTCAGAAGCTTCAGAAGCTTTGCTATCAGTGTGAGAAAAATTGTTTCAACTATATCTATATTTTGGAGGAACTGCACACTGCCCTGTTCATGTCCCCTCTTCTAGAACATTAACAAGAAGTCATACTTGCGAAGAAGGGGGTGTTTTGCAAACAAATTCCCTAAATGGCTTATTAGGAAATAAAGTCATCCTACCAGGGCTCAGGTATCAAGACAACCAGATAGTAAGTGGAATCCAGCCATGTAGAGCTATGGACCAACATTCTTGTTACTCAACAGAACCAATGTTGAGGCTAGATACCAATGATATCCTTAAGAGATTTTGGCACTATAGCCAACTTTACTGAATCCTCCAGTGCATATAAATGGGTACTTTCCACTCCAGTTATCCAGTCCTGAGAAAGGAAACTATCAATGGTTAGCTTATACTCAGGACAAGCCACAGGGCATATTGTATGCTTTTGCCCATCATGTTTTATTGTCCTTCTGGTTGTGGAGAAGAAGGTGGTCTTTGAATACTTCCAGGAAATAAAGATGGTCCAAGCTAAAAGGTAATGCTTTTCAGCCTGGATGTCAACATTAATGTATCAAATAGGAGGGTTTTACTTATTTGACATGGAACACTCTCTGTGTGCTTCTCCTCTGGAACAGTTTCTCCCAAGAAAAAGATCACTCCCATTTTCTTGCCTTCAAAAGTTCATGAGAACCTGGCTGATATGGAAGGCCTTTGGGTCTTGAGTGCTCTATTTCAGGGGTCCCCAACCCCCGGGCCATGGTGGCATGCCAGTAACCGGTCTGCACAAACAAGCAAAGCCCCATCCGCAGGATGCAGGCAGCACTCCGGTCCATGGAAAAACCTCTCTCCACGGAACCGGTTCCTGGTGCCCAAAAGGTTGGGGACCTCTGCTCTATTCCTCTTAGTGGGAAACTCATATTAATTAAAATTGTTATATTTTATATCATGTTTCTGTTATTTTACTTTTATCGATGGAGCCAGCTATCCATGTGTCTGTGGCTCTTGCTTTGATGCATTGCTCAGAGTAGCCTTGAAAGCAGTAGTTTATATATTCACAAGTACATAACATGGAGTAAATGATTGCAAGTTATAGAGGAAGAGTGGAGTACCTCAGAAGCTTAAGAAATTAAGTTGAATGCAATGAAAATGGGGCACAGAGTGTATAGTAAAGCAAGAAGAGAGTGGGTTTAAAAAGGACTGGGTACTCAATAAAAGGGAATTGGATAGAAAAGTGAGTGACTAGTACAAAACAATTACCTTGCTGAGGTTTGATTATTTAGAGAGAATGAATGAGAACTGAATCGCAAAAAAAAAAAAAATTATGGCAGAAGAGTGAACCGCTCGATAGAAATATTGAAAAAGTTTTGGTTGGATGGACTTAATGAGAATCTCAAAAAGGAGAAATGAGAAGTTTAAAGCCCAAAGGTAATGTATGAAGCAAATTATTTTATTTATTTATTTGCTGCCCATCTCACCTTGAGGCGATTCTGGGTGGCTTACAAAATTATGGACGTCATGGATGCACAGATGGTTTGCAAGGGCAGAAATGTATGCAAAGGTACTGCGAATGATGTTGACTTAAATGACATTTAGAATTATTTTCCTTTTTTTTTTTTTTGGCCTGCCTAATGCCTTCATCTCTTGTTTATTAACTGTGCTTTTCAAAATGTTGCTTACCCCAAAGGAAGAACAAGATGAGTTATGCACATTCATATATAAGAACAAAGCACAAGAAGCAATTGTATTCGTTGCTAAGTTCCCCACCCCAAAACATTTTGGTTTTCAATTGCACAAGCAGTCATTGTCGAGAAGATAACAGTTGTCCTTGGATAGCCATTCAAGGCAACTGGAGAGCTGCAGCTGCGGCCTCTCTGGTGATGGTAAGATCACAGTCTCCTGAAAATGTGCACCTATTTCCTTTGCAAGATGCATGTGTTTCTCCAACTTGGTCACTTTAAGATGGGTGGACTTCAGTTCCCAGAAGTCCCCAGCCAATTAAGTGACCAAGATGGACCAAAGATGCTTTTCCAAAAGGCAACTGGACTTTCTTGGGGTTTTTTTCTTTTGCTTCTTCAGTTCACTTCTTAGATGAGAAGCGAAATGTTTTCAAAGAAAAAAAACCCAAGAACATCCAGTTGCCTTTTGGAAAAGCACCTTTGAGACGATAATGACCTGGATGATTGAGAATCTCCCTAGACATTTGCCAAGTTGGAGAAACACTAGTCTACAAAATAACTCTTCAGGATGATTCTCTTGCCCTCTTTCTACAGGACAAACATAGCTTGCTATGAATGCATCCTGACTAGACTTGATTTAAGGCATGAAATTTCTTCACTATGGGTTCAGCTCACTTCTTACAGACCTTGACCCTTGCTGGCTACCAACAGCAACATTGGATAGGGATGATGTGGTAAGCATGGGAAGGTCTCCAAGCCAAACACAGAGCCAAGTATATTACTGCTTGACTGAATCCTGAACTTTGCCTAGTTCAAGTCAACCCATTTTCTCTCATGGCATCTCCTGTGTGAGCTCATTGTAGCACTCATTTAATTGCCATTAAAGGGCATTCATGCAAGTAATGTTGTCTGTTTCTATTCAAAAGGAGCAAATGGTTCTTTGTGTGTGGGGGTAAACCCCACTGTGACTCAAAAGTGATGTGAAACTAATAGAAAAGTGAGAAGTCGATGCATGTTTAATGCTTCTTGCATGAAAAAAAAGTGCCCCAATTTCTTCTTCTGCACGAAGAGAAAGCCACAAAACAGCAGGCAGATTTGAAAAGTACAAGAATAACTTAGTTCCTCTCTAAGACCAGCCCTAATATTTTTATTGCTCCAACTTTCCATGTGGAGCAGGATATTCCCCATTGGTAAGCAGTTCTCAAATAACACATATATCCAATTACAAAACGCCTTGCCTTTGCATTGACTGCCAATATCGGCATGGCTTTTAATTATATTTTTTATGGTTTTCACTTTACCGCAACATGGAAGATACACATTTTCCTACAATGCTGAAAATAAATTGTAATTGTGTCTCTGTGGAATGCGATCTAACCACAAAATTTAACCTTCCAATCAACACATATTCAGTGGTGAAAGCTATGTGCATGCAGATATCATGCTGGGTGTCCCATGCATAATGTGCCACTGTCTTAAAAGAAAAATTGCCCATGTCTTCCCAGAGCTGGATGAGAGATATCTCTCTGCATCTGGAGGATATATATTTCATCTTTCTGGGGTTTAAAATGTTTTTTAGTTCCTAACCATTTAAAACCTTTTAAGTGCATCAAAAAGTGCAGCAGCTGGTTCACAATTTACTTTCACAGACTGGAGTTAGAACTGTCAGGAAGTTAATTGAGAGTCCAGTGGTGTCTATAACAAGCTGTGCTAATGTCAACATGACCTGTGCAAAATGAAGTCATTGTGCAAATGTGCAGCTACACAATGATCACAATGATTACTTCTGACACACGTACATAGGTCTTGTCGTTTGCATGATGATATCATGACAACTTCTGTGTCTATGGACATCCTCAGTCATCCAGGTAATAATGGTCTCAAGGGTGCTTTTTCAAAAAGGCAACTGGACTATTTTTTCCTTGAGGAAGAAGAAGACATTTTGCTTCTCACCCAAGAAGCTTCATCAGTCATGAATTGATGAAGCTTCTTGGATGAGGAGAGGAATGAAAGGTCTTCTTCTTCCTCAAGGAAAACAGTCCAGTTGCCTTTTTCAAAAAGCACCTTTGAGATCTCCTCCTGTGCATCTTCTACCACCATCACCTGCAGGACACACAGCTTTAGAGTCTTCCGTGACACAGAATGAGTGTTTAACTGAAGCAAAAGTGTCAAATAGGTGGTGTCACTTTACAGAGAGTATCAATTTTTTTTAAGACTCAATGTAGCAAGTGTCAGGCCCCAAATCAAGAATGACACATGGTAATTCTTCCAAGCTGAGTTCTTTATTGTTTCACACCTATAGACCAAATCTTGCCAGACTGAGGACTCTGCTATCTATATGTTTAATATACCCAGGGGAACTCTTAGGGAGGAGCTGTCTTCAGTCTCTTTCTCTCACACTCAATACCTGGGCTGAGTTGCCTCTTACTCCTTTGGAATGCACCCACCTCTCTCCTGGGGACCCACCTCCTCCGTGCATTTCATCACATAAGAAATCACACTGTTAATTTTCAGCAATCAAGATAAGCAATTGCAAAAAAAAACAAAACACAAAAAAAAAAACACCATGGATCCAAGGGCAAATAATTTAATTATTTCCTGTTTTTTTGATCTTTAATGGATGGCAAGTTTTTAATTTTTCCAAAATGGAGCAGAGACAGTGATATGTGTGGTATGGTAGAGGTTACTCATAGGAGAAATATTCTCATTTTCATGAATTATATTTCATTTATATCTCATACTTTCCTACATCATATAATGATATAAAAACTTTCAAAGTTAAATCTCCACTCTCAGTAATCTAAACAGGTTTGTGATTTGTATAGCCATAACTGTGTATTTATATTGATTTATACATGGATATAATCACATTTAATATGGAAAAATCTAGATGTCTATTGATTTTCTCACTCATGCTTGCCTATGTTCGACTGATGATCCTACAAGATATTGGCAAACATTCTTCTTCCTAGCTTTGGATGGCAGATATCAAGAATACAGGACTGATTTTGTGCCATCTGATTTTCCCAGGATCTCCAAACTGGACTCTCTCTTCAGTATGGGAGGAGAGCTGTTTCTTTGCTGGTCTGGAACGAATATTTAATTAGTCTGGTCTACTTCTGCATATTCAATAAGAGGTGCCATTTTGTCTTTGGGCTTAGACTTGAAGTACTTTGTGTCTGCCCCGTCTGGTTCAGAAAATGGCTAAACCACATAAAAGGTGATGCTTCATTTACCAGCATTATTTGCAGGAGAAAAAGCCATAGCTAGCCACAAAATCATTCAATACACAAAATTCTTCTCTATGTGACCTGACAAGAGTGCCTCGTTTACACCCATGCTCATTCCTGTTGCATGCAATCCAGAGAGGCATGCTGTTACACGCTGTCTTTAACCAAGTGGCTAGATTTTAAAGAAAAATAAATCACAGAAAAGAGTAACTGGGGCAATCATTTAAAAGTCACCCCAAAGCAAATTAGCTGTATCTGTCCTGTATCTGAAATCAGGAACTGAGTGAACCAGGCGCTAGTGAGAAAAGTTTAGTTTGCTTATTAGTTGCTAAAACAATGAGATCAACTATTAAAGCAGGTAAAACTCTTTTATCTGTCGTATATGTAGTACATGCTATTTCAAGCTTGTGGGATTATTGGCAAAAAGCTGTGGAAGAAGAAAGGGATGGGACAATACGCATTAAATGAAGATTAGTGATCTGAAAGTGTAGCATATCTACTAAGTCTAATTGCTTTTGGAATTTCACATAATCTTTCCAGAGCTCAAATGATAGCAATAATTTGATAAATTAACATTGCAATGTTACCTCTAAAGGTAGTCCTTAATCTATGACCATAATTGGGACTGGAATATCCATTGCAGACAGATAGTCATTAAGTGTATCATCATGTGACCAATTTTACGATTGCTTTTGCTGTAGTCATTGAGCAAGTCCAACTTCCCCAAGTGACTTTGCTTATCAGAAGATCCCTGGGAAAGTCAGAAGGGGTGGTCATGTGACCCTGGGATACTGCCACTGTCATAAATATATACCCGATTCCAAGTACCTGAATCGTGATCACATGACTGTGGGGACGCTAGTACAGTAGCAAATGTAAGGACTAGTCACAGACATTTTTTCAGCACCATCGTAACTTTGAATGGTCACTAAGCAAATATTCATAAATTGAGGTTTGCCTGTATCGTTTATTATTATGAACAGCACAACTAGGACATTTGGTAGATGGATTCAAAAGTCCCTATATGGGCTTTTATTAACATGAACATATGGAAACATACTGTAGTACTAATACCACAAGGATTATGAAATGAATAATAAATACCACGTACATAAATCTATGTAACAGGTATACTATGGTATAGGAATATATATATAATGCTAAAATGAATAATTACAAATAGCTAGCCCAGGGGTAGGCAACCTTGGCTCATTTACCAGCATTATTTGCAGGAGAAAAAGCCATAGTTAGCCACAAAATCATTCAATACACAAAATTCTTCTCTATGTGACCTGACAAGAGTGCCTCATTTACACCCATGTTTATTTAACTCCCAGAATTCCTGAGCCATAAAATTCCACGAGTCATAAAAGAGCCAAGGTTGCCTACCCCTGGGCTAAACAGTACTTTACCAAAACCTACAGATATTTCAAATTGCATATTAATGGTGTGACTGAGAGGTGCAGTCACTCAGTGGTCTAATGATGCTGGAGAAAGTCTGTACTCAAGCAGTTTGAGTCCCACCACTGTGTGATGGAGTGAGCTCCCTTCAGTTGCTTCAGCTTCTGGCAATCTAGCAGTTTGAAAGCATATAAATGCAAATAGATAAATAGATACCACTTTGGTGGGAAAATACGGCACTTTGAGCATTAACACAAATTAAACTGATGCCGGACCTGCCCAAATGCGATGCCTGAATATGAGGTGATGTTGGTGGTGGGAAAAGCCCAGGATGACGCTATAGAATGCGGTCAAGCCTTCTGAGTGCGAAACTAATTTTCCCTCTCATGGTGTACTCTGGATAGCATGCAAGCATGAACAGATTAGCAATCAGCAGCAGCCAAAGAACTATATTGTATTAACACTGAAGTCTCCTGGTTAATATAACATTGCCACACACTGGATAAAAATAAGGCTGTGACTATGTACTAGCACGTGGGTACAACCTTGAAAGACCGGAGGGAGAACCACAGACTGGATAACTGGCATGTAAAAGGTATCTCAGCCCACAGAAGGAGGGAGAGGTAGGAAACATTAAAGAAGGGACCATCTTAGTTTTTGGAAGAGTAAAAAAAAAAGAAGTACCTTCAGTCTTGCAAGATTCTGTTGATCTAATCTTACAATGAAGTACTAGATCAGGGCTCTTCAAACTTGGCCCTTTTATGACTTGTGGACTTCAATCCCAGAATTCCTCAGCCAGCCAGCAGGGCTAACAGACTGTAATATTACGGTGTAGAGATGTAGATAGCCCATAAAAGAGATGATAGAGAGGACTGAAAGGCGCTGCTTTAATCATCCTGATAGCTCCAATGTCTAAGATCATAAATTGTATCTAACAGTTATTCCATCTAAAATACATTTAAAAAACTAAAATTAGCACATAACTGTGCCAATAACTGTCATTAGTCATTTATGGGCAGAGTTTACATATAGTGCAGTGATGGTGAACCTTTTAGAGACTGAATGCCCAAACAGCAACCCAAAACCTACTTATGCATCATCAAGTGCTGGGTGGGTGTGGCTAATTGGCTGGGCGTGGCCCATTGGGTGGGCATGGCTGCGGTAGTAACGGCAGACTGGGTGGGACTAAAAAGTTCAATCAATTCCAACTTTGCAAGATCTTTTTTTTTCCTGCGAGAAGTTGAAATTGACTGATTGAATCTTTTTTTTTTTTTTTTTGCACATGGTGGCAGAGGCCTAAAGCGAAAAAGTTTTATAAAACCCAGACTGGGGCAACGGCTCTGAGTGCCGCCTCTGGCACTCGTGCCATAGGTTCGCCACCACTGATATAGTGTATCAAAAATTTTCCTACTTTTAAGGAGATAGTTATTTTAGTCATCTAGCAATATAACTTAGACTTATATACCGCTTCACAGTGCTCTATAGCAGAGGTCCCCAACCTTTTGAGCATAGGAACCAGTTCCATGGAGAAAGGTCTTTCCATGGATCGGAGAGTTGTGGTTTTGTGTGCTGCCTGCATCCCATGGATGGGCCTTTGCTTGTTCGTGCGGCCTGGTTGCTGGCATGCCATAGCCCGGTACCAGTTCATGACCGGGGGTTGGGGACCACTGCCTTCTCTAAGAGGTTTATAGAGTCAGCATATGGCCCCCAACAATCTGGGTCCTGATTTTACTGACTTCGGAAGGATGGAAGGCTGAGTCAACATTGAGCCGCTGAGAATTGAACTCCCGGCAGTGAGCGGTGAGTTAGCTGCAATGTTGCATTCTAACCACTGTGCCACCATGACTCATCTAATACAGGCAGTCCTTGACCTACGACCACAATTTAGCCCAAAATTTCTGTTGCTAATTGAGACATTTGTTAACTGAATGTTGCCCCATTTTACGACCTTTTTTGCCACAGTTGTTAAGTGAATCACTGCAGTTGTTAAGTTTGTAACACAGTTGAGTGACTTTCCTCCTCAGGTCACAAAAGGTGATCACATGACTCCAGGACACTGCAACCGTCATAAAAACAAGCCAGTTGCCAAACATTTGAATTTTGATCACGTGACTATGGGGATGTTGCAATGGTCATAAGTGTGAAAAGAAGTCATGTCACTTTTTTCAGTGCCACTGTAACTTTGAATTTTCACTAAATTAACCATTATAAATTGAGGACCACCTATAGACATTATCAATAGAAATTACCAGAATGTCTTTAGTTAAAGGAGGGTCAACAGCTGGTGGCGAATGTCCCTCCAAAACTGACAGTAAAGAAGAACATGATTGTGGCTTTGATCGCATCCATGAAACAGAAACAATATTGTGTTTCAAAAGAAATTGTATATATTTCCTTTCCAAAGCAGCTGGGGAGGGCATTAATAAGGGCTGGAGATAAAGCTCTCCTCAATTTGGAGACTGAGATTTAGCATAAGCATGAAGCTATTTTGGGTGCTAAATTTTGATTATCAGAAACAACTTCCATCAGATGCAGAGAGGGTTGTTTTGTATTAACACATACAGATAAAATGTGGATGTATAAAGAAAAGAAGTGGTGAGATTAGAATGAAATAGATGAGATACCTACGATAATAATTACTTTAAAAACTAGATATAAAGGACATAATTATAGTGACAGCCAACATTAAAAAATCGAGTCTCCTGGGGAGCTTCCGGTCTGAGGCGACGGCGATGGTGGCTAGCTTTTAGCCGTCCAGCTGGGGAAGTGTCAGAGCCGCGGAGCGCAGCGCGCATCAGCTGGCCCGCGGCTCGGAAATCCCTTCCCGGGCAAAGGGAAGAGATAGAGAGTGCAGGGATAGAGGTAGAACCCCTGAACCCCCTCTGGATTTGTTTCTAGAGGGGGTGAAAGGAGTGTTCCCTCGGAGCTCCTGCTGATCTCCGCCTCCCAGCTGTTTTTGCTTCCTAGGAAGCAAAAGAAACCGCCGCTTCTATCTCCGTGTTTATAGCATTCTGGTGAGTAATTTTTAAACGGACGGAGCAGTTTAAAGGATTTTTTGTTATAATTTAGGTGTTTATTTTTTTTATTTTTTTGATTTCTATTATTATTCCTCCTTTTTTTTGCTATATTAGTGAAAGGATTTAAGATGGCGCTTTGAAAGTGTCGGAGTTTTTTTTTCCTTTCTCTTTTGTTTTACTTTCCCTTTTCAAGGACTGGTTTTTGCTTTTACTTTTGCTTTTGGCTTAGAATTTTTTCTTTTGAATTGTTTGCTCTTTTATTTTTTATTCTTTGGATTTACTCTGGACTTTCAAGGACTATAGTTTGTCTCTTTTTAAAAAAATTTTTCTTTTTTTTTCCCTCCTCCCTTCCTGGCTGGAGGGGAAAGGGAAGTGACAATTGTGCTTTTTAAAATGGCTTCAAAGAGGCAGCAGCCTTCCTCAACACCCAAGGTTATTTCTTCTCCTATAACTTCCACTGCACAGCTACAACAACAATCTAAACATGTACCACCGGCTCAGCCACCACCCTCCCCTCCTCTATCTGGACTTTCAGCACAAGAGGTTAGAGGCATAATGGGAGAGATTGTAGTTCAAATGAGAGAGGAAATGAATCAATTTGTCTCATAGATTAAATCAGAAATTAAATCTGATCTCAAAGAAGAGATATCGGGGATAAAGACTAAATTGCAAGAAAATAATAATGAATTACGACAAGATATACTGGCAGCTGTTTCAGGTTTGGCTACTGTGGTGGTTAAGCTCGATGCAAGGCTTGAGGAAGTGGAAGACAAAGTTGACTCTTTGGATGACAAAATTCAAGATGTGGAAAGGAAGGTGGACTCCTCACAAGAAGATATTTTGATGTTTCAGTACAGACAAATGGAGTATGCCCTGAGGATCAGAGGCCTCAAGGAAGATGTGAATCAAGATCTGGTGGAGGTGGTCCTTACTGATCTGGCGCTGGCCTTGGATATGGATAAAGGAGAATTACAGAGAGAAGTGGAAAAAATTTATAGGCTCAACTCCTGGATTGCTAAGCAGAAGAACTTGCCTAGAGATGTGGTGATTTATTTTACAAAGAAGTCCCTGCGGAATGAGATTATACAAGTTTTTTACAATAAAAGATTTCAGATTGCTGCCCAAGATGTCATCATTCTAAAGGAAATCCCATCCAAAATTTTAAGAAGCAGGAAAGACTTTGCTTTTTTAACCAATGAGCTTAAAGCTAGATCGATGCCATTTAGATGGGAAATCCCGATGGGTATTGTTTTGAGCCATGCTGGGACACGCTACAGATTGAACACAGTTGATAAAGCTAGAGACTTTTATACTTCGGTCCTGGGTGCAGGCTCAACTTCATCTGGTCGGAAATCTTTGAGTGGCAAGGAAGTTGAGCAGCAATCTGAGGCATTAGATTTGGTTTCCGCTGGGATGATAGAAGCTGTAAAGCAACGCCAGACGGAGGTTAAAGAGCAGAGGATGACCCGTGCAGCCTATAAGCGTAAAGAGAAGGAGCAACGTAAAAAAGAGCCTAAAGAGAGTTCTCCTGGAAGTGTATCACCGCCGGTGGGAGGAGCAAGACCCAAGAGTTATGCAACACACGCAGCTCTTTCAGATTTTGATGGTGTCTTCTCCAGGCTGCGTGCCAAGGGAGATGGCAAAGTTTTTGACCTGGAATGTTAATGGATTGAATTCTCCTCAGAAACGGAAAAAAATCTTTTATTATTTGAAGCAACATACTAATGATGTTATTTGCTTACAGGAAACTCATATTTTACTTAAAGATCAGAAATATTTAGTTAATGCTAGTTTGGGATCTCATTTTATATCTTCTGCTCCTGGGAAGAAAGGGGGAGTTGTTATATATGTTAAACAAAACCTACCAGCTTGTCTGGTAGAATCAGATCCCCAGGGGAGATATGTGATGATTGAACTTGGTATTTATGGTAAGAAAATACTTATAGTTGGACTTTACGCTCCAAATCAACAACAGGAACAATTTTATAAGCAGTTACATCAAAAAATAACATTGCTTGATTATAGATCAGTGGTATTAATGGGTGATTGGAATGGTGTCTTAGATACACAAAGGGACAAGAAAGGTTCCTCTCCTTTTTTTAAACAAGCAAGGCTACCTAAAGCCTTTTTTGATATGAAAGAAGACTGGGAATTAAGGGATTATTGGCGGGAACGTAACCAAGAGGAGAGAGACTTTACTTTTTTTTCTGATAGACACCAATCTTTTTCAAGAATTGACTTTTTCTTGATTACCACGGACTTGTATAATAAAGTAAAGAATGTTAAGATTTTTCCTAGATCACTGACGGATCATAGTCCAGTTTGGATGGAGCTGATTCAAGAGAAAGAGGAAAGAAGATCCTGGAGAGTTAATGAAAATTTGTTTAGACAAGAGAAGAATGTTCAAAAATTAAAGGAGTGTTTAAAGGACTATTTTGCTTTGAATATGTACAAGGGGACTTCAATGTCAATGGTATGGGATGCAGGTAAAGCATTTATGCGCGGTGTTTTGATAAAAATGAATAATTTTTATAAGCGAAATCAGATTCAGAAACGTAGAGAACTTGAAGATGAAATTAAATTAAAAGAAAGGGCTTTGATTCTAAATCCTTCTGATGAAAGTACTAAAGAATCTGTAAAGTTATTAAGGTCACAATTTAATATGTTGATAGCAGATCAAGCTGCAACCAACTTATTATTTATGAAACAAAATACATTTTGTAATGCTAATAAGCCGGGGAGATGGTTGGCTTATCAATTAAGAAAGAAACAGAGACAGAGAATAATAGAGAAAATAAATTACAAGGGTAAACTAGTTTCTCAGAAGGAATTAATTAAAAAATCTTTTTTGGATTATTATCAAAACTTATATAAATCTACTAATGTACAATTGTTAGATATAAATAAATATTTAGCTGAGGCAAGTTTTCCTAAACTGACTGAGGATCAGAAATATGAAATTAATGGCTTAATTACTAAGGAGGAAATTGCCTCAGCAATTCAACAATTGAAATTAGGGAAAGCACCGGGTACGGATGGGTTAACAGCTGTTTATTATAAAGCTTTAATGGAGGAGATGATCCAACCATTAAATGATCTTTTTAATGGTATCTTACAGGGTTTAGAGATTCCTCCTTCATGGCGTAGTGCTTTTATATCATTGATTCCAAAGGAGGATCAAGATCTTACTTTACCAAAAAAATTATAGGCCTATATCTCTTTTAAATGTGGATTATAAGATATTTGTAAAAATTTTGGTAAATAGGCTTATGAGGGTGGTGCATCATCTTGTGCATAAAGATCAATCAGGGTTTATAACAGGAAGGTATATGAAAAACAATGTTAGACAAATTATTAATTTATTAGAATACTTAGATAAGAACAACCAAGTTCCTGCAGGGCTCATATTTTTAGATGCTGAAAAAGCATTTGACCAATTGAATTGGCATTTTATGCTAAGAGTAATGGAAGAAATGAATTTTGGTGAAAATATATTACAAGCCCTTAAGGTAATATATCAAAAACAAACAGCACAACTTATTGTTAATGGAGGTCTTTCGGAGGTTTTCACAATAGAGAAAGGTACTAGACAGGGGTGTCCTTTATCGCCATTGTTGTTTGTTTTAACATTGGAAATATTATTGATCAAAATTCGAGAGTCTCAGGAAATTAAAGGAATATATGTTAATAAAAAAGAATATAAGTTAAGAGCTTTTGCGGATGACTTGGTTGTTACTTTGTCGCAACCTGATTATTCTGTAGTAAACTTATTACAGTTGATTCATCATTATGGCTTGGTCTCGGGTTTTAAGATTAATGTAAATAAGACCAAAATTTTACCTAAAAATATGTCTAGTCAGGAGAAGCAGATTTTGACTAACCTGACGGGTTTTGAGATTGTTAATAAGGTAAAATATTTGGGGGTGATGTTGTCTGTTTCTAATGTAAAATTATTTAAAAATAATTATGAAAGGTTGTGGGTCAGGGTACAGAACGACTTGAAGAACTGGGAAAAGTTGCAATTATCCCTCATGGGAAGAATTGCAGTGATAAAAATGAATATTTTACCCAAGTTTCTTTTTCTGTTTCAAATGTTACCAATTTTGAAAAATGAGATTAATTTAAATGAGTGGCAGAAGGTTCTTAATAAATTTATCTGGGCAGGGAAAAAGCCAAGGGTTAAGTTTAAAATTATGCAAGACTTCCGTGAGAGGGGTGGACTTAAGGTACCAAATTTGAAATTATATTATGATGCGGTGGTTTTAACACTAATCAGTGATTGGGTAAATTTGACAAATTCTGAGATACTTTATCTAGAGGGATGGGATTTACTTTATGGGTGGCATGCCTATTTAACATTCAATAAAAAAATGGATTGGGCTTTTAAATCTCATATCTTAAGAATTTCTTTACTTAGGATTTGGAGAAAATATTATAAAAGTGATTTCAAAGTACCATTATGGGCTATACCTTGGCATGCGATAGAAGCAATAAAAAGAGGGGTTAAAATGGATATGGTGTCTTACAGACAGTTACTTAAATGGGATGGACAAAACTGGCAATTAAAATCACGGGAAGAGTTAGCACAAGAAAACTTTATTTATTCTTGGTTCCAATATAGGCAATTATTAGACAGATGGAAGATGGATTGTAAGGTGGGTTTTCTTAGAGAAGATGAAAATCTTATTAAGCAAGTGAAGGATTCAAGACAAACCCACATTAAGAGAATTTATGCGGTTTTAGTTGAATTGGATTCAGAAACGGAACTAATTAAAGATTGTATGATAAGATGGGCGCAGAATTTTGGTGAGCCAGTTTCATTGGACACCTGGGAAAATATTTGGGTGAGAAATGTCAAATTTACACAAGCACAGAACTTAAGGGAGAATTTTTATAAAATGTTTTATAGATGGCACCTTGATCCACAAAAAATGTCTTATATGTACCCTGACGTGCAACCCAAATGTTGGAGATGTGGTTATAAGGAGGCTTCCTATTATCATATTTGGTGGTCATGCAGAGAGATAAAAGCATTTTGGATCAAAATATGGTGGAATATCCAGAGAATTTTTAGAAGGAGGGTAAAATTTACTCCGCAATTATTTTTGTTAGGTATTGTTACAGATTGTGATACAAAGGAGGTTGTATTGATGTTAAATTTGATTACAGCCGCCAGGCTGTTAGTAGGACAATATTGGAAGAAGGAATCTTTGCCTACATTGCAGGAATGGTTTCTTAAAGTAGCTCATTTGGCGGAAATGGCAAAGATTTCGGCTTTCTTAAAGCAACAAACGCAAGAGAAGTTTTTTGCTGTTTGGGATAAATGGATAAAATTTATACAATTTAGATTGGGTATACAAAAATATTATATAGTTTTTTCATAAGTTTTATTTTCATATATATTATAGATAATCTTTTTATATATATAAATATAAAGTTCTTAATTTAATTTTTATTTTTATTTCTTAAGCCTATATTCTGCTCTGGGAAGCTCAGGGGGGGGGGAAGGGAGGGTTTTTTTTGGGGGGGGGAGGGGTGGGGGATGGGGGTTTTTTCTTATATATGTATTGTTTAGTTTTATTTTTTTGTATATGTTGTCTCTTGTTTTGTATTCTTTTTTCTTTTTTGTAAAATTCATAAAATTTTTAATAAAAAAAAAAAAAAAATCGAGTCTCCTGTAAATTAATTTTGACTCTCGGTGATTTTGTACAACACACTCATGTCACTTTCTTGGCAACAATATGGAGCTAGCTTCCTATTGGTTTCAGCTAAGATTTTTGTGACTTTTCAGTTTAGCCTACCTTTGCTTCTGAACTGGCCTTGGAGATCTTTAAAATTTAGGCTGGCGCTGGCCCCAAGTTACCTCTTTGGATAGGATTGCTCTAGAGCAGTGGTTCTCAACCTTTCTAATGCCGCGACCCCATAATACAGTTCCCCATGTTGTGGTGACCCCCAACCACTTATACATCACCAGGTGCCAGGGGTGTGGCCAAAGAAAAAGGGAAAAAAATGGCAGACAGCCTTGTTTGGTGACCCCCGTGAAATGGTCATTGGACCCCAAATGGGGTCCCGACCCACAGGTTGAGAACCACTGCTCTAGAGAGCCTGGTTCTTGGGATCTGGTGAGAAGAGAGGATTCCCCCATTTGCAAACGGAAGGACAAGAAGCAGCTGCAAGTAGCCAATGTTCACCTTTTCCTGGTGCTCCAGGATGCTGCCTGGGACCGCGCAGGTGTTCAGATAAAAAGGCATGCGTGGTGTGCAAGTGAGACAAAGCTTCTATTTCCTGAGGTGTCGTGGGAAAATTCCCAAGAGCGTCACAGGATGATACCAAGCGGGGAAAAGAGGGGCCACCAGCGGGGGCAGCAGGCGGCTTCGGCACGCACTTCCCGCGGAATCCCCAAGGGCGCCTTTTCCTCTCTAGCTCCGCCGAAAGAAGCCATCCAGGCAGCCGGGACCCCCCGCGCAGCCCCGGCACGCAAACGCTCGGAAGGCAAGGGCGCGTTTGGGCCCGCCAGCGCCTCGGCCAAGGGCAACAGAAGGGCCCTTGTTAGCTGCTGCTCCCTGGAGATGGAGATGGAGGAGGAGGAGGACCGGGTGGGGGGAGCGCGGGAGGGAGTGAAGTGGCGGGGTGGGACTCGGCTCTCTCTCCTCCGCCCCTCTCCTCCTCCGTCTACATCAGCCAGGCGTGAGGGGCGAGGGGGTGGGAGAGAGAGAGAGAGAGCGAGAGGCGAGAGCCGGGAAAGGAGGCAGCTACTCACTTTGCCAGCACTTTGCAACTCTCTCCCTGCCTGAGGCAGCCTCTTTTCCCGCGCGGCAAGCCGGCCTGGCACGCTGTGCCCTGCCCCGGGGCTCCATCGACGTGCGCGCCGCAGGGCCGCTGGAAAGGCTTCGGGAATCCGGCGGGGAAGAACCGCGGGCGTCTTTTTAGGGGCAGCCAAAAGAGGAGGAGGAGGAGTGACCGGCCGCTCTCTCCCTGGGGAACACCCTCACGCCTGACCTCCCGTACCCCGGGCGACTTGGAGCAGACTCGCGAGCGGCTGCAGGGCGTGGAGAGAGCCTCCCGGCTGCGAGAGGAACTTGCAGGCAAAGGTGGAGGGCAAGAGCGAGCGAGCGAGCGGACAGAAAGCTTCTGGAGCGGATGGTCGTGGGCGGCGGTCACTCGTCGTAGTGGAGAAAGCCGTCAGGAGCGACGCGGGACCTTCCCGGGAAGGAGGCGGCGTGGACTCCGAGGCAGCCGGGTAAGGCGAGAAGCGCCTCTTGGCGCGCCGTGCAGGCTTTGCAGCCGGTTGCGCCCTCGTCCTCCGCCTCTTTCACGCTCTTTTGTTTCTTGGTGGCGAGGGAGTCCCTTTGTGCTTCGGGGGTGGGTTTCTAGCTCCTCTCGTATATGGGGAGGGAGGGAGGGAGGCGCTCCGGTGCATCCTGGCAGCATTGATAAAGCCCCCGGTTTCTCTTCCTTGGAAAGGGAAAAAAGAATGGGAGAAGCCCTCACCAAGTTTTGCACGAAGATAAACGCCCCATAGCCTAAATCGCTCGTTTTAAGCAGATGCATTATAATAATAATACTAGATGAGGTCCAACATCATGGACAACCAATCTCATTTCTAGTTTTCGTGGTTTAAAGAAAGAAATAAACGGGAGAAATAAATCATGGTGTTGATTTCGACCCAGCTTTTCATCTTTGAAACATGATGGGTATGATGGACATTTAGGTTGATTTGTTTAGGGTTGGGGTGTGTGTGAGGTTATGTGCCATGCAAAGTACTCCCCATCCAGGATGCTCTGAAGTTAGATGAAATCTTTTAAATTAGGAAGTTTCTGGGAAATTGTATTGATTATTGTAAAAAACTGGTTGAGTGAAGCAGAAGTATGTTTGTCAAGACTGCACAGTGCAGGGTGAAAATCTCTGAGCCAATTATTTTGCTTTGCCCTTAATGCAATGGATATAAACTTCCCAAAGCTGCTCATATGTAGACTTCATTGAATTTAGTGGGTTTGTACATGTGGAAGGCCTTTCCATGGGATGACCGTATTCTTTTTCTAAACGATACATGTTTCCACCTAGAAATGGCATAAATTTATATGGAGCTTATCAGAACCACCTGCTCAGGCAGAAGACCCTATACTATTTCAGACAAATGGCTGTTCGGTCTCTTTTCTAAAGCTTCAAGTAATGGAGCATCCACAACTTCTGAAGGCAACCTGTTTCACTGGTTAATTGTTCTCATTGTCAGCAAATTTCTTAGTTCTAGGCTGCTTCTTGGTTAGTTTCCATCCATTGACAAGTGCATTCATTAATTTCCAACCATAACACAAATGCATATCCATGTACTAGAGCAGTGATGGTGAACCTTTTAGAGACTAAGTGCCCAAACTGCAACCGAAAACTCACTTATGTATCGCCGGGTGCTGGGTGGGCGTGGCTCACTGGGTGGGTGTGGCTACAGTGGTCACAGCAGGATTGGATGGGCGTGGCCAGTGTGGGTGTGGCCACCTTGATGTTGCTCCAGGGGAGGGATGTCTGTGGGGGCTGGGCAGGGTTGGGGGAGATCCAGGAGGTCTCTTGCGGATGGGGGGGTGGGCAGGAGGCTCGTCCTGCAGGGTGAGGCAAGGTGAGGGAGGGGGCAGGGCGGGGGTTAGGGTTAGGCCACTGCTGCTCCCCCCCCCCAGGACAGAGCTCCGTGCCGCTGCTCACGCCCAGTGGCGAAGGGGGAGAGTTTTTTTATATATACAAATTTTATTAAATGTACATTTAAAAACAGAAGTGGGCATGATTAAACTTTCCTGACGACAACACTGCTATTAGTATTACCTTATGTTACAGAAAGAAAAACAGAAACTTAAAATACATTCTATAACAGGACAGAATATAACAAACTGTACATATAATATCTGTAAATTTTTTAGTAAACCATCTTTCAGTCATCAACGTTGTATTTACATATCTTTCAGTTGTGTCCTAATATAGGTGTTAATAAGAAGTCCTTACGATATCAATTAATCAATCGATAATCATCTCAGCGATCCTCCTTATCTCCAACCAATCGTACAAATTTTTCCAAATTTCATAATACTCCGTTTCAGTTTTATTTTTAATCTCTAGAGTTAACCTGTCCATTTTGGCACAGGATAAGATTTTATTTATTATTCTTCAGTGGGGGTTTCCTTTCTTTTCCATTTTTGGGCGTATGCCAATCTTGCTGCGGTTAAAATATACAATAGTAAGTAGAGAGATGCTTTGCTGAGTTTATCATTAATAATCCCTAATAAGAAGGTTTCTGGTTTTAAATCAGTTTTTTGTAATAGTATTTCTTTCAGCCAATTTTTAATTTGATGCCAAAAATTTTGCGCTTTTGAACATTCCCAGCACATGTGATAGTAAGTCCCTGAAAGCCTTCTACCTTTCCAGCATGTTGGTAAGGTTTTTTTATCTATTTTTGCTAGCCTTGTAGGGGGAGGGTGCCATCTATAAAACATCTTGTATAGATTTTCTTTATATGAAGTGGCTAGCGTTAACCTTCTGTTTCTATCCCATAATGATTGCCGATTATCTAGGTCAATACTATAACCAAAATTTTTACTCCAGATTAACATTGTTTCTTTTACCTGTTCTTTTAACAAACCTTGTTCTAATAAATATTGATATATCTTTTTTATCATTTGATCTTCTGTTCCTAGAAGGATTTTATCTAATTGTGTATGCTCTAATTTTATCCCTGGTTCTTTTTTGTCTTTTCTGTATCGCAACTATATTTGTAAGTATGCCCACCATTCCAACTCTATACCATCTTCTAATAATCTTTTCCTTGTTTTCAGGTCTCCCTTCTAGTCTAAGATATCTTTATAAGTGATTACTCTTCCTAAATTTATGAATTTGGGGTGCATGAATATCTCTAATATGGATAGCCAGTTGGGAATTTTTATATAATTAAATTTTTTAATTTTTATCCACACGTCTAATAGTGCCCGTCTAATATGGTGATTCTGAAAGTACTGATGAGCCTTATATTTCCCGTCCCACATTATGGCATGCCACCCTATTTGCATGTCATGGCCTTCTAATGCCAGTAGTTGTCTGTTCCTTAAGTGTATCCAATCCTTTATCCATACTGATATTGCTGCTTGATAATATTTTTCCCAATTCGGGAGGCCGAGCCCTCCTCTTTCTTTTGCATCCTGTAATAATTTTAATTTAATTCTCGGTTTTCTCCCTTGCCAGATAAATTTGGATGTAATTCTGTTTAAATTTCCAAAAAAATCCTTGCCTAGTTTAATTGGTACACATTGGAATAAAAAGAATTTGGGAAGTATATTCATCTTGATTGTCGCTATTTTCCCCATAAAGGAGAGCTGCACGTTTTTCCATCTGTCTAAGTCTGCTATAATTTGATCTATTAATTTATCATAATTTTCTCTTTTGAATGTAATACATCTTGCCGACAGTTGGATCCCCATGTACCTTACTCTTTTAGATGTCTGGATATTAATTTTCTCTACTAGCTCAGTTTCTTGTAAATTGGACATGTTTTTAACTAACATTTTAGTTTTTTCTTTATTAATTTTCAACCCTGCAACTTCTCCATAATTTTCCAGCACCTGTAATAATCTTATTCCAGATTCTAAGGGGTCTTCCAGAATGAAAACTAAATCACCTGCATAAGCCTGTAATTTAAATGTCTCTTTTCTGATTTCTAATCCTTTAATCAGATTATCTTTATGAATTATTCTTGTGAGTGCTTCTAAAGAAAGAAAAAATAATAGAGAAGATAGTGGACAACTTGTCTCGTGCCTTTTTGTATTTGGATGCTATTTGTTAATTCTCCGTTTATGATTACTTTTGCTTCTTGTTTGGAATAGATTGCTTTAAACATGTTTATAAATTTCCCCCCGAATTCCATCTGTTTAAGTTGAGTCGACATAAAATTCCATTTGACATTATCAAATGCTTTCTGAGCATCAACAAAAATCAATGTCATTTGTTTTTCGCTATGTAATTCATAATATTCTAAGATGTTTAGTATAATCTTAACATTATGTCTAATTTGTCTTTTAGGCAAGAAGCCATTTTGGTAGGTATGGATAAATTCAACTAAATATTTTTTTAATCTTTCTGCCATTATGGTCATGAAAAACTTGTAGTCCATGTTCAGTAAAGAGATGGGCCTATAGTTTTTAATGCAGATGAAATCAGAGTTTTCTTTAGGAATTAGTGAGATGATTGCTTCTTTTCATGAGTTTGGGGTTTTTGCTGTATTTAGTACATCATTAAATATGTCCAGTAGGGTTGGGGCAAAAGTTCTTAGAAGTTCTTACATATTTTGGATGATAATCCGTTGGGGCCAGGTGTTTTATTACTTTTTTGTTTTTTAATTGCTTCTATAATTTCCTGGACTGTTATATCTTTATTTAATATACTAGCTGTACCTGGCCATGCATTGCTGTGGCTCAGTCTGGTTAAGTGGAAAAGAAAGAAAAGAGAAAGCGCACGTAGCGTGTGTTGCTTTTATGTCCAACAGATGGCACTGTTTTTGAGAAAAAGCATGTTTTTACCTGTCACAGGTGTGACATCTATATAATATAGGTATATAAAAACACACGCGTATTGGAATGCAATGTTGTGTCAAAATATCAAAGCAATTGGTGAAGAACTTTCGGAGATTTAAGATTTTGAACAAATGAACATTTACATTTTTATTTATATAGATTTTGGAATTCTTCCAGAACCTTCGGTAAGTCCACTTTCATAAGATATTGTGATATTCTTTCCTCAGTAATCTTTTCATCCTCTTTATAAAGATTTTTATAGAATTCATACGTCACCCATTTTTTCCTTCATTTTGATGTACCATCTCCCCTGCTTGATTACATAATTTACTAATCCATCTTTTATCTTTTTGTTTTTTCAGTCTATAAGCCAACCATCTCCCGGGTTTATTTGCCTGTTCAAAAATTTTTTGTCTAATACTTTTTTTTTTTTTTTTGCCATTTCTCCCTTTTCTATAATGTTCAATTTATGCTTATTTAAATCTAGCTGTTGTTTTAGGTCTCTACATTGTGGGTTTTTTTGTAGTTCTGATTCTAATTTTTTGTATTCTTCCTCTAAACTTTTTCGATATTGCCTTTTCTTTTTATATTCATTGGCCATGTACGCAATTGCAGTTCCTCTCATAACAGCCTTGGCCATGTCCCATAAATTTTGAGTGCTAGTCTCCTCTTCCTTATTTATCTGGAAAAATGTCTGCATTTGTTCCTCCATCTTATGCTTAAATTCTATTTGGTTTAAAATTGCCTTTTTTAGAGTCCACCTCCTTGTTGTTATCTTCTGTTCTTTCCTTTTAATTACAATGGGGTTATGGTCTGCCCAAGTATTAATGTCTAATACTACCTCATCAATATCTGAATTTAATTCTTTCATTGTCCAGACCATATCAATTCTGGACCATGATTGATGCCGCCCTGAATAGTATGTACATTGCTTTTCATTCAGATTTCTCTCCCTTCATCTATCTTGAATATTTAATTCTTCCACCATTTAAAAAAAAGTACCAGGTAATATTCTCCTGCTTCGTTTCCTTACTTCCTCACTCTTATAATCTAATTCTCTATCTATAATTGCATTAAAATCGCCAATTATACAAATGTTCTCGTATTCCATATCAGCAATAATGTTATGCAGTTTCTTATAAAATTGTGTTTGTTTTTCATTGGGGGCATAAATTCCTACCAGGGCGATCTTGTTTTTATTCAGGGAAATTTCAGTAATCACTATTCTATCTTCCTCATCTCGATAGATTTGTCTTGCTGGGATTCTTTCTTTAACATATATCACAATTCCTCCTTTCTTCTGGTGTGAAAGCGATACAAATTTGATTCCTAACTTAGAGTAGTTTAGTAGATCCTGATCTTGAGTCTTTATATGTGTTTCTTGTAAAATTGTTATGTCTAAGTTTTTCTTACTGAGCTTATTCAAAATTATATTTCTCTTAGCTGGGGAGTTTAGTCTATTTACATTTAATGATAATACTGTTAATATTTCTACATTACTGCCGCTGTTTTGACCTCCCAGAAATGATGATGGACTTGTTAGCAAGGGCCCTAGGGACAGGGAAAGAAGAGATGGTAAATGAGATCGATGAAATATACAGAATCCACACAAATTACATGAGAAGAAATAATCTACCCAAGGAAGTACGTATCAGATTTGTGAAGAAGTCAATTAGGGATGAGATTTTGCATAGAACAAGGGATGACCCAATAGAATACAGAGGTAAACAACTAACTGTTCTTAAACAAGTCCCTAGGGGGGTAAGAGACCTGAGAAGGCCCTACCAACATATTACATCAAAATTAATAAGACAAAATATCAATATTAGGTGGCTAATGCTGGAAGGGATTCTGGTGACCTGGCAAGAAAAAAGATATAAGCTAGATTCGATTGACAAAGCAGAAAAGTTTTTCCAGCAGCACCTAGGCAATGAAGATGAACAAGAAGAAAGAGAGTTAAGAGAAGAGAACAATATAGATAGATATAATAGAAAGACACAAGAATTACAAGCAAAGAACGGGAAACGGAGAGAAGAGAAAAAATGAGAATGAACTATGACAATGATGATAAAAATAGACACAAAGAACTCAAAGAAGATAGACCGACAAGAGTGCGAAGGGGGAGTTTGGGAAGCAGCGGCAAGGTGTAGCCCAGGTGTGGCCCAGCAGCAGCAGCAGCAAAGCTCATCCTTCCCACTCAAGCGGCCACCAGCGGCTCCTCGGCTCCATCCGAGTTGAAAAAAGCAGAGGTGCAGCAGCGGGATTGCTCTCAATAAGGCGGGTGCACACAAACGAGTCCCGGCTCTTATTGTTTGAGAGCAATCCCTCTGCTGTGCCTCTGCTTTCAACGCAGAGCTGAGGTACCCAAGCTGCTGCATCACCTGCCTCTCAGATCTCTCCCAAGCAGCCATGAATCACCCTCCCCAGCCAGCCAGCCACCATTCCCTGACCTATTTCTTGCCTAGCCGGCCGGCTGGCACAAAACCTCACCACTCTTCTTCTCGGTGGTGGCAGCCTAATGGACCTGAGCAAGCTGCTGGCAGGGCCGGCCCAAGGCACATGGGGGAGGGGGAGGATTTTCGCTGCCAGACTCTTTAACTTCTTAAAAGTTTACTTGATGCAGAATGCATATCCTTCCCTTTCTGCATCAAGTTATACAGTCTGGTAGCAAAAATCCATTAGGCTGCTGCCGCCACCCGGACACCTGGCCCACCCAGCACAAAGAAGGCAAAATGGCCAGCTAGCAGGTCCCATGTAGAGGTGGTAGAGCATGCCCATGCCCAGCAAGCCAAAGGCCACCCTGAGCTAGAAAAGCTGGCGGGGCTGTGTGAGTTGCTGTCAGCAGCAGCTGTGCGCTTGCCCACAGAAATGGCTTTGAGTGCCGCACGTGGCATGCATGCCATAAGTTCACCACGGCTCTAGATGTTAGAAATCCTAGAGACATAGGAACATATAAAGAATCTTAACAGCTGTATCAGTATTACAACTGCATATTAAAACAAATTTGTGCAGCAGAATTCTTATTCTCCATTCCCAGAAGAATTTTGCTGGATACATGCTACAAGGGACTACTTTAGGAGTCTGGCTCTACAATTAGTCATGTTGAGGATGTACCATGAATGCAAATGATGCCAGTAGTTTGTGCATTCTAACTGATCTCCAGTTGTGTAGGGGTCTTATTTACAGCCACTAGGCTGGGATTCAAAGACCCATATCTTTTAATAAGTAATTTTCCTGAACTAACTAGTGAAGATGTTAGGAAAAATTCCAGTGACTGGTATATCTCACATGCTAGCCATATGCTTAAGGAAATCAAATTTAAGATTCTTACACCTTTGCAACAGGTTTGAGATTTCCATCTTTTGGGGTGGGAAGTTTCTACTTGTCTCTTCTGAAGTTATCAGAATTAGCTCAGTTTCAAGCATTTGACCTGTCAGAACCAGCTCTCACTGGTGTTATTGCTGATTATATCTATGTTTCAAAGGGGATTAAGCTCTTGACATAACAACTGGGCACAAATGTTTTCACCATTCTGTCACCCCAACTTATTTCTTCCCCATCTTTAAAGCAATGTACATTTTTATTGCATTATGCAAATGTTGGAGAAAATCTAGTTGGGCAGATCTGGGGTTTTTTTTTATGCTCATAAAACAATTCCACAGAAACAATTTAAGACTGCCCCTTTCTCTTTCTTTTGCACATCAATGTGTATATTGTGGAGAACTCAAATTTGGGGTCCAAATCTTCATAGGAGGAAAAATTAGTATAAAAAGACCAACTTCAAAACAATTAGGGATAATCTGAAAGGAAATAATACAAGAGATACTATCAGAGGCACATTCCCACCATCCTTTGTTTCTATCAATCACCAAATTATGGGCTCACTTTTCATTCTAGTGAATTCATTTCAATTAAAAATCACTGTTAAAAGAAAATGCTTCATAAAGGCCAAATGTAATCATAAGCTGTTGTCTTTTCAGTCCAACAAAGACTAATTTTATCACAATTTCTCTCTCTCTATATATATGTGTGTGTGTGTGTGTATACACACACACACACATTACAATTGCCTTAAATGAAATCTGCTAGCAATTTGAATTTGTATGCAGTTTTCGCTTTAATGAAGCATTTCTTTTTCAGAATAGCATCAGAAAACCTTGTAGAAATGGAATTCCACATGCTGTAGTCCAAAGTTGAAAAAATAAAGAACTTCTGTCTTTTAATTTTTAGGCCTACAGATCCTTGGAGATTTCCAATCTTTCTATCAAATGTTTAGCTTTCATAAATTTCCATGATAGCATTTTTATTTTGTTTCTTTATGCCTCAGTATTTGTTTCCCACTTTTCTCTGGATTTTGGGTATTATTGGTTTATAGACAACTGAACAACAGTCATCTTTATTCTATATTCCATATATACTTTGATAAATTAATAGTGAGGGTAAGAATTATAATTAAAACAGCACTTTTTGTATATTATTTCTACATTCATCTGAAAAAGTACAATCTATACTTTGTTGTTTTTACATATATATATTTTAAAAAATCTCACTAAAAAGCAATTATGTTTCTACAAAGATATGCCTGAATGAATGTAGATAGAAATTGGAAACTTTTAAAGGATTGTAGAACAAAATGAACATTTACACATTTCAATACAGAGCTTACTGTCTTGTATAACTCTTATAGCTCCCTCTTAGCAGAAGCCAGAACCATGCACTTAGGAAAAGTAGCAAAATCATATAAAACAAGATAGAACATATGTGCATATTGTAAGGGTATTGTATTCTTCATTTCTGGTAAAGATTTGTGCCATAAGATTGATACTATGATATACATTTTCTTTTTGTTGTGGTTACATATGACCCTATTGAAGCTTCAAATAAGCAGATCAGATCTCAAACTACCTGAGAGCTATGCTATTCATCACTGAGTCCATACAGCAGACCAGTTAAGTTCAGGATAAGGAACAGACTCTGGAGACAAAGTTCAGAGAAATCAACAAAAATTGTGCATCAGGGGCTTGGAAAAGAGATACCCTAATCCAGTAACTTGATATGCAAATTAAATGAGTCTTTTTGACTCCAGTCAAAATCTTACTATGCATTCTTCTTTTAATTGTTCTCTGCATCTATAGTTTTATGCACACCAAGAGCTAGTGCATCAGGGAAAATAGTATTAATACCACTTGACTAATTTTTAATGTTCAATATATTTTGATATATGGCATTACAACTCCAGGATTATAGGTATGGGATATATATGAATTCTGAGACGGTTTCTCAATACTGCTAATTCTCCATACATAAAACAAAAATCACACAATTTTTGTTCCTAGCTTGCTGACAAAATTGAAAAAAATAAAAAAAGCCATGCTATTTCATGATCATTCCATTTCACAACAATTATAACAATTACATGATCTTTGAAGATGGTGTATTGACTATAGTTATTTCCATGAAGCAGTTGGATGAACTTTGAGTAGCCACATTTACAGCTGATGCTCTAGAGCCAAAAATGATCAACATTTCAACAACATAATATAGTTACATTTAAGTTTTGCATGAGGAATTATGAATACCACCAAACTTTTGTGTAAAAACTAAGAAAAAGTTTTTGGCAAACTTTACTTTGTAGCAATAATGTATTGCGAACTGCAAAGTTTGCATAAGAGAAAGCATACATCTAGGAGGATGTAATTCCCCTACTTTTAGGAGGGAGAGGAGTTGATCCTACCAGAAAAACTTAATATGAACTGATTATTTATGACCAATTTAATTGAGGTAGGATGGCTGTAGTATTTATAACTGTGTTCTTTAGGATCCTAACAAATATCACTCTAATTTCAGGCTTAGATCATGTCTACTTTTCTTTCAAAACCGTTTCTTTTAAAACTGTTCCTATCTATTCAGCTGCAGATCTAAGTATAGAATAGAATAGAGCTGGAAGGGACCTAGGAGGTCTTCTAGTCCAGCCCCCTGCTCGAGCAGGAGAACCTATACTATTTCAGACAAGTGACTGCCTAGTCTCTTCTTAAAATCTCCAGTGATGGAGCGCCCATGATTTCTGAAGGCAAGCTGTTCCACTGGTTAATTGTTCTCACTGTTAGGAAGTTTCTCCTTAATTCCAGGTTGCTTCTCTCTTTGATCAGTTTCCAACCATTGTTTCTCGTCCTGCCCTCTGGTGCTCTGGTGAATAACGTGACCCCCATTCTTTGTGGCAGTCCCTCAGATACTGGAACACTGCTATCATGTCTCCCCTATTTCTTCTTTTCTTTAGACTAGCCAAACCCAAGTCCCGTAGCCATTCTTTGTATGTTTTAGTCTCCAGGCCTTTGATCATCTTAGTAACTCTTCTCTGAATTTTTTCCAAACTCTCAACAACTTTTTTGTAATATGATGATCAAAATTGGCTGTGGTATTCCAGGTGTGGTCTTACTAGGGTTTTTATAAAGCGGTACTAATACTTTGCATGATCTTGATTCTGTGCCTCTGTTTATACAACCCAGGATTGTATTAGCTTTTTTCTATTCTACATATTCATCCAAACTTGATAGGCTGGACTTCAGGGTTCTCTTGAACATGTCCATAAGTTTAAGCACATAAGACTTTTTAAAATGGTCTGTCATCCCATGCAGAAATTAAAGAAAGTTGCCTTGATGAAATATGTGGTAAGCAACCTGATATGGTCTGCTGAATTGCAAATGACCACTAGATGAGAGCATTAAATGTTTCTGGGTTAGAGTTCTCTGCATCTCTGGTCATCTGGAATTTTGCAGCCCAGATCTGGCAGATTTTGAATAAAGTTGAGGAAAAGTGTACTTTCCCATCTCATTGAATGAGTCTAGAAGTGTAGGTCAAAAAGGAGGATTAGGTATGTTCATCACCTTGAATTATTTATAAAAGATGGGATAAAAATAAATAATAAAAGAGAAGTAGTAAGCTGGATCTGCCCGTTAATTTAGTTTTTAAAAATGTTTGGTTAGAAAGTAAAACCTGTTGCAACTTGGAGCTTTGTTTTTGAATAAGAGACCAAATCTTATTGTCTAGAGACTGTGGGCCAACCATGGAACAAAGGACACACTGAAAATCATCCACTGGTTGCATCATTCTTCATTCCAATTTTTCCCCATTATGAGAGTTGTGGAATTCTGTCTTCACTGGAATCACACAACAGGGCAACAAAAGATTAATGTTTTAACTTCTTGAGAGGCTTCCTCTTCAGGGCTGACTTAAGTTTGTATAAGTTTCATCCCTAGTTTTGCAGCCTGGACTTTTGCCATTATGATTGGAAGATTTGACTTCTGTTGACGTTGCTAATTGCTGCAGCCTAAGACTAGGCTGGAGAAACAGACACATGGGACGTCCTTTTGTAAGAGCATGTGAGGACTTCTGCGAATATTCCTGTTAGTATTCAGAAGCATTACCCAACATAAATCCTTCATTCATCCCTCAGCAGAATAGGGTGTTGTTCATATCTAAATTGTTGTAGTTTATCCTACTTTGAAGGTCAAGAGAAAACACTGTGTAAGCCATTGCTCCGACATAGTATTAAGACTAGTTGCCCCTACCAGCTACAAATTAGGAAGATTTATTTTGGATGTTGAAAACAGGATTATTTTTTGTGGTAAAATATACAAGCCTGAGTTGATACTTAGATTGCAAATGGACAAGGGCCTCCTGGAAACGGATGTTCAGCCAGATACTTTCTGGAGTATTCATCATGACAAAGGACTGATTTACATGAAAAACTTTTTTTTCTTAATTCTGATCTTTGCCTCTGGAGGGCTGGTGGAACAGCAGGAAAAAAACTGAGCACATGACTTTAAGGGGTTAAAAGAGTAGCAAATGCAGATTGCAAATAGCTTGAATGAACAGGCACCCCATTCAGCAATTTCTCTGGTCTTTTAGCAGACAAGTGGGGGGAAAAATGGCACCTTCACTCCCTTCCCCTTCTTTGCTTCAGTCAAAGAGCAATCTGCAAATACGCCTTTTTTTTTACAGTTCAGAAGAGAAGGAATTTCTTTTATTAAAATATTTATTAAAATTCAGTATTTGAAATCAGAATATTCTGGGAACACTATTTTGTCAATGCACGAGAAGAAGATAAAGCAGGGAAGATATTTTAAAAGTTTATTTTATTTTATTTTATTTATTAAAAGTTTTACAAATTTATTATGATATAAACCCCCCCACCCCTTACCCCTCCCCCCCCTCCCCCACTTCCCAGAGCTGATTACAGGGTAACAAATAAACAAACATAATCTAACTAACATAAACCAACTATACTATCAATCAAAACCATAACACACTTTAACTCCTTCTCAAAACAAATATTAACAAATTAAAACAAAAATAATAATATAATTAAACCTATTAATAATTATCTAAAATCTACTCAAAAGCAAGGTAATACTTTTCAGTTTCATATTTCTTTTGAATATAATCAATCCATCTTCTCCAAACCATAATGTATCTTTCTTGTGAATGGTCCTTCAAGTAGGCGGAGATTTTCGCCATTTCTGCTAAATTAGACACCTTAAGTATCCATTCTTCCAAAGTAGGCAGTGAGTTTTTCTTCCAATATTGCCCCACCAATAATCTTGCAGCTGTTATAAGATTCAATATCAAATTGATTTCTTTAACATCAAAATCTACAATAATACCCAACAAAAATAATTGCAGAGTAAACTTTATCTTTCTCTTAAAAATCTTTTGAATATTCCACCAAATCTTAATCCAAAAAGTTTTAATATCTCTACAGGTCCAAAAGGCTTTAATATCTCTACAGTTTATTTTATTTTATGTACGGGAAAGGAAAGCAAAGGAACAGCAGGCAGGTGTAGTTATGGAGTCTTTGATTATAAAAATCTGTGATCAGGCTTATTCATAGCTGAGCAATATATTCCCCATTCATTTCTGATGATCAGAAAGAAAGCAGAGAGAAATAATGTTTTCCGTTGATATCCGCAGCTCTAGGACTGACCCTAACCCAATCTCTAAAGGTGATTTTAAATATATATTGTCTGAGTGATGGGTCCCCTGGGAATTTATATCTACCTATCGTTCTTTGTTAACCCAGGAATACTTAAAGAGTTGCTTTTATTCTCCCCTACCCCCCCCGCCCCATCACTGAGCAAAAAAGAAAGAAAGAAACAACCAAACTGTAAGGACCCACCCCATTTTGCATCTTAAGAAGACAGAACTCTTGGAATAATTCTTCCAACAGGAATCCTTTATTAAGAGAAAATGGTTGCAGGCATGCTAGACAGGACTTGGGGTCCAAGCTCTCCCATTCAAGGTTTTAAGGGGTTCCCCAGTAGTCCCACCCAATCAACCCCCCTTCCAGTGATAGTTTCAAGTATCACAATTCCACTCCCTTTCTTCTTTCTTCCGTCTGGATGGAGACTTCAGATAACTACATGAAAGGCAATTACTCTCCTTTGGTATGCTAACACTTCGAGGTTACAATAAACACACATTCAGCATTTAGCTCTTTGAAGTGTAAAGAAGGAAGTGAGGGCCATAAAGCCCCTTTGTTCTCCCCCTTCTCTCCCTCTTATGGCAGAATCCAGAGAAGGCAGAATTGGGAGTTTCTATATTTGATAATTTAAAGATGAAATATAATTGGATTCTGACATCCGGCCCCTCTTAACAATAAGAGAAATCCACCTGAAAGAAAACACAAGTATAAAATTTAGTCAGGCTTGTTAGGATACTCTGTGTGAAACTTCTTCAATAGCTTCGGGGCTCTGACATGACGTTTATGGACCCACTCATTTTGTGAGGGAGGGAGGTGTTTCCAGGCAACTAGGTACTGAGTTGCTCCATGATATCTCCTAGAGTCAAGGACTTCCTTTATTTCGAAGTGTTGTTCACCCTCCACCATGATTGGAGGTGGTGGGGGGGGATTTTTGGCCGTAGAGGTGACTGATGCTCTCTTTTCAGCAAGCTGCAATGAAAAATTGGGTGTATTTGCCTGAGATTTTTGGGTAATTCTAATTCTACTGTTACTGGATTTATGATTCTTTTAATTGGAAAAGGTCCTATGTATTTTGGTCCAAGTTTTTTACAGGGCTGTAGGGACTTTAGGTATTTTGTAGATAAGTACACCATCTCTCCTATAATGAATGGTGTAGGCTCAACCCTTTTTTTATCGGCTTGTGTTTTGTAAGCCTGCCTAGCTTCATCTAGTGCTTTTCTGACTATTGGCCAGGTGTTTTGTAATTTTTCCATCCATTCTTTCAGCGAGGGGATTGTTGGTTCGTTTGGGGTTAATTCTGGCATGGGGTTGAAGCTTTGACCGGTGGCTATTTGAAAAGGAGTGTAACCTGTGCTGGAGTGGACTGCATTATTGTAGGCAACTTCTGCAAAGGGGAGTAAGTCCGCCCACTCGGTCTGCTGGAAACTAAGAAAACATCTTAAATATTGCTTAAGTACTGAGTTCATTTTTTCAGCCCCCCCATTTCCTTGAGGGTGGTGGCTAGATGTCAGTCCCTGAGTGGTTCCTAAGAGGGATAAAAATTCCTTCCAAAATGCAGACGTAAATTGCACCCCCCTGTCAGAGATGATGCGTTGGGGTGCCCCATGCAATCTGTAAATGTGTTGGATGAAAAGTTTTGCTAAGGCTTTTGCAGTGGGAATCTTTTGGCAAGGGATAAAGTGCACCTGTTTGGAAAACAAGTCCGTGACCGTCCAGACCACAGTATTCCCATTGCTTTCTGGCAATTCCACTATAAAATCCATGGCTATTTCTCTCCAGGGGGCTGAGGGACTTGCCACTGTTTGCAATAGTCCTGGCACTTTCCCTTGCAACCTCTTTGCCGTGGCACATTTTGGACAACTGGCTATATAACTTTCAATGTCCTTTTTCATGGATGGCCACCAAAATTGCCGTTTAATTAAATGTAAAGTTTTTACAAATCCAAAATGCCCTGCTGATTTTGTGTCATGGCAAAGGTGCATGAAAGTTACTCTTTGAGTTGTTGGTATATATAACTTTTCCCCTACCCAAGGCAACCCGTCTCTCATTGTGCACACATTTTTGTTTTTCTGGAACCATTCATCTGTTTCCAAGCTTTTTCTGAATTCAATCCCAGTTTGGCTGTCCAGTTGTGGTTTTATTTTGGCTTGGGTTCTTGTGGTTACTGGTGCTGCCAGTTGTGACTCTGCCATTATTGGTCTAGAGTCTGTGGTTCGTGCGCTGTTATATTGGGGCATGCGAGATAGAGCATCTGCCAGGAAGTTCTTTCTTCCTGGTAAATGTTTGAGCTTAAATTGGAATTGGTGAAAATGCTGGGACCAGCGGGCTTGTTTGGGATTGAGTTTCCTGGAAGTTTTCAGGGCTTCTAAATTTTTGTGATCAGTCCACACCTGGAAGGGGATTTTGTTGCCTTCCAGGAACTGTCGCCACGTGAGTAATGCCCAACGTATCCCATAAGCCTCCTTTCCCATACGGGCCAGCGCTGTTCTGTTTCCGTGAGTTTCTTGGATGTATATGCACAGGGTTGCAATACTGCATCATCATTTTCTTGTAATAGCACAGCCCCCACTGCCACATCACTTGCATCTGCCTGTATTACGAAGGGCTTGTCCATGTCTGGGTGCCTTAGTATTGGTTCGGCAGAAAAAAGTCTCTTTAGTCTCTCAAACGCTGCTTGGCACTCCATTGTCCATGTTAGTGGCTGGCTAGGTTTTACTGAGGATGCTCCCTTCGTTTTTAGTAAGTTAGTGAGGGGCAAGGCTATCTGGGCAAATGAGGGGATGAATTGGCGGTAAAAGTTTGCAAAGCCCAGGAAACTTTGTAGTTGCTTTCTTGTGCGGGGTGGTGCCCAATTTAGTACTGCTTGACCTTCTCTGGGTCCATTTCAATGCCCTGTGGGGATATGCGATAGCCTAGGTAGTCTATCCTTTCCTGGTGGAATTCGCATTTTGAGAGTTTGGCATATAGGTGAGCGGCTCGCAGCTTCTTTAAAACCGCTCTGACAAGTTTGACGTGTTCTTCTTTTGTTTCAGTAAAGATAAGAATGTCGTCCAAGTAAACAAGGACCCCCTTAAACAGGTGCTCCCTTAGAACGTCATTGATTAATTGCATAAAGACTGCAGGGCCCCCTTGTAATCCAAATGGCAAGACTTTGAATTGATAGCACCCCATGGGGCAGTTAAATGCAGTCTTCCATTCGTCCCCTTCCTTGATTCTCACTCGATAGTAAGCTTCCCTTAAGTCTAGTTTAGAAAAAATTTTCCCTTTCGATAGGTGTGACAGCATGTCTTTCATGAGGGGCAGCGGGTATAGGTTGCTTTCACTGATTGTATTCAGGGCCCTATAATCCACGCATAAACGTAAAGAGCCATCCTTCTTCTCTCTAAAAAGGACCGGGGCAGCCACTTTAGGCTTGGCTGGCTCAATGAAACCTCTCTCCAGGTTTTTTTTTATAAATCTTTCCATTTCCTCCTTCTCCTTTGGGCTCATGGAGTATAATCTGGGCTTCGGGAGTTTTGCCCCAGGCTTGAATTCAATGGTACAGTCTGTGGGTCGGTGGGGGGGAAGCTCATTCGCCCTCTCCTCACTGAAGACTTCAGCAAGGTCCCTATATTCCTCTGGTATTTCTGTTAATCTTTTTTCCTCTCCTATGGATGCTTTTTCTATTCTTGATTCTGGTAGCCTCCCTTGGGGTTTTAAGTCCATAGGGTCCCCCTTCGGGAATTTGATTTCTGTCGTCCTCCAATTTACCCAGGGGTTCCATTTTTTCAACCATTCCATCCCTAGAATCATTGGGCATTCCATACCTGGGGTCACCACAAACGTTAAGTCCTCTTCATGGTTGCCCAGGGAGAGATGTATTGGCAAAGTGGCTAGGGTAGCTGGCACCCCCCCTGCTATGGATCCATCTAGCTGGCCAAATGAGATTGGTTGTTCCAGTCTCCTGGATGGGATGCCCAGATTCCCCACTAGTGTTGGGCTAATGAGGCAGCGGGTACAGCCAGAGTCTATTAAGGCTTTCACCTTCACAGCTTCGGGCATGGGGGGGATTAATATAGTCACTGTTTTGAAGATGGGTGTGATGCATCCACTTACCAGGGGTTCGCCCTCCGAGCTGTCATCTGAGGCATCCACCGGCCCTGTGGTGTAGGCTGGAGTCCTTTCCCCTTGGTGAGCAGAGGTGGGGGTTTCTGCAATTTCCATCATTCTCATGGCCGTTTCTTTTGGCTTAGCTGAATACTTTCCGGGTTTGTTGATTGGGGATCTGTCTGGGTTGTGCTGGGGGGCCTTTGAGCGGCATTCTACAGCTCGATGCCCTTCTCTTCCGCACTTGAAACATCCCATTTGCTTCTTGGCTGTATCCGATGATTTCACCGGTTGGTGTGTCAGCTCAGGCGGGGGGCGGCTCCATTGTTTTCCTCGGCGGTGCCTCTTCAATATGTCGATCTCTGCTTCCTCTGCCAAGACGTACCATTCCTCAAGTCGATGTGGGTCCCCTCGGGGCAGGCAAGCATCATATAGATCATAGTTTAGTCCGTCTTTGAAACGGCCAAGGAGGATGTCTTCTGGCCAATTCAGTTTGCTGGCAATGGCCCGGAATTCTTGTGTATACTCAGCCACTGGGCGTTTGCCCTGCCTCATCGTTGTTATTCTTTCACGGGCTTTGCGATCAGCCAGGGGGTCTTCAAATCGTCTTCTCAAAGAGGACATGAAACGGTTGAAGTTACTGAGTTCTGGGGCATTGGAGTCATGCAAGTTCACTACCCAATCCGCAGCTGGTCCATCCAGGGCAGATTGCACGATCCGGATGCGGGCTTTGTCGCTGGGAATATCCTGCCCATATTCCTCCATGTAGCTGAGGACTTGGGTTAGGAAAAACCCCAAGCGTGTTGGCTCCCCTTTGAATTTCACTTCCAACGGTGGACGTCTTGGAATGGATCGGTGCCTCTGTTGTGGGTGGTAGTGCCTTCCGTCCAGATTGCCATCTGTGGTCCGGTAGGGGGTGGGAGCTCCTGGATCAGTAGATGTCCCTGGGGTTGCAGGTTCCATGTCCCCCTCGGTGTCTCTCCCTTTGCGGCTCCAGGAACTGGGGCGGCCGTAGGGTTCAGTATTCTCCTCTCCTAGGGAGCTGAGAGTTCTTTTCATCAGGTCAATAGCTTTCTCTAGGATCCAGTCTGAGTACGGTGCCCAGCTTCCTCCCTCTTCACTTGCGTGCAGGGATTTCTCCATCTCCTGCTTCCATTCTGGTTGCTTGGTCCCCCGTCTCAGGGTCACCTTTCTTGATTCCTTTCCCCACTCACTTTTCTTTCCAACGCCCATCGACCAGCGAGGCTTGTGGTCCTGTGTCTCCACCACTTCTTCTCCTGAGGAATCTGGCCTCTCGGATCCCAACATCTGGCAAGGTTCCAACTGGGTCAGCGGCTCTCTTTCCAGGGAGTTTTCCCCCTCTCTTGCTCCATTGTCTGACATGGTAAATTTTTGCAAAATCCCCCGGCAAGGGTCTTCCTTCCAGGTGGATTAATTTTGCAAGTCCTGTCTAATGTAAGGACCCACCCCACTTTGCATCTTAAGAAGACAGAACTCTTGGAATAATTCTTCCAACAGGAATCCTTTATTAAGAGAAAATGGTTGCAGGCATGCTAGACAGGACTTGGGGTCCAAGCTCTCCCATTCAAGGTTTTAAGGGGTTCCCCAGTAGTCCCACCCAATCAACCCCCCTTCCAGTGATAGTTTCAAGTATCACAATTCCACTCCCTTTCTTCTTTCTTCCGTCTGGATGGAGACTTCAGATAACTACATGAAAGGCAATTACTCTCCTTTGGTATGCTAACACTTCGAGGTTACAATAAACACACATTCAGCATTTAGCTCTTTGAAGTGTAAAGAAGGAAGTGAGGGCCATAAAGCCCCTTTGTTCTCCCCCTTCTCTCCCTCTTATGGCAGAATCCAGAGAAGGCAGAATTGGGAGTTTCTATATTTGATAATTTAAAGATGAAATATAATTGGATTCTGACACAAACCCTGCCTTTTTATCAGAGGGATCACTTAATCCTTTCATTGCATTCATAATGCTTTTGACTGGATTCCATAGAGCAGGGCTTTTCAACCAGTGGTACGGGTACCACCTGTGGTACATTGGCACGTGGTAGGTGGTACGCGACCATCCTAGAAAAGTGGTAGCGGGGGGGGAGGGGAATGAGCTGAACCGGTGGCAGCACCGCACAAGCCTGAACAAGAGATGGCTGGAGCTGCAGGGCTGTCAGGGATCAGTGGAAGCGCCAGGATCAGTGCCGCTTTCCAGATGATCGCTGCTTCTTCAGGGCTGTCAGGGGTAAGCGGAAGCGCCAGGATCAGCGCCAGGTTCCAGCTGGAGCCCGGTGCTGATCCTTGTGCTTCTACTGAGCCCTGAAGAAGCACCAATCAGCTGGAAAGCAGCACTGATCCTGGCACTTATGCTGAGCCCAGAAGAAGTGCCGATCAGCTGGAATGTTGCAGCATCTCCAGGGTCTTGTGATTTACATTCAGATGCTTGGCAGCTGATTCATATTTATGATGGTCACAGTGTCCCAGGGTCATGTGAAGTGACCAAAACCTGCTGCAACCACCCAGCAGACAGGGGGGAATAAAAACCAAACACCCCCCACTGCCAATCCTCAACAGAAATGCTCACAACAATGAAAACCTCGGACAGGAGGAAGAGTGCCGCCGGGCGGGCAGGCAGGCAGGTGTCTTGTTCGGCTGTGGCTTGGGGGGCACTTTTTTCAGTGCCATTGTAACTTCGAACAGTCACTAAAAGAACTGTTGTAAGTCAAGGACTATCTGTACTTCATCACTTCTTTCCTTTTTTTTTTTTTTTGATCATCAAGTTTTTGACACTTGCTAGGTGACTGGTGGTGCTCGGATATTCCCATAGCCTAAAAGTGGTACAATGGGTGAAAAGGTTGAAAAGCCCTGCCATAGAGAGACGGAAATCAAAATATAGGCCTAGTGATGAAACTGAATGTTGGGAAAGATAAAATCTATCTCATCACAGGACAACCATAATAACAGAATAACAAGAGTTGAAAGGGACCTTGGATGTCTTCTAGCCCAACCCCTGCTCAAGCAGAAGACCCGGCCTAAACCATTCCAGACAAGTGGCTGTCCAGTCTCCACTTAAAAGCCTCCAACGATGGACCGCCCACAGCTTCTGAAGGCAAAGTTGTTCCACTGGTTAATTGTTCTCACTGTCAGGAAATTTCTCCTTAGTTCTATTTAGATAAAGAAAATCTAGGAGCTTATTCTGCAAAAAGAAACTTCCTACTAATTTATCAGTCTGCTTCAAGTAGTCCAAAAGTGTAAACATAGGAGTAGGAACACTCTGGCACATGTAAAGTAATATTCATTTCTACAGCATTTGTCTTTCCCAACAAACTTATAAAAGTTTTAATCATCTATTGGTATCAATGTTAAAATGAGATAAAGAATTTGAAATATTGGGGACTTCCGGTGGATCTGCGCGGGCGATGGCGGCTACTTTGTAGCCGTCCTCCTGGGTAAGTGTAATGAATCGCTATGAACAGCAGACATCAGCTGTTCAGCGGTTCAAAATCCCCCTCCCGGGCAAAGGGGGGGGGGTAGAGGGTTGTCTGAATAGTGGTAGAGCCTCTTATGTACCCCCAATTCTTTTTTTGGAGGGGGTGACAGAGTGCTCCCACGGAGTTCAGACTGTCTCCGCTTCCCAGCTGCTTTTGTCCCCTGGGACAAAACAAGCCGTTGCAACCACCTCCGCGTTTAAAGGGACCTAGTGAGTTTTTTAGAAGCGGACAGAGTTGATTAGAGGATTTAACTTTTGCTTTCTTTGACTTTATATGGATTTTAAGTTTAAAGACTTACTTTTCGTTTATATTCTCTCCTTTTACTTTTTACTTTTTGCTGAAAGGGAAAGTAAAATGGCGATCGGCAGACTTTCCGGCGTTTTTTTTTTTCTGGGAAGCTAGAAAGGCGATCGCTGTGTTTCTTTCCCTTTCTCTTTTTTTTTTCTTTTTAATGATTGGAATGGATTTTAGAAGCATTATTAATTTTTTTGTTTGTTTTTTGTATTTTTAAAAGGCAGGCTTTCTGGTGCTTAAGCATTATTGTTTTTGTTTGACTTTTTTGCTTTGTCTTTTGTACTTTTAAAAGGCAGGCTTTTTGGTGTTTTTTCTTCCCCTTCTTTTTCTTTTCAATGATTGGAATGGATGTTTTATTTAATCTTTTTTTTCCTCTTGTTTAATTTTTGATAATGATCCCCTCCTGAATTTATGGAGCTAATTTTTTATTTTTTTTGCTTAATTCTTGCAATTTTTAAGAAGGAGTAAAGTTTTTTTTTTAAGATGGCTCCAAAGCGTCCAGTAATCTCTACAGCTTCCAAGGTGACTTCTTCTTCGGTGTTATCATTAGGGCAACAATCTAAATTAATAGTTTCACCTTCCTCCTTGCCACAGTCAACAATGGTGAAGGACTTGCAAGATATGATGGGAGATGTTATACTTCAAATTAGGGGAGAAATGAAAGAGATTCTAGAGAAAAATAATAAGACTTTGAAGCAAGAGATAGTTTTGACCTTAAAAGGAGTTGCCTCTATTCTTGAAAAGTTGAATTCTCGCGTAGAAGAGGTAGTAGAAAAATTGGAATTGATGGAGGAAAAATTTGAAAGTATGGAAAAAGAGATGAAAAACTTTCAAGATGAGATTCTTATGCTTCAATATAAACAAATGGAATATGCCTTAAGAATCAGAGGTTTACATGAGTCTGTGCAAGGAGATTTGAGAGAGATGGTGGCAAAGGACTTTGCTGTGATTCTGAATAGAGAAGAAGAGGAAATACTTAGTGGAATTGATCAGACATTTAGAGTTAACTCCGTGGTGGCAGAGCAAAAGAATTTGCCAAGAGACGTGGTAATTTATTTTGGGAAAAGATCCCTGCGCAATGAAATTATACAAGCCTTTTATAAGAAGAGGTTTCAAATTGCTTCACAAGATGTTATAATTTTAAAGGAGATCCCACCAAAAATTTTAAGAAGAAGAAAGGAGTTTGCTTTTTTAGCAGACGAACTTAAAAAGAGAGAAATTTTGTTTAGATGGGATGCTCCGACTGGAATGGTGGTGAGCTACCTGGGGATACGTTATAGTCTTAATACTGTTTCTAAAGCAAAAGATTTTTATACTTCGGTCTTGGGGGTATGCTCATCGTCACCTACTATGCTTTGGAAGAAAAAAAGGCAGAACTGCAGTTTGAGGGGTCCCAACAAGTAGAGATGGAGGAGCAGAAGGCAACCTGTGCAATATATAATTGTAAAGAAAAGGATCAACAGAAGAAGTTTAAGGAAGCTCCACAAGTATTGGTTCCTGAATCTGAGGGAGAAGTACGATTTATAAATTCTTTGGAGCAAACTTTAATGCCAGAATTGCAGTTGCAGAACTGAAGAGTCTATATTAATTAAAAATGGGAGGCCTCAACAAGTAGAGATGGATGAGCAGAAGATAACCTATGCAATATATAACTGTAAAGAAAAGGATCAACAGAAGAAGTTCAAGGAAGTTTCACAAGAGATGAAAGACCAGAAGACAACTTGTCCAACATATAAACGTAAAGAAAAGGAGGTTGAGGAAGCCTCACAGGTATTGGTTCCTGAGACTTGTGTAACGCATAAATGTAAAGGAAAAAGTAACATATAAACGTAAAGAGAATGACCAACAGAAGAAGGAGGTTGAGGAAGCTTCACAGGTATTGGTTCCTGAGTTTGTGGGAGAACCAGGACTTACAAATTTTTTGGAGCGATCTTCAAGGGCAGATTTTGACGCATTTTTTTCGATGCTTATGGGCAAGAGAGACTGATAAGGATTGTGTTTATAGTGGATGTAACCGGTTATTGGACAGAAGATTATGGAGACTGAATGAAAATTTTAGATAAGAAGTTTAAGTATTTTGTTTAGGTACTTATTTGATATAAGTATGTTATGAATAGGTTTGGAGTATATTATGCAATTTGTTATTGGTAAAGATGTATAATACAATGTGTTTAAGATGGTATTTGTTATTGGTAAAGATTTAAATGCGTATAAGGGGATTTTAATGTTTTAAGTTTTAAGTAAGGTTTAAATTTCTGTCTTGGAGGGAGTTTATAAAGAATGATGGAATATAAGTATGATATGAAAAGGTTTATAATTTGTTTAAAGTTTAAGTATTTAGCTTAAGTATTTAAAGAGTGTTTTGTTTCAATGGTATAATGAAGGTTTATATGTTTATTTTTTTTTGTTTAATGATAAAGAAAGAGGGAGAGATTAGATTTACATTGTACGTATAGACGCTCAAAGAAAGTAATGTTTAAATTTGTGTCTTGGAGGGAGTTTACACAGAATGATGAATAATATTACAAGTATGATGTTAGAAAATGTTTAGAGTATATTATAATGTGTTTAAGGACTGTAATTATTATTTTTTTTAGAGAAGATAACTTATTTAATTTAAGGTATTTAGATTTGTTTAGGATTTATATGTGTTTTAAGTTTTTCTTTTCTTTTTTTTGAAAAATTTTAATTAAGCCTGTACTCAACTCTGGGAAGGTTGGGGGAGGGTTTGGGGAGGGGGGGAGGGTATGGGAGGGGGGGTTTCGGGGAGGGGATTTGTTTTGTAAAATTTAAAAAATTTTCAATAAAAAAAAAGAATTTGAAATATTTAGAAATAAAGAAAAAACTTTAATATAATTATTCCAATTATATTAAGAATTCAGACATCAAGGACTTCCGGTGGTTAGCGACGATGATGGCGGCTACATTGTAGCTGTCCTCTTGGGACGGCGTTAGATCTGCGGAGCACAGCGGACATCAGCTGGCCCGCGGCTCGAAATCCCGGGCGAAGGGAAGGGGTAGAGAACTACACGAATAGAGGTAGAACCTCTTAACCCCCCCTGGAGTTTTTTTTTTTGGGGGGGTAGAAAGAGCGTTCCCTCGGAGTTCGTGTTCTCTCCGCCTCCCAGCTGTTTTTGTTTCCTCGGAAACAAAGTGAAACGCCGCTACCATCTCCGCGCTTAAAGTGTTCTGGTGAGTGACTTTTAAAGCGGACAGAGCTGTTTAAAGGATTTTACTTGTAGTGTTTCATTTCTCTTTTAGTCTATGTCGATTTTTTTTCTTTTGTCTTTGCTGGTGCGGAGAGTGAAAGTAAGATGGCGATTTGAAAGTGCCTTTTTTTTTTTCCGGAAAGAAAGCATTGATTTAAACGGAACGTAATGGACTATATAGTTTTTTTCTTTTAAGCTTTTCTTTTTTTTCTGAAAGTACTCTGGTGGCTTTGAAGCTTTTTTTGCACTCTCCTTTGCTTTTTTTTTCTTTCAAACTCTGAGGATTTTAGTACTTTTTTTTCTTTTTAAGAAGGAAGAAAGAGAGAATAAGATTTTTTAAAAATGGCTTCAAAGAGGCAACCAGCTTCTACAGTTACTATGGTGGCTTCTTCTCCTGCAATTCTACCAGTACAACAATCTAAAGCTACACCATCAGTACAGCAACCTAAAGTTACACCTCCACCTTCTCCTCCTTTGCCAGTATTATCTGTACAAGACATGAAAGATATAATGGGAAATGCTGTATCCCAAATCAGAGAGGAAATGAAGGACCTTCTTGGACAGAATAAATCTGAAAGTAGAGAGGAAATGAAGGACCTTCTTGAACAGAATAAATCTGAAAGCAGAAAGGAAATGAAGGAGCTCTTAGAGGAGAATAATACTATTTTGAGGCAAGATATAGTAACAGCTTTATCAGGATTGGCTTCTGTGGTGAAGAAGCTTGACTCCAGAGTGGAAGAGGTTGCAGATAAAGTAGATCTCTTGGAAGATAAATTTGAAGATATGGAAAAAAAGATGGAAATTTCACAAGATGATATTCTTATGTCTCAGTACAGGGAAATGGAATATGCCCTGAGAATCAGGGGTCTGAAAGAAGATATGAATCAAGATTTGATAGAGATGGTGGTTAATGATCTTGCTCTTGTTGTGAATAGGGATAAAGATGGATTACGTAGAGAAGTGGAAAAAATTTACAGAGTTAACTCTTGGGTTGCGAAGCAAAAGAATTTACCAAGAGATGTGGTGATTTATTTTGCCAAGAGAGCTCTGCGTAATGAAATCATACAAGCCTTTTATAATAAGAGGTTCCAGATTGCTGCCCAAGATGTCATCATTCTAAAGGAAATCCCATCTAAAATTTTAAGAAATAGAAAAGATTTTGCTTTTTTAGCTAATGAACTAAAAACAAGATTGATGCCATTCAGATGGGAGATTCCGATGGGTATTGTTTTGAGCCATGCGGGGACACGCTACAGACTTAATACTGTTACTAAAGCAAAAGAGTTTTATAATTCGGTCCTGGGAGCAGGCTCATCTTCACTCATGATTCAGAAAGTTTTGGATGGCAAAGAAGTGGAACAGCAGTCTGAAGGATTAGGTCTGATGGTTGCTGGAAAGTCACAGGTTGAATGGTCTCGACAAACAGAGATCAAAGAGCAAAGAATGACTCGTGCTGCACATAGACGCAAGGAAAAGGAACAACAAAAGAAAGAGGTCAAAGAATCTTCTCAAGAAAGTGTCTCGTTGCCGGTGGGAGGAGCAAGACCCAAGAGCACTGCAACACATTCTTCAATGGCAGACCTTCAGGTAGTCTTCTCCAGGCTTCTGGTTAAGGGAGATGGTAAAGTTCCTGACCTGGAATGTTAACGGCCTCAACTCCCCTCAGAAGAGAAAGAAAATCTTTCATTACTTAAAGCAACATAACAATGATATTATTTGTTTGCAGGAAACACATATTTTACCTAAAGATCAAAAATACTTAGTCAATGCTCGTTTGGGATCTCATTTTGTATCTTCTGCTCCTGGGAAAAAAGGGGGTGTAGTTATCTATGTTAAGCAAAACTTACCAGTCTGTTTGGTAGAATCAGATCCTCAAGGAAGATATGTTATGATTGAACTTGGTTTATATGGTAAGAAAATACTTATAGTGGGATTGTACGCACCAAACCAACAACAGGAACAATTTTATAGACTGCTACATCAGAAACTAAGTTCGTTGGACTATAGATCTGTGATATTAATGGGAGATTGGAATGGTGTTTTAGATACACAAAGGGATAAAAAAGGATTTTCTACTTTTTTCAAACAGGCTAAATTACCTAAAGTTTTTTTTGATTTGAAAGCGGACTGGGAGCTGAGAGATTATTGGCGTGAACGTAATCAAGAGGAGAGAGACTTCACCTTCTTTTCAGATAGACATCAATCCTTCTCAAGAATTGACTTTTTCTTGATTACAACTGACTTATATTTCAGGGTAAAGAATGTAAAAATTTTTCCTAGGTCGTTGACGGATCATAGTCCAGTTTGGATGGAGTTGGCTGATGAAAAAGAGGAGAGGAGATCGTGGAGGGTGAATGAGAACTTATTTAAACAAGAAAAGAATGTTCAAAAATTAAAGGAGCATTTAAAGGATTATTTTGCTTTAAATATGCATAAGGGAACTTCAATATCAATGGTATGGGATGCAGGTAAAGCTTTCATGCGTGGGATTTTGATAAAAATGAATAATGTTTATAGACAAAAGCAGATTCAGAAACGTAAGGAACTGGAAGATGAGATTAAATTAAAAGAAAAGTCTTTGATTTTAAATCCTATAGATGAAAAGGTCAAAGAATCTATAAAGTTGTTAAAAACACAATTTAATATGTTGATGGCGGATCAAACCGCAATTAATTTATTGTTTATGAAACAAAATACATTTTGCAATGCTAATAAACCAGGGAGATGGTTGGCTTATCAATTAAGAAAGAAACAGAGACAGAGAATTATAGACAAAATAAATTATAATGGTAAATTAGTTTATCAGAAGGAGTTGATCAAGAAATCTTTTTTAGATTACTATCAAAAATTATATAAGAGTACTAATGTACAAACTTTAGATATAAATAATTATTTAAGTGAGGCCAACTTCCCTAAATTAACAGAAGATCAGAAACAAGAAATTAATGGTTTAATCACCAATGAGGAAATTGTGACAGTTATTAAGCAATTAAAATTAGGTAAAGCACCGGGTACGGATGGTTTGACATCCATTTATTATAAAAACTTGCAGAAGAGATGATTCAACCTTTATGTGAGCTTTTTAATAATATACTACAGGGCTCAGAGATTCCTCCATCATGGCGTAGAGCTTTTATATCTTTGATTCCAAAAGAGGATCAAGATCTCACTTTACCGAAGAATTATAGGCCCATATCTCTTTTAAATTTAGATTATAAGATTTTTGCAAAAATTTTAGCTAATAGGCTTATGAGGGTTTTGCATCAGCTTATACATAAGGACCAATCGGGTTTTATAACTGGTAGGTATATGAAGAATAATGTTAGACAAGTTATTAATTTATTAGAATATTTAGATAAGAATAACCAAATTTCCGCAGGGCTGATATTTTTAGATGCTGAAAAAGCTTTTGATCAATTGAATTGGCAGTTTATGTTAAGATTAATCGAGGAAACGAATTTTGGAGAAAAAATATCACAAGCTTTTGGTGCTATATATCAAAAACAAACGGCACAACTTATTGTTAATGGGGGTTTGTCAGAGGTTTTTACAATAGAAAAAGGTACAAGATAGGGATGTCCATTGTCACCGTTACTGTTTGTTTTAACTCTGGAAATTTTGCTGATCAAAATTCGAGAGTCGCAGGAAATAAAAGGAATAGAAGTTAACAAAAAAGAATATAAATTAAGAGCTTTTGCAGATGACTTGGTGGTTACTTTGTCTCAACCTACCTATTCTGTAGTAAATTTATTACAACTGATTTACCAATATGGACGGGTTTCGGGTTTTAAAATTAATAATAATAAGACTAAAATATTATCTAAAAACATGACTAATTTGGATAAGCAGATTTTGGTTAATCTGACAGACTTTGAAGTTGTTGATAAGATAAAATATCTGGGGGTTACCCTATCTGTTTCTAATGTAAAATTGTATAAAAACAATTATGAAAGGCTGTGGGTCAGGGTACAAAAAGATTTGAAAAATTGGGAGAAGTTACAGTTATCTCTTATGGGAAGAATTGCAGTGATTAAAATGAATGTCCTGCCAAAATTTCTCTTTTTATTTCAAATGTTACCTATTTTAAAGAATGAGGTTAATTTAAATGAATGGCAGAAAGGTATCAACAAATTTATTTGGGCAGGGAAAAAACCAAGGGTAAAGCTTAAAATTATGCAAGACTTCCGTGAGAGAGGTGGACTCAAGGTACCGAATCTGAAATTATATTATGATGCTGTGGCTTTAACACTAATTAGTGATTGGGTTGATTTAACAAATGTAGAAATACTCCATTTGGAGGGTTGGGATTTATTTTTTGGATGGCATGCCTATCTAATTTTTAATAAAAAAGTGGATTGGGTTTTTAAATCTCATATTATAAGGATTTCTTTACTTCGGGTTTGGAGGAAATATTATAAAAGTGAGTTTAAAATACCATTATGGGCTATCCCTTGGCATGCGATAGAGGGGATAAGAAGAGGTGTTAAGATGGATAGTGTTTCTTATGCACAATTACTCAGGTGGGATGGTAAAAATTGGCAGTTAAAATCTTTGGAAGATTTAGCACATGAAAATATTATATATTCATGGTTTCAGTATAGACAGATAGCTGATAGATGGAAGATAGATCGTAATGTGGGTCTGCTCAGAGAAGATGAAAATCTTTTTAAACAAGTAAAAGATCAAAGGCGAACTCACATTAAGAGAATTTATGGGGTGCTTGTAGAACTGGACTCAGAATCAGAACTAATTAAAGAATGTATGATTAAATGGGCACAAAATTTTGGTGAACCAATTCTACTAGATACCTGGGAAACCATCTGGGTGAGGAATGTTAAATTTACACAAGCCCAGAACTTAAGGGAGAATTTTTACAAAATGTTTTATAGATGGCACCTTGATCCACAAAAAATGTCTCGTATGTATCCTGACTTACAGCCTAAATGTTGGAGATGTGGTTGTTTGGATGCTACTTATTATCATATTTGGTGGTCGTGTAAAAATATAAAAGTCTTTTGGATTAAGATATGGTGGAATATTCAAAGAATTTTTAGAAAGAGGGTAAAATTTACCCCACAATTATTTTTGTTAGGTATTGTTACTGATTGTGATGCTAAGGAAGTTATATTGATGTTAAATTTGATTACGGCCGCTAGGCTGTTAGTAGGGCAATATTGGAAGAAGGAATCTTTGCCTACCTTGCAAGAGTGGTTTTTTAAAGTTTCTTATTTGGCGGAAATGGCAAAGATTTCGGCTTTCTTAAAGGAGCAATTGCAAGAGAAATTCTTTGCGGTATGGGAAAAATGGATAAATTTTATACAATATAAATTGGATATAAAAAAATATCATTTAGCTTTCTAATAATTTGTATATAAATTTTAATATTTTATAGATTGTACTTTTTTATATCTCTTCTTCTTTCTTTTTTTTCTTTTTTATTATTTCTTTTTCTTTCAAGTACTTTTTCCTTTTAATACGTATGTTTTTTTTTACATATATTTTATTGTTAATTACTTTATAAATTGTTCATGTAAGGTATTTAGATATATTTATGATTTATATTTTTTCAATTTTTTTAAGATTCTTAAAAATTTTAATTAAGCCTATATTCAGCTCTGGGAAGATCGGGGGGGATGGAGAGGGAGGGTTGGGGTGGGTGGGTTAGGGTTGTTTTTTTTTTTTTTTTTTTGCTTTTTGTAAAAATATCTAAAAATTTTCAATTAAAAAAAAAAGAATTCAGACATCAAATAAAAGCCTGACATTTTTAGATTTCCAGAGCTATGTTACAGCCAACAGAAATTACCTGAGACTTTATTAAACTGTTACATTAGTAACTTTTCATATTAAACTTGCACAACTAACATTAAGACATTGTACTATCAATATATAATAACAATTTATGTTCAGCTCCAGATATGTTTTATGCTCAGCATGTCCCCCAGGCAGGCAATTGGTTAAATTAAATGCAGTATAAGAGAAGAATAATGGCATTTTTAACATAAAAAAAAATACATTCAAAAGTGTTTGGATGGGGATATACCAAGAGAGATGCTTCTTCAAGAATTAGCATTTTTTTTTCAAGCTAGGTTCCATGAAATCCTAGAACTTTGCAGGATTGAGAGGCACAAACTCAAGAGATTAAGGGGGGGGAAACCCTCTCAAATGTACTCAGCCTTCCACTACCACCACTCATATGGCTGTGACTGAACACCAGAATGATATAGGGCAGGGGACTTCAAACTTAGCCGTTTTATGACTTGTGGACTTCAACTCCCAGAATTCCTCAGCCAGGCACACTGGCTGAGGAATTCTGGGATTGGTCCATAAGTCATAAAAGGGCCAAGTTTGAAGACCCCTGATAGAGGGTCTCCTGCCTTGAGCAGAGATTTGGACTAGAACGCCTCCAAGGTCCCTTCCAGCCCTATTTCTCTAATTTTTTAAGGTACAGAGAATTGGGGGGGGGGTGCCAACTGACATTCAGAAACCCCTCTTGCTCAGGTATTCCAGGTTTTTCCCCTTTTAATAAAAAGGCCTGAAAAAGTTTGGAAACCTCTCAAATCAATGCAGTCTTCATGACATCATTAAAAAAATATTGACGTAAAGTAATAGAATGCTGTCTAATGAAACACATTGAAAGTAGGCCCTTAGTTAAGAATGAGTCCATGTGTCCACAGCATCTCAACTCCTAAGCTGAATTTTGATAAAAAAATTTTTACACAGGTTTCTTTTCTCCCATGTCTGCCAAAATGATTTTATCCAAGAAACAGGTGTGCCCTATTTTGTGTTGGAATGTTTTAAAACATGTATTGTTACAGCAGCTAATATTGTTACCTAGGAAAGCAGAGTGCCATATCCGCTTTTGCCTAATAAACAGAGCCTATGATTGTAGCAAATACCATCTTTGAACAACTAATGGATATCAGTGCCTTGTTTACCTGAATTAGTCAAATTGTTTCTCCAGTAAATAGAAATCTAGCAATTTCTAAAGTCTGATCATATTTCTTATTTGATTTAGTTATGATCTGTATAACTTTGCAGCTTGCAGCTACTTCATTAGCACTTTGTCAATATATTTGCCAATGCTGCCAACATCGGATGTTTTTGCATTGACAATAGATGGAAATGTAGCCATCTTTTCCCTTTCGCTTTTAGAGTTAGATGACGCTGGGGGGGGGGGAAATGTGAATGAGAGTCCAGCTAGACATAACAATACTAAACTTAGCCTGAGAATCAAGGTTATTGAGCCCAGAGCTGATAAAGAATTGGTGGATTGGAGAGGTGGAGAGGAAGCCCGCGCTTCAAGCTAATTGGGGAATGTGATTTATGACTGTTAATTGGAGGAGGGAATTGTGCTTTGGTACTATGTGCCCAGGGAATTCAGTTTTTGGCTTTGATTATGCAGTGCCGATGTTATGCTACTCAAATAAAAGGTCCTTAAGGTAAACAAAGCCTTGAAGTTCTTTTGAAGAGTTTCATCTGTCCGAACCATGACAATATTTAGGCTACCCAGAGACTATCAAAGAGGGCATAAGGGTTTTAGGAGAATTCGAACTGGGGTTTGCACAGACACTAAACTTCATTGTTGAAATAGCGTCTTTCTAATTTCACACTATAATAAATCATAAACTAACCAAATCAGCTAGTTTGCCCAGCATGCCAAATTTCAGATAACTCCTTCAACGTTAACAGTAACCAGGTTTAGCAAATTAAACAACTGATCTAGTAGCTGAATAAACACATTGTATTAATGTGCAACCCAGCTGGTAGACAGTAAACAAACATGACAGAGTTTGATTTCCTGTGATCCAAATAAAAAGAAAATTTAAGAGTTTACCCACAGTTTTCACTATTATGGGACATCTGCTGATCTTAGAACATAGAACATAATTGTAGGGCTGGAAGAAAGGTCTTGTAGTCCTATCCTTTGCTCAAGGCAGGAGTCTTCTACCATCCCAGTCAAATGGTTGTCCAGTCTGTTTTTGAAAACCTTCAGCGATGGAGCACCCATAACCCCAGAAGGCAATTTCATTGATCATTTTTACTGCCAGAAAATTTCTTCTTACTTCTAGGTTGCATCTCTCTTTGACAAGTTTCCACCTATTGCTTCTTATCCTGCCCCCTGGTGCTTTGGAGAGTCAGTCAATCTCCTCTTCTCTTTGACAGAAAATGTAATCTTAATTAATTCAGATTCTGAAAGTACATAATTCTTTTACTGGTATCACTTTTTTTAATCAAGCTTTTCCTATTGCTTAACCCTCTATTCAGGGTGTTACTTCTGGGGAATAAACAACTCAGTTTTCTCCAGAGGAAAAATATATATAATACAGATATCCACAAGACAATTTTCTCTTCTGCAAAGACAAAAGAGGAATATTTGATACAGCAAATCTGCACTCCCATTTACCAAGTACTGGAATGCTTTTGCATAGCTTAAGATTGATACACAGATATATCTAAGGCTTCATAAGCATCCCCACATTTGAATAAAGCAAAATTTCATGACATTTGGTTTCAGTAAGAACAAATAAAATCCCCTTTTCTCTTTGACATTAAGGGTCTTTGTGTAACTGTGGGAACTATTTGGGGAAATAAAAGTTTAACATAGATAGGGAAAGCTCTAGATTTTTATTTATATATTCTTGCTTTGTGTCTGTGGTCTTAAGTGCCTCAACATAATGGAGTATGGATTTCTTTCAGAAAGATCTGTTGAAATGAACTCAGGAAAATCACATGTGAAATACTAGCTAGAGTGGGACACAGGGTAGAGCAGCTTCTTGCTCATTGTCCCAAAGGTGATTTTTTTCAAAAAGGCAATTGGACTTCTTTTGTTTTTCCTTGAAGATGTTTCGCTTCTCATCCAAGAAGCTTCTTCAGTACTGACTGAATGGTGCAGAATTCAGTCAGAAGTTTCTTGGATGAGCAGAGAAAACGTCTTACAGAAAAAACAAAGGAAGTCCAGTTGCCTTTTGTAAAAGCACCTCTGGGACAACCATGACGTAGAAGATTGAGAATCTCCATAGACATCCTTCTTGCTCATTCTTTCTTTCTCTGTCTTCTTGCACAACTAAAACATCAAGCTTAGATACACTGCAGTTTTCAGCATTTCCTGATCAATGAGCATCTTCATAACAACATCATAAAGTTTTAGAATTTCCCCCCCCCCCATTTTTTCTTATTTAGCAATTCAGGTCTGGTCCAAGAAAAATTGAACTTCATAAATTAAACATATAATCTCGTATATAAAATATTTGCTTTTTAACATGATTTCTTCTGTAGTATATTGTAAGAGCAAGAAATGAAGAGGTCTTGTCTTTGGGCTCCGAATGTTCCATTTTCCTGGTTTCTTGCTGCAGAATTGCACTGGACATTTACCTTGTTTCAAAACCTCAGGCTTAAAACTTGCCTTTTAACATGCAACATAAAAATATTCTTAGGGTGCTCAGTCTGAAATTGGGACCCATTTTTGTATAATGCAATTGCATAATCATGGAACGGCGAAGGTACAGCTTTATCTTGGTCCTTAATACTTTCTTTAATGAAGAAGCCAATGAATTTGATCACTGTGGATACTCAAATAAGTGGGTATTGCCAGATTAAGTTTATGAAGTTAGGAAGAGATAATTGGACTAAGGAGATCCCCAGAACAGCAGCATGCATTGGTTGGATTTGTAATGTAGCTTGTTCATTTTCAGTTTATGTCAGGACCCACTTCAATACCTCATCCCAAGAAAGCAGAGCTCATGGAAGCAAGCTCTTCGAAAAGGAACTTTTATTAGGAGAAGCTGATAGCAGGCATACTAGACAGGATCTGAGGGGCTCCTGTACAGATCAATAAGTTGAAGTGTCCCCAAACAAACCCTACCCCATCGTTCATCCGGATGGTTCAAACCGGCCAATCCCCAGGTTTTAAGTCCATTGTGGGAAAGGGGAGATAACATCGGACTGGCTCTGGTTGTAGCAGTGATGTTTAGATGACTCTTTGCACCTTCTCCTGAGAGTGGAGAGATAAGCCAGTTTCTGGACAAAACAAATAGTGAGAGGTTAGTCTAGTTTGTTCGGGTAGTCCGTGAGAAACTTTCTTAATAGTTTGGGGGCTCTAACGTGACGTTTGTGCACCCATTTGTTTTGGGAAGAGGGAAGGTGCTTCCACGCTACTAGGTATTGAGTCGCTCCGTGGTATTTTTGGGAGTCAAGTATTTCTTTTATTTCAAAATGCTGCTCTCCCTCAACCATAATGGGAGGAGGCGGTGGGGTGATGGCTGGTCGTAACGGTGATCGCTGCTCTCGTTTTACAGGCTGAAGTGGAAGATAGGGTGAATCTGTCTGAGGGATTTTAGTAATTCTAGCTCTACTGTTACTGGGTTTATGATCCTTTTGATGGGGAACCGTCCCACATATTTTGGCCCTAGTTTCTTGGATGGTTGCAGGGATTTTAGGTATTTTGTGGATAAGTAAACCATTTCCCCTACAACAAATGGTTTTGGTTCGACTCTTTTCTTATCTGCTTGTGCTTTATAGGCCTGTCTAGCTTCATCTAGTGCTTTTCTAACTACTGGCCAGATGTTTTTTAATTGTGCGATCCACTCCTTCAAGGAGGGAATGACCGGCTCAGTGGTGCTTAGTTCTGGCATGGGGTTGAAACTTTGGCCCATAACTACTTGGAATGGGGTGTAGCCCATGCTGGAATGGACCGTGTTGTTGTTGGTTCATTTCGTCTGTTGGAAATTAATAAAGCATCTTAGATATTGTTCAAGTACTGAGTTCGAACGTTCTGTCCCCCCATTTGTTTGAGGCTGATGACTAGATGACAGCTCCTGGGTGGTCCCCAGAAGGGATAAGAACTCTTTCCAAAATGTGAATTGCACTCCCCTGTCCAATATTATGCGCAGTCTATATATATGTGCTGAACAAACAGTTTTGCTAAGGCTTTAGCGGTGGGGATTTTTGGACAAGGGATGGAGTATACTTGTTTTGAGAATAAGTCCGTGACCACCCAGATCACTGTGTTTCCAGAACTTTCTGGTAGTTCTACTATGAAGATCCATGGAGATTTCCCTCCAGGGGAGCTGAGGGGTTTGCCACTGGCTGTAGCAGCCTGGTGGCTTTCCCTTGCAGTCTCTTAGCAGCTGTGCAGGTTGGACAGTTGGCCACATAACTCTCAATGTCCTTTTTCATAGATGGCTACTAGAACTGTCTTTTTACTAGATGTAGCATTTTCACGAACCCAAAGTGACCCATCGGTTTCGTGTCATGGCAGAGTTGCATAAACGTAATCCTCTGGGGTTTTGGGATGTACAGCTTCTCCCCCACCCATGGCAAGCTGTCAGTGATAGTGCATAGGTTTTTGTGGCTCTGGAATCATTTATCGGTTTCTAGAGCCTTCCTGAATTCGATCCCTGCTTGGCTGGCTATCAACTGCTTTAATTTTGCCTGAGCTCTTGTGGTTACTTGTGTTGCCAGCTGTGCTTCCAGCATGAGCAGCTTGGAGATGGTTGGCCGGGAGCTATTGTACTGGGGCATGCAGGATAGGGCATCTGCCAGGAAATTCCTCCCCCCTGGCAAGTGTTTGATTTTGAATGTAAACAGGTGGAAGTGTTGTGACCATCGGGCTTGTTTGGGGGTGTTTTCTGCGCGTTTTTAGGGCTTCCAAGTTCTTATGGTCTGTCCAGACCTGGAATGGGATCTTATTCCCTTCCAGGAAGTGCCTCCAGGTGAGGAGGGCCTACCTCATAACGTATGCCTCTTTTCCCACACCGCCCAATGTTGCTCCGTCATTTTCCTGTAGCAATACTGCTCCTACTGCTACATCACTTGCATCGGCTTGGATTACGAACAGCTTATCTGGGTCAGGGTGTTTTAGGACCGGTTCAGCCGAAAAAAGTCTTTTTAGTCTTTCGAATGCAGCTTGTCCAGGCTAGTGGCTGACTAGGTTTTACTGAGCCTCCCCTTTTTGTCTTTAATAAGTTTATGATAGGCAGGGCTATCTGGGCAAAAGAAGGGATGAACTGACAGTAGAAGTTAGCGAACCCCAGGAAGCTTTGTAGTTGCTTTCTCGTGCGGGGTGGCACCCACTCCAACACCACCTGGACCTTCTCGGGATCTATCTCTATGCCTTCGATTGATATGCGGTAGCCCAGATAGTCAATTCTCTGTTTGTGAAACTCGCACTTTGACAATTTTGCATAGAGGTTGGCTGCTCTCAGTTTTTTCAAAACTGCTCTGAATAATTTTATGTGCTCCTCTTTAATCTCTGTAAATATAAGGATATCGTCCAGGTAGAAGAGGACCCCTTTTATAGGTGCTCCCTCAGTACCTGATTGATCAGCTACATGAAGACCACGGGGGCTCCCTGCAGCCCAAACAGCAAGACCTTAAATTGGTAGCATCTCATAGGGCAGTTGAATGTGGTCTTCCACTTGTCCCCCTCCTTAATTCTAATGTGATAGTAGGCTTCCCTTAGGTCCAGTTTTGTGAAGATTTTACCCTTCGATAGGTGGGACAGCATGTCTTTCATGAGGGAGAGAGGATACAGGTTGTTTTTGCTTACGGTATTCAAGGCACGATAATCCACGCACATACGCAATGTGCCGTCTTTCTTTTCCTTAAAGAGGACTGGGGCTGCTACCTTCTTTTGGGAAGCTGGCTCAATGAAGCCCCTCTCCAAATTCTTATCTACAATTTTTTTCATCTTCCGTAGCTCCTTGGGGCTCATGGAGTACAGTCTAGGTTTCAGGAGCTTTGCTCCCAGTTTGATTTCTATTGCGCAGTCTGTGGGTTGGTGGGGGGAGGTAGCTCGTCCACCCGCTCCTTGCTGAAGACTTCAGCGAGGTCCTTGTACTCCTCGGGTATTTTGGGCAATGCTTTTTCCTCCCCCACTGCTGTTCTTTCCAGAGGGGAAGTCTCGGGAATTCCCCGGGGTGGAAATCCTATTCGATCCCCTTTTGGGAACCTGAGTTCCGCTGTCCTCCAGTCCACTCGGGGGGTTCCATTTCATTCGCCCAGTATTATTGGGCACTCCATGTCTGGGATTATTATGAACATTATAGTCTCTTTGTGGTTCCCCTGGGTAAGGTGGACCTGTAGTGTAGCTAGAGTGGCTGGCATTCCCCCTGCTGTGGACCCATCTAATTGACTGAAGGATATAGGTTTCTTCAGCCTCCTCACCTGAATGCCCAGGGTTCTCACCAGCGTTGGGCTAATAAGGCAGCACATGCAGCCAGAGTCTCATAGGGTTTTAATTTTTACAGCTTTGGGCATGGAGGGGGCTAGGATAGTCACTGTCCGGTTGAGGGGTGCGATGGGTCCACTTACCAGGGGTTCATCTTCGGAGTTGTCATCTGATGAGTCGGACATGCCTGTGGTGTAGGCCGGGGTTCCTTTCCCCCGTTGGGCAGAGGGGGGGGGGAACTCGACGGCCTTGGTGCCCCTCATGGCTGGTTCTCGTGCTTGGTGGGCAACCTTTTCAACTTCCCTGCTGGCATCCAGTCGGCCTTCTGCTGGGGGTTTCTCGAGTGGCATTCTGCAGCGGGATGTCCCTCTTTCCCACATTGGGAGCATCTGGTGGTCTTCTTGGCCATGGGCTGAGACTTCGTGGGCTCGCGTGATGGCTCAGGGGGTGATTGGTTCCACGGCTTCCCTCTGCGATGTCTTTTGAATAGGTCAATCTTGGCTTCCTCTGCCGGGATGTACCAGTCGTGCAATTGGTGTGGGTCTCCCCGGGAAGGCAGGCATCATAGAGGTCATAATTCAGCCCATCCTTGAAATGCTAAGCAGGATGTCTTCCGGCCAGTTCAGCTTGCTAGCAATGGCTCGGAACTTCTGGGTGAACTCAGCCACTGGGCATCTGCCTTGCTTTGCCATCTTAATCTTCTCACGGGCCTTCCAGTCTGCCAACGGGTCCTCGAACTGTTGTCTAAGAGAGAACATGAATTGGTTGAAGTTCTGGAGCTTGGGGGCATCGGAGTCATGTAGGTCCACCATCCAGTCAGCTGCCATGCCATTCAGGGCTGCCTGTACGATGCGGATCCAAGCCTTGTCAGTTGGGATGTCTTGGTCATATTCTTCCATGTAGTTGAGGACTTGTGTTAAGAAGAACCCCAGACTCTGCGGCTCCCCCCAAAACTTCACATCCAGTGGCAGGAACTTCCGGATCGATCAATGTCGACGTCATCTGTGGTGTTGTCCATCCTGATCAGCCACTGGGGTCTCAGCTGCTCCGCCTGACGTTCCTGCAACTTCGGCTTCGGACTTCCCCTCTGTGTCTCCTTTGCTGCAGTCCAAAGTAACAGTGCAGCTGCAGGGTTTGGGTTTTTCATGTTTGAGGGAGACGAGGGTTGATTTCATCAGGTTGATCACCTTCTCCAGGATCCAGTTCGACTGCTCCCTGCGATCGTCCTCATCTTCGCTGAGGTGCAGGGATCTCTCCATCTCTTGCTTCTATCCTGGTTGGTGGCTGCCTCGCCTCAGCGTCACCTTTCTCGATTTTTTTCTCCCACTTGTCCTTCTTGCCTACACCCATGGACCAGCGAGGCTTATGGCAGTGCATCTCCACCACCTCTTCCTCTGAGGTGTAGGACATATCGGAGCCGGACAGCTGTCGGGGTTCCGACTAGAGGTGGTGGCTTCCTCCTTCTCTGCACCAGTGTCTGACATGGTAGATTTTGCAAAGTCCCCCTGCAAGGTCTGCCCTTTTGGGTTGACCACTATTGGAGATCCTGTCTAACGTCAGGACCCACTTCAATATCTCATTCCAAGAAAGCAGAACTCATGGAAGCAAGCTCTTCCAAAAGGAACTTTTATTAGGAGAAGCTGATAGCAGACATACTAGACAGGATCTGAGGGGCTCCCATACAGATTGATAGGTTAAAGTGTCCCCAAGAAACCCCACCCCATAGTTCATCCAGACGGTTCAAACCAGCCAATCCCCAGGTTTTAAGTCCATCATGGGAAAGGGTAGATAACATCGGACCAGCTCTGGTTGTAGCAGTGATGTTTAGACAACTCTTCGCACCTTCTCCTGAGAATGGAGAGATAAGTCAGTTTCCAGAAGTTGTATTTCTTTCTTTCTCCCTGTTTGCTAGCTGACAGTTTAGGGAGAAGAAAGTACAGAGAGAAATAGTGCAGGAAAGCAAAGTGTTACATTGTAGCAATAGAGAAAGAATGCAGGAAAGCAAAGTGTTATATTGTAGCGACAGAGGAAGCTAAGGCAATAAACGTGCGATCCTTCCCCCCTCCCCTCTAGAAGTATGGCAGAACCCAGGGAGAGAAGAGAATGGAATTTGGGAGAGAGAAAGAGAGCAAGGGAAGTATGAAATCAGATAGATATGGGTTCTGACAGTTTAGCATATTATGGGAACCTAGCTAATTCAATAAGTCATGGTTTAGTAGACTATGTGATTCCAATCCCTGGGCCATGCAGGGATTTGGTACTACTGTTTATATCAGGGGTTTTCAAACTTGGCCCTTTTATGACTTGTGGACTTCAACGCCCAGAATTCCTCAGCCAGGCACACTGGCTGAGGAATTCTGGGAGTTGAAGTCCATAAGTCATAAAAGGGCCAAGTTTGAAGAGTCCTGGTTTATATAATTGACTCACAAGCTGAAATCAAGAATAGACTCAGTTCAAGGTATTTATAGCTTGCACAAGTACAATCCAGTGAATTTCTGTTTCCTCTTTATCTATATGGAGAGGTTGAGGACTCCTAGAAAAATGTATTGCTATATATACACTATTCATTTAGTGACCATTCAAAGTTACAGTGGCACTGAAAAAAGTAACCTATCAGTTTTCGCACATACGACTGTTGCAGCATGGTCACATGATCACAATTCAAGCACTTGTCAACAAGCATGTACTTATGACAATTGCACTGTCCTGGGGTCATGTGATCACCACTTGTAACCTTCCCAGCTGGCTTCCAACAAGCAAAGTCAATGGGGGAAACCAGATTCACTTAATGATCATAAGATTTACTTAACTGCAGTGATTCACTTAATAACTGTGGCCAAAAGCATTGTAAAATGGGGCAAAACTCATTTAACAACTGCCTTAGTTAGCAGTGAAAATTTTGGGCTCAGTTTTGATTGTAAGTCGGGGACTACCTGTAATATGAAGCATATAAAATGTCAAATGTCAAGCATAAAGAAGATTACCAATTTTCTGATATTCTGTGATAATGGGAAGCAGAAGCTTTGGATTTTCACATTATCTGTTTGTGTCTATAGCTACAAAATTAGGAAATGTCTGGCAATAGTTTTCTCTATGATACTCTACAGAAGAGAAAGTTGGACTTTGAAGAAGCAGAACATTAATGCTTTTGAATTAATGCATTGAAAAAGATCTGAGAATACCAGGAATCACCAAAAAACAAATAAACAAACAAATGGACCATCAATCAAATCAGTCCATAGTTCTCATTCAAGCTACAAATAACCAGGCTCAAATTGTCAATTTTTTTGACAGATTACATAAAGTCTGTAAACTCTCTTGAGAAGTCTGGGAAAGGTGGAAGGAAAAAGGGGAACTAGTAAGATAGATGAACTAAGTTACAGTAGTGATTGATGAACCATTATAAGATTTGGCAAACATAATACAAAGCCAGTAAACATAATTAAAGAAGTGTCAATCATATGGGTGGAGAGAAGAAACAAACATATGTAGATATGAAACATTTTTAGAAAAGCAGCAGTTGTTCGCTTCATCCAAAACAGTTAGAATTAGCAAACTTTTTATAAAAGTTTTTTTGCCTCCCAAGATATCACAATTCTGTATTCAAAGGCTAAATCAGTTCCCACCTATTTAAACACCTGTCAGTTTCTGCAGTCTCTGCTGGCTGGGGAATTCTGGGAGTTGAAGTGCACACTTCTTCAAGTTGTCCAGGTTGAGAAACATCAGACTAGAGAGGAATCATAGTTAAAGATAAACTTGAACTTGTTTTAACATGTCGCTATTTTCAATCATTTTTAAAAAGTGTGGGTAAAAAAATGGGAATAAATAATCAGTAACTCTGATCTTTTCTTAGCTCAAGAATTCTTCTACAGAGCACTGAATCATCCTGGGAAAGGAGAGCTTCAAACACTGAATCTCTCCCCCCCCCCCCCCGTTTTCTTACTCTCCTGTCATTGAAAGACATTTCCTGTCTTATAGTGTTCACAAGTGTTGCTCACTTGATTGTTTTTTGAACTGACTTGGTCCTTTCCATTTTCCCAGGCTTGCAAAAAACAGCCTTCTTAGTAGCACACACTTTCTGCACAAGAAGGCAAGAAATGCTAATTTATAATTCCCCTTATTAGGCAAGATAGTGGGAGCACACAGCTGCAAGAGAGAACTCAGTTGTTGGGGCCTGTAATTGCATTGCCAGAGAAACAATTTTGAGCATCAGGAGGAGGGTTCACTTGTAACCAGCAAAATGCAAGAGTCAACTTACTGGTGGCCCTTGAGTTACGACCACAATTGAGTCCAAAATTTATGTTGCTAAGTGAAACATTTGTTAAGTGAGCTTTGGCCCTATTTTACAACCTTTCTTGCCATAGTTATTAAGTAAATCACGGCAGTTACTAAGTTAGCAACATGGTTGTTAAATAAACCTGGTTTCGCCATTGGCTTTGCTTGTTAGGTTATAAAATCTTATCATATGAGCCCGGGACACTGCAACTGTCATAAATATGAGTCAGTTGTCAAACGTCTGAATTTTGATCACCTGACCATAGCTGCTGCAATGGTTGTAAGTGTGAAAAATGGTCACAAGTCACTTTTTTCAATGCCATTGTAACTTCAAATGGTCACTAAATGAACTGTTGTAAGCCGAGGATTACCTGTACTGTGTACTATCCATATTGCAGGTGCTTAAACTTAAACCACAATTGGGGCCAGATTTTCCATTGCTAAGCAAGATAGTTGTTAAGTGGGTTGAGCCCAATTTTATGACCTTTTTTGTTGCAGTCATATGATCCCTAGGTGACTCTGGCTTTCTCCGCTAACTTTGCTTCTTGGAAGCTGGCTGTGACGGTTCATGAATGGCAATCAAATGACCCTGGGATCTGCAACTACCTGTAAATACATACCAGTTGCCAAGTGCCCAAATCTTGATCATGTGTCCCTGGGGATGCTGCAACAGTCATAACTTTTTTCAGTGCCGTCCGAATTGTAGCTAAACAAATGGTCGTAAGAGGGGGACTGCTTGTACTTGGTCCTCTTCCTCTGTTATAAGGACAAAACATGATACAGCAAGAAATAATATATAGTTGGGTTCCTCCCTCATTCTCTGATGCGTAGAAAATTATATTCTGAGAAAATTATGAGATTGTTGTTTAAGATCAGGAGTCTTCAAACTTGGCCCTTTTATGACTTATGGACTTCACAACACCTTGCAACCAGAGCTGGACCAATGTTATCTCCCCTTTCCCACGATGGACTTAACACCTGGGGATTGGCCGGTTTTGAACTGGCTGGATGAACTGTGGGATGGGGTTTGCTTGGGGATCCTTTAAAGTATCGATCTGTAAAGGAATCCCTCAGATCCTGTCTATTAATGCCTGCTACCAACTACTCTTAATAAAAGTTCCTGTTGGAGGAAACCGTCTCCAAGAGTTCTGCTTTCTTAAGCTGTGAGATTGAAGTGAGTCCTTACAGCATTATTTACCTATTCCTGTTTGATTAAAGTGTTGGGGGTCACTTGCCTTTTGAACACACATCTCCCAATACTATTAATATTAAAAGCTAAAATATTCAAATTGCACTCAACTCCTGTTGATTTTACGGATGAGAACATATTGTGTCCTTTTTTTTTTTTTTTGGCAACAGCACAGAACTGATTTGTTAAAGCCTGCTCCCAGGATATTTTTCAGCTTTCCAATCTGGTCTATACTGTAATAGTTTTGTTAGAAATCTGGTTACAGCTTATCTGAAAAAAACAAGATTTGAAAGATTTACAATAACTTCCTTTGTTTCAGCTAATAACGGACCATTTATGATCTTTAATTACCCAAGAAGATTAGATTCAAAGCAAAGCAAATAAATAGAACTCAGCCTTACGTTCTTTTATTCCAGTTCCAATGGGAAATTAATACTTTTAAAAAATATAATAGTAACAGTAGCAGTAGCATTTGGTCAATGATCAGCAATTTAAAATATATTTCTTTCAATATAGACACTATTCTTATGTTGTTGCCATACCCACTATATAATATGTTTTTAAAATTGGAAATATTTTTGTGTCGTATTCTAATTGTTATGCTAATAATTTGGAGGGGAAATTTATTAGCAGTTACTTTTATGAAGTTATTGCTTCTTCCGAAGACCATATCATGTTATGTTTCTAGTGGGATTTTTTTCCTCTATAAGTAGTGTCAGAACTCCACATTTGATAAAATACAAGGCAGAGCCAGTTAGGCCTAGTGATTAAGGTACCAGGGTAGAAAGTGGGAAACCATGAGTTTAAATTCAGCCTTGAAAGCCAGCTGGGCTAGTCATTCTCTCTCTGCCCAATCTACCTCACAGGGTTGTTCTTAGGAAAAATCAGAGGAAAAAGGTATGTTGGATATGTTCTCAACATATTTTTTGTAAAAAATAACAAAGGCAGTATGCAAACAAAAAAATAAAAAAATAAAATTATAGAAGCATTAACACATGTTCACATTAGCTTGCTTCAATATTCAATTAATCTCTTCATAAATCCTGGGCAATCTTTAAGCAATAGGCCTCAAAGTTTGATTCCAGGCTGGCTCAGCTTGGAAACCTCTCCCTTTCCCCTCAGCACAGCTGGCTAAGGAATTCTGGGAGTTGAAGTCCACAAGTCATCAAAGAGCCAAGGTTCCCCACCCCTGATCTAGGGGTTGTACAGGTTTATGCAGCCCTATCATAATATACTACAGATTTGGGGGTCCTAAAATCTTTTTGTAGACCCATAGAAGCTTTGTAGTTTCTGAGCACAGTGTGCAATAAATAACCCAACCAATCTGATTTCATGATCAACAGTTACATGGGAATTTAACTTGACTATGCGGGAATTTAAAGCACATATACTTAGATCACTGCATTTCTGAGGAAGGCCAGAGGCCTCACTGGCTTTGAATAGTCTTAACCAGGGGTCTTCAAACTTGGCCCTATTATGACTTGTGGACTTCAACTCCCAGAATTCCTCAGCCAGCGTGTGTGGCTGAGGAATTCCGGGAGTTGAAGTCCACAAGTCATAAAAGGACCAAGTTTGAAGACCCCTGGTCTTAACAATCCTTGGCTTTATCCTTTCTACTGTGATTGCTATTATTCCATTCTTATACTTGATAAAAAAAAATGTTCTAAGTGCGATGTTCAATATATTTGATTTCTTCACCTGGGATTCTATTCTTCTTAATAAAATGGGTGGGGGAGAGTAATGCCAAACAGACTAATTCTTCTTGTCCGCATCTTCCAGGTCTGCCTTTGTGGAAACTGCTTTGCTTCTCTGGGCTGGTTTCTTGAGTTTTTAACTCTGAATGGTTCGTTGGCTGCTTCCTCCCCTTCTCTCCCCTTGCTAGGGAGGCTGGCCACACAGTTGCTCCAACTACAACACATCCAGGGTGAGAGAATTATAAAATGCACCCTTATAAAAGCTGCAGGTTTATAGAAAGGAATAGTGAAGAAAAAAATTGGGAAATGGCTAGGATTAAGTGTGGATTTTGTTGTTTATGATATCAAGTTTTTACACAATTGCATGTCAAAAAGATTTGGAGTACCAGCAGGATATGGACTGAAGGTGTGTGGTATGTCAGTTTTGGGTTTGGAACCCTCCTTTTGTCTAGCCATTTATTGCTGTATGCACAGCATGCTCACAACACACAGATGTCTTCTGCCTCCAGCTTCAAATGTGGTGTAGTTCTTAACCATTTGTACTGCGTGCTGCAGCTGTTAGTGCTACAGCACATTCTCACAGATAATATAAATGGCCTGTGATTTCAGGTTTCACTACCTGTGGTTCCTGCTAAAAAACAACCCAACCTTGATATCTCCACCTGTTTGTAACTTTATGCATGGACATATTGAGGGCATCCTTTTTCACACGTATAAAAGTATCTTTCATTCAGACTGGAACAGAAATCCCACACAGGGCAACCTCTACATGTCTAGAGGGGTTTTTTTTGAACATTTATGAGAATATCTTTGAGATATTCTGAATATATCCCCAATATGATTTATCTAATGCTTTTCTAATTCACTCTGCTCTAATTTCTCCCAGGCAATGGTTATTTAATAATGAAAATATTTTTGGAATATCTATAGTCCTGATTTTGACTATGTCAGCAGTTCATCAATGGAAGTTGATAATTATTTTATAATGAACAATAATTGCCCTTGCTACTTCTCAGAAAGTTGGGATGTTCCAAAAGATCTTTACAAGGTTTGTTCTCTTTGGAGGAATATAATGTCTTTATAATATTCGGCCTATGTGCATGTTGTAATAATCCTCACATACTCAATAACATACAGCAATTACTGAGTCACTTTGTGGCAAGATGGGTGGCAAACAACAACAACAACAACAACAGCAATAAAAATTGAAGGTTATAAATTACAGCTGCAAGGTTGTTAGTAGGGCAATGTTGGAAGAAGGAATCTTTGCCTATTTTGCAAGAGTGGTTTCTCAAAGTTTCTTACTTGGCGGAAATGGCAAAGACTTCTGCTTTTTTGAAGGATCAATCGCAAGAGAAGTATGTTGCGGTATGGAAAAAATGGATAGATTTTATACAACATAAGTTGGATATAAAAAAATATTATTTAGTTTTTTAATAATTTATATTTTTTCTCTTCCTCTATTCTTTTCCTTGTTAAACATTTATTTTTGGTTTTTTTTTATATATACTATTGTTAATTATTTTATAATTTTTCTAATTAATGTATTTAGATTTTTATCTAAAGTTAGACTCATTTATGGTTTATATTTGTTTCTTAAGATTTTTTGGTCAAATTTTAACTAAGCCTATATTCAGCTCTGGGAAGATCGGGGGTGGGAATGGGAGGGTTGGGGAGGTGGGGGGGAGATTGTTTTGTTTTTGTTTTTGTAAAATTTTGAAAATTTAATAAAAATTATCTTTGAAAAAAAAATTGAAGGTTATAAACTGACGCCTCTGCTTTCCATCCATATCACTCCTATATTCAAATATTCAGTATCCTGGGTAGGAACCTTTTAGCATTTTTGGTAATCAGCCCTTTGTATTTTTCACCCTTCTCCTTTCATTGTCTACTCAGTATTTTGTTTCTCCTGTACAGGTAGTCATCAATTTACAACAGTTCATTTAATGACTGTTCAAAGTTACAACAGTACTGAAAAAAATGACTTACAACCATTTTTCAAACGACCATTGCACCATCCCCATAGTCACATGATCAAAATTTAGACACTTGATAACTGATTCATATTTATGATGGTTGCAGTGTCCCAGGGTCTTGTAATCACCATTTGTGACCTTCTGACAAGCAAAGTTAATGGGGAAGCCAGATTTGCTTAACAGCCAGGTTACTAACTTAGCAAATGCAATGATTCACTTAACAATTGTGGCAAGAAAAGTCATAAAATGGGGCAAAATTCAGATAACATCTGTCTCACTTAGCAACAAAAATTTTGGGTTCAGTTGTGATCGTAAGTTGAGGACTATCTGTACTACAAATGTCAGTTTCACTAACTAAGGTTGACTTGGGACGAAACAATGATTTCCTGGCACCTTTTCAGCAACCAGTTACAGACAAGCTTTAAAGAAGACTTCGTAATATAAAAACTATATACATACAATAATATATCAGCCTTTTGCAGAAAAAAATCAGCTTTAGATAGATTCTGCATTAGTCATATTGGAATCTGGCCAAGCTGCTGATTTCCATTTTGCCTCCAAAGGAACAGAGTTTGAATGTCAGTGAGATTTTGAACACACAGATGTGATTATGACCTCAGTTTGACACCTATTGAAAAATGGGGTTCTGGATGGTATATGATAGTTTTTGAAATGTGTCTGTGTGCAATTTAGATGATTTTCAGTTCAGCATTTAACACAATCATTCCCCAGCATCTAGTAGACTAACTGGGCCTTTTAGGCTTAAAACACTCCTTTGTGCAACTGGATTCTTGATTTTCTTACTAACAGGCCCCAATATGTGCGAGCTGGAATAAATATTTCTAACACCATTTTCTTGAGCACAGGTTCTCCTCAGGGCTGTATCCTAAGTCTGCCACTGTTGACTCATGCTAGGTTTGCCACCAACTATATTGTGAAGTTCGCAGATGATACAACAGTAGTGGGCCTTATTCATGATGACAGTGAGGGTGCTTACTGCAAGGAGGTTGAGGGTTTGGTGAACTGGTGTAAGGAAAACAGCCTAGTTTTAAATACTGGAAAAATCAAAGAGCTCATTGTCAATTTCAGAAAAGGCAGGCACAGCCACACTTCTCTGTGCATTAATGATTCACCTGTGGAGGCGGTTTTGTTGTTGTTAGTTGCAAAGTCGTGTCCGACTGATTGCGACCCTATGGACAACATTCCTCCAGGTCTTCCTGTCCTCTACCATCTTCTGGAGTCCATTTAAGTTCACACCTACTGCTTCAGTGACTCCATCCAGCCACCTCATTCTCTGTCATCCCCTTCTTCTATTGTCCTCAATCTTTCCCAGCATTAGGCCCTCCTCCAGTGAGTCCTTCCTTCTCATTAGGTGGCCAAAGTATTTGAGTTTCAGCTTCAGGATCTGGCCTTCTAAAGAGCAGTTGGGGTTGATCTCTTCTAGGACTGGGTATGCAATGAACAAGTAGGCTGGCTTGGTTGCTCAATAGTGAAACACCGATGAAGTGGGCATAGCAGTGCCTGCATTTTCCGCGTCGCATGAGAAAAGCACATCTTCCTTCCCCTGTCCTTACTGCTTTCTACAGGGGGACGATTGAGAGCATCCTGTCATACAGCATTACAGTCTGGTTTAAAAGCATCACTGCTTCAGGCAGGAAGGCAGTGCAGAGAGTGGTGAGGATGGCTGAAAAGATCATTGGCTGTTCCCTCCCTTCGATCCAGGACATAGCATATAAGTCTTGCTTGAGCAAGATCCGCAAGATTTTATGGGGCACTACCCATCCTTTTCACAGCCTGTTTTCCTTGTTACCTTCTGGGCGGAGGCTCCGTGGTATCCAAAGCAGAACATCCAGATTCAGTCACAGCTTTGTTCCATACAGTATTAACCTTGTGAACTCTAAAGCAGTGGTTCTCAACCTTTTTAATGCTGCGACCCCCAACCGGTCATAAGTCAAGGACTACTCAACTGGTCGTAAGTCGAGGACTACTCAACTGGTGCAGCACCGTTTGCAGAATGGGACTTTTGGCGGGCTCAGCAGGGCAGAGACAGCCTGAACAATTCCTATTGGCTTTTGAAAGCCAATAGAATTAGACTCTATTTAAGAGAGTCTATTCTATTGGCTTTCAAAAGCCAATAGAATAAAAGGGAGTAGCACAGCTAAGGAAAAGGGGGAAAAAATGGCGGACTGCGTTGTTTGGCGACCCCCGTGAAATGGTCATTCGACCCCAAATGGGATCCCGACCCACAGGTTGAGAACCACTGCTCTAAAGCTTCCTCCTTCTATTATATATCCAAGATGGACAGTGAATAATATTTATATGTTACTTATACGTAAGGGTGTAGGTCTGTACATACAGTATGTTGTATATAGTATGTTTTAAATGTGTGTTATGTATGTGTATACTTTGAGAGGAAGTAACTAAATTTCATTTTTAATGTGTGCCATTGTGCCCACAGGAAAAATGACAATAAAGGTTAATCTAATCTAATCACTACTTTACTGTAAAAGTAAAGGATGATAAAAATAAAAGGATTTGAATATTGAATGCACTTATCATTTTGAAAGGTGGTATTTAGCAAAAAAGAAACTGCTCTAAGTCATGCTGTATTATAGGTGTTAATTGGTACAATAGGTTTATTACAGATCAAGGCAGTAATCATATAAATGGGGGCCCTGCAATCCTTAGGTGTGTTTTGCCTGGCCAACTGATTAGCCTGGCCTTAAGTGAAGCATCCTCCTCTGATCACATTTGTAGGTACCTGATTTGAAACAGTTGACAAAAGTGGGAAGGATCTTATTTCTATGGTGCAGTGAAACTCCCATGCAGAGATGCTTCTCCTGTGTGCTAGTAAATATCTTGTGGACCTATCTGTTCTAGGCAGTCCTTTTGTGCAGGCCTTTTGGTTTTTCAACTGTCTTGGCTTGACTCTGTATCCAGCAAAGAATACTTTACTGTCTAAATTATAGCAACTGATAAATGAAATCCATATACCGTATTTTTCCGTCTATAAGACGCACCCTGGTATAAGACGGTCTCCGCGCCAAAAAGCTGTTCAGCGGAGCGTCGAACAGCTGATCCAGCAAATCCGCAAGTTCGGCCGGCTGAAGATCTTGCCCCCTCCCCCCTCCCGTTAGTGGCAAACCCACAGGGGCTTGACACCTGCACCAGGCAGCATGGCAATGCACACAGGCATGCCCTAGGATGCGGAGGTTACCATTATTTTTCCGTGTATAAGACGCACCTGATTTTTGAAGAAGGTGTTTGCTGGAAAAAAATAGTGTCTTATATATGGAAAAATACGGTAACCCAGGAAACCAAAAAGAAGCTATTATCTGCATAGCTGACTGCTCAATAGCACCTAACAGACTTATAAAAGAAATCATGATCATGCAGGACATTTTCAGTGGCCTGTAAAACAAAGGCAGCTCAGATTTGTTCTCCCTTTCTATCATTTTTTTTCTGTTATGATACAGCTTGTATTCCAAATGTCCAAGCTTTTTATTTGAGGAAACCTCCAAAATATTTCCACATTAATGCAAACTGCGCCCCCCCCCACAGGTGGTTAAATATACTAAGAATGGAAATAGTGAAGATTCCAGCCCAATTTTATTCACCAAAATTTGTAGAAACTACAAGGATAGATAGACACCTACTTTTACAGGAAAGCAATTCACTTCTTTGCCCTCGGGTCATAAAAGAAGGAGATGAAATTGCTAAGGATCACTAGATAGTCATCCATCTGTGCTTCAGTGTAAACTCTGAACAAGCTAATACAGATGTGAGAGGCAGCAGCTTGATTAGCATTATTCACAGTATTCCTGAGGAGATTACCATAATATGTTTGCAAAGCTATTTAGCACATAAGCAGTTGCTACTTTCATATTCCAGCCCTTCATTCATGGATTTCTTTGCACAGTGGATGACTGTCACTTTTTCATGTAATTCCCTTCAGATGGAAAGTTCATCCATTTTCCCACCCATTCAATGGGAAAAATCAGAAATTGGAGAATTGGCAGTTCTTGTTTTAGAACTGGGAGAGATTTCTATCATTAGCAACATGAAGAAAGAGTCCAATTGAACTGATTGCCTAGTTGCTCATTTCCATATTCATTAACATGGTTTAAGTGGAAGTATTCCTGATTTGCATAAAGTTTCTAACATCTTTTAGTTCTCCAGGACCATATTTGTAGGCTCTCTGCCAACACTCCATGGCAACAGGCTGTGAAGAAAGAGTCATTTTTTTTCCCCAGATGGACAGCAGATACTGTAACCTGCCTTTTTATATCTGCTTCTTTATCTAATGCTTTAGAATATCAACAGATCTCATGGCTTCTGTGAAAAAGACACATTCCATGTCGGGGAATACAGAGTAGCAGTTGGTATGATCATTCTTAGATTATTGCAGGGGTCTTCAAATCTGGTCCTTTTATGACTTGTGGACTTCAACTCCCAGAATTCCTCAGCCAGCATAAGTCCACAAATGATAAAAGGGCCAAGTTTGAAGACCCCTGGATTATTGTAGCAGTTTTGGGCCATTGCACCAAAACAGAATATTGTAGGACTGAAAAATGTGCAGGGAATAGAAACCTTGGTGATCAAGATGCTGAAGCAGCTATCTTCTAAGGAAAATCAGAAAGTTTGGCCCCTTTTAACTTAAGGGGAAAAACCCAGCAATTTGTGATTATTGTTTTTTTAATTCATTGTGTTTAATTAAGTGCTGTATGCAGCTCAGAGTCAGTGTCATGTGAGATGTGCAGCTACACAAATAAGAAATAAACATACCGGTTGTTTGCATGTGGCTTGCACATACTAAGCAGTCTTCTCTTGATTCTCTAAATTCAAATGTTGCCTGCCTGCCTTTTATATGAGCCAAATATATATATATATATAAGAATTTTTAATCATTTTCTGTTCTAGTATCAGAAGTCCAGGTAATGACCCAAGTGGATCAGATTTTCTTAGGATAGTGTGATAAATGATACCTGATTATATCTTGATCTCATCTTCATTTGATTTTGATAAAGATATTTCTTCTCTATGAAAGTTATAGCATACTACGAGAGAAATGCTGTATTATAGTAACCATGCTGCTTTTAAAACATGCTTAAACCAGCTACTTCTTTTTAATAAAAAATCAACCATAAATATTCATAGTTTATCAGAGTTGGTTGCTCTGAAGCTCTAAACCAGTGATTCTAAATCTTTCTAATGCCGTGACCCCATAATACAGTTCCCCATGTTGTGGTGACCCCCAAGTGGGTGTGGCCACCAATAAGAGGGAGTAGGACAGCTAGGAAAAGGGAAAAAAATGGCGGACAGCATGGTTTGGTGACCCCCGTGAAATGGTCATTCGACCCCAAATGGGGTCCCGACCCACAGGTTGAGAACCACTGCTCTAAACGAAGTATAGGATTTTTTTAAAAAAATAAGTTTAATTTAAACAAAATTTTAATAAAGCTTAGGTAATCTAAAATGTAATTGGGATCTAAAGAGAAAATTATCACTATCAGCTAATATAGAGAAAATATTGCAATAGAATAGTAATATAGAAAATAGGGCAGAGACAATAGAAAGTATTTGCTTACAGATTTGTAAATTTTACATTTCACTTTTATATTTCGTTGTTGTTTTTTTTCAAAATATTTCCCCAACTCTTACAGGATTGTCCAAGATCCATTGCTTTTGTAGCTCTTTTGAGTCTGAGCCAATCTAAAAGTTTAAAAAAGAACTTATGACAGTAGCCTTTATCATTTTGATGGTGACTTATGATTCCATATGGCTCAAGGATGTCTCTGGGAAAAAGTATCTACATCACAGCACTTTTACTCAAGTTAAAGGAAATGTCTTTGTTGACAGAGCTGAACCCATCTCAGCTTGCAAAGGTGGTAAATAAGGCTATATCCTTGCCCCTCTGTTGTTCAATTTTTTAATATTAACAATATTGTTGAAACATTTGCTGAGCCAGAATTCGATCCTCTCTTCCTTGCCCACCAGCCCTTATTTACTTTGCACTTGGACCCTAAAAAAGGTACTTACAACCCAGATCCTAAATTCTAATAGGCAATGCCCTCCCCCTCATTTGATTGCATTTTGAGTATTCAGCAACTGGCCTACACTTAACAGCTATTTGCAGTGCCCCGGAGTCATGGGACTGCAATTTATGTTTTCTGTTTCCTCGCAGTTTCCTGCAAAAAATACGCATTGCAGACAATGGGTTTGCTTAATGACCAAGGTGATTCACTTAACTGTCACAAAAAATGTAAAATCAGTTTGATTTATGACTGTAATTCTGGATTCAGTTTACAACCATAAAGTCGAGGACTACCTGTATTTTTTATGCTGATGATACAACTGCTCTGCCTGTGACCTAGGATGCCTATAAAATTGCTCCCAAACTGCATTGCTTTACTGCTCCAAAGATTGCTTTAATATCTATCCTAATGCAAGAGTATTGATTTGGTCTAGGAATTAAGACCCAATTAGATGGACAATCAGTGGAAAATTTATCAAAGGGGTTGAATATTTTAAGTATCCAGGAGTATATTTTCAATTTTCCACCTGCTGATTTATTTAAGCAAGTATGCTGTTACTAAGAGCCCCAAAAGCATCCCTTACAACTGTTCTATTTGCATGTCAATCTGGAAATAATCATGTCTCAGAGCTATTAAAGCTAAAGATCTAGATTGCTCAGTGTCTCTATAAGAAGTCTTCTAGTTTAGAAGCAGTTCAGTCCATATTTTTAAAAGTCTTATTTCAAGTACCTTACTCAATATCTAAATTTCTGTTATGATTGGAACTAGACTGCGTTTCCTTTATAAAGGGATTAAAACTTTGTTGTCTTACTCAGATCAAGGGTGTCAAACTGCTGGCCCACAGGCCAATTGCATCATATGGAGGCCACGCCCACCCCAGCTCTGGCAATGCAAAAAAAGTCACGATACGTTGCAACACATCATGTGACATGGCGAGTTTGACACCCACGTCTTAGATTTTGGCTGAAAACTAAGGGGAACTTTCTTGATTGCTAGACAAGTTATTTACTCTAAGACAGTGGTTCTCAACCTGTGGGTCGGGACCCCATTTGGGGTTGAACGACCATTTCACGGGGGTCGCCAAACAAGGCTGTCCGCCATTTTTTCCCCCTTTTCTTTGGCCACGCCCCTGGCACCCGGTGAGGTTGGGGGTCACCACAACATGGGGAACTGTATTATGGGGTCACGGCATTAGAAAGGTTGAGAACCACTGCTCTAAGAAGACTAATTCTGTATTCTGATTTGACATACTGTTAGTCTTGCCTTGCCAGCATTGTCTCCTTCAGGCTTTGGTAAAATCTTGGTTGAACTGAAGAGAGAATTTGGCATTTAGATATCCAGAATGATAGAGACGATGTTTCCCACTTCATTTATAGCAGAATTTAGGACAACCCTTAATAAATATACAAGCCTGTCCTGTGACAGCTGTGAGGTTGAATCTCTTTCCAGTGTTCTATGAAAATGTCTCTTCTGTACTCTATGGATGTAAAATTTAATATTTCCAATAATTAATTAATTAACAATAATTAACCATTCTAATTGACTTTGCAACGAGGAGGTCATTACTCTCTTTTAGATGGCCACTGTTCAGAGATTTCTAAGAAAGTGGCAAAATTTAGCTGTTAATTGTTTCAGAGTTTTCTTGTAGTGCTTATTATATTTACTGTGTTGTTGGTCTTTTTCTTGTGTTTGGTCTTAGACCATAAATAAACTTTGATTGTTTTTTTGTCAAACATATTTTATTAGATCTTTAGGAGGCAGAATAAGATTTGCATATGCACCATCTTCTGAATTTGCTTATGTCAGGGGTGTCAAATTGATGGCCTGCGGGCCGGATGCATCATAGCGAAACTGCGCCCACCCCATTGCCAGCAATGGCAAAAAAGTCATACGTCACGACTTGTCACGTGACATTACAAGTTTGACACCCCTGGCTTATGTCGTCCTTATTTTTGTTTTGTTCAGTTCGGTATATGGCATTTCCTCGTGACATTTAGTAGTGACTGACCAGCTAATTCTCCAGCAATGGGTTATTTCAGTCCTCCTGCCCAATCAGACTAAGTTGCCAAGTTGTCACGCCCCTCCTTGACTGGGACCTCCCAGTTTCATCTTAGTCTTTCGCCCATGAGGATGTGATAACTTGACTCTCAGGCTCTTCAGGCAGGTTAGACTATTAGAAACTGTTACACTCATTAGTGGATTCTTCAGTTTGGAGAATTAGAGGCTCCCAGCCCCTGATTTTTTCTTTTACAGGAGATCCCGTCCCCTATCTCCTTTAAACAAGGGGGGGAGAACAGTATTTTTCTTCCCTATTCTGGGGGGGTGGTTTTTTCCTCTCCCTATAGCCCAGCAGCCAGCTGGGTCTCCTTCCCAACCCCTTTCTGATCACTGGGGGGTGGCTTCTCTCCTCTGTACCCAGCTGAGTCTCTTTCCCAGTCCCTTCAGGCCAATCCATTGCCGGGATATGGAGATTGCCTCCGTCAGCGTTCTAAATCACACGGCCACCATTTTGAGGCTCCTCGGACTTTTGCTACTTGCCGGCCTCCGTCCATGCTCAGCCACTCGCGGCCCTCATTTTGAGGCTGTTTGGCCTTCAGCCTTTGACGAAGCCTCCTTTGGCCCAGCTGGAGAGCCGAAGTCAACAAATTAAGAGCACTGCGGGTGAGAAGAGGACTACCCTCAATTTTCCTCTCTCCGGCTGCCCTTTAGAGATGGAGGCCCTAATAAAGCGCCGTGAGCACCGTCGCACCTAAAAAAACATTAGGTGCGAACCAGCCAGCCTCTCTTCTTTGAGCTTAAGGGACCTTAAGACATTAGAACTTCTCTGGGGAGTTTCTTCCTACACCGAATCCAGGCCTCGATCGCCAAGACTCCCTCTCCCCCCCCCCAGGGTTAGGTGCGACTGCCATTTTGCGAGGCATTAGTACACTAAGGAAGATTCTAGAATTGCCTCACAGTTGCGGGTGCCATTTTGTGTGTGCTGGTCATAAATTTAGGACTGTCTGGATAGACTGCTCTAATTCAGATAAGATTTTGCAATCACAACAAGATTTGTGGACTCTTACCAACTTGCTGACAAAAGATCTGTTAGGCCCTGCTTGCCTAACACTCCTCACCTTAGCCTCTGCCACTCTGCATCTAGTGGTTACTTGCCAGGACCTGACCATTGCCACTATTGTGAGATACGTGTGATTTCGTCACCACTTTGGCCACAGGACGGGCATACGGATTGTCCTTCACCTTGGTGATGAGCACCTTAAAGCCCCCAGCATGAGTCCGGCTTAGCCAGTGGGCCGGCTCACGCTAATCCACGTGCAGTCAGTCCCTCCATGGGGGGAAACTGATGTCTCTTGCAGAGCGAGCCAGTTCCAGAGCCTCATCTGGGACACTTCTCGATCACCATGGCAGACCTCACTGAGTCATAGCCTTTGAACACAGACATCCAATCCGGCCAAACTGATCCAGTTCCAGAGGCACCTAAGGGAAAGGCCAAAGCAAAGTCCAAATACGGAAGAAAAGCAAGTAAGGCAAGCAACAAGCAGGCCGATCGCACACACAGAGCCCTGGAGAAGCAATTCTCCCAAGCCCAACGCTTGTCAGCTGGACAAGGACATATGTCTCCGCTCCCCCACCTGCAGCTCCTGAGGCAGGAGTGCAACTACTGGCTTCATCAAGGGCGTGGTCACCGGAGCGTGAGCATCAGCAGGTCTCGATTCAGACCTTTGGTCAGGGAGGACCACCCCTCTTTGGGGAGGACCTCGAACTGCCAGGCCCCTCCATGGCACCCACAGCGACATTCACATCGACTGCTGTGGGGCTTCGACCTCTGCAAGAGCCATCCTTTACCGATCAGCTGCAATCATTGATATCGCAGGCGGTCATTCAAGCCATGGCCTCATCGGGTCATCATCATCAAACATCACCCATACCAAGGTCCTCATCAGCACCCACTACCTCATCACGACCTACATTTGAGCGTACCGGCGTGGTCTCACCATCCCATTCACCTGAATCCGATTCTTCCAGTGCTTTGGATTATGACGAAAGTGCAGACCGGTGGTCAGATTGTGAGGAGCCTCCACAAAATTCCCAGCCCATGGCAGAGCTCTTCAATACTTCTCTTTTTCCTTCCTTACTGTGCAGGGCATGTGCAGCGGGTAAGCTCACCACCGACCCGGTTCTCACCCCAGAGACCTCCACCGGTCAAGACACGAATCCCTTGTTCTCTGAACCAGTAGTTAGGCACCTATAAATACCCTGCCCCCCTTTATTCCTGAAGAATATTCAGGGACAATGGGAATCACTGGCAGCTCAGCCATCCCAGGGAGGGGCTGAGTGCAAGATTGTTGACATTGCCCAAACCTTGACGGACTTATTGGAGGTGCCCAAAGTGGATGAATCCCTAGCTCCACTTTTCTCAGCAGCCACTCTACCAGCAGATGTCTCTGACGCCCTTAAGGTGGAAGCTAAGAAATCTGAACTAGCATTACACAAAGTTCACCAGGCATCTGCATGGGCAGCGAAGGCGGCAACCTCCACCTCATTCTTTGCTAGAATTTTCTTACCTGGCTTAGACAGCTACAAGACAGGATTCCCCTGGAGGAGGTCAGAGTACATCAGGACCTGACCAAACGTATAGCAACCCTTGAGTATATGGCGGATGTCTCCCTATACTCCGCCAAACACTCGCCCCGAGCAATGGCTTCCAGTGTAGTCGCTTGGAGACTTCTCTGGCTTAAAAATTGGAGGGCCGAAAGCAAACACAAGTGGCGAGCGGTCACTGCCCCTTTCAAGGGAGGCAGATTATTTGGGGAGGCATTAACTCCATACTTCATAGAAAACAAACAAAAGCAGAAGGTCATCTCTCATTTGACAAGGAGAGCTAACAGGCACTTCCTCCCCTATGGCCGCCGTTAGTCTTTTCAGACTGGCGCTATGGCAGAGATGGGGCAATCATACCGGTCTTCAGCTCCCAAAACAGAACGTCCATTTGACAAGACGAGTTATAGGGACTGGTCCCGGTACCAGACCCAGAACAAGTCTTCCTTTGGTGGCAGAGGGGGTCATCCCTTCTGTCGCACCAAGTGACTTAGGGGGGACCCCTCCCATTGGCGGCAGACTCACTCTTTTCATCTGCCAATGGGAAAACACAACCACAGACTCCTGGGTTCTGCGCACCATAAGAGAAGGACTGTCCCTGGAGTTCAAATCCACACCCATAGACCATTTTGTCTCTTGTCCAACCATGAGAAACCCAATAAAAAGAGGGCTCATGGAAGATGCCATTCAACATTTACTGAGCATCAAGGCCATAGAGGAGGTCCCCCTGAACTAGACGGGACAGGGGTATTTGTAGTCCCCAAATCTTCAGGGGCATGGAGAGCAATCCTCAACCTCAAAGGTCTGAACCTCCATCTCCAGTACCAGAAGTTCAAAATGCAGATGCTCCATTCCATTTTGGGCAGTGTCAGGTGAGGAGATCTGATGACTTTAATAGATCTCACAGAGGCATATCTGCACATTCCCATCCTCCCAGAGCATCGCACGTTTCTGCGGTTTTGTTATCTCAACTGCCACTTCCAGTACAGGACCCTACCATTTGGCCTTTCCTCTGCCCCAGGGTCTTCACCAAGATCCTGGCAGTGTTGGCAGCACACTTGAGATTGGTTCCGGTGCATGTCCAGTGCTACCTGGACGACATACTGATACAATCAAATTCTGTCATGACCGCCCAGTCAGATTTGGCCCTTACTATCAGGACTTTCCAGAACACGGGTTCTTGATAAATTTCAAAAAGAGCCAGACATCTCCCTCTACGTGCCTGTTACATCTGGGCGCGGTGATAGACACGGACTCTTGTCACGTGTTTCTGTCAGAGGAACGACGCAGGAGCATCCGAGACCTGGCCCTCACGGTACGCGGGAACAGGGCAGTGACACTAGCTCTTCTTTCCCAACTCCTGGGGAAGTTAATATCCTGCATAGTGATAGTGCTGTGGGCCCGACTACATGCCCGGACCCTCCAATGGTTTCTGCTCCCGTACCAGAGACGGCACACCAGTACCTCCAACCAGTTGGTACATGTCCCACACCAGGTGCATCTCTCTCTCGACTGGTGGACATCTTCGGCCATGCGCAAGGAGACTCTTTTCAAGGAGCCTCACCATATCCTTGTGACCATGGACGCAAGACTCTTCGGTTGGGGTGCATACTTCCAAACTCAGATGGCTCAGGGACAGTGGTCAGAGGCAGACCTGAGGCACAACATAAATTGGTTGGAGCTCAGGGCGATCCATCTGGCTCTCAGGCACTTCCAAACCGTGATCAAGGGGCAACATGTGCTGGTCCTAATGGACAACGTGTCTGCAAAAGCTCACGTGAATCGGCAAGGGGGCACTCGATCCAGGTCCCTCATGGAGGCTCGGGCGTTGGGCCCCTGGGCAGAGAGCAACCTGCTTTCCATCAGGGCCGAGCACATCTCGGGAGAGGCGAATCGACAGGCGGACTTCCTCAGCAGGTCGATAGTGGACCATTCGGAGTGGAGGTTACACCCGGATATCTTCAAGGAGATCTCGGACAGGTTTGGTCATCCAATCGTGGACCTGTTCGCCTCGCCAGAGAACACCCAGCTGCCCAGATTCTTTTCACGCTTCCCCTCTCGGGGAGCGGAGGGGACGGACACCCTATGCAGCCCATGGCTGCAAGGTCTTTTCTACGACTTTCCCCCACTGCCTCTGCTTCCAGCAGTTGTCAGGAAGATCCTGGAGGAACAGGTGGAGTTAATATTTATTGCTCCTCACTGGCCCAAAAGGCTGTAGTTCACAGACCTAGTGAGCCTCTCCACCTCAGCTCCATGGCAGATCCCCGACAGTCGCATACACTTAATGCAGGGGGATCTACAGCATCCAGACCCCCAATGGCTCCCGTTGGCCACCTGGCACTTGAACGCCGCACTCTGACTCAGGAGTCATATTCATCAGGGGTGATTGACATGATCCAGACGGCCAGGAGACCGGTGACTAACCGCATTTATGATCATACTTGGTGGAACTTCTGTCAATGGTGTGACAAGAATCACCTGAGTCTATCCAAGGTAACTATCCCAAGGTTATTAGACTACTTGTTGGATGGTGTCAACAAGGGGTTGTCACCCAACACCATTCGTAGACAGGTAGCGGCTCTCTCCACGGTGATTTCCTGGGACCCATCAGAGTTCTTGTCTCAGCACCCTATGGTCCACTCCTTTCTTAAGGGAGTAATCAATAGCAGACCACTCGTAGTTCACAGGTATCCCTCCTGGGAGCTACCCCGGGTTCTGCAGGCACTAACTTCCTCACCCTTTGAACCCATTAGAACCTGTTCCTTGCGGTACCTGTCACTCAAGCTCTCCTTTCTGATAGCCATTACCTCCGCCAGGCGTATCTCGGAACTAGCCGCTTTATCTATCAGGAAGGACCTGTGCACGTTTCACGAGGACAGGGTGGTTGTTAGATTAGATCCCTCCTTTATCCCTAAGATCAACATAGTGTTCCATACATCACAGGATGTTATTCTTCCAGACTTCTGTCCCCGTCCGTCACATGACTTGGAACGGCAATGGCACTCATTGGACATACGTAGAGCCTTACGCTGTTATATCAAACGCACGGCAGCCTTCTGAAAGTCTGAAGCCCTGTTTGTATCCTTTTAGCCTTCATCCATGGGGCAAAAGGTATCTGCCTCAACCATATGTACGTGGATCAGAACCTGCATAGCAGGGGCGTACATTTCACTTGTCCTGCCCGTTCCTAGTCATGTGACGGCACACTCCACCCACAGTGCCGCCACATCTGCGGCGTGGGCAACTCAGGCATCCATAGAGGACATTTGCAGGGCAGCGACATGGTCCTCGCCTTTCCTTTCATTAGGCATTACCGTTTGGATAAATTTGCCTTGGCTGAGGCTGCCTTCGGTAGACGAATCCTCCAACAGGTAGTGCCAGTATCAGGGTCACAGGCCCCAACTGACTCCCTCCCGTAGGGACAGCAGGAGCTTTGGTATGTCCCATTGGTGGATTCTTCAGTCATCATGCTGGAGAAGGAGCGTTGGCTTACCTGAACGCCTCTTCTCAGCATGATGATGAAGAATCTATGCCCTCCCCTCTAGAGATCAGTTAGGTCCATGACAGGGGGTTGTTGGTTTTTTTCCTTATACCTGCTCTGAGACTCATCACGTCAAACTGTTGTCATTGGCTACACCGTTGATGAAACTGGGAGGTCCCAGTCAAGGAGGGGCGTGACAACTTGGCAACTTAGTCTGATTGGGCAGGAGGACTGAAATAACCCATTGGTGGATTCTTCATCATCATGCTGAGAAGAGGCATTCAGGTAAGCCAACACTTCATTCATTCAAGAAACAATCTCCTTTTCACTTCGGCAAAGAGCTTCTTCCTCTCTGCATTTTTTCCCCACCCTTCTCCCTATTTCCTTTGCAACATCCTTTCAGCTTTAATTAATTGCTGCAGATCCAAGAAGTTTTGGCCAGAAGGAGAACAGGCAGGAGAACAGGAAAAGGGATGGGAGGAGAAGACCCAGCTGCCTTTTCTGTCTTTGGCTTCAAATGTGATAGCTAACTGCGTTTCAAGTTTCAAACTTCCCCAGATCTTTTTTTTAAAAATAGTAATATTTTCACCCTATTAATCTTGTTTAATCCCCAGTATGTGGAGGATGAAGAAAGCTGATCTTAAAGAAGGGGCTTGGGCCAGGAAACATAGTCCTGGTCTCTCCTTTCAGTAACCATCTGAGGAGTATCCAAGTAGGTGTTTGTGTCCATATTCCTTACTTACTTTGTTCCTTTTTTCTCACAACTTTATACTTTTCATTCTTTGGATGCTTCAAAGGACTCTTTCCCCCTCAAAACAGGAAAGATGTTCAGAAACTGACAGCTGATGAACAGGCCAAGAAAAGAGGTTGTGAGTGTTTTGTGCCTTCAGATGTGAGCTTAAAGAGTTTTCTTGTCTGATGCAATTTCTGGCAAGGTTTCTCTGGCTTCCACTCAAGGTTTCATAGTATTATGGGTTATAATCAAGTAAGAGAGATAATAATCCATGTAGTATTGCTCCAACGCAAAACAGCCATTCTGTTGCATGCAGATAATCAAATGATATTCTAGGATGTAATAAAGCTATTAGCTTTTATGTGCACGCTGGGAGGGGGGAAATCCCAAAGCACATATAATTGATTTAGCAGAAGTAATATTGACATTTGATTTAGCAGAAGTAATATTGCAAAGAAGTCTTGTTCTTCCTTGATAATTGCTTGTTACTTCAGAAAAGCCAACTGCCCTCATCAGAAAGTCTAGAAATCCTAGGAATGTACAGAATACATGTGGGAATTCAGGCAAATGAGTCTTTAATAAGTCTATTGCAAAATAAGGTATTGCCTGATGAAAAGTGATTTCAGGGCTTTCTGATTCAAAATCTGACTAATTTTGCATCCTCCCTGAACTATGAGAAGAAGTGGTATGTTCCTAGCAAAGATCTTTGCCTTGCCATGGATGAAAGCAATGAACGGAGTCTACTGTAATTCATCATTTTCAGATAGAATAATTGATGCAGTGCAGATTTGGGGTGAAGAAAATGTGTACTATTCATGTGTATTTGTGGAAATTGTGTGAAACAAAGACATTGTTGTGTTTAAAAATATTTGTTTACATTGTAAAAAAACAATACACAAAATTATATGAGAAGTTGCATGAATATGTATATATATACTCTAGTACTTTTCTTTTTATATATACATATACATACATACATATAGACAGATAGACAGACACACACATACTAGAGTAGTTGTAAATTGCATGTATTAACGTGTGCAAGATTGTGTTCAAAATCAGTATAACCACAAATTTGTATTTTCCAGGGTTTTATTTATTGACTGAGAAATTAGACAGAACAAAATAATGTGTGAATTTGTACAGGACTGTCACACTTGGAATTATTAACATTCTAAGCAAAGAGAGAGACATTTCAGAATTTTGGATAAGCATGGGAGAAAAAAAAGTATGAATCATTCATTTTTCCACTTGTGATTCTTCATGACATCTGACTAGGTGAGTTGATTCAACACACTTGTTAGCAACATGATAAGTTCAAATCAGTTTTGTGCTATTGCCTGTGTTCCAAATTCTGAGTAGTACAAATATCAGCACAGGGTTACAACTTTGATATAAACTGCTTTCCTAAATCTGAATTTCTCAAATAAAATCAAACATATCTGGAGGATGATGGGTTAATTAGTCTGGAACTCATCAAAATGATTTCATTAGTATTATTTTTGTTTTGATGATATCAATAATTATATAGATGAATATTATTTCATTGCTGAGACAGGATTTTATTAGGAAAAAACTAGGATGTTTAAAAGGGCAGTAAATTATCTTTTGTTCAGCTTTTGTCTAGTTTATTCTTATTAGTAATATTTACAAACTTCTTTCCAAAAGTATCCCAAGGAAGCCCAGAGCAATTTAGAGGAGCAAAAAGCATGGGACCGTCTTCCATAAAACCATATAATGAAACATTATAGTCCAAACAATAAGAAGAATAAAACTAAATTCTGCTATACAACAATTAAAATTCATTTGACAGTTCTCCTGAAAGTGTCAGGATGAAAAAGGAGATCTTAAACTGTATTTAAGTGCAGGGACCAGCGATATGTCCCCTATAAATAATCACAATACTTCCACCAAGAAGTCCCTGCTGTCAGTTGGGAGGCATTAAAAGAAGCAGCTTTGGGTCTTACATCCTTTAGGGCACTGGTGTCAAATTTGATCGCATCACGTGACGTATCACAATGTTTTTTGCCTTTATGGAGCCATGATGGATGTGGATTGCGCATGACACATCTGGCCCGTGGGCCACCAGTTTGACACTCCTGCTTTAGGGATTTAGGAGGTAAAGTCAATGAATTAAACCTGATAATTTTCCAAGACTGCAAGAACACTCCTTTAAGAATCATATCTAAGGATATTCCTATTTAGATCATATTACAATAATTTGTAAGACCCGAATAATCCAGTTCTTGAGTATGGAAAAATGCCTGGGTTTGCATGACTCCAAAATCAATTTGGATCGTTTATTATATTAGAGACACTATTTTAAAAATAATTGCATATAGAATCAAATGTCTGATAATAACTGGAGGAAAGATTCCTTTTAGATAGTGTTTTCCTCCTGCTGAAATAAAAATATTTCAATCTCTCTTTCTTTAACCCTTCTTCCCCACCCTTGGCATCACTTCTGTTGCAAGTCCTGAAACCTGGGTGGGCAGATTTCCAACAGGGATTCATCTCCACTGCTGCTCACCCAAACCCCAGCAAAGGATGTTAGATCTGCACCTTCATCCATTATCATACATGGGAGGAAGTCTTCCACTAACAGTTTCTATTTCCTACCTCTGGTAACAAACTCCTAATTGGCAGAATAAAAGTCTGTCCTAATGATAATAAGGATTATCTTCCTTCATACTATACTTCATACTAAGAGTAATACATATTATTATTACTATACATTATTGTACACATATTTTCCACTTTTGACCTTTCCACATTTATTCTCCTCTATTATTTCTAGTCTCCAACCAGTCATACCACTTGTTCCATATTAGATAGTACTCTGTGTCTTCCTTTTCTTTTATCTCTTTTGTTAATTTGTCCATCTCAGCACAGTCCAGGATTTTTCTTATCACTTCTTCCTCTGATGGTATATTCTCATTTTTCCAGAACTGTAAGGACCCACCCCACTTTGCATCTTAAGAAGACAGAACTCTTGGAATAATTCTTCCAACAGGAATCCTTTATTAAGAGAAAATGGTTGCAGGCATACTAGACAGGACTTGGGGTTCAAGCTCTTCCATTCAAGGTTTTAAGGGGTTCCCCAGTAGTCCCACCCAATCAACCCCCCTTCCAGTGATAGTTTCAAGTATCACAATTCCACCCCCTTTCTTCTTTCTTCCGTCTGAATGGAGACTTCAGGTAACTACATGAAAGGCAAGTATCCTGCTTTGTTATGATAAGGTTCTCTAGTGCTAACGCTTTGATGTTACAATAAACACACATTCAGCATTCAGCTCTTTGAAGTGTACTGAAGGAAGTGAGGGCCATAAAGCCCCTTTGTTCTCCCCCTTCTCTCCCTCTTATGGCAGAATCCAAAGAAGGCAGAATTGGGAGTTTCTATATTTGATAATTAAAGATGAAATATGATTGGATTCTGACATCCGGCCCCTCTTAAAAATAAGAGAGATCCACCTGAAAGAAAACACAAGTATAAAATTTAGTTAGGCTTGTTAGGATACTCTGTGTGAAACTTCTTCAATAGCTTCGGGGCTCTGACATGACGTTTATGGACCCACTCATTTTGTGAGGGAGGGAGGTGTTTCCAGGCAACTAGGTACTGAGTTGCTCCATGATATCTCCTAGAGTCAAGGACTTCCTTTATTTCGAAGTGTTGTTCACCCTCCACCATGATTGGAGGTGGTGGGGGGGGATTTTTGGCCGTAGAGGTGACTGATGCTCTCTTTTCAGCAAGCTGCAATGAAAAATTGGGTGTATTTGCCTGAGATTTTTGGGTAATTCTAATTCTACTGTTACTGGATTTATGATTCTTTTAATTGGAAAAGGTCCTATATATTTTGGTCCAAGTTTTTTACAGGGCTGTAGGGACTTTAGGTATTTTGTAGATAAGTACACCATTTCTCCTATAATGAATGGTGTAGGCTCAACCCTTTTTTTATCGGCTTGTGTTTTATATGCCTGCCTAGCTTCATCTAGTGCTTTTCTGACTATTGGCCAGGTGTTTTGTAATTTCTCCATCCATTCTTTCAGCGAGGGGATCGTTGGTTCGTTTGGGGTTAATTCTGGCATGGGGTTGAAACTTTGACCGGTGGCTATTTGAAAAGGAGTGTAACCTGTGCTGGAGTGGACTGCATTATTGTAGGCAACTTCTGCAAAAGGGAGTAAGTCCGCCCACTCGGTCTGCTGGAAACTAAGAAAACATCTTAAATATTGCTTAAGTACGGAGTTCATTTTTTCAGCCCCCCCATTTCCTTGAGGGTGGTGGCTAGATGTCAGTCCCTGAGTGGTTCCTAAGAGGGATAAAAATTCCTTCCAAAATGCAGACGTAAATTGCACCCCCCTGTCAGAGATGATGCGTTGGGGTGCCCCATGCAATCTGTAAATGTGTTGGATGAAAAGTTTTGCTAAGGCTTTTGCAGTGGGAATCTTTTGGCAAGGGATAAAGTGCACCTGTTTGGAAAACAAGTCCGTGACCGTCCAGACCACAGTATTCCCATTGCTTTCTGGCAATTCCACTATAAAATCCATGGCTATTTCTCTCCAGGGGGCTGAGGGACTTGCCACTGTTTGCAATAGTCCTGGCACTTTCCCTTGCAACCTCTTTGCCGTGGCACATTTTGGACAACTGGCTATATAACTTTCAATGTCCTTTTTCATGGATGGCCACCAAAATTGCCGTTTAATTAAATGTAAAGTTTTTACAAATCCAAAATGCCCTGCTGATTTTGTGTCATGGCAAAGGTGCATGAAAGTTACTCTTTGAGTTGTTGGTATATATAACTTTTCCCCTACCCAAGGCAACCCGTCTCTCATTGTGCACACATTTTTGTTTTTCTGGAACCATTCATCTGTTTCCAAGCTTTTTCTGAATTCAATCCCAGTTTGGCTGTCCAGTTGTGGTTTTATTTTGGCTTGGGTTCTTGTGGTTACTGGTGCTGCCAGTTGTGACTCTGCCATTATTGGTCTAGAGTCTGTGGTTCGTGCGCTGTTATATTGGGGCATGCGAGATAGAGCATCTGCCAGGAAGTTCTTTCTTCCTGGTAAATGTTTGAGCTTAAATTGGAATTGGTGAAAATGCTGGGACCAGCGGGCTTGTTTGGGATTGAGTTTCCTGGAAGTTTTCAGGGCTTCTAAATTTTTGTGATCAGTCCACACCTGGAAGGGGATTTTGTTGCCTTCCAGGAACTGTCGCCACGTGAGTAATGCCCAACGTATCCCATAAGCCTCCTTCTCCCATACGGGCCAGCGCTGTTCTGTTTCCGTGAGTTTCTTGGATGTATATGCACAGGGTTGCAATACTGCATCATCATTTTCTTGTAATAGCACAGCCCCCACTGCCACATCACTTGCATCTGCCTGTATTATGAAGGGCTTGTCCATGTCTGGGTGCCTTAGTACTGGTTCGGCAGAAAAAAGTCTCTTTAGTCTCTCAAACGCTGCTTGGCACTCCATTGTCCATGTTAGTGGCTGGCTAGGTTTTACTGAGGATGCTCCCTTCGTTTTTAGTAAGTTAGTGAGGGGCAAGGCTATCTGGGCAAATGAGGGGATGAATTGGCGGTAAAAGTTTGCAAAGCCCAGGAAACTTTGTAGTTGCTTTCTTGTGCGGGGTGGTGCCCAATTTAGTACTGCTTTGACCTTCTCTGGGTCCATTTCAATGCCCTGTGGGGATATGCGATAGCCTAGGTAGTCTATCCTTTCCTGGTGGAATTCGCATTTTGAGAGTTTGGCATATAGGTGAGCGGCTCGCAGCTTCTTTAAAACCGCTCTGACAAGTTTGACGTGTTCTTCTTTTGTTTCAGTAAAGATAAGAATGTCGTCCAAGTAAACAAGGACCCCCTTAAACAGGTGCTCCCTTAGAACGTCATTGATTAATTGCATAAAGACTGCAGGGCCCCCTTGTAATCCAAATGGCAAGACTTTGAATTGATAGCACCCCATGGGGCAGTTAAATGCAGTCTTCCATTCGTCCCCTTCCTTGATTCTCACTCGATAGTAAGCTTCCCTTAAGTCTAGTTTAGAAAAAATTTTCCCTTTCGATAGGTGTGACAGCATGTCTTTCATGAGGGGCAGCGGGTATAGGTTGCTTTCACTGATTGTATTCAGGGCCCTATAATCCACGCATAAACGTAAAGAGCCATCCTTCTTCTCTCTAAAAAGGACCGGGGCAGCCACTTTAGGCTTGGCTGGCTCAATGAAACCTCTCTCCAGGTTTTTTTTTATAAATCTTTCCATTTCCTCCTTCTCCTTTGGGCTCATGGAGTATAATCTGGGCTTCGGGAGTTTTGCCCCAGGCTTGAATTCAATGGTACAGTCTGTGGGTCGGTGGGGGGGAAGCTCATTCGCCCTCTCCTCACTGAAGACTTCAGCAAGGTCCCTATATTCCTCTGGTATTTCTGTTAATCTTTTTTCCTCTCCTATGGATGCTTTTTCTATTCTTGATTCTGGTAGCCTCCCTTGGGGTTTTAAGTCCATAGGGTCCCCCTTCGGGAATTTGATTTCTGTCGTCCTCCAATTTACCCAGGGGTTCCATTTTTTCAACCATTCCATCCCTAGAATCATTGGGCATTCCATACCTGGGGTCACCACAAACGTTAAGTCCTCTTCATGGTTGCCCAGGGAGAGATGTATTGGCAAAGTGGCTAGGGTAGCTGGCACCCCCCCTGCTATGGATCCATCTAGCTGGCCAAATGAGATTGGTTGTTCCAGTCTCCTGGATGGGATGCCCAGATTCCCCACTAGTGTTGGGCTAATGAGGCAGCGGGTACAGCCAGAGTCTATTAAGGCTTTCACCTTCACAGCTTCGGGCATGGGGGGGATTAATATAGTCACTGTTTTGAAGATGGGTGTGATGCATCCACTTACCAGGGGTTCGCCCTCCGAGCTGTCATCTGAGGCATCCACCGGCCCTGTGGTGTAGGCTGGAGTCCTTTCCCCTTGGTGAGCAGAGGTGGGGGTTTCTGCAATTTCCATCATTCTCATGGCCGTTTCTTTTGGCTTAGCTGAATACTTTCCGGGTTTGTTGATTGGGGATCTGTCTGGGTTGTGCTGGGGGGCCTTTGAGCGGCATTCTACAGCTCGATGCCCTTCTCTTCCGCACTTGAAACATCCCATTGGCTTCTTGGCTGTATCCGATGATTTCACCGGTTGGTGTGTCAGCTCAGGCGGGGGGCGGCTCCATTGTTTTCCTCGGCGGTGCCTCTTCAATATGTCGATCTCTGCTTCCTCTGCCAAGACGTACCATTCCTCAAGTCGATGTGGGTCCCCTCGGGGCAGGCAAGCATCATATAGATCATAGTTTAGTCCGTCTTTGAAACGGCCAAGGAGGATGTCTTCTGGCCAATTCAGTTTGCTGGCAATGGCCCGGAATTCGTGTGTATACTCAGCCACTGGGCGTTTGCCCTGCCTCATCGTTGTTATTCTTTCACGGGCTTTGCGATCAGCCAGGGGGTCTTCAAATCGTCTTCTCAAAGAGGACATGAAACGGTTGAAGTTACTGAGTTCTGGGGCATTGGAGTCATGCAAGTTCACTACCCAATCCGCAGCTGGTCCATCCAGGGCAGATTGCACGATCCGGATGCAGGCTTTGTCGCTGGGAATATCCTGCCCATATTCCTCCATGTAGCTGAGGACTTGGGTTAGAAAAAACCCCAAGCGTGTTGGCTCCCCTTTGAATTTCACTTCAAACGGTGGACGTCTTGGAATGGATCGGTGCCTCTGTTGTGGGTGGTAGTGCCTTCCGTCCAGATTGCCATCTGTGGTCCGGTAGGGGGTGGGAGCTCCTGGATCAGTAGATGTCCCTGGGGTTGCAGGTTCCATGTCCCCCTCGGTGTCTCTCCCTTTGCGGCTCCAGGAACTGGGGCGGCCGTAGGGCTCAGTAGTCTCCTCTCCTAGGGAGCTGAGAGTTCTCTTCATCAGGTCAATAGCTTTCTCTAGGATCCAGTCTGAGTACGGTGCCAGCTTCCTCCCTCTTCACTTGCGTGCAGGGATTTCTCCATCTCCTGCTTCCATTCTGGTTGCTTGGTCCCCCGTCTCAGGGTCACCTTTCTTGATTCCTTTCTCCACTCACTTTTCTTTCCAACGTTCATCGACCAGCGAGGCTTGTGGTCCTGTGTCTCAACCACTTCTTCTCCGAGGAATCTGACCTCTCAGATCCCAACATCTGGCAAGGTTCCAACTGGGTCAGCGGCTCTCTTTCCAGGGAGTTTTCCCCCTCTCTTTCTCCATTGTCCGACATGGTAAATTTTTTGCAAAATCCCCCGGCAAGGGTCTCCCTTCCAGGTGGATTAATTTTGCAAGTCCTGTCTAATGTAAGGACCACCCCACTTTGCATCTTAAGAAGACAGAACTCTTGGAATAATTCTTCCAACAGGAATCCTTTATTAAGAGAAAATGGTTGCAGGCATGCTAGACAGGACTTGGGGTTCAAGCTCTTCCATTCAAGGTTTTAAGGGGTTTCCCAGTAGTCCCACCCAATCAACCCCCCTTCCAGTGATAGTTTCAAGTATCACAATTCCACCCCCTTTCTTCTTTCTTCCGTCTGAATGGAGACTTCAGGTAACTACATGAAAGGCAAGTATCCTGCTTTGTTATGATAAGGTTCTCTAGTGCTAACGCTTTGATGTTACAATAAACACACATTCAGCATTCAGCTCTTTGAAGTGTACTGAAGGAAGTGAGGGCCATAAAGCCCCTTTGTTCTCCCCCTTCTCTCCCTCTTATGGCAGAATCCAAAGAAGGTAGAATTGGGAGTTTCTATATTTGATAATTAAAGATGTAAAATTAAGTATCGTATTTCTTTACTATATTTTCTGTTTAAAATACCCAGCAAAAAGATCTCTGGTTTCCAGTCTACGGGTTGGTCTATTATTTCTTCGATCCATCTTCTTATTGTAGTCCAGTATTTTTTCACAACTGGGCATGTCCACCATAAATGATAATATGTTCCATGTACTTTTTTACATTTCCAACATGTTGGCGAATTGTTCTGGAACATCTTGCCAAGCTTTGCTGGTGGAAGATGCCATCTGTAAAACATCTTCAACTGGTTTTTCTTGAATGCCGCTAACATAGTCAATTTTATGTTTATTTCCCATATTTTTTCCCATATCTTCAATTCTATATTATATCCAAAAAATTTTTTCCCATCTAATCATTGTGTCTTTGACAACCTCGTCTTCCATTTTATATCTCAGTAGGTATTTGTATAAATTGCTAATTAATTTTATTTCTGTTCCATGTATAATTTTATCCAATTCTTGTGGCTCTTTTTGTATTTCATATAATTTTTTGTCCTCTGTATATTTAGATTGAATTTGTGTAAATGTCCACCAGTCAATCTCTCTGCCTATATCTTGTTCCAGTTCTTGTTTTGTTTTCAGATTTCCCTGTTCATTTACTAATTCCTTGTATCTAATTATCTTATTTATATCTAGTAGGTTTGGGTATTTCAGAACTTCTGTTGGGGATAACCACATTGGAATTCTTATATAATGTTTTTGTTCTCCAGTACAGGAGATGGAGAATCCACCAATGGGTTTTCTCTGTCTGCCTGCTCTTGAGACCAAGTAGCCAAACTTGACACGCCCCCTCTTGCTAGGAGAGCCAGTCTTGACTTGGTCTCAAGCTCTTGAAGATGCATCAGGTTTGGCTCTCAGGTTTTTGCAATTCACTTAGCAGATCAAAGATCCATTGTTGAATTCTCCTTGCATTGATTCAGTATTTGTACTCCCCCCAGTTAGGATTACACTTTAAAAGATCTTCCCAACCATTTTCTCTCAGGGACGCTGGGATCAGCGCTCCCTCAAATTGGCTGATTTGAGGCTTGTGGGGTGAAGGGGGGAGAGTAATTTCCTTTCTATCCCCAGGGCTCGGGGGGGGGGGGGAAATCCCTTCAACATCGGCTCCCCCGTTAATTCCCCTGCACAGCGTTTTGCGCTGCAGTCAGCTCGCCCCCACAGCTTAAATCTTACTTTCCAAGCCTCTGGAGGCTGTTTCCAACAGCCCGAAAGTCGTGGCCGCCATTTTGGATGGCTGACAAGACCAAAACTTAAATAGAGGTTTCCTTTGCCTTTGCAATCAGTTTCTGAGCGAATTTAATTGGAGTCCTGCTTTTCGAGACAGGGGTTTTTCGCAGCAGTACCCGGCTTGATCTCAGGTAGCCTTACCAGAATTTGCCGTGGCCGCCATTTTGGCCGCGCCACACGGTTGGCCTTGCATTGCCATCAGCCAAATTCTTAACTGAAGGCCTCAGCACATTACAGGGCGTTTCCAACAGAATTCCAGGCCCATTAATTTTCAGTACATCTGAGAAACTATTCTAGCCCTGCACAGCGACTGCCATTAGGCCTCATCAACTGTATCATTATTTACAGCCAATAATTAACTGACTAGGCCCAAATTCTCAGGCCACCATCTTGTTTTGGAGCTGCCATTTTCAATTCACATTGTTTCTGCCAGGCCTCATTTCAGGCCCTCTGCGTCCTTCATTGGGACATCTGATGCACCTTGACTGGCCACCTAAGGCCTCCAGGCAGAGCCCAGAGCGGTTCCCAACCATGCCTCGGCATCAGACTCAATTGCCGTGACCAAAGCCCAGATAGATTGTTTCTGGTCAGGTGGTCAGGGGAGCAGTCTTCGTTACTTGTTCCAATTTCGCTTCCGCCAACCGCTTGCCTGCCAGAGCTTTGCCTCAGTTTCCCTGAGACAACTCAACTAGGATGGAGGACTCCACGATGCCTCAACCCATGAGCACTGCCTCCCCATCCTCCAGTTACGTCCAGCACAAAATCTCTGATCAGGAGGTGGCAGGCAAGCTCAAATCCAAGGCTAAGGCCACCCTCAAGAAGCCTTCCAAGTTGGCAGAAAAGCAAGCCAGCCATAGGCACCAGGCTCTGGAGAAGGAGTTCTCCAGAGTGCAGAGACAGGCTGGATTGAAGACAGATCAAATGGAGGCCCCTGAATTTGACCTTCCTTTAGGTCCTTCAACAGCTCAGGGCATGTGGTCTCTCACAGGGACTCCCATCACACTTAGTTCCCCTTCGGAATTGATTCAACACACAACAACCGTCTCGGGTTCAGCTCCAGAGGCCACCTTCATGCCAACGGCCGCAGGGCTCGGGACCAGACATCGGAGACATTTTCTCTGACAGCTGCTTTGAGGCCTTGCTATCCAGCAGCTCTAGCAGAATGGTCTTTCCATCCACCCGGATGGGGCTTCCACGTCGGCCATGTCGCCTTATGTCCTTCCTACGGGTTCCCTATACTTCAGGAATCCACATCTCCTGCACACTCCTCCATGAGTGGTTACTCATCCCTGCAGGGTGAGGAGCAGCCAGACTTTAATCTATCAGAGGAGGAGGAACTTCCCCCTGAACCCTCCCCATCAGCAGGCCTGCTCAATCCAGCCCTGTTTCTTCCCCTGCTTCGCAAGGCCACATCAATGGCAAACATAGGGTCCGATCAGTTCCCTCAGCCGCAGGCAACATCGGATTCCAGTCCAAATCTGATATTTTTTGAAATGGTGGCAGCCCAACATCACGTTCCATGTCCCTCTATTTTTCTTAAGGGGATCAAAAAGCAATAGGCCTCCTCTTCCTCTTTTCCTTCAGTAAGTGGGACTGATAAAAAGATTTTTAGCACCTCCACAGACCTCACTGAGGCCCTGGAGGTCACCAAGGTAGACGAAGCCTGGACCCCCCCGGTATCTCAGACTGCGGTCACTGGGGACATGTCGGAGGCACTTAAAGCGGACGACAGAAAATGGGACCAAACTTTCCGGAAGACCCATCAATCAGCGGCATGGGCAATTAAAATGGCCACTTGTGCATCCTTCTTTGTCAGGACCACACTTTTATGGCTTCGTCAGCTTCAGGCCAGAGTCCCTGCTGAGGACATTCGGACTCACCAGGACCTAAGCAAAATGGTGGCGGCCACTGAGTATGCTGTGCACGCGATGCTTCAGTCGGCCAATTTTGCCTCTAGGTCTTTAGCTTCCAACATTACATCCAAAAGGATGCTATGGCTGAAACACTGGCAGGCTGAAGCCAAAGCCAAATGGCGTCTTGCAACTGCCCCTATCTGGTTAATAATCTTTTTGGGGAGGCCCTGGCCCCATACCTTGTGGAAAACAAGGACAAGTGGAAGGTCATGGCTCACTTGAATAAACGGTCCAACAAACGTCCCGCTCCCTATTTCCGCAGGCAGTCCTTTCGGCCGGCAGCAGGTACAGCGACTCAGCCCTCCCGCTCATACACACCTAGGCAGGACAGGCCATATGACCGTCTGTATGACAGGCTGGGTTTTCGGCCTAGGCAGCAGAACCAATCTAAGAGGCCATTTCAAGGGGCAGGACGCCCCTATAGGAGGTCCAAGTGACTCTTACACCACACTTCCCATTGGGGGAAGGCTGACCCACTTCTTCCATGAGTGGGAACTCATATCCACGGACACTTGGGTCTTACAAACCATCCAGTTTGGCTTGTCCGTGGAGTTTCTAGCCAGTCCCCGGACCTCTTCATCACCTGTCCCACTTCCCGGGATCCACTCAAACTGGGACTTATGCAGGAGGCCATTCAACATCTTCTAGAGATTCAGGCCAAAGAACCGGTACCGCTAGACCACATGGGAAGGGGATTCTACTCCATCCTTTTCGTGGTCCCCAAGACCTTGGGAGGATGGAGAGCAATTCTAGACCTCAAGGGTCTGAACTATTACATCACATACAAGAAGTTCAAGATGCAATCACTCCAGTCCATCTTGGAAGGCATCAGACAAGGAGACTTCCTGGCATCAATAGACCTCGCGGAAGCATATCTCCACATCCCCATCCATCCAGCTCACCGGCGGTTCCTCAGGTTCTGTTACAGGGGCAGTCATTTCCAGGACAAGGTCCTTCCTTTTGGCCTCTCCTCGGCACCCAGGGTGTTCACCAAGATCCTGGCTGTACTAGCCGCCCACTTGCGGAAGGTTCTGGTATGTGTCCAGTGTTACCTGGATGACATCTTGATCCAAGTGTCTTCCTTCCGGGCAGCCCAGTCAGACTTGGAATTAACTATTCAGGTCCTCCAACAGTATGGATTCCCGGTCAACTTCCAAAAAAGCCAGACAGTTCCCTCAGCCAGGCTTCTGCACCTGGGAGCCATCATAGACACCACAAACTGCATAGTCTATCTCTCCCAGGAGAGTTGGTCGGCATCAGGGACCTGGCTCATCAGGTGTACAAGGACCGCACCATTCCACTGGTCTTATTCTCCCAGCTTCTGGGAAAGATGGTCTCCTGTATAGCCATAGTCCCCTGGGCCAGACTCCACTTGCGGGATCTCCAATGGTTCCTCCTACCATTCCAACGAGTGAATGCCAGTGCTTCCAACCGCCAGGTCAGGCTCCCGGTCCACAACCTCAGGTCTCTACGTTGGTGGTTCTCACAAGCGGTGGCCAAGGGGTCACCTTTCAAGGAGCCGGACTGCATCACCATTACAACGGATGCCAGTCTTGGGGTGCCCATTTATAGTCTCAGTTTGCGCAGGGCTGTTGGTCCCACACAGACATGAGACACAACATCAATTGGCTGGAGCTCAGGGCCATCCATTTAGCTCTTCGCCAATTCCAATACTGGATCAGGGGCCGTCACATATTGATCCTCATGGACAACGTGGCGTCCAAGGCCCACATGAACCGGAAGGGGGGCACCAGGTTCAAGTCCCTCATGTCCGAGGCATGGCTACTAGGTTCCTGGGCAGAGTCCAACCTGGCCTCTCTCAGGGCCAAACACATCTCGGGGGTCAAGAACCAGCAGGCAGACTTTCTGAGTTGCTCTACGGTGGACCCCTCGGAATGGGGATTGCATTTGGATCTTTTTTCCAAAATCTCCCACAGGTTCAGCCATCCGATCCTCGACCTGTTTGTATCGTCAAACAATGCCCAACTCCCCAGGTACTTCTCCCAATATTACCTTCCGGGGCGGAGGGGACAGACGCTCTGCGAACTCTGTGGCCGCAAGGTCTACTTTATGCCTTCCCTCCCCTCCCGCTCATTCCGGTGACCATCCGCAAACTGCTCCAGGAGCAGGCGGAGGTGATCCTCGTGGCCACAGAGGCCCTGGTTTGCCGACCTGGTCTCCTCTGTGGAAGATTCCCCCGCATCGCGTATCCTTGCACCAAGGGGTCCTCCAACACCCAGACCCTCAGTGGTTACAATTGACCATTTGGCACTTGAGTGCCGCATCATGATGCAGGAGTTATTCTCATCAAGGGCAATTACCATGATTCAGGCCTCTCGTTGACCGGCGACCAATCACATTTATGATTCTACTTGGAAACTTTTTGCCATTGGTGCAGAAGACAACAACTGGATGTCTAAAAATTAACCATCCCTCAGATCGTAGACTACTTTCTGGAGGGTCTGGCCTGGCCCCTGCGACCATTCATAGGCAGGTGGCAACCCTATCAACGTTACTCACTTGTGCGGATTCAGTTCCTTTAGCTCACCATCCTAGATGCAACACCAGGCCTCCCGTGGTACACAGGTACCTGTCTTGGGAGCTGCCTCATGTGCTTCACGCTCTAACAAAGCCACCCTTTGAGCCCATTGCTACTATACCATTGCGGGCCTTGTTCCTTAATGTCGCATTCTTAGTCGCCATCACATTAGCCAGGCGTATCTCCGAACTGGCTGCTCTCTCGGTCAGGAATGACCTTTGCATCTTCCACCGAGACCGGGTGGTCCTTCGGTTGGATCCCACTTTTGTGCCCAAGGTCAACTCACTTTTCCATAGGCCACAGGAAATCAGTTTACCAAATTTTTGTCCCAATCCTTCCCATGACTTGGAGCGGCAGTGGCACACGCTGGATGTCCGCAGGGCCCTCCGGTGTTACATCAAACGTATGGAGCCTCTTTGCAGATCTGAGGTCCTCTTTATTTCCTTCCGTCCGACTTCTCTGGGACAGAAGGTGTCCGCTGGCACTATAGGCAGGTGGATCAGGACCTGTATCGCGGAGGCATACCAGTCTTATTCCCTGCCGACTCCAAGTCATATCACAGTCCATTCCACTCACAGCGCTGTGACATCTGCGGCATGAGCCACTCAGGCGTCCATCGAGGAGATTTGCAGGGCTGCGACATGGTCCTTGCCCTCCCCATTCATATGCCATTATAGGATTAACCGCTTTGCTTCTGCGACGCCTCCTTTGGTCGGAGGGTCCTTCAGCAGGTGGTCTCCGGGGACGTAGATCCGGCCTTATCTATTTCTTACCCATAGGGACAGTGAGGCTTTGGTATGTCCCATTGGTGGATTCTCCATCTCCTGTACTGGAGAAGGGACGTTGTCTTACCTGAACGTCTTTTCTCAGTACGGAGATGGAGAATCCACACCCACCCTTAGGTCAATTAGGCTGTTATTAGGGATTTGAGAGCCAACACCTAGTCCTTGCATCAGCCACTTTTGCCCTCGTCAAGACTGGATCTCCTAGCAAGAGGGGGTGTGTCAAGTTTGGCTACTTGGTTTCAAGAGCAGGCAGACAGAGAAAATCCATTGGTGGATTCTCCATCTCCATACTGAGAAAAGGCGTTCAGGTAAGACAATGCCCCTTTTATTTTTTCCCAAGTCTGTAGCAATGCATTCCTAACTATGTGTCTTTGAAAGTATCTGTGTATTTTATATTTTTCATCCCATAGGAATGCATGCCACCTTGCTTGCAAGTCATGTCCTTCTATTGTTAAAACTCTAGTATTTTTCAAATCCATCCAATTTTTTAGCCAAGTTAAGCTCGATGCTTGGTAGTATATTTCCCACTCTGGTAACACCAATCCCCCTTTATCTTTCATATCTTGCAAGAGTTTTAATTTAATCCTGGGTTTTTTTCCTTTGCCATATAAATTTAGTGACCAATTTATTTAATTCTTGAAAGAATGTTTTCCCTAATTTTATTGGAATAACTTGGAACAGAAATAATATTTTTGGCAATATATTCATTTTGACCGAGCGGTCCTCCCTAAAAATGAAATTTGCAAATTTTCCCAATTTTCTAAATCTTTTTTTATCTGGTGTAATATTTTATCATAATTGTCCTCCTTGATCGAGGAACATTTCGCTGTAAGCTAGATCCCTAAATATTTTATTTTCTTGGTTATACCTATCTTTTTTTAATTTTCCAGTTCACTTTCCTGTACCTTTGTAAGATTTTTGGTTATTAATTTGGATTTATTCTTATTAATCTTAAGTCCGGCTACCTCACCAAATTCTTCTATTTTTTGAATCAATTTAAAGCCGGTTTCTAATGGATCTTCCAAAATAAATACCAAATCATCAGCGAAGGCCTAGACCTTATATTCTTCCTTCTTAATTTTTAAACCCTTTATTTCTTGGTCCTCTCTGATTTTTGTCAGGAGTATTTCTAATAATAAAATAAATAGAAGAGGAGAAAGTGGGCATCCTTGTCTTACTCCTTTGGTTATATCAATTTTTTTTCTGTCATTTCCTCATTTATAATTACCCTAGCTGTTCGTTTAATATATATTTTCTCAACCATCTTTCCAAATTTTGTCCCAAAATCCATATAATACAATTGTGTTATAATAAAATTCCAATTCAGATTATCAAATGCCTTCTGGGCATCAAGAAAAACCAGTGTAGCTTATCTTTCAGGATGGACTTCATAAAATTCTAAAGTGTTCATTATTATCCTGATATTATTTTTTATTTGTCATCCTGGTAGAAATCCATTTTGATCTGGGTGGATGTAGTTATTCAAATTTTTTTTAATCCTTTCTGCTATTATTGTTGTAAATGTTTTATAATCTATTCAGTAAAGAAATTGGTCTATAATTTTGAATTTGTTGTAGGTCTGAGTCTTCCTTAGGAATGAGGGTGATGATTGCTTCAGTCCAAATTGTCGGTATCTTCGCCTCCTCCAGCACCTCATTGTAAATCTCCAACATTATCCATTGTAGTGACTCTTGTGTATTTTTATAAAACTCAGCCGGAATTCCATCTGTGCCTGGTGATTTGTTGTTTTTTTGTTTTTTCAATGCCGTTTCTAATTCTGTTGTGGTTATTGGTCTATTCAACATTTCCTTTTTTCTTCAGTGATTTTGCTCATTTTTGCTGCCTCTATATCAGGGGTGTCAAACTCAATTTCATTGAGGGCTGGGTGGGTGTGGCCAGGATGGGTGCGGCCTACTGGGTGGGTGCGGATGGAGTGGGTGTGGCCTACTGGGTGGGCATGGCCAGCTCTACATTGTTCGCGTCAAGGGTGCCTATGGGGGCCTGGGCAGGAGTGGGACAGATCTAAGGGTCTCTGGCAGAAGGGAGTGGGACCGGGACAAGCGCCAAGGTATGGTCCATTTCTTCATTTCTCACAAAGGGTGACACCTCCCCAGCATGCACCCAGGGGGTGGGGCTGATGTGGCAGGGGCTGGTTCCTCGCTGTTTCTAGACGGCCTTGTGGAGCTAAGACTGAATGTATTTCAGCATAGATGGCCACCACAAAATTGTACATTGGCTCCCAGCTGGCCTGGGCCAGGACCAAGGCAGGAGGGTCGTTCCCTCACTGTTTCCAGGATGGCTTTGCGGGCCACATGAAACCACTTCGCAAGCTGCATCCGGCCCCCGGGCCTTGTGTTTGACATGTCTGCTGTATATATTGTTTGACTTTATCATCTGTTATCTCTTCCTGATGGTATAACTTTGAAAAGAAATTTTGTATTATTTTCTTTTTTTCTTCCCGTCTATATTGTACTGTTCCACTTTCGTCTTGTAGTTGATGTATTGTTCTTTTGCCTTTTTTTTAATTTATAGGCCAACCATCGACCAGTTTTATTTGCATTTTCAAAGTAATTTTGCTTCGCCATCCTAATTTCCTGTGCCATTTCTTTTTGTGTTGTCAGGTTAATCTTGTGTTTTATAATATTCCATTTTTCTTTTATCTTTTTATTTTGTGGGTCCTTCTCTAGATCATCTTCTATTTTTTTTAATTCTTCTTGTAATTTTCCTTGTTGAAGTCTCCTATCTTTGTTTTTCTTAGAGTTGTATGGAATTGTCAATCCCCGAATGTAAGCTTTTGTAGTATCCCACAAATTTTATGTTGATGTCTCTTCCTGAAAAAATAATGTCAACTCCTTTTCTAGCATCTGTATATATTGTTTATCTTTACACAGTCTTTGATTCATTGACCATCTTTTTCTCTGTTTCTGGCCTTTCCATTTTATTATTATTGGGTTGTGATCCACCCAATCATTAAGCCCTATTTCAATTTCCTCTATCCCTTTTTGTACGTCTGTTGTTGCCCAAGCCATATCGATCCTAGACCAAGATTGATGCGGATACGAATAGAACGTATATTGTTTGTCTGACCTGTGTGTCTCTCTCCATATATCCTGAAGGTTGAGTTCTGTTACCATGTCAGAGAACGATTTTGGTAATATATTTTTCTTCTTTTTGTTCTTTTTACTATTCTTATAATCTTTCTTAACATCAACTATTGCATTTAAATCCCCAATCATACAAATACTTTCGTAATCCAGATCCACTAGTTTCTTATGTACCTTTTTAAAAATTCATATTGATTATTATTTGGTGCATATACTGCCATTAATAAGATTTGTTTTTGCTCTAATTCTATTTTCAACATTAAAATTCTCCCCTCTTCATCCGAATATATTAATTTTGATTTTATTTTTTCTTTGACATCTATAGTAATTCCTCCTTTCTTGTTTTGTGCTAATGTTGTGTATAGTGTTCCTAATTTTACATTCTCTAGTAGTTTTCTATAATCCTTTTTTATATGAACTTCCTGAAGACATATCACATCTGCATCCAATTTCCTTAATTTGTTAAACATTTGTGCTCTTTTTCTTGGTATATTTAATCCATTAATGTTTACAGAGAAGAGCTTAATTGCGTCTCCCATTTTTTACTTGATCTATTTTTTTATGCTTGTCTCTATTACCCTTCCTTTTGCTCCTTCTCTTTCTAACCTTTCTCTTTCTTGTATCTTTTGTATTTCTCTTTCTCGTTTGACTTCCTCTAATAAATCTTCATCCTGACTTTTATTCTCCGGCTCTTCCCTACTTTCTTGTTCTTCTCCCCGCGTAAAGTAACGTTCATAAAAGTCCTGCGCTTTCTCAAGTGTATCTATCTTATATTTTTTTTCCTGTCAAGTTAGAAATATGCCTTCAGGTATTAACCATCGAAACATAACTTTATATTTAGTTAATTGAGTCGTTAGAAATTGGTATTCTCGTCTCTGATTTCGTATTCTACGTAGTATTTGTTTTAATACAATTATTTACCCTTATATATTATTTGTTCATCTCTTGTTTTTTATATATATTTCATCCCTTATTGATCTTCTAGTAAACCTTATATGGATCTCTCTCACCAATCTATGCCTTTGTGCATAATTTGTATATACTCTATATATTTTGTCTATTTCTCTTCTTGTTTCCTGTTTGTCCTTGCCTAATATCTCCACCAACATCTCCACCATCTTCTCTCCCAAATCTTTCCTAATATTTCTCCACTTTTGCATATACCAATTTATGGCAAGTTGTTTTTGTTGATCAAGTTGGTTTTCAATCTATATAGTCTAAGCTTAAATATGCAAGTATATAATATAGATAGTAAAGAACATATATATATATATATATATATATATATATATATATATATATATATATATATATATATATGTAGGTCTTTTGTTCGGGTTTTCTCCCGCGTAAAATTGGAAGTGTCTTGACGACGTTTCGACGAAGTCCCATTCGTCATCTTTCAGGCTGGTGTTTTCAGCTTCGTACTTCGTTTGTCGAAGCATGAAGCTGAAAACACCAGCCTGAAGATGACGAATGGGACTTCGTCGAAACGTCGCCAAGACACTTCCAATTTTACGCAGGAGAAAACCCGAACAACCAAAGACCTACATACAAATACCCGCGAAAACCTCAGAAAATATATATATATATATATATATATATATATATATATATATATATATATATATATATATATATAACAATAAAATATACGAACACCAGGAAGTTATAAAACTATAAAAAGTTTTAATAAAACCAGAATAAAACCAAGCTTTCGCTGGCATCTGCCAGCATCATCAGGGTAGCCTCCAGTCGATGGGAGAAGCTATTTATAAGTGTGGCGTTCTTTGCGCCCGGCTTCTTGACCTCGTCATGGGTCCCAGCCAATCCACCTGCGTTTTGATCGTAGTTTCTGTGTTGCAAGCTATAATTTCCTCACTTTCCTTACTTGTGCTGGTACCGCAGCTCTTCCTCCCTTCTTTGCATAACTGTAAGTCGGGGGGGACTCCTTAATTCCACGTAATTAGATGTGCACTGTCTGTGTTTATGTTGTTTATTCACCTCATCCTCCTTCTTGGTACTCTCTATTTCTCTTCTCCTCCCCCTGTTTCTCTGTTTACGATCCTCTTTCAAGATTATATCCTCATTGTTTGTCTCTGTAGCCCAAGATTCCATTGTGTTTACATCATCCTGTTTCCTGATCCTTTGTATCACTTTATTAACTCCCCTTTCTATTTTCTCTTCAATGGGGGTGATTTTAACACTCTCTCCAGAATTCGTGGCACCCACAAATTGATTGCTGACCCCTTTTCCCGAGGGAGCTGTCCCTTCACTGTTGTTTGTGTATTCGCTCATTACTTGGGGGTATGCAATCTTCCTTAAAAGGAGAGGGGCGGAATCCTTGCGGTCGTGACTTGCATCTCCTTGTGGATTCCTACGGGGAGTCGTACCTCTCAAATGTCTGTAGGAGCGTGTGGAATCTCTAAGATTATAGCGAACAGGCTTCTCATCTCCCTGTTGTTCTCCTGCGTTCATTAATAAAGTTAGTTGCAGGATCGCCAGTGGAATTACACGTGGCATTCCAATCCTTCGAATCATGATTGTTTAATAACCCAAAGTCTATACCAGATCGCTTTTTTGTCAAACTCCTCGCTGTTCCCAAGGAGACCCTCAATTCATCAGCACTTGGCTCTTGGTTGTCAATCCACTCCTGTATCCATGAGGGAGGGGCATATGTTTCAGCAGGTGGGGAGTTACTCTGCTGCTGGTTATTCCCTGTCTGGGTGTTTCCAAGGCCCGTCTCCTCCGTCAACCCTCTTTGCCGAAGGCACGTAATGTTACATCGTTTTTCTCCGGAGGGACGGTCGCGCATTGCCCATGCTCTTAATATTACATGTGCTGGGCATAGGTCCACATGTCTGTTGATGGATTCTTCGTTAGAGAGCCATGCCTCTTTAAGGAGCCGGCCCCCCTTCGTGCTGTCACTGGCCATCACCTGCACGTTGCTAAAATCGAACCTATGCCCAGATTCTAGCATATGCGCCCCGATTTGGGAATACTGGTCGCCTCTCCTTACCGCCAACTTATGCTCGTGAATTCTAGTTTTGACACGTTTGGAGGTCTCCCCCATGTAATTAGCAGAGCAACCTTCACAGTTGATCCTGTAAATGACATTGGACTTCTCTATGGTGGGGAGTGGATCTTTCAATCTCATCAGGTGAGATTGAAAGATCGCAGCGTCTGGTTGGGGTTATGTACCAACCAGAGAAAATAGAAAGGGGAGTTAATAAAGTGATACGAAGGATCAGGAAACAGGATGATGTAAACACAATGGAATCTTGGGCTACAGAGACAAACAATGAGGATATAGTTTTGAAAGAGGATCGTAAACAGAGAAACGGGGAGGAGAAGAGAAATAGAGAGTACCAAGAAGGAGGATGAGGTGAATAAACAACATAAACACAGACAGTGCACATCTAATTACGTGGAATTAAAGAGTCCCCCTGACTTACAGTTATGCAAAGAAGGGAGGAAGAGCTACGGTACCAGCACAAGTAAGGAAAGTGAGGAAATTACAGCTTGCAACACAGAAACTACGATCAAAACGCAGGTGGATTGGCTGAAACCCATGACGAGGTCAAGAAGCTGGGCGCAAAGAACGCCACACTTATAAATAGCTTCTCCCATCGACTGGAGACTACCCTGATGATGCTGGCAGATGCCAGCGAAAGCTTGGTTTTATTCTGGTTTTATTAAAACTTTTTATAGTTTTATAACTTCCTGGTGTTCGTATATTTTATTGTTTAATATGAGTCTACCCAGGAATCACTGTTTGTGCGGAGTGTTGCTGATATATAGCTTTAAGTGCATGTAAAAAATTATCCCCAAAATTCATTTTCTCTACCAATGAAAATAGAAATTTCCAATCTAATTGATCAAAGGCTTTTTCAGCATCCAAAAAGATAAAAGCCACAGGAATCTGATTATTCTTATCCAAGTATTCAATTAAATTTATAATTTGTCTAACATTATATTTCATATATCGCCCTGTTATAAATCCTGCTTGGTCATTATGAATCAAGTCCTTCATAACCTGCATTAATCTGTTTGCCAAAATTTTTGTAAAAATCTTATAATCAACATTTAATAATGAAATTGGCCTATAATTCTTAGGCTCTGTAAGATCCTGATATTCCTTTGGAATCAGTGATATAAAGGCTCTTTTCCAAGAAGGAGTCACTTGTGTACCCAACATAATACTATTAAAAATTTCTTTTAGAGGCTCCATCATTTCTTCAGATAAAGTCTTATAATACCTCGAAGTCAATCCATCTGTTCCTGGAGATTTTCCAATCTTTAACTGCTTAATAGCTAAACCAATTTCCTCCACAGTAATTAATCTATTCATCCCATTTTGTTGTTCCTCTGAAAGTTTAGGAAAATGCACAGATTGTAAGTATTTGTCTATATCCACAGCCTTTATGTTATCACTTGAATATAATTTTGTATAAAAATCTAAAAAACTCTTTTGGATCAAATTTTGCTGAAAAACCTCAATACCTTTATATTTTACTTTCTCTATAATTCTAGCTTTCTGTTTCTTTCGTAACTGATAAGCCAACCATCTCCCAGGCTTATTCGCGTTACAGAAAGTATTATGTCTCATGTACGAGAGATTAGTAGCCGCCTGATCTGCCATCAACATATTAAATTGTTCCTTAAGCATCTTTATAGATACCTTTAAATTATTGTCAGTTGGATTAAGAACAAACTCTTGTTCTTTTAATTTAATCTCTTCTTCTATTTCTCTACGTCTTTTTAACCCTTTTTCCCTAAAAACCTTACTCAATTGAATCAAAATTCCCCTCATATATGCCTTACTGGCATCCCAAACCATGGACATCGATGTTACCTTATTCATGTTTATAGCAAAAAAGTCCTTTAAATGCTCTTTACATTTTTGTACAAACTCTTCCCGAGTAAACAAATTCTCATTCAATCTCCAGGGTCTTCTATTCCCATCTTCCAAATGTAATTCCATCCACACCGGACTGTGATCTGACAAAGTTCTGGGAAAATTTTTCACCTTCCTCACTCTAGAAAGAAGGTCACTAGTAATTAAGAAAAAGTCAATTCTTGAAAATGATTGATGTCTATCCGAATAAAAAGTGAAATCTCTATCACTTGTATTCCTTTCTCGCCAAATATCAATAAGCTCCAATTCTTCTTTCAAATCAAAAAAAGTTTTAGGTAACCTAGTTTGGGTAAAAGTTTTAGAAGAGCTCCTTTTATCTATAGTTGAATCTAGAACCCCATTCCAGTCACCCATCAAAATTACAGATTTATAATCCAACTGGGATATCTTCCCATGCAAAAACTTATAAAATTGTTTCTGTTGCTGATTAGGAGCATATAATCCAACAATAAGAACTTTTTTACCTTGTAATGATAATTCCACAAAAAGATATCTTCCTTCAGAGTCAGTCTCAATTAATTTAGATGGAAAATTTTTCTTCACGTAAATTACCACTCCCCTTTTTTCCCCTTAAAGACCAGCTTCTTCTCCGCCAATTTTAAAAGTGCTGCTCCTTTCTGCTCGGGTGTTTGCTTTCCACCCAGTTTTTCTGAAGCTTCCTCTTTAGTTTACCAATCTCTCCAGGATCGGCAAAGCCCTTGCTGGGCTCTTAGTGAAGATTTTTCAGGATTTAGGAACAGAGGTCTGTTCCTTCACCCGCTCCACGATGACGTCACAGCCGGAACCCCACAGGACAGCTGATTGTAAAAGTCCTGCTGCTTTTACACAACCCAGGAACGGGCTGCTTTGTGAAAAGCAGCCATCGTAGCTGCTTGATCCACAGGAAGTCCCCTTAGGGTTAATGTTAAAAAATAAAATTACAAATAGAGTTGTACCTTTCCTTATCCCACTATTATCTGGTATAATTTATAATACTCTTAACACCTCTTATATATATTTCTATAACACTACACACAATACATATACATATACTATTCTCTAAGTATTATCACCACTCTTAATTTCATTCACTATCGCTCTTATTTGAATAATCACCTGTCTATATTTCTTTACTATACTATAATTACTTTCTCACTTCTATTTAGTTCAATTACTCAATTATGCTTATTTCTATTTGTTTATACAATTCATTTACTTCATTCCTTTTAATACATTATGCCTGGCGCCCCTTTTCTACTTGTAGCTTAGTCACTGCTTGTATATGAGTGCTACAATACTGCATCAGCCTTTTTTCTCTCTGTCTCAATTTAATGTATCCACTGGCCCACCAAATATCACCTCTTATTTCTTCTTCTATATAACCAATATTTCCAAAATGTGCACTCGTCACTTTACCCAGATATATGTCAGTTAAAGTCCAAATTTCAATGCTATTTGTTCTTCAAAAATAAGTTCCACTGAGTAGTATTAAATTTCTCCATTGTCTCACTTCACCTTTTAATCCTTATGTTAATTTTTCAAAGTCCTTCTTAATCACCCTTTGTTGCCTCCAACCGTCCTTTCTCCAGTCCTTTCTCTAGTTTCAATCTCTACTTCTTGCAGCTCTTAAATTCCAGTCTTTCATGCTTTATAAACTTTACTGTGGGCTCTCTGCTTCTTCACACTGCTCTCATTCTGCTCTATTGCTCCCTTCTCCGCTCTATTTCAATTCAATTGCCGCTGTGTCTCTCTCCTTTTTTCTGCGTCTTCTGCGTCTTCTCTCAGCCAAATGTTCCTCATCTCCTTCAGGGGTTTTCCTTGTCTCCCGTACGAAGCTGTCAGTTCTACTTTTCACTCCCTCTCAGACTGCTGCCATCGCTCCAGGCCGGCCTTAAAGACCAGCTTTTTCTCCGCCAATTTTAAAAGTGCTGCTCCTTTCTGCTCGGGTGTTTGCTTTCCACCCGGTTTTTCTGAAGCTTCCTCTTTAGTTTACCAATCTCTCCAGGATCGGCAAAGCCCTTGCTGGGCTCTTAGTGAAGATTTTTCAGGATTTAGGAACAGAGGTCTGTTCCTTCACCCGCTCCACGATGACGTCACAGCCAGAACCCCTGTATTTTAATTCTAAAGCCCTCTATGGTTCATTGCCAGGTTATATGCAGGACCATCTACCCCTAATTATGTCTTCTGCCCAGGAATGTCTAAATCAAGGGTCCTCAAACTTGGCAACTTTAAGACTTGTGGACCAACTACCAGAATTCTGGGAGTTGAAGTCCATAAGTCTTAAAGTTGCCAAGTTTGAAGATCCTTGATCTAACTAGTGGAACACACTGGGTCCCATATCTTAGGTGAGTGTTTTTTAACCTTGGCAGCTTTAAGATGGAGACTTCAACTGTCTGGATGGGGAACTCTGGGAGTTGAAGTCCACTCATCTTAAAGTTGCCAGTGCTGGATTAGGCAGTGCATTTAGTAGGATCCAAGAGATATCCCTTTTCTCTTGTTCTCATTCTTTGGAAGACCATGCCCTTGAGATTTTACTCTGTCTGCCTTCTGAAAGCATTCAAAAGCTATTCTGTTCCTCAGGCATTGGATCTGAGAGCCGTCTGGCCCATTGGAGGAGATTTATTTATTTATTGAATGCACATTGAGTTTTCCTGGCATTTTATGTATTTGTACATGTCTATTTTAAGTTATGTTTTTAAAGATTTGTTTTGTTCTTTTTATCAAGTCACTGTTGTTTATTGACGATGCAGGAATTCTGAGTGTGTTATATCAACTAAGTAAATAAAATTACAATAATGCTAACTAAAGAAGCAATCTGAATAACTTCTTATGGAAAGGAAAATGTGAGCTAGGAGTTGCAATTTATTGGGATAGCATCTACCTATGGAGAAATTATTTAGCTATATAAAATACATGAATGAAAGGAAATATATGTGTCCCAGAATAATGTTGTAGGATCTAGTCTGGGTCAGTCACAGAGACCATAGGTAGAGAGAAGACCCCTGAAGAAGATGGATTCTAGCACGAGTCCAAAAGCTCAGAAGACAAAAACTTTGGGTCCCAGTGACCGACCTAGATTGGATCCTGTATAAAATACAATTGGAAGGGATAATAATAATAATAATAATAATAATAATAATAATAATAATAATAATAATAATTATTATTATTATTTTGGAAGAATATTTGAAGAACAATGATGAAATTAGTATATCAGGAAGGATTACTGACTACTGGAGAGACCAAACTGGCCTACAAGAAAGACCAAGTGAAGAACAGAATAGAGGCATGGGAAGATAAAGCACTACATGGCCAATACATTAAAAAAAACAGCTGGGAAAGCAGATATTAACAAGACCTGGCAATGGCTAAGAGCAGGAAAATTGAAGAAAAAGACCGAGGGACTAATTCTGGCTGCACAAGACCAAGCCTTAAGGACAAATGCATATAAAGTCAAAATTGAGAAGACAGCAACAGACAGTAAGTGCAGCCTATGCAAAGAAGCTGAAGAAACAGTGGACCACCTGGTAAGCTGTTGCAAGAAGATTGCACAGACTGATTATAAGCAGCGGCATGACAAAGTAGCAACAATGGTGCATTGGAAGATCTGCAAAAAATATCATTTGCCTGTAAGCAAAAACTGGTGGGATCATAAAATAGAGAAAGTCATAGAAAATGATCAAATTAAACTGCTCTGGACTTCAGAATTCAAACAGACAAGCACCTGCAACATAACACCCCAGACTTAACAATTGTCGATAAGAAAGACAAAAAAGTCTGGATAGTGGACGTGGCAGTGCCTTGAGACAGCAGAATAGACGAGAAAGAACTGGAGAAGATAACAAAATACAAAGACCTACAAATAGAAATAGAAAAACTGTGGCAAAAGCAAGCAAGGGTAGTACCAATAGTCATAGGCTCCTTGGGTGCAATCCCAAAACAACTGGAGCACCACTTGAACACCATGGGCATTGACAAATTCACCATTAGTCAATTGCAAAAGGCGGCCTTACTAGGAACTGCTTCCATCCTGCGACGAGATCTGTGATACCATCAAACATCCACATCTGCCTATCCCAGGTCCTTGGGAAGGACTCGATAGGTAGACAAAAATGCCAAATCCAGTCTGAACATCGGGCTGACTGTGCGATGATCGATAATAATAATAATAATAATAATAATAATAATAATAATAATAATAATAATAATAATAATAATAATAACCCCCAGTGATGCACTACCTTGACGTGGTTGTGGGGCTTGTGTACTCTGAGGAAGATGAGAGCTATGCCAGAGGTTCAACCATACTGGACAGGTCTCGTCAGAGGAGTCAGATAAAGAGTGTCTCTCCCATAAAAAATATGGTGAGACTAAATTGCAGAATGCCATACCGGCTCGGACGTCGCCCGGGTTAACAAGGTCCACGCTAGATATTGGAGTTCCTGGATATCTGGTGAAAAATGGGCTACAGGACTCAGGACTGTTGGCTGAGCAACCAGGGCCAGCAGCTGCAGAACTACTGGAAGAAAAGATGTTTACCCGTCACAGATACACAGTGATTGAAAACAAAGAAATAATGATCTGTTACTACAGATCAAGTCCAACAAGAAGATGATATCTAAAACGAATGCACCAGTTCTGGAAAGAACAACATCCAGAATCAGAAATAACAGAACAGAGACTAGCAGATCAACGCCGATTTATAACACGAAATAAAGTATTCACAGAAACAGAATTGGACGAACTGCAAAAGTTTACCCAGGGCAAAGAAATCAAAGCCTTACCAGAAGTAATTCAGAATGTAGAGGCAAACCAGGGGGAGTTGGCAGTGAAGGAATCCAGCAGAGATATACAATTGTTCTCATTTGGAAACCAGGCACCTCTTCCTCAGGAAGAACAAAACCCTCTAACTAAAAAAATAAAAGAATTGAAACAAAGAATAACTGAGCATCTAGAACAACACAAAAACAACAGAATAAGGCTGCCTGCATTGAAGCTTGTTCCAAAGAAACAGCTAGCACAAGCATTAAAAGATGCAAATACTGCAATATCAAGTATAAGCACCAATTCACTGCAAGAAACAAACCAACTAATGTACAGTACAGCTGCAGTTATAACAGAATACCTGGGATGCAAAATCAACAAAAAAGAAAAACAAACAAACAGTGCACCAGAAAAATGGAAGGTTAGACTAGAAAATAAGATCAGCAAGTTAAGATCACATGCAAGCAAGCTAGAACAGATGAAAGAAAAGAATCTGAAGAACAAGAAGACCAAAGAATACCTAATCAAGAAATACCACTTAGAAACAAGGAAGATCAAGGAAGCACTGGAAATAATAAAGCAACAAATAACAGCTATAACCAGGAAAATCAGTAGATATGAAGCTTGAATTGCAAACTATAAGCAGAACCTCCAATTTCAATCCAATCAGAAACGTTTCTACCAATCCATCAATGGAGAAACTGCAAGGAATCAGTCAGTACCTGACAAGGAAGAAACAGTGCAGTTCTGGAAGCAGATATGGGATAACCCAAAGAAATACAACAAGGATGCTGCTTGGTTAAAAGAGGTGGATGCAAATAAAACAGAAGTTGAAATGAAAGAAAGGAAAAACACAAAGGGAAAAAACAGACCAACCTATCAAAAATAGTGCCATAAAAAACAAAACAGAAACACAAGTTAAGATAGGCAAGAAAATGGTTAGGGAGCACCTGTCCAGCCTAGATGAGTTCAAATCGCCAGGACCAGATGGATTACACCCCAGAGTTCTCAAGGAACTGGCAGATGTGATATCGGAGCCACTGAACTATATTTTTCAAAGATCCTGGAACACAGGGGAACTACCAGAGGACTGGAAAAGAGCTGATGTAGTTCCCATCCTCAAAAAAGGAAAAAAAATGGATCCAGGAAATTACAGACCTATCAGCCTGACCTCAATACCTGGGAAGATCCTGGAAAAGATAATCAAACAACGAATCAACGAACACCTAGAGGCAAACAAAGTCATTACTAAAAGCCAACATGGGTTTGTCAAAAATAGATCATGCCAGACAAATCTTATTGCATTCTTTGACCAAGTGACAAAATTAGTGGATCAGAGGAATGCTGTGGACATAATTTACTTGGACTTCAGTAAGGCATTTGATAAAGTAGATCACAACCTACTACTTGACAAGATAGAAAAATGTGGGGTAGACAGAACCACCACCAGATGGATCCGTAGCTGGCTGACCGGCCGTACTCAGCGAGTGGTCCTCAATGGAACTGCATCTATATGGAGGGAAGTGTGTAGTGGGGTGCCCCAGGGCTCTGTTCTGGGCCCAGTACTCTTCAACATCTTCATCAACGATTTGGATGAAGGGATAGATGGGGAACTCATCAAATTTGCAGACGACACCAAGCTGGCAGGAATAGCCAACACTCCAGAAGACAGGCTTAAGATACAGAAGGATCTGGACAGACTTGAACACTGGGCACTAACTAACAAAATGAAATTCAATGGTGAAAAAAGCAAGGTTCTACATTTAGGCAAGAAAAACCAAATGCACAAGTACAGCATAGGTGGCACCATGCTCAATAGTAGTAACTGTGAGAGGGACCTCGGAGTCCTAGTAGACAATCACCTAAATATGAGCCAGCAGTGTGCTGCAGCTGCCAAAAGGCCAACACAGTGCTAGGCTGCATTAACAGAGGGATAGAATCAAGATCACGTGAAGTATTAATACCACTCTTCAATGCCTTGGTAAGGCCACACTTGGAATACTGCATCCAGTTTTTGGTCACCACGATGTAAAAAAGATGTTGAGACTCTAGAAAGAGTACAGAGAAGAGCAACAAAGATGATTAGGGGACTGGAGGCTAAAACATATAAGGAACGGTTGCTAGAATTGGGTATGTCTAGTTTAACGAAGAGAAGGACAAGGGGGGACATGATAGCAGTATTCCAATATCTCAGGGGCTGCCATAAAGAAGAGGGAATTAAGCTATTTTCCAAAGCACCTGAAGGCAGGACAAGAAGCAACGGGTGGAAACTAATCAAGGAGAGAAGCAACCTAGAACTAAGGAGAAACTTCCTGACAGTGAGAACAATTAATCAGTGGAACAGCTTGCCTCCAGAAGCAGTAAATGCTCCAACACTGGAAGTTTTTAAGAAGAGACTGGACAGCCATTTGTCCGAAATGGTGTAGGGTTTCCTGCCCGAGCAGGGGGTTGGACTAGATGACCTCCAAGGTCCCTTCCAACTTTACTACTATTATTATTATTATTAACTAGTAATAACAACAAAAATGGTAGAAAAAAGAGCAAGGAAAATCAAAAATTGGTCAGCACCAGGTGAAGATAAACTGCATGGGTTTTGGTTGAAACATCTAACTGCTATACACCCACTCATTTCCAAGCAGTTCAACAACATACTACAAGGAGAAATTGAAAAGTGGCTAACAACTGGGAAAACCTACCTAATAATGAAAAATCCAGCAAAAGGGGCAACACCAGGCAACTACAGGCCAATTACCTGTTTACCAACAACTTTCAAATTACTAACTGGTGTGGTAGCTGATGCAGTACAACAGCATCTAGTTGAAAACAATCTCTTTCCACCTGAGCAGAAAGGAAACCGCCCCAATAGCAGAGGAACAAAAGATCAACTCCTAATAGACAAAATGATCTTGGAAAACTGCAAGAGAAGGAAGACCAACCTGAATGTGGCATGGATTGACTACAAAAAGGCATTTGACTCTCTGCCACATGACTGGATAATCAAGTGCCTAGAAATAACAGGAGTCAGTAGAAACATCAGAAAATTTGTGCAAAGATCGATGGCACAATGGAAGACACAGTTGCAGATCAATGGTGAGAAACTGGGAGAGGTTAATATCAAGAGAGGAATATTTCAAGGAGATTCATTATCACCATTACTATTTGTCATTGCACTGTTTCCTCTGTCAACAATACTGAATAACTCAGGACATGGCTATCAAACATCAAAAACATCTGCCAGACTATCCCACCTCCTTTACATGGATGATCTGAAGCTGTATGGAAAAACATCATCTGAAATAGAATCGCTGCTCAACACTGTCCGTATATATAGCCAAGATATTGTAATGGAGTTTGGCTTGGACAAATGTGCCACACTTACTATCAAACAAGGAAAAATAGTGAAAACTGAAGGAATCAAGATGCCCCACGAAAATAACATTAAGAGTCTGGATGAGGAAGAGTACTACAAATACTTGGGTATCCTTCAAGCTGACAACATCAAGCACACTGAAGTCAAGAAAAAGATTAGAGGTGAATACATCAAGAGAGTGAAGAAGATCTTAAAGTCCAAACTCAATGGAGGAAATACCATAAAGGCAATCAACACCTGGGCAATCCCAGTCATTAGGTACACAGCTGGAATAGTGGACTGGACTCAAGCAGAACTAAAGCAATGGATAGGCAGACCAGAAAAATAATGACAATGAATCATGCCCTTCATCCACACAGTGACATTGATAGACTTTATCTACCAAGGCAAATAGGTGGTCGTGGACTGCTACAAGCATATCAGATGGTTGAAGAAGAAAAAATGGCTTTGGAAGAATATCTGAAGAACAATGATGAAGATGCACTGAAATTAGTATATCAGGAAGGCTTACTAACTACTGGAGAGGCCAAACTGGCCTACAAGAAAGACCAAATGAAGAACAGAATAGAGGCATGGGAAGACAAAGCACTACATGGCCAATACGTGAAAAAAATAGCTGGAAAAGCAGATAATAATAAGACCTAGCAATGGCTAAGAGCAGGAAAATTGAAGAAAGAGACCGAGGGACTAATTCTGGCTGCACAAGACCAAGCCTTAAGGACAAATGCATACAAAGTCAAAATTGAGAAGACAGCAACAGACAGTAAGTGCCGCCTATGCAAAGAAGCTGAAGAAACATTGGACCACTTGGTAAGCTGTTGCAAGAAGATTGCACAGACTGATTACAAGCAGCGGCATGACAAAGTAGCAACGATGGTGCATTGGAAGATCTGCAAAAAATATCATTTGCCTGTAAGCAAAAACTGGTGGGATCATAAAATAGAGAAAGTCATAGAAAATGATAAAATTAAACTGCTCTGGGACTTCAGAATTCAAACAGACAAGCACTTGCAACATAACACCCCAGACTTAACAATTGTCGATAAGAAAGACAAAAAAATCTGGATAGTGGACGTGGCAGTGCCTGGAGATAGCAGAATAGAAGAGAAAGAACTGGAGAAGATAACAAAATACAAAGACCTACAAATAGAAATAGAAAAACTGTGGCAAAAGCAAGCAAGGTAGTACCAATAGTCATAGGCTCCTTAGGTGCAATCCCAAAACAACTGGAGCACCACTTGAACACCATTGGCATTGACAAATTCGCTATTAGTCAATTGCAAAAGGCGGCCTTATTAGGAACTGCTTCCATCCTGCGACGATACCTGTAATACCATCAAACATCCACATCTGCCTATCCCAGGTCCTGGGTAAGGACTCGATAGGTAGACACAATGCCAAATCCAGTCTGAACATCTGGCTGACTGTGCGATGATTGATAATAATAAAGTTGGAAGGGACCTTGGAGGTCATCTAGTCCAACCCCCTGCTCAGGCAGGAAACCCTATACCATTTCGGACAAATGGCTGTCCAGACTCTTCTTAAAAACTTCCAGTGTTGGAGCATTCACTGCTTCTGGAGGCAGGTTGTTCCACTGGTTAATTGTTCTAACTGTCAGGAAGTTTCTCCTTAGTTCTAGGTTGCTTCTCTTCTTGATTAGTTTCCATCCGTTGCTTCTTGTCCTGCCCTCAGGCGCTTTAGAGAATAGCTTGACTCCCTCTTCTTTGTGGCAGCCCCTGAGATATTGGAACACTGCTATAATGCCCCCCCCCTCGTCCTTCTCTTCGTTAAACTAGACATACCCAATTGCAGCAACCGTTCCTCATATATTTTAGCTACCAGTGTTCCTCGTATATTTTAGCCACCAGTCCCCTAATCATCTTTTTTGCTCTTCTCTGTACTCTTTCTAGAGTCTCAACATCTTTTTTACATTGTGGTGACCAAAACTGGATGCAGTATTTCAAATGTGGCCTTACCAAGAAATTGTAAAGTGGTATTAATACATCACGTGATCTTGATTCTATTCCTCTGTTAATGCAGCCCAGCACTGAGTTGGCTTTTTTGGCAGCTGCAGCACACTGCTGGCTCATATTTAAGTGATTGTCCACTAGGACTCTGAGATCCCTCTCACAGTTATTACTATTGAGCAAGGTACCCCCTATGCTATACCTGTACATTTGGTTTTTCTGGCCTAAATGTAGAACCTTACTGTTTTCACCACTGAATTTCATTTTGTTAGATAGCACCCAGTGTTCAAGTCTGTCCAGGTCCTCCTGTATCTTAAGCCTGTCTTCTGGAGTGTTGACTATTCCTGCCAGCTTGGTGTCATCCGCAGATTTGATGAGTTCCCCATCTATCTCCTCGTTCAAATTGTTGATGAAGATGTTGAAGAGCACTGGGCCTAGAACAGAGCCCTGGGGCACCTGACTAAACACTTCCCTCCATGTAGATGCAGTTCCATTGAGGACCACACGCTGAGTACGGTCGATCAGCCAGCTACGAATCTGGTGGTGATGCTGTCTAACCCACTTTTTCCTATCTTATCAAGTAGTAGGTTGTGATCTACTTTATCAAATGCCTTACTGAAGTCCAAGTAAATTATATCCACAGCATTCCTCTGATCCACTAATTTTGTCACTTGGTCAAAGAATGCAATAAGGTTTGTCTGGAATGATCTGTTTTTGACAAACCCATGTTGGCTTTTAGTAGTGATTTTGTTTGCCTCTAGGTGTTCGCTGATTCGTTGTTTGATTATCTTTTCCAGAATCTTCCCAGATATTGAGGTCAGGCTAATAGGTCTGTAATTTCCTGGATCCATTTTTTTTTCCTTTTTTGAAGATGGGAACTACATCAGCTCTTTTCCAGTCCTCTGATAGTTCCCCAGTGCTCTAAGATCTTTGAAAAATATAGTTCAGTGGTTCTGAGATCACATCTGCCAGTTCCTTGAGAACCTTGGTAATGTGGAATAATGAACAATCACTAGAATAATGTGTCTGCATAATTACTGGAATAATGCTGTGTTAGTAGTATGTGACTAACCTAATGCACATTGCACTTGGATATAATGTATGTAGCAAACTCTCTCCATTGTATACCTGTGAGAAATGAACTTAATGTATTACAGTGTGTATTTCAATGTGTATTCCTTTGTTCCTGAGAAAAGGGAAGTATAAAACTGAAGTCTGAACCTGCCCTTGGGGTTCAGAATTGCTAGTTGCTATTGCTTCTGAACCTGCACAATAAATCTCTCTGCTAAAACCCTCTGGAATTCGTAAGAGTCCTTTCGTTTTCTACAAGATTGGGGTGTAATCCATCTGGTCCTGGTGATTTGAACTCGTCTAGGCTGGACAGGTGCTCACTTATCATTTTCTTGCCTATCTTAACTTGTGTTTCTATACTGTTTTTTATGGCACTATTTTTGATAGATTGGTCTGTTTTTTCCCTTTGTGTAAAGACAGATGCAAAAAACGAGTTAAATAGTTCTGTTTTCTCCCTATTGCTTGTCACCTTCTTGCTACTTTCGCCCACTAATGGACCAATCATTTCCTTCACTTTTTTCTTGTTTTTTACATGTTGAAAGAAGCTTTTTTTGTTATTTTTGACTTTGGTCGCAAGCCTTAGTTCATTATGAGCCTTAGCTTTCCTCACTTCATCTTTGCAGGCTCAGACTATTTGCTGATATTCTGCTTTAGTTATGTGCCCCTCTTTCCACTTTCTATACTTGTCCTTTTTATCTTTCCATTTATTAGAGAGTTCTTTATGCAGCCCATGCTGGTTTCTTTTGAGAGCTTTTTTTATCCCCTCTTTGTTGGTATTGTGCTAGATTGGGCTTCTATTATCTCGCTTTTCAGAATTTCCCCAAGCAGGAGACCCTATAACATTGCAGGCTGTCTCTTCTTAAAAGCCTCCAATGATGGAGCAGCCCCAACTTCTGGAGGCAAGCCGTTCAGCTGGTTAATTGTTCAGATAGGAAATTTCTCCTTAATTCTGGGTTGGGTTCTCTCTTTGATAAGCTTCTATCCATTACTTCTTGTCCTGCCCTCAGGAGCTTTGGAGAATGGGGGGGGGGTGTTGTAATTTGAATATGTTACATTATTTTTTAAAATTCTCTATCTTTAGCCAAGCTACACTTGCCTGACAGTTCAATTGGACATATCTGCGCATATTTGTCCAAAACATTTCATACATTAAATGTGATACTTGAATTTATTTGCTGGGAAATCTGGCTCAATATAGATCCTCAACTCATATCCACGGCTATTTAAAAACGTGCAGCTGCCTGCCACATTTTATGAGAGCTGTTTAAATACAGCAGCCATGTAGAGCATGAATCAGTCCAGAGGGAATATATGGAATTTACACAGGACCGAGAATAACTATTCTCGAGCAATCTGAACCTTGTGAATTTCAGTGTGAATGGTTTAAAATGCATTCCACAACCAATACATAGTTTCCCTTTGTTTTTTTTTATATGTCTCCAAATTCCAAGACAATTCAAGCATTCAAAGCAAATGTACTTAAGAATGCATATTTTAGAATGACATTCATTTATAAATGCATCAATAAATATGTTTGAGAAAATTCTTTACAAATACTTATCTACATATTTATATTTGTTTCCTGTGCAAATTACTTAAAAATTCTTGTAGTGTGGTGGAACACAAAAATATGGAAATAGAGATGCAAGGCATATATAAACCTGATGTGAACTGGAAATGGAAGGATTCATTCATTCTTACAAGCAGCACATTCCTAAATAGGTCTCCAGTGCCTGAAGAGCTTATTCCTGTCCTCTTCAGCTGATTTTCACCCAAAGAGTTACACCATCATAAGGGTATTTTCAATGGCTGATCAGCCTTCTATTTCAAAATAAATTGTGCACATTTAAGAAATGCTATTTGCTCTCCTCTTCCATATCCATTTCTTGTACATTTTAATTGTAAGCCATCCCAGCAAGATTTCCCCCTTGTTTTTTAAAATCTCTGCATGCAGTATTTAATGTATTTTAAGGTGCAGTGGTAGTAGCCCAAATAATAAGGCTTCTGACCTTGAGTGTGGTTAACTATTATCCTGAATATGTCTTATGGATTGAACTAGGGTAATGCCCCAGTTTCTAAGAATTATTTTAAGCAAGATAGTGATATTTGCCACATTTTCTACGGCTAAACATAATATAACTATAGCAAGAGAAGCAGCATGTACGTTTAATAAATAAATAGCTTTTATGTAATTCTAGAAAATTAGTATGGTACTCTTCCTCTACTGCTTTATAAAACATATAGAAATTCGTTGTTTCCAAGATGTTGTTATCCCTACATTTAATTGGTTTTATACGTCTTATTAAGGCACTGCTTTATACAGGACATAGAATGGGCCAGACTAGCTTGATCTTGACACAACCTGGATAGAATATGTTCCTGGGCACACTCTGAAAGAATATTAGTATACTACAAAGAAGGCTAAAGAAATACAATATCTAACATTTCTTTCTTTAATTTTTTTCTCCTGATTGGTGTGGTGCTTGATTTTATTTTTTTGTAAACATACTGATGTTTATTAACTTTCAATATAATTTAAATTAATTTAGCTTGAAATTTAAACAGGTTTAGGAGGATTATGTAATGGCGTAACCAAGAAATCTGTTCCAGATTTTTTCTGAGACATGTAACAAACAACTGAGAGTTAAAATAACATCATGTACAGAAATCAATTTAAATACTGATTTTTCATGGATAAATGCATCCTTTTCATGGAATTCCAATATTTTGTCCATTATTGAAAGATAGAATTAAGAATTGGGGTCTGTTCAACAAAAGGCCAAGATCATCAATTTTCTGGCTCTAGCAAGTATTTAATACTTTTTTTTAATGTGTTTGCAAAACATTTTGGTCTGATACCATGGACATTTATTTGGATATTGCAAGAGAGCATAGGATTACAGCTTGATTGACTCAATGGAAAGAAGATTTAATCTAAATTGATTTTTAAAATATTTCATTGTCTTTCTGGTTTAGCTGCACGCTACGTAGACTGCTATGGTGCTATAATTGTAAACTGTCAATGAGGCTATAAAATGCAGTTTTATCTTCATTTCTCAGCTTTTAAAAATAAAACACATTGGAAATGTTGTTGGGGCTTGAGGAAGGAAGGAAGATTTGCTTTCTGCCTGTAATAAGAATAAAATATCTCCAGAAGGCAGTTTCACTTGTAAGAGGTGTAGATTTTCTCACGGGAGCTAAAGTACCAAAATAAGTTCACCAGAAAAATTCAACCCTGAACTACAAATATTATTTTTTGTTGGTACTCGTGACCTTGTGCAGTGGATGTCCCTACCCACCGATTGCCAGGAGCAGGAGGGTGTGAGGAATGCAGATGTGTTGGGGGCTTCCCAGACATGAAAATGTGTGGTGGACAGGAAGGACTATGGATCTGATCCAGCAATGATGTTACTAGACTGTACTTCTAATTGTATGGGGATTAACTGTGGCTCCTGCCTTCCCACGGAGTTGTATTTGAGGCAAACTAGTGATGAAGACAAGGCATAGCAGGAAAGGACCAGGGGAAGGAGGGGATATGGATGTGTTAGCCTTTGGAATTGAGATTTGCTTGCCTCCAAAAGTTGTGGGTGCTCCATCTCTGCAGGTTTTGAAGAAGAGACTGGACAGCCATTTGTCCAGAATGGTATAGGGCAGTAGTTCTCAACCTTTTTAATGCCGCGACCCCCAACCAGTCATAAGTCGAGGACTACTCAACCGGTCGTAAGTCGAGGACTACTCAACTGGTGCAGCACCGTTTGCAGAATGGGACTTTTGGCGGGCTCAGCAGGGCAGAGACAGCCTGGACAATTCCTATTGGCTTTTGAAAGCCAATAGAATTAGACTCTATTCAAGAGAGTCTATTCTATTGGCTTTCAAAAGCCAATAGAATAAAAGGGAGTAGCACAGCTAAGGAAAAGGGGGAAAAAATGGCGGACTGCGTTGTTTGGTGACCCCCGTGAAATGGTCGTTCGACCCCAAATGGGGTCCCGACCCACAGGTTGAGAACCACTGGTATAGGGTCTCCAGCTCAAATAGAGGGTTGGTCTAGAAGACCTCCAAGGCGTACTTCCTATCCTGTTATTCTGTGTTCTACAACTCTGTTTAGTCTTTCAATTGGGATTCTGCAACTTTGATATTTGTTATTGGATCTGGGAACCAAACTATATACCAAAAAGCAATAATTTAATTGAGACCAATAATTTGTGATCAAGAACAGATGCAAAAAACAAAACAAAACAAAATACAGGCATACAGATTGGGTGTGCAACTGTGCTATTTGTTCACCGAATACCTTCCTTCTGGCTGCTTTTTTTCTCCTAAAGTTGGGGAAAGTATCAAATAATATCTTTCAAGGAAAATAGTTTCAGAGCTATTTTGCCAGGAAACAGCTTTGAAATGTATTGCTTTAGTACAGAAAGCAGCAAAACACCAGATTCAAAGAATAGAATGGAATTTTTGGAGAAAAAACCCCAAAAGAATGCAAAAATGTTGAAATAAATGAATATAAAGCAAAAAGCTCAAATCTTAACAAATTAAACCTGGATGGGATTTTCCACGATGATAGAAGCCCAGTTCATATGTAGAAAGTAAACTTCGGTGTGTCATCTCAGTTCAGCCATTATTTACACCTTGATGGATATCAAATTTTAGGAATACCATTTAACTTTACATGTCATATGTCCCCTCAAATTTCCATGAACTGTTCATCCCAAACAGCTTTCCACACAAAAAATCGAGAGTGAATGAAAAGTCTTATTAGTCTACTCTTGGTTAGACTAAATTTTAGACTACTGCAATTTAATTTATGCAGGACTGTCCTTGAAGATGACACAGTAGGCACAGATTTTAGTGGGCCATTTGCTGATCAATATTAGCTGGTTTGGCAAAATAACCCCAGATCTGGAGAAACTGCATTAGCTTTCAGTAACTTCTGGGACCGTTTCAAAGTACTGATAATTTTGTATAAATGCCTCCCCTATCTTTGGAACAACTTGTCCCCCAAATTCAGATGTACCCCTGCCCCGATGGCATTTGGCAAAATGGCAAAAGCAGTCCCTTTTAGAATAGAGACACAGTTTGGTGTAATAGTTAAAGCACCAGGCTAGAAACCAGGAGACTGTGAGTTCTAGTCCCACCTTAGGTATGAAAGGCTTGACTGGGTGACTTTGGGCCAGTCACTCTCTCTCAACCTATGGTATCAGGCTCGGTTGATAAGCTGGTTGGTCAAATCCTGTCACAATCAGTGTTTAGTTGATCTGAAAAAAGCATATCCTGCACTTGGAGGAAAACATTAGGAGAAAAAAGTCCTCCTAAAGGTTTTCAGAAGCCACAGTGTTTGGAAAAAAAAAATTAGTACTATTTATTGGTTTTTAATGGGCTTGGCTTTATGAGAATTTTATAGAAGATTTATTCTTTTTGCGGCAATCTGCCTAGAAATGTGAGAATTGATGGCATTCATATTACAGAATAACAGAGTTGGAAGGGACCTTGGAAGTCATCTAGTTCAACCCCCAACCCAAGCAGGAGATCTTATCCCATTCAGGACAAATGTCCAATCTCTTCTTCAAAATCTCCATTGTTGGAGCACCCACAACTTGGACATAAGCCATACCACTGATTATTAGTGGAAGGCCAAAACTTAACTATAGCCCCCCCCCCCAAAAAAAACATAAATAGAATTTTGATTGGAATTATAAGCAATAGGCATGGTGACAGTTAAGGAATATGGAAAAATCTCTCCTTCCCTCTTTCCACAGCAGGCTCAGTAGTAACAGTGTGTATGCAGACAAAGACTAGACAGATGAGGATTTCATTTTATTTTTTGAATGCAGAGAGTGGGCAGCTGTTCAGTGAAGTGTAATTAAATAATTCCTTTCAAAGAACTCCCCCATTCTGTTTTCAAGATGTGCCTGAGATCTAGGCCTCTTCTCTTCATTTGCAGATCAGAGTAGAGCCATTGGCTTCTGCAAATAAACAGCTGGCTGGAGGGACAAGGTGCTCTGGTAGAAAGAGTTGCATTCCAGAACTTGGGGCAAAGGATTCTGTAAATTAAGAGGGGAAGTGCAGCATGGAGTCTTTGGAAGAGATTTATTTTGGAAACAGAGAAATGTAAAGAGCAGAGGTTGATGGATGTGCTCAGCAGCTGCTTCTCCCAGACAGATGGAGGTTGCTGAGGGAAAGAGCAACCCTGTTTTTTAATGGTTTTCAGTGAGTTGGGCCCTTGTTCCTACAGCAGAAGAGAATGGCCTTCAAGCCTTGATGTAAATACCAGGTCTCCATATGCTGTGCATTCCAGATATTTCCACTCTTATTTAAGTAGCATACTCAAAAAGAAAATCACAGGATTATAATTTTTTTAGAGCAGTGCAATGTGACATTTCCTATGCATGTTAATTAATGGATGGTTGTCTCTGCCAAAGTCCTATCTTGTTCCTCCTTAGTTATAAACTTACAGATGTTTATCTGGGAGTAAAACCTAGTGGGAACATGTGTCCCTTTTTTGCTGCTAAAAAGTGAATTTTTATGCTGAACATTAATGATATATTTGTTATTTGTTCTACACCCATTTTTATTATTGTTTGGTTGTTTTGTTTGTAGTTGATGTCTTCTATTTTTTTCTCTTTTATTTTGTATTTTATCTTTGGAGATAAATAAAAAAGATTTAAAAATCGGTGAACAGGTAAAAGGGTATGGATTATTTATTCTTTGTTTTATCCAGTTTTTTTAAAAAAATCTCTGTGCAGTCAAGCTGAGGCTGCTATCTTAGAGTAATATTTTCCTTAGCCAAGCAGTCAAGAAATATGCTGCATATTAACATTTGGTAGAACAGCTGTGAAGGCCTTGGAAAAGGTGTGAGTCTGTACTGCACAAAGATCAGAATCATGCAAACTGGTATTATCTTGTAACATTCTATGGGAGTACAAATTGGACTCTGAAGAAGCAGGACAGAAACAGTGTTGATGTTTTTGAAGGTTGGTATTGGAGAAGACTCCTGAAAAAACCATGCACAGCGAAGAAAACAAATGTATCTATCTTTGAACAAATCAACTCAGAGTTCTTACTAGAAGCACAAGTGATCAGACTCAAATTATCCAGACATTATAATGCAAGCACCTTTTTGAGAAAGCTCTAATGCTGGGAAAGGTGGAAGGAAAGAGAAAACAACCAGCAGGAAGGTAGATGGACTCCGTAACAGTAGCAATGGGGGTCCCCAACCCCCGGTCCTTGCACCAGTATCGAGCCGCAGCATGCCAGCAACCGGGCCGCATAAACAAGCAAAGCCCCATCCATAAGATGTAGGCAGTACACAAAACCATGTCCCCTCCGGTCCACGGAAAAACCTCCCTCCATGGAGCCAGTCCCTGGTGCCCAAAAGGTTGGGGACCTCCGGTTTAGAAGACTAGAAAGAGCAGATTATGGGTACATCATCATGGAAGTAACTTTCGCTTTTGACAGACTTTGAAATTAGCTCAGTAGGTCTGGAGCAATTACAAGGCACAGGAGTTGAATGCCCCCCTCCCACCAATGTTTTGCTGTGTTTGTCACCCTACATGGCTCAATGCAAATGGCTAACATAGTTAATGCTATCTGACATGTTGTAGATAGCTGTTCCAGATAAAGATATACTGCTTTTCATTACTTAAGCAAGAGTTGTAATTTAAACAATTTTATTTTTTTAAATTAGTGTTATTCCAGTCCCTTGTTCCTCCTCCTCCTCCTCCTCCTCCTCCTCCTCCTCCTCCTCCTCCTCCTCCTCCTCCTCCTCCTCCTCTTCTCCTCCTCCTCCTCCTCCTCCTCCTCCTCCTCCTCCTCCTCTTCTTCCTCCTCCTCCACTCCCCCTCCTCCTCCCTCCCCCCTCCTCCTCAACTTAACACCTACTCTGAGACAAGGTCCAGCAGCACCATCTTCATTTTATACTTCAGAAATGTATTCATTATGTACAAGCTGCTTAAGCATTGTTGTTGCAAGACTGTCTGTTCAGTCTACTTATTTATTTTGCTTCAAGTCAACAATGTTATGGCAATTTTCTCAAATGATACTTTGTGCCTGTTCCTTGTCAATATTTTCTTGGAGTGAATACTGAATGCAGCTTATTGGCCATGCCTTACGTATATCTAAAGACTGACATCCAAAAATTGCACTATGTTGGATACCTCCTGGAAGAAAGAGAAACAAGGCCAGCCTCCAAAAACTTGACAGCAAACACTTAAAGAAGATCTTAAGATTATTAATGTCCATTGGGACGATGTCAAAGATGCTGTGAATGATCAAAACCATTGGAAAACACTTGCTGCCCAATGTGCTCTGCACAAGACCTGATAATAATAATAAAATAATATAGTAACTTACATAATTCAGAGTGAAGTAATACAGACTTTCTTTTTCATGCAAGATTTTCTTAAATCTTTCTTACATCTATAACTGACTGAAATAGACCCAGAAAATCTGTTTTATCCAAATGGACTTAGAACTGTGAGGTTTCTTCTTTCCCAATCATCTTGAACAAGGATGATATTTGAGTCTTCTGGTTTAATGGAGTATTTTTTTCAATAAAAGTCTTAATAGTTGCCATTTTAAGCATGCAGGGGCAAGTCAAGACAATCTTTGTACGACTTGCTCAACACTGGAAGTGAATCTGAGCAATTCTATCTGTAAAAAATAAAGTATCTTGATGCAAGAAATGCCATACAGTGAATAAAATGGAGCTCTTCCGTTTTCACTCCAAGGCTCTCTGCCTCTCTGTTTCATCAAATCAAATTTTTATTTTACTCATTGAGTAGCACACCAGCACACTATACCCCATAAAATGATTAGAATAGTCAGAGAAACACTGCTTAACTATAAATGCAGGCAAACAACAAAATAATGGAGTATGTTCATTTCTACTAACACTATACCTCTTAATTAAGACTAAATCAACAATTAACAATTAACTAATCATTGTTATTGTTAGTACTAACACTGTATTTATTTATTGATTAAATTCATTGGCCGCCCATATTCCACAGGGGCTATAAACTAGTGGTTAAAACTATTACCACTATGGGGCTATAAACTAGTGGTTAAAATTAAAGTATTAAAATAGGATGGGATTTTGTATAAATGCCAGCAATAAAATTTTAGAGTATTAGTTGTTTCACACAATATACTAGACCAAAATGTGATTAACAATTTGTAGCTCTGTATATGTATCGTAAGTATCCAGTTCAGTACGTTTTCTGAATATAGCCCCTATAGGCTAATTATTTATGGATTAGCATACGGGTGTCAAACTCGCTGCATCACATGACGTGTCGTGACGTATCGCAACTTTTTTTGCATTGCTGGGGCAAGTGTGGCCTCCACATGATGCAGTTTGACACCCCTGGATTAGCATGTTGAGCAAATATAGATACTGGTGAGATTACAATGAAACATAACTAATACACAAACCCTTGTTCAAAGCATCCCGAGCTCCATGTTCAATTCAAGAAAGCAAGTCTTATTTAAGAGTCTAATGATCTAACAATGTAGACACTAGCATTATGCAATTTCAATTCACTTTATTGTGTAGTCAAAGACTAGCATGAATAATAAACAAAATACAATTTAAGACAGAAGTAAAATGCATTTGAAAACAATCTAACGATCCAGGGTAGTCTATATTAAATGATAATGTAAAGCAGGGGTCTTCAAACTTGGCCCTTTTATGACTTGTGGACTTCAACTTCTAGAATTCCTCAGCTAGGCACGCTGGCTGAGGAATTCTGGGAGTTGAAGTCCACAAGTCATAAAAGGGCCAAGTTTGATGACCCCTGATGGAAAGAATAAAATTATATTAAATATGATAATGTGTAAAATGACTATAAAGTATTGAAAAGTGTTAATATCAATGAAGTAAAAATATCTAAAATTTAAGTGAATTAGAGTTTTAAGGAATGGATTGTGGGATACTAGCATTGTGCTAGGTTGAGCCAGCGTCACAGTTAACACAGGGCTTTTCAACCAATGGTACAGGTACCACCTGTGGTACATTGGCACCTGGCAGGTGGTATGCAACCATCTGAGAAAAGTGGTAGTGGGTGGGCGGAATGAGCTGAACCAGTGGCAGCACCGCACAAGCCTGAGTGAGAGATGGCTGGAGCTGCAGGGCTGTCAGGGCTCAGCAGAAGCACCAGGATTAGTGCCGCTTTCCAGCTGATCAGCGCTTCTTTGGGACTGTCAGGGCTCAGTGGAAGCGCCAGGATCAACACCAGGCTCCAGCTGGAGCTCAGTGCTGATCCTGGTGCTTCTGCTGAGCCCTGAAGAAGCACCAATCAGCTGGAATGTTACAGCATCTCCAGAGTCTTGTGATTTACATTCAGATGTTTGGTAACTGATTCATATTTATGACGGTCACAGTGTCCCAGCAGATGGGAATAAAAACCAAACACCCCCACCCCACCCCTGCTGCCAATCCTCAACAGAAATGCTCACAACAATGAAACAGGAAGAGCGCCGCCGGGTGGGCAGGCAGGTGTCTTGCTCGTCTGTGGCTTGGGGGGCACTTTTTTCAGTGCCATTGTAACTTCGAACAGTCACTAAGCACACTGTTGTAAGTCGAGGACTACCTGTACTTTATTACTTTTTTCTTTTTTTTTTTTTTTTTGGTCATCAAGTTTTTGACACCTTGCTAGGCGACTGGTGGTTCTCGGATGTTGCCATACCCTAAAAGAGGTACAATGGGTGAAAAGGTTGAAAAGCCCTGACTTAATAAACCAAAGGACTAAGACGGGTCCGGCAACTATGGCAACCATGGCAATTTTTGGACTTCAACTCCCAGAGTTCCTGAGTCAGCTAGCATGTTTGTACACAGGTCATAAAGGAGCCATGTTGCCCACCCCTAGACTAAGATCTACTCCAAACAAAGAATGTGAGAAGTCCAGTCCCATGGAGTCAGAGCTCTGTGGAAAAAAACTACTTGGCCTTTTCAAGGACATGCGTCCTCATTTCAATATGCCAACTTTTCAGTTTATATATAGTCCACATTAGAAGGCTGTCTCTTTAAGCCTTCCATCAAGCAAGTATTAAATCCTGGGAGGAGTGATTTGGTTGTAGAGACACAAAAGCCTTCACTGCATTCTGAGTTTGTTGGAACAAAATGCAACCTGGAAGGTAATTGCTAGCTCATTTGTGATAGTAAGTTTAATATTCTTAGGACTGATCATTTTTTTATTTAAATATGCTAATTAATATAGCTAGCAAGAATCAGTTTGTTCTCTTTTGCTTCTTTTAAAAGTTGGTCTTAGGTGTCAAGTATGCTGGACCAGCCTTAGTTCTGCCATATGGCATTGCCTGTTTCTCCATTCTGGTAGCTGCTTTAATGAAACATGGGCTGAAGGCAATTTGATTCTTAAAACAGCAACATCCTTTTTTTTCCCGGGTTGCCTGAAAGCCCGAGAAAAAAACCGAGCTCCTTTCATTAATAGTTGAGAGCTTGCAGAAGATCTGAAATATGTAATTGCTAAAGTGTGCACCGGCCTCTTAATTAATGGCTGCTTTATCATTCCTAATGAATTTTATGAGCCATGATGGCAAAGGCAGAAAATTAATGGGAAAACAGTCTCCCAAAAGACAGAAGAGGGAGGAAAACAAAGAGGATCAGACTGCAGCTTTAAGTATTATTGCACTGTAATGTTCAGACATATCCCCAACCCTCTCCACCCCTTCTATATCTATACAATAATAAACACGTATGAGAAAAGTGTGGGTTAAGTTAGTTTTCTCTATGCAAGAGCTCTTTTTATGAAAGGAGAACAATTTGAGCACCTGCTTAGCCAGCACGTTTTGCATACAGGTAATCCTTGGCTTATGACCAGTTGCTAAGTAACTGTTTGAAATTATGATTGGTTTCCCTGGGTGTGTTCATAACCAAGATTCAAAGTTCTGACAACCTTCCTTCACCCAGTTGCACTTTGGGGCATTCAGCAACTGGCCTGCATTTACAGCTGTTTGCAGCAACCTGCCATTACATGACCAAGCTTTATGATGTTCTTGTAAAAAACAGCATTTATTTCTGTTTCTTTCTTCTTTTTTGCAAAAACACAGCATAGGAAACCCTGGGTTCACTTAATGATCACCTTGTTTGCTTAAGCCAGGGATGGGGAACCTTGGCTCTTTTATGACTTGTGGACCTCAACTCCCAGAATTCCTGAGCCAGCATGGTTGGCTCAGGAATTCTGGGAGTTGAAGTTCACAAGTCATAAAAGAGCCAAGGTTCCCCACCCCTGGCTTAACCACAGCATTTGCTCAATGATCACTGCAAGAAATCGGGTTGATCATATGAGGTGATCTGACTTAACAACCATCATGATGGGCAGGCTCCATTATGGTCATAACTTGAGGGCTACCTGTACTTTCGTTTTGTTGTTTTATGCCGCTTAACTCTGAATTGCAAAGAAATAGGCTTGTATTTTTTGATAGATGCCTAAATCAAGGACATGCCCCACAGCCATCTTCAAAATGAAACCCTAGCCATCAAAGAGCTAGACAAGACCACTTTTCCTAGACACAAAAATTAAGATATATGCATTACACTAGGTCAAAATATAGTCAGTTTGTGGTTTAACATACTATGCCACACCAGCCCTTGTGATACACAAGGCATGGTTTGTGGCCTGAGAGTGTGAACTTAGCCCCTATAAATCAATGAACATGTGACCAAAGGGATAGTTTCAAAGTCATAGTACCACTTTATATTGCACTGGTGAGGCCACACATGGGATACTGCGTCCAGTTCTGGTCACCACGATACAAAAAAAAAGATACTGAGACCCTAAAAAGAGTGCAGAGAAGAGCAACAAAGATGATTAGGAGTCTGGAGGCTAAACTGTATGATGAACGATTGAGGGAACTAGGGAGCTCACTCAATCCTTCATCTAGTCTAACGAAGAGAAGGACAAAGGGTGATATGATAGCAGTCATCAAGTACTTGAGGGGCTGTTACAGAGAAGAGGGGGTCGACCTATTCTCCAAAGCACCTGAGGACAAGACATAACAGATGGAAGATCATTAAAGAGAGATCCAACCTAGAACTAAAAATAAATTTCCTGACAGGGAAAATAATTATTCAGTTGAATGGTTTGCCTGTGGGAGTTGTGGGTGCTCCATCACTGGAGACTTTCAAGAAGAGAAATGGATAGACATTTTGTCCAGAATGCATGAGCAGGGGGTTGGACCTTTTGGGCAACAGGGACCGGTTCAATGGAGAAAGGTTTTTCCATGGACCGGAGTGGGTGTGGTTTTGTGTGCTGCCTGCATTCCATGGATGGGGCTTTGCCTGTTTGTGTGGACCGGTTGCTGGCATGCCACGGCCTGGTACCAGTCCACGGACTGGGGGTTAGGGAACCCTGGACTAGAAGAGTTCTCAGATTCCTGCTAACCCTGTTATTCTATGTTCTATATCAGGATGAATGCAAATCACAGCTGACCATAATGTGTGAGGCCAGCAATTATCCAAGAAAAGGCTTGAATGCATGTGCATTTATTTATTTGTCCCTCAGCCCAAAGGGAAGATGTTCAATCCATTCTATCTTCTCTTTCTTTCTTTCTGCAGGACAACCTCTCCTGAAAAAGATAAACTAATCCCAGACGCTGCTTTCCATAACGCTGAGGAACCACAGGACAAGGAAAGTTTCATTTTCCCTCCGTGGGGGAACTTTCTCTGTCAAACTGTTGAAAAATAGATTCTTTTCCCATGGATAAAATTCTCACATTGTCTCAAAATATATGGGAACTGCTGCACCGCTTGAGGATGAAGAGCAAGTACGCCATTCTTCTCATCTTTGTAGTAGCCCTTGTCGTAATTGAGAAGGAGAACAACATCATCTCAAGGTAGGGGGGGAGGAAAAGAGGCTGTGCCAGAAAAAAGGCTTTCTTGGTCTTCTTCTCTGGCCTTCAGGCTGCACATGAGCTTTCCAGTCCCAACTTGCTACCACCAATTCACCAGTCTTTTGGAACCAGGTAAATATTAACATTCCCCAGTCTGAATTAAGTTGCAGCCAGATGACTCTCTTATAAGCATGGACCGAGATCAATTATCAGTCAGTAATGCTTTATTCCTCAGGCCAAAGGGAACGAATAGGAATATGAATACTCACTCACTCACTCACTCACTCACTCACCCACTAACCAATGAATAAAATATATATTGAATATAATATGTTGTTAATTGCGAAGTTGTGTCTGACCCATCGCGACCCCATGGACAACGTTCCTCCAGGTCTTCTTGTCCTCTACCATCTTCTGGAGTCCATTTAAATTCACACCTATTGCTTCAGTGACTCCATCCAGCCACCTCATTCTCTGTTGTCCCCTTCTTCTATTGCCCTCAGTCTTTCCCAGCATTAGGCCCTTCTCCAGTGAGTCCTTCCTTCTCGTTAGATGGCCAAAGTATTTGAGTTTCAACTTCAGGATCTGGCCTTCTAAAGAGCAGTCAGGGTTGATCTCCTCTAGGACTGACCGGTTTGAACGCCTTGCAGTCCAAGGGACTCACAGGAGTCTTCTCCAATACCATAGTTCAAAGGCCTCAATTCTTTGTCGCTCAGCCTTTCTTATGGTCCAACTTTCACATCCATACATTGCAACTGGGAAAACCATGGCCTTGACTATACGCACTTTTGTTGGCAGGGTGATGTCTCTGCTTTTTATTATGCTGTCTAGATTTGCCATAGCTTTCCTCCCCAGAGCAAGCATCTTTCATATAGTCTTTTATATAATATAGAAACTAACTAACTAACTAAATCACTTGTACAGAACCGTAACATCTGGCTGAGATCATGTACCACAAGCACGATTGGTTAAATAAGCCACAGGATTTGTATAACAAATTCTGGGTTAAAAGGACAGATCCTCAAGGAAATGCAAGTCCTACCACAGGTAGGAATTAATCAGCATTAAGCTATCTAGGTTAGACTTTGTAGGTCTCTACCTGAAGAAATAATTGGTATTTTTTTTTAAAAAAAAAGAATAAAACTTGTATTTACATTATTTTTCTATGTACTGTACATCTTTACTTTTTTGATTCAGATTCTGTGAATGAATACATAATTTTATTTGGCAAGAATCTATCTGCAATGTTAATCTAGGGCTACATGTAGACAGGCCCTTCAAACTTAACAATGATCATCTAAATTACTAAAAGAAGCATTATGGTAAATTGTTTATGGTACCAGGACTGAATTTTTAGGATATTTATACAATCAGAAGCAATAATAATATATTATAATTACAAGTAATTATAGGAAAAGTATTTTCATACTTTCTTGCTACTACCGACACACATTAAAGAATCAGTTTATAAGGCTACAGCTGGTCCTTGCAAGGCAGTAATCTGGAATGGCAATTGTCATTGTGTACAAACAGGATTGAAAAGCTTCAGAATGTCCTAAAATGTTGGCAGGATCTTTTGAGAGATTATCAGATTTCAACTGAAGAATTAGATACTATAGAATCCCATTAAAAGCAACAATTTGTTGCTATATCTTGTTTAGAAGTGTGCTATAAATACATTGAATTTAATCTGTGATCTGGGCCACATTTGTTATGATAAGCACCCACACATCTATAGCCGTCTTACTGTAAATGAAAAATCTCCTTAAGACAGTATTGCTCAACCACGGCAACTTTAAGATGTGTGGACTTCAATTCCCATAATTCCCCAGCCAGCAAGGTTGTGAAAGACTAAGAAATACTGAGTTAGATGGACATTTTTGCTTATTTTTCCTCTGTGACCTTTACATTTTGGAAAATTTCATCATCCCATTCCCAGAGGATCATCTGACTTGTATTCTTTTCCACCAGGCTCAGGACATGTATAATGCACCTTGCTGAAGTTCATTTGAGATCCTGAGAAAATCAGCACAGCCACTGATTCTTGTGGCCAATCTTGTGTTCCCAGCTAAGACCGACTGTGGACAAGATCTATTTCCTTGAATCCTTTGAACCACTATTTTACAAAAACAGAATCCAGGTTCAGAGAATTCAAACAGGATAAAGCAGCTGTTCTCAACCTGTGGGTCGCGATCCTTTTGGAGGTCGAATGACCCTTTCACAGGGGTCGCCTAAGACCATCGGAAAACACATATTTCCGATGGTCTTAGGAACCAAGACACCGCTCTGCATCCGTCTCTGCATGGCCTTCTCCGCCATTTGCAGAGAGAGAGACAGAGAGGCACTTTCACTTCCCTTCTCTCTCTCTCTCAGGCGGCCTTACCTCCTGCAGGGCTCCTGATTGGCCCTGCGCCCGGGTACCACACCCATTGGGAGAAGTGCAGCCAGGGCCTTCAGCTATAGAATTGCGGATTTTCACGATAAAACCTGCCTTTCACTCTGCAGGAATCACTTCTTGCCTTCAAAACAGAGAAGGGCCAACCAAGCAGGAGCGATGGACGTAATTTCAAACTAATGAGTTGTTTACATGCCTGCTGAGCCCGAACCGCCCCCCCCCACATACAAATACTCCGGAGCGTCTCTGCCTCACACCCACAACAGAACCAACACACCTGCTGATGCTCGCAGTTGTCAATAACACCTCCAGCAGCCTCCAGGCCTTCCGAGGCTCCAGCCTTCCTACCCTGGGCTTTGGGGGCAGAGTTCATAGGGAAGTGGAAAGCACAGCGCAGGCCAGCCCTGCTGCTGAGCTCTGGCTATGGCCTTCTGGAGCAATGGGCTGTGGCTTCCCTCCATGTCGCTGCCGAGCGTGGCCCCTTCTCGCCTGACTCTCCCTGCGACGCTCCCTCCCCTGGCGGCCTCTCAACGGACAGGCTGGCCTGCTACTGGCTTCGAGAAAAGCAGCTAGGTGAGGTTCCGCAAGGCGGAAAACTGCAGCTGGCCCAGGAACAGGGCGGGGAGGCGAGGCCGGAGCATGGCAAGTTTGACATGGGGGCGGCGGCGGGAGGGAGCGCCGAGGGGCAGCCAGGTGGCTCTTCTGAAGGTCCCGGTGGCGCCTCTCAAGCAACCCAGGAGGACCCTTGGCCAGGCCAGGCAGGAAGGTTGCCCCCTCCAGTCGGGGCATCCAGGAAGCTTTGGCTCCTCCTCATTGTGGGCCACTTCAGCCTCTCGCCCGCAGTCTTGCCTTGCCGGGGGCCCAGAACTTGCAGACTCCCGTGACTTGCCGCTGCTCCTGGCAACTGGACTTAGCCCACACGGCGGCAAGGCCTGGCACCCAACCAAAGTTTCCATATGCGCGGAGAAATGCGCTGGGCCACGCAACTGGCAGAGGCGGCTGCTCCCGCTCTCGCCGCCGCTGCCCGGCCCAAATCTGCTCAGGGCAAAAGAGGCGGCCTCTATCCAGCACATGGAACTCCTGTGTGTCCCAAACCCCCCCATTCTCGAGAGAAGCCGCTGCCTCCCATCCTGCTCCCCCTCCCCACCCATTCGACTAAGGACACGGCAGAGGCCGGGCCAGGGGCAGCGGGGACCTCCAATGATGCCGCCGTAAGAGAGAGAGAAACAGAGAGAAACAGAGGAAAAGAGAGAGGAAACAGAGAAAGAGAAAGGGAGGAAACAGAGAAAGAGAGAGAGAGGAAAGAGAAAGAGAAAAAGAGGAAAGAGAGAAAGAGAAATGGGAGAGGAAAGAGAAAGAAGAGAGGAAAGAAAGAGAAAGAGGAAAGAGAAAGAGGGAGGAAAGAGAGAAAGAAAAAGAGGAAAGAGAAAGAAAGAGAGGAAAGAGAAAGAAAGAGAGGCAAGAAAAAGAGAAAGAGGGAGAGAAATGGCGCTTCTCCAATCAGGCTGGGTGGAGCCGGCAGAGCGGCATTCCTGCCACCCCTCCCCAGCCAGCTGAATGGGGGGTTGGGGGTCACCACACATGAGGAACTGTATCATTAGGAAGGTTGAGAACCACTGGGATAAAGGATCAAATCAATATTGTGTTCCCTTTTCTTGAAATTAAAGAATGTTTGCTTTTCACTCCCTGTGGACCTTGATAGACTCCCAGCTCCAAATTCATGGCATATTGTATATTGGTGAGGCCCAAGCTGTGTGAGTGTTTCCAGTGTGTTTTTTTATGTACACACACACATGCTCACCATCAAGGGAATAGTACACTAACAAGGCCAAAGAATTTGAGAAACCACATTCAGTCTGCATCTTCTTGCACAAACTCTTGGCTTTTGATCTGGATTCCAAAGCCAGCCATAGATTTCTTTCCAGGGGATGATACTACTTATCCACACTAACTGAATTCCTGGATATAGAAGGGATGAATGTGATCCTTAGATCAATGTTTCTCAACCTTGGTAACCTTAAGATGCGTGGACTTCAACTCCCAGAATTCCCCAACCAACATGCTGGTTGGGAATTTCTGGGAAACACACACATCTTAAAATAGCCAAAGTTGAGAAACACTGATCACTGTGCTAGGTTCCTTGCAGGCCAGAGAGATCCTGTAGAACAAAGGTCTTCAAAGTTGACCCTTTTATGACTTGTGGACTTCAACCCCCAGAATTCCTCAGCCAGCATGCCTGGCTGAGGAATTCTGGGAGTTGAAGTCCACAAGTCATAAAAGGGCCAACTTTGAAGACCCCTGCTGTAGAAGATATCAGTTGTTTCTCAGCAAGACGATTGAGAGGGGAAGGTGATTCTGAAGGCAGAAGCACTTGGCTTGGATTAAGAAAACTGTTCATTCCATCTCAAAATAACATGCCTGCTATCTCTTTAAATATCACTGCTGTTATTAGTCCCAATGATTGTATTCTTTCTCTTTACAGGGTTTCAGACAAACTGAAGCAGTCTCCACAGTCCCTGCCAGAAGCCAATAGCACTGATTCTGGATTGATGCTGCCAGAGAATGGCTCCCTCTTGTCACTGAGCTCACTGGACTTGGCCTTCTCCCAGCTTAAGCACCGGTTGCAGAACCTCACTTTGCAGCTTGGTAGCACTCTGCTGGCCCCCACTAAAAGGACACGAAAACATGTTCTCCTAATGGCCACCACACGTACTGGCTCTTCCTTTGTAGGGGAATTCTTCAACCAGCAGGGCAACATTTTCTATCTCTTTGAGCCACTGTGGCATATAGAAAGGACAGTATCTTTTGAATCCGGGGGTGCTAATGCAGTGGGATCGGCCCTTGTCTACAGAGATGTTTTGAAGCAGCTGTTCCTCTGTGATCTTTACATTTTGGAAAACTTCATCATCCCATTTCCAGAGGATCACCTGACTCAATTTTTGTTTCGCCGTGGTTCGAGTCGCTCTTTGTGTGAGGAGCCTGTTTGCACCCCCTTCGTCAGGAAGGTCTTTGAGAAGTACCACTGCAAAAACCGCCGCTGTGGCCCCCTGAATGTGACTCTGGCAGTGGAATCTTGCCTGCAGAAGGAGCACTTGGCCCTTAAGGCTGTCCGAATTCGACAACTCGAATTCTTGCGTCCATTAGCTGAAGATCCCCGCCTGGACTTGAGGATAATTCAGTTGGTACGGGATCCTCGTGCGGTGCTGGCCTCCCGCATGGTGGCTTTTTCGGGTAGGTATGAAACCTGGAAGAAATGGGCTAACGAAGGTGTAGCAACTCTGAATGAGGATGAGGTCCAGAGATTGCGAGGCAACTGTGAAAACATCCGACTCTCAGCTGAACTCGGTTTAAAGCAGCCAGCATGGCTTCAAGGTCGCTACATGCTGGTTCGCTATGAGGACATTGCCAGGTCTCCCCTCCAGAAAGCCAAGGAGATGTATAAATTCACTGGCATTGCTCTCACTACACAGGTGGAGGACTGGATCCGGAAAAATACACAGGCCCCTCAAGATAGCAATGGCATCTACTCCACCCAGAAAAACTCCTCTGAACAATTTGAGAAGTGGCGATTCAGCATCCCCTTCAAACTTGCCCAGGTGGTACAGAACGTCTGCACACCAGCCATGAACCTGTTTGGCTACAAGTTGGCCAACAGTGCTGAGACTCTTACAAACAGATCCATCAGCTTGCTAGACGAGAGGAGGACTTTCTGGATCACATAAAAGGTTGACTTCATTGGTGGATTTTTTTTCAATCATAGCATTCTGTGAATTGAGAAAGAGAGAATGCAAGAATCTATATATTGAGGAAGGAGCACATGGGCAGGAAGTGTTGGGGGAGAAGCCATCTTTGGTTGTTTTGCTTCCACTTGTCTTGACCGTTCAAGAGCTTTTGGCTTTATCTGAAAGCAAGCATCACTTTCTGGCATATTTGACATTTCCAGGTGGATTATAATGGGACCACAGACACTGGCATAAGGAAGCATTCTGAAGCTATCACAGAGTAGAAGATTAAACCCTGCTTCCCTACCTCATGTCCACATCCTTTCTCTTGGAAATGTTGTCTCTCACCTTCACCAAACATCCAAAGAGAGTGAATGTTTTATATTTAAAATAAATTTATCACCTGGAAGAAAAACATGGGCTTCTCAACCTGCAGAGAAGCTGTGAGAGAAGCAGAATGTTGCACTGATCTCATCTAAGGCAGCCTTAAGGAATCTGTCAACCAGATATTTGGGAAGGGAAGGAAAAAAATTTATTTAGCACAACTGACAGCGAGAAAGCTGACTCTCCATGTGTAGACAGAGCATGTTTTGTACACATTCTCCCTAAAATCCTCAGATAAATTGGGGCCTTGCTTAAACTGAGGAGGTGTTACTGGGGAAGAGAGATGCATGGCATAGAACAGAAGTGGCTCTACCTATAAGTGTAAGGAGACTTTGGGCTACACACAGTTTTATGCACTTAATATTGTTTTTATCCTGCCAACTCACTCAGTGCTTTGAGAGATTTAAAGCAAACCAGCAATGAAATATTCTAAGAGAAACAAACTGGAACAATAGTCATCTTCCATCTGTGGACATGAACTTTTCCTTGTTGTGCTTTCTTTTGTCTGCTTTTCTTGCTTATCTCTGAATCAGTTGCACCAACCTTCATCTGATGTCTGGGATACTAAAGTGAAGAGAATGCTGCTTTCTCATCCAATGAAAGAAAGTTGTGGCTTTAATTGTATTTTGACTTGGTCAAGAGGAAGGCAACAAAAATGACAGAAACAGAAACAGGCTCTCTGGTTGCCAATCTAAAATTCCTCTGACTAATTTTTGTTTAAGAGTTTTGGTTGTTATATTCATTATCTGTTTCCAGTGCTGGATCTAGCAGCAAACATCTAATGAATTTTACTTAGCTGTTCATCAGAAGCACTTAACATGGTAGAAGGTATAACCTGACTGTGAATTTGATATTTCATCCCACAGTGGAAACCATATCGGGATTCTGATTAAAAAAAAAAAGGACTCACTTGGGGGCAATTCAATCTGGTTTTCTCTGCACCTGGATTCCCAGGAATTTTGTTGGAATGGTAACATTTTCAACACATTCAATTTTGGGAAATGTTGACATGGATTATCACGCCTCACTTTGAATTAATAAATGGATAGATTAATATCAGGGACTGAACAGACATATAACCATAAAGAATGGTAGTTTCATTAACAATCAGAGTCAAGTGTGATTGTCTGGCAGTGCTAATTTAACACCTAACCAAACACCCCACCCTCCACCCCCCATTTTCTTATCTGTAGTGAGAAGATTTAATGCTCCAGCTGTTTTTGTTGAACAAAACAAAAAAGACAGTCATTTAAATAACTACTACTTTTCTTCTTTTCCATGGAGCACTGCAGTGAATAAGCGACCACATTTGTTTTGATCCAGTCAAAGTAACAGAGATCAATATGACCATCATTTGGTTTCATGGCACTGTCTGAGCAGGAATGAGCTTTGATGTGTCAATATTATGTGTCAAGAGTATGCCTTTCCTCTCTTGTTTCCTGCAAGAAAGAGTACCAGTTTCCAAACAGCATATGATAATGCAGGTTTAACTCTGAATAAACAGTTCTGATATACCATTAGCTTCCTCCAAGGTGCTGGCCAAAATTAGAACTTTAAGGCTGTATAGCCCCACTGGATGTCTGAATTGCAGACAAAGCTGGATTGTCTATAAACAAAGTTATCAAGAAGAAAAAAAAAGATGGAGCATCAGCTAACATTCCCACAAGTGATTCCAGTTACACTTATGATTTGCTTTTCCAGTTTAATATTTCACTCGTGGTATTTCAACTGGTGCCATGATTACATGATTCATAGTGTGTCAACTTACCCTCAAATATAACTCATAGCAGTCTTTCAGTTAGTTGTCCCATCTCGGTTAACCCATTGCCAAAGATGCACCGTCCCCTTGCACCACATGGATGCTCTTGCACATACCTTTTTGTCTCCGACAAGCCTTTTCATATCCCTCTGTAACCTTGGATAAGCTGTTTCAGAACTATATCCAATTCTCTTAATGGAAGTGTATTGAAAAATTCTGACTATCCTCCAGAAACATTCTGTATTTACTACGCTGTAGTGTTTTCCTTTTGCAGTGGACTGTTCTTACCTTTCTCTCCTTAGTGGTGATGGTGGTAGAGCTGCAAAATGTATCTTAATTTTGTTATGATTATTTATGTGAAAGAGCTAGGACTGGATAGAGAAAGCCACAACCTCTTGCCTTATTTTGAACTTTCTATTCTTTTCTTTTTGAAAACTGTGAACTCTGCAGTTCATTAATTTATTTATTGTATGGAGAAGATAACAGTTGCTTTCTTAGAAGGAATCAAAACTGCACAAAAATAAAAACAATTTTCCCAAGAATCAGAAGTCTAATTCAGTGACATTAAGATGGCTGTAGCTAAATATCATGCACTTATGTTTTTCTTTTTTAAAATGCAACTGCTTTAACTTGAAGAAAGATTCTATTTAAAGGAAGGAACAGGATAGGAAACAATTTCCTGTATAACCTTAGAGCAGTAAATAACACTGTCTTGGAAACAGATTAGAGAAGCAATATGCTGTCCTAACTCTATCTTCTGGATCCTCTGTTCAACATAAACTTTTTTTTTGCTGCACAGAAATAAATGATTTGTTATTTCCCATAAAAAGAAAAAACACATAGTTGCAATCGCATCAACATTTTAAAGAAAGTATGCCCAATGTAATGCATATAATATTCTTTTATTCTTAAAAAAACACCTTAAAATTTAGTGAAATGTTGAAGTAAAGAACAATAGTGTGTACAGTTTTATTCTACCAGCATCAAAACTCAAACACACATTTCTGTGTTGAAGCCAACAGGCCTTACGTATCCCTACACTTGTGAGGTTTGTGGTCAGAGTCTATTTATCCTTCCCGTATGAGGGATTGGTTGGTCTGAAATGAAATGATCTGTGTTTTGTATACAATTTCACATGCAATTGGCAGTTTGCAGCCAGAATCTAGGCTGTATCTTCTAACTCTGGACAGCCCTTGCTAATCCTGAAACCAATTAATTCTAATTCCCCCTTTTGCATTTTGGCAGACGTGGAAGTTTTCAGTTCTGCAAGACTGAGGGTATATTTGTAGAGATATTTATTTAAATTTATGTGGATACTATGCAGTCATACTATATGAAGTATATATGTGGGCTTCAATGCCATAATCACTGGCAGTATTCCTAATTCTGAAAAGGATGGAAAACAAGCCAATCCTGGAATCCAGTCTCCAGGTAGGAGCAGCAGGCTCATAAAGGAAGACTAGGACATTTCACCTTCCTAGAACAAGGGTATCATTCAAGGAGTAGCATATTTATTCAAGGAAGAGTTTTAAGGAAATTTAGTGAATGCATCTCCAATCTGAGAAAGAAGGAAGGAGACCTTGATCTTTTTAAATAAACAGCCATAGCTAAATTATAGCAAAGCACGTTTTCCAACATTTTCCACCACTTGTATGTTTGGACAGTTGGTGCCCTTACACAGTGTTTCTCAACCTCTGCAACTTGTAGTTGTATGGACTTCAACTCCCAGAATTCCCTAATCCGCATGAGTCCCCATCCACTACAGACACACTAGGGTTACCAGACCTGGTCTATACAAATTGGAATGAGCAGCAGATGGCAGCAAGGAAGGTTTTGTCTTATCTGATATCCATATCCTACATAATCTCCATAAGCTTTCAGAATAGTGTATAGCAGAAGTCCCCAACCTTTCGGGCACCAAGGACTGGTGCCATGGAGAAAGGTTTTTCCACAGACCAGAGGGTGTGATTTTGAATACTGCCTGCATCCCAAGGATGGAGCTTTGCTTGTTTGTGCGGCCCGCTTGTTGGCATGCTGCAGACCGATGCTGGTCCACGGACCGGGGGTTGGGGACCCCTGGTGTATAGTATACCAGTATATGGGAGGTATGGGCTTAAGCCACTGAATTCTGTGAGATGAAATCCACACATCTTAGAATTGCCGAGTATGAGAAACACTGCAATATACAAGCCACTTTCCTTTAAGAGCTGAGAGACGGGGGTACCCTTCCTTCACCCTCTTCTTGGGAGTATGGCTGGATTTTTTTTCTATTTCTACTAAGCGCATGTCCCGTTATACACACAGTCCTCGTTTTCCAACCATAATGGGGGAACCAGAATTTCCATTGCTAAGTGCCCCATTTCACAACCTTTTTTGCCACTGGAGTTAAGGGAGTTGCTGCAGTTATTAACTGAATCCGGCTCCCTTCACTGACTTGTCGGAAGCCAGCTGGAAAGTTTGCAATTGGCAGTCCCGTGATCCCAGGATGCTGCAACCATCCTGAATATATACCAGTTGTTGCCAAGCACCTGACTTTTGATCATGTGATCATGGGGGTGCTGAGACAGTCCGAAGTCCAAGGGCCAGTTGTAAGTCACTTTTGTCGGTGTTGTAATTTTGAACACTTGCTAAAGGAATGGTTGTAAGTCGAGGGACTACCCATATCCTCTATTGTATTTTGCAGTTATACTGACCACCAGGAGGCTCCAAGATCATTTCCACCCCTTATTGGGACTTTTCAGATGCAGATGCAATCCTTCTGTTCAGAGCTCTATAGCAGTCCAATGTAAACAAACTAACCTAAAGCAATTGGATTCATTATTGCTGACCTAATAGTTTCCTTCTCCATCCTTCATTAACATCTTGTCCCTCCAAACTGCACCAGTATTGCTGGGCTCTGGGAGTTATAGTGAAGCTGTCTAGTTGTGGTCAATATTCTAGGCCGGGGTCTTCAAACTTGGCCCTTTTATGATTTGTAGACTTCAACTTCCAGAATTCCTCAGCCAGCATGCCTGGCTGAGGAATTCTGGGAGTTGAAGTCCACAAGTCATAAAAGGGCCAAGTTTGAAGACCCCTGTTCTAGGCAATAAAGAGTTGATTTCTCTTACTTTAATCTGTCATTTCATTAACTCCTTTGTCCCAGTTTCTTTCTAAATCCCAAAGTGGTAACATTTTTCTATTCTCCTTTTTAAAGCCTAATCATTAAACGGGCAATACTCTGGCTGGAACAGCAGTTTCAGTTTCTTTAAAATCAGAACATCTGCAGAGAGGATATATGACATGTCACACACTTTAAAACCACAGGGTTATTCTTGTATTGAAGAAAGAATAATAAAAGAAGAAAGAAACAGCAGCCCTGCTTGGTGGCTAGAGATTGTGCCCAGCTGGTCTTTGGCAGCAAGAAATAAACAAAAGAGGCGTATTGAAATATGTCCTTCTCTCTAGGTAAATAAATATGGAAGTAGGTCTACAAAAAATGTATTAATAGCTCAACCCATGATGAACAGATTCCAATATTCAAGTCTATCAAGATTCTTCTGAACCTTGAGTCTATCATCTGTTAGCTATTTCCCCCAACTTGATGTTGTCTGCAAATTTGATAAGCTCTCCTATCTCCTCATCTAGATAATTTATGAAGATGTTGAAGAGTATTGGGCCTAAGACAGAACCACGGGATACCCCACTACTTACTTCCCTCCATGTAGATGTAGTTCCACTGAGGACTACGTGCTGAGTGTGGCTGGTCAGCCAGCTGCAAATCCTTGTGGCGAGATGGGCGCAAATTTAATAATTAATTTAAAAAATTGAGGTGATACAATCTATTCCATGTTGTTCTATCTTCCCAAGAAGTAGATTGTGGTCTACCTTGTCAAATATCTCACTGAAAACAGTAAATTATTTGCAGCATTTCCTTTTTTCCACTAATTTATGTTAGCTTCTATTGCCTTATTTGTTTCTAGGTGCTCATAATTGCACTGTTTGATTATTTTTTCCAGGATCATCCCAGGTGGTGATGTCAAGCTGATTGGCCCATCCCCCCCCTTTTTTTTGTAGATTGGAATCACATCAGCTCTTTTCCAGTCATCTAGTAGTTCTCCTGTGCTTCAAGAGCTCTGGAAGATTATGTTGTTCAGTGGTTCTGAGATTGACGTCTGCCTGCTCCTTCAGAACTCTGATGTAATTCATCTAGTCCTGGGGATTTGAATTCATCTGGAGTGGACAGGTGTTCTTTTAACATGGACTTGCCTCTTTTGACTTGTATTTTGATTCTGTCTCCTATGGTGCTACTTTTATATTGGACTTTTGGGTCCAATATAAAAATTAACGAGTGAATTTGTCAAATGGGAATTATGCATTGGATTGGTATTCTTATTTTTACATCAGAGTGGGGCAGAAACTAAAATGAAATCTCTCTGGTGTTTTCATTTGACTGATATTTTAGGCAACAAGGAAAATATATAAATGAACAATGGAGGATGCCACAGCTAGTAAAATTTATGTCATAGTTCCGACAGATGAAACTCTTCAAAGAACTTCGAGACATTGTTTACTTTAAAGAATCTTTATTTGAGTGGCATAGCATCGGCACGTACATAGTCAAAGCCAAAATATGAATTCCCTTCCCCTATGTAATATCAAAGCACAATTCCCTCCTCTAATTTACGGTCCTAAATAACATTCTCCAATTAGTTTGAAATGCAGACTTTCTCTCCAGATCTCCAACCTGCCACTTCTTATCATCTCTTATTTCAACCAACCTTGAATCACACACTACTACTGTTGTGTCCCGAGCCTGCAAAAGCAGGCTTGGGATGTTGCATTGGTCCTGGGCATTCCAAAAGCTGCCCGGGACCAGACAGAGTGGCACCAGCCTTGTGCGCATGCACATGGCGCAAAAACGCTCTGTTTCATTGATGCTGTCCGGGTTTCTGGCCATATAAAAAGGTTTGCGTGCCTTTTGTTTTTGCTTGGGTGTTGTTAGAAGGAGAATAAAGAGTTGTTCAACATCACCATGTGTCTTCTTCATTCGCACACGAATGAAGTATACAACACTGGTGATGACGGTGGGATCCTTTGCAAGCTGAAACAAGCATTTTAAGGACTTACCTAGGAAGTCCTGAAGAGGGGAAGACAACATCTGAATCAGCGTCCCAGCCTGCCAGTATAGCATCGCTGGAGGGTATGCTTGGCTAAAGGACCTTTTCCCCAAACAGCAGTTTGCAGAGGAGCAAGTGGTGAATGTCGTAAGAGTATGATGGCGAAGATTGGCCGTTTGTCTGATTTTGATGTCTCACACCCAGAGAGATGGAATTCCTACGTAGCAAGGGTGGAGAATTACTTCAGAGTAAATCAGATTAGAGAACATGGCTTGAAGGCTGCAACTCTTTTGTGTGTCTGTGGACAGGAAGCTTTTGAAATCACAGAGAATCTGGTGGCCCCTGCACCTCTAGAGTCAGTAACATATACTGACTTGAAGAAACTGTTGAAGGAACATTTCCAGCCAAAGTTATCTGTTATTGCTTGGAGGCATGCATTCGAGCAGAGAGACCAGAGGCTGGGTAAATCTGCTGTGCATTTTATTGCGGCCTTAAGGCGAGCAGCCAGACCTTGTGAGTTCAAGGATCTGGAAGAGAGGCTGCGAGATCACTTCGTATGAGGTTTAAGGAACAGAGACTTACAACAGAAGATTTTTGCAAAAGAAGATGTCTCTTTCCAAGATGCGCTACAAGAGGTGACAGCTGAGGAAGCAGCAGGAGGAACTGTGAAGGCTTTACGGCTCACCAAAAACCCTCCAGACACATCTACCGTCCATCAAGAGGATGCTCAAGAAGGATCAGAAGTGGATCCTGAAGAGGAGGTTGACAAAATTCACCAGCCAGCTGAGAAGAGGCAGAAGGGACGTCCGGTCAAGGCCCCAGCATCTCTTCAATGCTTCGGGTGCGGAGGACGCCATAAGCGAGCTGACTGCAGGTTTTGCTCAGCGATTTGCAGGGTGTGCGGCAGGCAGGGCCACATTGCATCCATCTGTTTGGGTCGCCAGAAGGTTCAACCTTGGGAAGAATTACCAGGGGCCCCAGCCAAAGAGGGTGGGTTTCTGCGCATCGCACAGGAGAATTCTAAGAACAGGGTCACACAAGCTCCTTAAGAAGAAACTTTCTATTAATATAAGTTTGCAAGGGGTTCCCCTATCAAAGGAGTTGGACACTGGGTCCGCTCTCTCAATTATTTCAATTAACACATTCAAAAGTATATGCAGCACCAGTGGCCTTCGAGTTAAACTCAGGCCATCAAATCTAATACTTACTGATTTTCAGAATTCTGTGGTGTGTGTTAAGGGGGAGGCCACCCTTAGAGTACAGAATAAGGATTTTGAAGGTCCCCTAGATGTGGTGGTTGTTGGGGGTGAACGTATGAGTCTTATTGGACTCGACTGGTTTGAGGCTCTGGGAATCCAGGTAACTGGGCTGCACCATTTGCAAACGTTGAGCCTTGCAGAAGTCTGCAAGGAGTTTGCAGATGAGTTTAGTTCAGAGCTAGGATCCTACAAGGAGCTCCAATTTCTCTACGGTTAGACCCAACCATAACACCCATTAGGGTTAAGCCCAGGAGGGTACCTTTTGCCCTTAAGGGTAAGATTGATGCTGAGCTGGACAAGTTGCTCCAGCAGGGCATTCTAGAACCTGTGGATTCTAGTCCATTGGAAACCCCCATAGTAACGCCTCTAAAGGCTAATGGGGACATACGTACATGTGCAGACTATAAGTGCACACTGAATAAGGCGCTGCAACAGCACGCTTATCCAGTGCCCATAGTAAGTCATACTCTGGCCTCCCTCAAGGGGGGGCACATTTTTTGCGAAACTTGACCTGGCACAGGCCTACCAACAGTTACCTGTTGATGAGGCAGCTGCAGAGGCCCAGACTATTGTAACTCACAGGGGAGCCTTCAAGGTCAAGAGACTGCAATTTGGGGTCAATGTAGCCCCTGGCATATTCCAAAGTGTCATGGAGAGCACACTTCGAGGTATTCCTGGGGTCTGTCCCTACTTCGATTACGTCCTCATTGCTGGGAAGTCATCCCAAAATGTAGCAGAAAGACTAAGGGCTGTCTTGCTTCGTTTTCGAAAAGCAGGCCTTAAACTAAAAAAGGATAAATGTAAGATAGGAGTCACTTCTACTGACTTCTTAGGATTCAGGATTGATGCTCAAGGCATTCACCCTGCTGAAACTAAATTGCAAGCTATCCAGCAGGCCCCAAGCCCTAAGTCTAAGAGTTAGCTGCAAGCCTTCGTGGAGCTATTAAATTTTTACCATGCATTTCTCCCACGTAATGCTGCAGTAGCAGAGCCATTACACAGGCTCATAGACAAGCAGGCTCCTTGGCAGTGGACTAAAGTCCATGAAAAGAGTTTCAATGAGGTTAAAGCCTTGCTCACTTCTAATGCTGTTTTAGCGCATTTCAATGAGCAACTGCCTGTTTGCATCGCATGGGATGCATCTCCTTATGGGGTGGGAGCTGTACTTAGCCATCTAAAGGCTGATGGGACACAGGTCCCTATGGCCAATTACTCAAGGACTCTGTCTTCTGCAGAGCGAAATTACGCTCAAATTGGCCATAGTGGCTGGCATTAAGAAATTTCATGTTTTCTTATATGGCCGCCATTTCACGGTCTTTACTAACCACAAGCCTCTGCTGGGTTTGTTTACCACTAACAAACAGACCCCCACATATCATTTCTCCTCGTATGTTGAGATGGTCCATTTTCCTGTCAGCATATGACTATACTTTAGTTCACAAACCAGGAAAAGAAATGGGTCATGCAGATGGCCTGAGCAGATTACCACTGAACCAATTAGAGCCAGATCCTGCTCCAGTCATTAATATTCTGTCCATTCAGGAGTTGCCTGAGTCTCCCCTCAATGCTAGGGACGTGGCTGCAGAAACTGCCACTGATCACACGCTTACACGCGTGCTGACATGGGTGTTGTCAGGATGACCTGACAAGTGCCTAGATACTGAGTTTCAAAGCTTCTGGCACAAGGAGCATGAGTTTTCCACTTTCAAGGGTTGCCTGTTATGGGGCAGCAGGGTAGTGATCCCAACCTCATTGAGGTCTAGAATCTTGATCTCTCTGCATGAAGGACATCCTGGTATAGTCAGGATGAAAGCGCTGGCGCGCAGCCATCTTTGGTGGCCTGGCCTTGATAAAGCCATTGAGTGAAGTAATCAGTGCTCAGTCATTGCAGGGTTCAAAAAATGGCTGCTCCCTACATAGCGTTTATTGTTTATGTACAGTTTACAAGCAGCAAAAGTTTCTACACGACAATAGCATTTCATTGGCTAAACTCCTTTACCAATCCTCAAGAATATAGAAGCCAGAGGCCAGAAAAAGGGAGCAGTTTGGCAATAACATCTTGTTGGTGTGAGCTAGCTGCTATCAGGCAGGCAAGGTCACACAAGCCTGCGCACTTTCACTTCACCATGGTGATGTGAAGGAATGAGATAAATGTAGAGAAGAGACACCCAGGCATTGGAAGGGCAGTTTTCTGCACACAACCTTTGCCTGGCCCTCACCTCTACATTTCACTCTTTTTTGTTTTGTTAGATGAAATATTGTTGTAAGAGGAGTTAATAAAAGGATTATAATCAGGAGAGGAGCATCTTTGCAGTTGTTTATATAGGGCCAAAACGTGTCCCTGAGGTAATGTGAGGCAATCTGCTGGGGTTTAAAGCTCTGATACATATATTGCAAAATGAAGGAATACATTGCATAAAACAGCATCCACCAACCACAATAGCAAAGTTATGACCAAATAACATAGGATGTTTCCCAGTAATCCTGTGGGCAACCAAGCCCAAAGGCTTTCCCACCAAGATCCTAAAGTATCCATTTTCAAATCAGATGCCAAATTGTGTAAAATATCAATTTGGTGCTGAATGGTTTGTGAATTATCAGAAATATTGAAACAACACATTCCCTCAAAACTTTCACAACCGAAATGTTGGCGTAGAAGCAAATTGCGGCACGATTTTGCAAAATAGCTTTTCTCAAATCTTGCAGTTCATGGTTGAATAGCATTAATGTTGAGGTGAGCATGAACAGCAAGCCCTGGTACACCCACTAAAGATATAGCCAATGCTACATATTCTGCTTGATTAAGTAAGGTTGTCTCAGAGTCACAAGTGTTGTCTTGCGTGACCCCACGTCGAGAATGGCTTGAGTGAACTTTTTGTTTGGAAAGCAAAACAGGAATCAGCCAGCTGAGACAACACTGCGCTTCATTAATATTAGCAGGAATATAATTAAAAGTTTCTTGACCACACGTAAAAAACCATCCTTGCAGTAGCCAAACATGTCCAAAATGAAAGGAAGCCTCTTCAAAAGCTGTGCAGTTTAAAACAGGTGAACTAATGCGATGACAGTGAGGTTTTTTACTTGAAGAACTACAATTAACTATTTTTGCACATGTTATATTTGCAGGGATTGCTACCACTGGGGTGTGTAAAGCAATAGCGTCAGGGGGTGGATAATAAGCAGTAACCTCCCATCTAGATATAGCCTTATAGTTAAAGTTCCCATTTAATAAAATTGTGCTATAGTCAGTGAAGTTTTGAATTACTGCAGAAGGGGTGCAAACAGGGACTAAACATGTAGAAAGCAAATTTTCCATGTCATACGTTTCAGATAAGCAAAAGACATCATTGTGTGTGATGTTAGTCAGCTGCACCCATAGATTTTGTTTCATTCGTTGCTCAAATGATTGTTTGGGTGAAATGACAGCTGCTGTTGCCAAAGGGCAGATGTTAATGATCTGACACAAACGAACGATGGCTAAGGAATTTGCAGTTAAAACCGCAAAAATGGCAGCGCACAGGTTCTATGGGGTTTGCTCTACTTGCTGCTGCAGCATCGCCTGTGCTTTGGCAGTCAAGTTCTTCACATCTCCCCATGTCACTGGCTGCCTGGCATGTCAGGATCGGACTGGTTGCTGTGCCATCTGTAGAGTCATTTTGGCCATTTTCGGGGCTGGATCCAGGGACTGGTGTCACGACATCCTTGGCTGGGCAAACACAACGTGCTGGAATCCACACAGGTCCTGTAGGAGTAAGCACAGCAGCGTAGCCCTGCCCCCAAGTAATCAGAGGGACAGGTCCCAACCATGTTTTGTTGGGTAAAGCCCGATAATATACCAGAGGGGGAGGCAAGCTTGTTTTTTGTTGAAAATGTCTCTGATAAGCAGTCAAATTTTGAATAGAAACATTCAATTGGTTTAATGTAAATAATACTTTTTAGACCTGCTGTGTTATCCATGACAAATTGGGCACCCAAGAGCCCTCCTTTTTTATTTGTTTGTGAAGGCAGTCCTTAACAGACCAATTAGCATGTTCCACGATGGCTTGACCCGTGGAATTATAGGGAAGACCATGAGTAAGAACAATATTCCAGGTTGTACAAAATTGTAAAAAGGCCACTGAAGAATAAGCTGGCCCATTATCAGTTTTTAAGGAAGAGGGCTATAATGGCCGAAAAAAGATGAGAAATAACAGGTGCAGCTGTTTCCCCTCATTGAGGTGTGGCCCAAATTGCTCCTGAATAGGTATCAATGGATAAATGAACACATTTCCAGGGAGTTAAAGAGGGAACATGGGTAACATCCTTTTGCCATAGTTGATTAGAGGCAAAACCACGGGGATTAACTCCCGTGTCCCCAATGGAGATGCCCCAGAACATTAGGGACAGGATGAAATAATTTGCTTGGCTTGGTCAATTGGAATATGGCAAGCTTGTGCCAGCCTTCTAGCATTTTGATGAAAAAAAGAATGACTGAAAAAAGGGTCTGAAAATAGTGTGGGGAAAACATGAACTGGGGCATCTGCCTGACTGTTACCTTCAGAAAGAGGCCCAGGAAGGGAAGAGTGACTGCGTATGTGAGAAATAAAATATAAATGCCTCCTATTTTGGAGCAGCTGCTGCAAAGTTAAAAACAAAGCCATGAGATTGGGATCAATCCTGGGCGTGATGTAAGCACCTGGAAGATTAAAAATAAGTCGACACACACAATGAGAGTCAGAGATTAAGTTAAAAGGCTGTTGAGAAAAGGAGTGAAAAGCCAAGATAGCAGCAGCTAATTCTGAGCGTTGTGGTAAGGATTGTATGGCAGTGTGGGACACTTTCCAGGTATCATCATGAGGATCCTTGTAAGCAATTGCTCCTCTTGTTTTTCCTCTGTCTGAAAAAACAGTAGGAGCTTGTGGCAAGGGAGAAGGAGCAAGCAGTGGGCAGACAGGAAAGGAAGAAGTCATTAAACAAGTAAGTCAAGGATCTTTAGGCAGATGATAGGAAACAGAACCTATATAATCAGTTAAAGAGCGTTGAAGAGATAAGTTATTTTGTAAATAAAATTGAAAAACAGATTTTGGAATAGGAAGAATAATATTAATTAAATCAGTTCCATTTCAACGACAAGCTCGAGTGCATCCCAAGGTTATGATTTCAGTGATAGCCTGGATAAAAGGTAGAATATTTTGGGATGGGAAATGGGGTAAGTACAACCATTCAATACAATATACTTTTTGTACTTCTATCACAGATAATACTCCGGTAGGTAATTTACTAGTAGGAAAAATCAAAAGTGTTAACTGGCAATTTTTATGTGGAATTCTGTCCACAAATTGAGTATTCATGATGTCATTAATTTGTGCAACTGTGGCAAGTGCCACAGGCGGAACTACAATGAGATCTCCAGGTTGTTTTCCTTTGGTCAATAAATCAAATAATGGACTGAGCAGATTTGTAGGCAAAGAAAAATATGGGCGAACCCAATTAAGGGTGCCTAATAATTGTTGCAAATTGACCAATGAAATAACTTTGGGTAGGCTCAAACGAGGAAAAGCTGGGGCAGAATAAGATTGCAACATTTTATGTCCTAAATAAAGTGTAGCTGTATTTTTTCTGGAGCTATCTGCAAACCATAAAGACCTAAATCATTTTGCATTTCTGAAAGCCAATTAGATTGTATTTTTGGTGCTCCAATTAAAATATCATCCATATAATGGTATACCAAAACCAATGGATGACATTTGCGAAAAGAAGGCAATGCTGCAGCGACATAAAGTTGACACAAGGTGGGGCTGCTTAACATTCCTTGTGGCAAAACTGTCCAGTGATAACGTTTGTTAGGTTCTGAATGATTCACTGCAGGCACAGTAAATGCAAACTTTTCCTGATCAGGGGAGCATAGAGGAATGGAGAAAAAACAGGCCTTTAAGTCAATTACCATTACTTCATGATCTTGAGGAATCAAATCAGAATTAGGCGTTCCACACTGTAAAGGGCCCATAGGTTGAATACAGGTATTAACAGCTCTAAGGTCGTGAAGGAAACACCATTTACCACTTTTCTTTTTTATAACAAAAACAGGAGTGTTCCGACTTCCGGTGGATCTGCGCGCGCGATGGCGGCTACTTTGTAGCCGTCCTCCTGGGTAAGTGTTTGAATCGCTATGACCAGCGGCCATCAGCTGTTCAGCGGTTCAAAATCCCCCTCCCGGGCAAAGGGGGGGGGAAGAGGGTTGTCTGAATAGTGGTAGAGCCACTCTCATGCACCCCCAAGGCTTTTTTTGGGGGGTGAGAGGAGTGCTCCCACGGAGTTCAGACTGTCTCCGCTTCCCAGCTGCTTTTGTCCCCAGGGACAAAACAAGCCGCTGCAACCACCTCCGCGATTAAAGTGATCTGGTGAGTTTTTTTTAGAGGCGGACAGAGCTGAGTAGAGGATTTAGCTTTTGCTTTCTTTGATTTTCTTTGGATTTTAAGTTTAAAGATTTACTTTTACTTTTATATTCCTTCTTTTTATTTTTTTTCCTTTTGTTGAAAGGGAAAGTAAAATGGCGATCAGCAAGCCTTTCGGTTTTTTTGGGGGGGGGGAAGGTAGAATGGCGATCGGCAGGCTTTTTGGTGTTTTTTTTATCCTTTTCCTTTTTTTTTAATGATTGGAACGGAATGTGGATTTGATTTTGATGTTGGGTTTGGATTTTAGAAGCACTATTATTTTTGTTTAACTTCTTTGTTTTGCTTTTTGTACTTTTAAAAAAATGGAATGGATTTTTTCTATTTAATTATTTTTTTCTTCTTCCCTTTTCTTTTTTTAACTCATTTCTTTTTATTATAATGATCTCCTTTTGAAGGATTTTTTGATTTTTTTGGAGTTAATCTCTCTTTTTCTTTTGTTTAATTTTTGTAACTTTTAAGAAGGAGTAAAGATTTGTCTAAGATGGCTCCAAAGCGTTCAGTATTTTTTTGTTATAATGATCTCCTTTTGAAGGATTTTTTGAATTTTTTTTGGACTTAATCTCTCTTTTTCTTTTGCTTAATTTTTGTAATTTTTAAGAAGGAGTAAAGATTTTTTTTTAAGATGGCTCCAAAGCGTCCAGTAATTCCTACAGCTCCTAAGGTGGTTTCTTCTTCAGTGTTATCATCAGTGCAACAACCTAAATCAATAGCTTCACCCTCTTCCTTGGTACAGCCAATAATTGTGAAGGATTTGCACGATATGATGGGAAATGTTATATCTCAAATTAGGGCAGAAATGAAAGAGATTTTAGAGGAAAATAATAAGATTTTGAGGCAAGAGATAGTTTTGGCTCTAAAAGGAGTTGCCTCTGTTCTTGAAAAGCTGAACTCTCGTGTAGAAGAGGTACCAGAAAAAGTGGAAATGATGGAGGGAAAATTTGAAAGCATGGAAAAAGAAATGGAAAATGAGATTCTTATGCTTCAATATAGACAAATGGAATATGCCTTAAGAATCAGAGGTTTGGGAGAGTCTGTGCAAGGAGATCTGAGCGAGATGGTTGCAAAGGACTTTGCTGTGATTTTGAATAAAGAAAAAGAGGAAATACTTAGTGAAATTGAAAAATTATTTAGAGTTAACTCTGTGGTGGCAGCGCAAAAGAATTTGCCAAGAGATGTGGTAATTTACTTCGGGAAAAGATCTCTGCGCAACGAAATTATACAAGCTTTTTATAAGAAGAGATTTCAAATTGCTTCACAAGATGTTATAATTCTAAAAGAGATCCCATCTAAAATTTTAAGAAGAAGAAAGGAGTTTGCTTTTTTAGCAGATGAACTTAAAAAGAGACGAATCTTGTTCAGATGGGATGTTCCGATTGTAATGGTGGTGAATTACCTGGGGATATGTTATAGACTTAATACTGTTTCTCAAGCAAAAGACTTTTATACTTCGGTCCTGGGGGTATGTTCATCGCCATCTATTAAGTTTAAAGCTTTGGAAGAAAAGAAGGTAGAATTGCAGTCTGAAGAGCCTATACTTATGAAAACTGGGAAACCTCAGTTTGAGGGGCCTCAACAAGTTGAGATGGAGGAGCAGAGGATAACCTGTGCAACATATAATCGTAAAGAAAAAGAGCAACAGAAGAAGGAGTTTAAGGAAGCCTCACAAGTATTGGCTCCTGAGTCTGTGGGAGAAGCAGGATTTATAAACTTTTTGGAGCTACCTTTAAGGGCAGATTTCAAAGCACTTCTTTCGAGATTTATGGATAAGAGAGACTGACAAGGGTGGAGATCGAATGAAAATTCTAGATAAGATGTTTAAGTTTAAGTACTTAGTTTAAGTATTCAAAAGAGTACTGAGTCTGTGGGAGACGCAAGATTTACAAACTTTTTGGAGTTAGCTTTAAGGGCAGTTTTCAAAGCACCTTTTGAGGTTTATGGACAAGAGAGACTGATAAGGAATGTGTTTATTGTGGATGGAATTTGTTATTGGTAAAGATTTAAATGTTTATAAGGGAATTTTAATGGTTTATGGACAAGAGAGACTGATAAGGAATGTGTTTATTGTGGATGGAATTTGTTATTGGTAAAGATTTAAATGTGTATAAGGGAATTCTAATGTTTTAAGTAATGTTCAAATTTGTGTTTTGGAGGGAGTTTATAAAGAATGATGGAGAATAACATAAGTATGATATGAAAAGGTTCAGAGTATATTATAATGTGTTTAATGATTGGGTTTTTATTATTATTATTATTATTATTATTATTATTATTATTATTATTATTATTATTATTATTTTTAAGAGAAGATAACTTGTTTAATTAAATGTACCTAGATTTGTTTAGGATTTATATGTCTTTTAATTTTTTTTTTGATAGGAGAGAAGATTATGGAGATTGAATGAAAATCTTAGATAAAAAGTTTAAGTTTAAGTATTTAGTTTAAGTATTCAAAGAGTATTTAGTTTTAATGGTATAATGAAGGTTTATATGTTTATTTTTGTGTTCTAGGATAAAGAAAGAGGGAGAGATTAGATTTTATATTGTAGGTATAGATATTCAAAGAAAGTAATGTTTAATTTGTGTTTTGGAGGGAGTTTATACAGAATGATGGATAATAATATAAGTATGATACTAGAAAATGTTTAGAGCATATTATAATGTGTTTAATGATTGCAATTATTATTTTTTAGAGAAGATAATCTATTTAATTTAATGTATTTAGATTTGTTTAGGATTTATATGTGTTTTAAGTTTTTCTTTTCTTTTTCTGAAAAATTTTAATTAAGCCTGTACTCAGCTCTGGGAAGGTTGGGGGAGGGTTTGGGAGGTTTGGGGAGGTGGGGGAGGGTATGGGAGGGTGGGGGGGTTTGGGGAGAGGATTTGTTTTGTAAAATTTAACAAACTTTCAATTAAAAAAAACCAAAAAAAAAAAAAAAAACCAGGAGTGTTCCATGGACTAGTAGAAGGCATCACATCACCAGCAAGCAGCTGATTGTTTTTTTTTTTTTTTAATTGAAATTTTTCAAAAGTTTTACAAATAAAAATCCACCCCCCCCTCCCCAACCACCCCACCCCCCCCCCGACTTCCCAGAACTGAATATAGGATTATTTAACAAATATTTTAAAAATAACATTTGCAATTTATAAAATAATTAATAATAATAATAAAAATCACAATAATAATATATATAATAATAATATAGATAACATAAACTTTAAAATGAATAATATATACTAAAAAAGAAAAAAAAAAATAAAAAGAGAAAAGAGAGAGAGAAAGAAGAAAGAAGAAAGTAGACGAAGAATAAAGCATATATATATATATAAAAAAAATATATGAATAATAATACATAAAAAATGTATATATATAAAAAAGAAAAAGAAGAAAGAAACAAAGAAAAAACAATCATTACAAATTATAAAAAGGCTAGATAATATTTTTCCATATCCAAATTATGTTGTATAAAATTTATCCATTTTTCCCATACCGCAAAAAAATTTTCTTGAGATTGCTCCTTTAAGAAAGCCGAAATCTTTGCCATTTCTGCCAAATACGAAACTTTATGAAACCATTCTTGTAAAGTAGGCAAAGATTCCTTCTTCCAATATTGTCCTATTAACAACCTAGCGGCTGTAATCAAATTTAACATCAATATAACCTCCTTAGCATCACAGTCAATAACAATACCTAGTAAAAATAATTGCGGAGTAATTTTACCCTCCTTTTAAAAATTCTTTGAATATTCCACCATATCTTAATCCAAAAAGCTTTTATATGCTTACACGTCCACCAAATATGGTAATAGGTAGCATCCAAATATCCACATCTCCAGCATTTCGGCTGTAGATTAGGGTACATAATGGACATTTTCTTTGGGTCAAGGTGCCATCTATAAAACATCTTATAAAAATTCTCTCTTAAATTTTGCGCTTGTGTGAATTTAACATTTCTTATCCAAATAAGTTCCCAAGTATCCATTGAAATCGTTTCACCAATATTCTGTGCCCATTTAATCATACAATCTTTAACTAGTTCAAGTTCTGAATCTAATTCCACTAAAACCCCATAAACTCTCTTAATATGGGTTGGCCTTTGATCTCTTACTTGTTTTAAAAAAATTCCATCTTCTCTAAGCCAGCCCATTTTACAATCCATCTTCCATCTATCCACTATTTGTCTATATTGGAACCATGAATAAGTTAAGTTTTCATGTGTTAATTCTTCCAAAGATTTTAACTGCCAGTCTTGGCCATCCCATCTTAATAACTGTACGTAAGAGACCTTGTCCATATTTACCCCTTTCCTTATACCTTCTATGGCATGCCGAGGTATAGCCCATAATGGTATTTTGAAGTCACTTTTATAATACTTTCTCCACACTCTTAGCAAAGAGTTTCTTATAATATGAGACTTAAAAACCCAATCCACTTTTTTATTAAATATTAAATAGGCATGCCATCCAAAAAATAGGTCCCAGCCTTCCAAATGAAGTATTTCTGTATTTGTTAAATTCACCCAGTCGCTAATCAATGTCAATACTACAGCATCATAATACAATTTCATATTTGGTACCTTGAGTCCACCTCTCTCACGAAAATCTTGCATTATTTTAAGTTTCACCCTTGGTTTTTTCCCTGCCCAAACAAATTTATTAATACCTTTTTGCCATTCATCTAAATTACGTTCGTTCTTTAAAATAGGTAACATTTGAAACAAAAAAATAAACTTTGGCAGGACATTCATTTTAATAACTGCAATTCTGCCCATAAGGGATAACTGTAAATTATTCCAGTTTTTTAAATCCTTCTGTACCTCCATCCACAGCTTTTCATAATTATGCCTGGAGAAGATCCGCTCAAATTCTGCTGCTGATGAATATGTAGCAGAGCTTTTGGGTCTTGCTCCTCCCACCCGCACTGAAGCAATTTGCTGAGTAGATTCTTCAATTTCTTTTTCTTTTTCTTTTTTCTGTTGTTCTTTTTCTTTACGTTTATGTGCTGCACGGGTCATTCTCTGTTCTTTAACCTCTGGTTGAGACATCCATACCACCTGTCCAGCAGTCATCATCCCTGTACCTTCAGATTTCTGTTCCATCTCTTTGTCACTCAAGACTTTATGCATCATGGGCAAAGGAGAGCCTGCTCCCAGGACCGTTTTATAAAATTCCTTAGCTTTAGCAACTGTATTAAGTCTATAACGTGTCCCCGCATGGCTCAAAACAATGCCCATCGGAATCTCCCATCTAAATGGCATTTGTCTTGCTTTAAGTTCATTTACTAAAAAAGCAAAATCTTTTCTGCTTCTTAAAATTTTAGGTGGAATTTCCTTTAAATAATAATATCTTGGGCAGCAATCTGAAATCTTTTATTATAAAAAGTTTGTAGAATCTGATTTCGCAAAGACTTCTTAGCAAAATATATCACCACATCTCTAGGCAAATTCCTCTGTTTTGCAATCCAAGAATTAACTCTATAAATTCTTTCCACATCCCCACGTAACTCTTCTTTATCAATATTCAAAATAACAGCCAAGTCATTAATCACCATTTCCATCAAATCTTGAGTTTTATCTTCTTTCAGACCCCTTATTCTCAAAGCATATTCCATCTGTCTATACTGGAACATAAGAATATCATCTTGTGAAGTCTCCACTTTTTTCTCCATATCTTGAAATTTATAATCCAAAAGTTCAACTGTTTCTTCAATTTCCTCTACTCTGGAGTCCAGCTTCACAACCACTGAGGCCATTCCAGATAGAGCTAGAAGTATATCATCCCTCAAAATAGCATTATTCTGTTCTAAAAGCTCCTTCATCTCTTTCTTCATTTCCTCCTTAGTTTCAGATTTATTCTGGTCCAAAAGTTGTTTCATTTCCTCCCTAAACTGTGAGACAGCACTTACCATTATTTCTTTAATGTCTTGTGCTGATGTGCCAGATGGGGGAGGTGAAGGTGGAGTGGATTTAGGTTGCTGCACTGAGGGTATTATTTTAAGTTGTTGTTGCACAGTAGAAGTAGCAGGAGAAGAAGTTACTTTAGAAGCTGCAGTAGCTGGTTGTCGTTTTGAAGCCATTTTAATTTATCTTCCTTTCTTCTTAAAAATACCGATAAAAATAAGTAATCCAAAAAAAAAATTAAAAATAAGATAAAATAGAATAAAATAAGATCAATCTAAAAGTCCCCAAGAATAAAAAAGTAAAAAAAGTAAAAAAAAAGCAGTATTAAACAACAATTCAGCCGATCCGTCTTTTAAAGGAAAAAAAAACTTTCAAAACGCCATTTTACTTTCACTCTCACTTTTCCGCCCGAAAAAAAAGAGAAAGCTTAAAAAAATAAAAAAAAATCAGCATATACTAAATAAACTAAATAAACTAAAAAAAAATAAAATGAAGCTAAACTATAAATAAAATCCTTTAAACAGTTCTGTCCGGTTTAAGATTACTCACGGTTTCTTTAAGTACGGAGATGGTAGCGGCGTCTCGCTTTGTTTCCGAAGAAACAAAGACAGCTGAGAGGCGGAGAAGGCAATGAACTCCGAGGGAACCCTCTTTCTACCCCCCTAAAAATAAAAATCCAGGGAGAGTTAAGAGGTTCTACCTCTATTCATGCGATCTCTGACCCTTCCCTTCGCCCGGGAAGGGGATTGCGAGCCGCGGGCCAGCTGGTAAACGCTGTGCTCCGCGGATCTGACACCTTCTCAGGAGGACGGCTACAAAGTAGCCGCCATCTCCACCGCTTTAACCACCGGAAGTCTTCCAGCAAGCAGCTGATTGTTAACCAGCTGGTGGAGAGCCGTCAATTTTTCATGTGACAGGGGCCATTGATCAATCCACACCAGCTCTTTAACCAGCCAAGTCAATGGGAGGGCAGTAATCTTAGTCTTCCATAGTAAGGCTGGCACCCAGCTTACTGAGCAGGTCATGTCCCCAAAGGCTGGCATGAATATCTAATATGAAAGGATGGCCCTAAATGACCAATTCTGAATTGGGCAAATGGGCTGAAAGAAATTGTGCACTTTAGACGTGCACTTTGACGACCTCCCACACCCAACACACTTGGACAGGGCTCAGTTGGCCAAGTGGCAGGCCACTGCTTTGCAGAGATCACTGAAACATCTGCTCCAGTGTCTAAAATTCCCTCAAATGGCTTACCCTGAAGCATAATGATCTGATGGGGTTGCTGAAATGTGATTGGGGTAGTGATGGCTGCTATAACAGAAGTGGCTGTGTTAGTAGAACCGAAGCCTCCTTCCCCTCTCTCCTTTAATTTTCCCCCTGCCGGGACAAAATAAGACAAATGCAAGAGCTGAGCAGGCCTGGTGTAAATGGGCAAAATCTGAGGCAAATTGGTCCACAATTGAACATAAATAATTCCAGTATAATCAGAATCTATAACCCCAGGGATGACAAAAATGCCTTTCTTACCCATGCTGGACCATGGAAGGACAAGCCCTACATAATTTTGTGGCAGGGGGCCTGAAAATTGAGATGGAATTACTTGAACCTCCCCAGGAAATTTAAATATCACTTCCTCCTGCAGTATCAAATCAATTCCAGCACTGCTTTTAGTAGCTGCAGGAGTATTATTTATTGTTGGTCTGCTGTCTCTGTTTGGTCTGGGGCCAGAGACTGGCCCAGATGGCCATTTCCCAACCAACATTCCCTTGCCCAATGATAACCCTTCTGACACTTTGGGCATTTTGTTTTTGGCTTTAATCCCGGCTTGAAAAGGCAGCGAGGGAAAGAGGAGTGAGATGCTGCAGACATGCCCCCCCCCCCCGGCTTTCTACATTCCCTTTTAAAATGACCGGGTTTGCCACAGTTGTAGCAGTTTCCTTGAGGCTTGCTGCCTAGAGATAAAGCAGCTGCCAATACATTAGTTTGATAAGAAGCTGTCCCGATGTCTTGACAAGCCTTTATCATATCTGCCAATTCAGGGTCTTTCCCCAGACCAATAATTGCCCTTTGACATTCAGAAGTGGCGTTGTCTTTTGCCAATCTCATTAATAATTCCTGCTGGACTTCAGGATTGTCTATCTGCCTTTGTAAGGCGTCCTGTAATCTGTTAATAAAATCAGGATATGGCTCAGTGGCTTTTTGCCTGATGCTAGAAAAGGCCTGGTGGGGCTTGCCAGCAACAGGCACCTTTCCAAAGGCTCTATAGGCACATTCAGAAGAAACCTGTAAGGTGGCAGCCGGTAGAACAACCTGTGCATCAACTAGAGCAAAGGGTCCAGAACCATACAATTGATTAGCAATATAGGCACCCCCAGAGTTAAGAGCACGCACAACACATTGATGTCTAAACTCACCGTCCCAAACTACATATTGTGCTGGAGTAAGCAACATGCGAAAGGTAATTTTCCAATCTTCAGGTACCAGGATATGATTTCTCATAGTGGCTTCCAACATTCCAAGTACATATGTACTCCCCAGTCCCATATCTCTAATTCCTTTTCTTAGTTCTGTTAAAATTGCATATGACAAAGGGCGATACTCAACTATTTGAGCCCCATTCTGATCTACTTGCCCCGTAGCATGTACTGGACAAACAGAAAGCATTTCAGTAATTTCTTCTATATTTCCCCCCTCTTTTTCTAATTGTGCCTCTAACATTTTCCTGATGGGGGTGTATGATGGCTGTGAGGAGGCAAGAGAATTAGCTTCTTCAGAAGGAGCTGAAGATCCAATTAAAGATGCTTTAGGAGGGATAAGCTTTACTTCGTTGTAATCAGGAGGGGGGCTGGTAGTTAACTGCTGCCCTTCTGAAGCATCTGAGCCATATTTTTCCACTGCCTGACAGCACTGATACCATTGAATTAAGATCTGTACTGAAGCCCAGGGTTCAAGATGTAAAGTATGCCCTATCTTTTCCCAATCTCGTAACCTAAGTGTCCCATGCTCAGGATACCAAGGGCAGTGTTTCCCTATCTCCTCCACCAGCTTCCTTATGTCCACTTCAAGCATTGCCACCATACTTTTGCTGGTGTTGAGATAACTTGCAGCCCATACTCACCACTGAGGGATCTCAGAAGATGAAAGTGCACTTAGGGGTCTATTCCAGACGATGATAAGTATGTTGGTGGCTGCTTCTTCCCGGGGGGGGGTTCCCAAAAGTCCCTGTTCAGGCGCCAGCTGAAGTAATCAGTGCTCAGTCATTGCACGGTGCAAAAAATGGCTACTCCCTACGCAGCGTTTATTGTTTATATACAGTTTACAAGCAGCAAAAGTTTCTACATGACAATAGCATTTCATTGGCTAAACTCCTTTACCAATCCTCAAGAATATAGAAGCCAGAGGCCAGAAACAGGGAGCAGTTTGGCAGTAACATCTTGTTGGTGTGAGCTAGCTGCTATCAGGCAGGCAAGGTCACACAAGCCTGCGCACTTTCACATCACCATGGTGATGGTAATGTGAAGGAATGAGATAAATGTAGAAAAGAGACACCCAGGTGTTGGAAGGGCAGTTTTCTGCACACAACCTTTGCCTGGCCCTCACCTCTACAATTGAGGCCCAGGTGCACGTGTGCCAAGTGTGCCAACAGTCCCGGCCTGAAATGCCTCAGGCCCCAGTACATAGGTGAGAGGAAACTCAAACCCCATGGTCTAGGGTGCATATAGATTATGCTGGGCCCTTTCAGGGGCAATTCTTCCTGGTTGTTGTTGATAGCCATTCCAAGTGGCTAGAGGTTGTTCCTGTTTCCTCCAGTACTACTGCCAGGACCATCCAGATATTGAGAGGAATTTTTGCATCACACGGTCTTCTAGATGTTCTGGTTTCAGATAATAGCCCTCAATTTACCTCTTCTGAGTTCCAGGCTTTTCTTCAGGCCAATCTGATCTGGCATGCAACATCGGCTCCCTTCCACCCATCCTCCCTTCCACCCATCCTCTGGCAGAGAGAATGGTGTGCACCATCAAAGATGCCCTCAAGAAACTGACTTACGGTAACTGGCATCACAGGTTAGCAGATTTCCTTCTTGCATACCGCACCACACCATGCACTGCCACAGGGAAGAGCCCTGCTGAACTCTGCTGGGGTCGCCACCTCATCACTAAGCTGGACAGGTTGCACCCTGACCGGGTGGCTTTACAGGTGTCACAACCACGGGCACCTAGGAGACTCCAGGTGGGCGATCCAGTTTGGGCAAGGAACTATGGGCCTGGACATCTCTGGGTCACAGCTGTGGTCTGCAAGGTCTCTGGGCCGTTGTCATACGAAGTTGCCTTGGGTGACGGCCGCGTTCTTCGCAGACACGTAGACCAACTGTGTTGGAGACTGGACTCTCACCCTTCCGCTCCTGGCTCTGCTCTGGGGGGGGAGGAGGACCATAATATGCATTCTGGGTCACAGTTTCCCAGGACTAACAGGCCCTCACTAGCTGCTACTGAGGCTGTTGGGAATTCATCCCAAGGTTCCACAAGTGCTCCTAACAGGAATTCGCTGGATGGGGGATCATCCCACACATCCATAATTACTCCAGACGGAGTCACACCGGGGGTATCCACAGTATTTACATATGTCAGATAGTGCTCCAGACAGGGAGACTGACTGGGGGTACTCACACAAATCATAAGCAGCAAGAGAAAAGGAATTCCATCAGGGCTGCTTGCCAAATTCTGCAATTGCTCCCAAAAGGAGGTCTCCAATAAAAGGGGTTGCCATGGAGGTGACTCCTGACTCTGGCACCTGGGGCACGTGCTTGGGGGGCACAGAGTACTGGGGTACTTCTGCTACCCAGCCCTCCCCATCTGCTGGCCTTGGGCTCGAGGGACAGTGTTCCCAAGAGGGGTCCATTGTGGACTCGGGGACTTCCACCCCTCCAAGGTATGCTGGCTTAGACTTAGAGGGTCCAGCCAGCCAGCAGCTGAGCGGGTCAACCGGGTATTTGGGGCAGCAAAGTCCTGGCCTGCCTAGCCTGGTAGGCGAGCAGGTAGGCCAGGCACCCTCACCAGGGTCACCTGGGAATTTAGGGCAGCAACACCCTGGACTGCCTTGCCTGGTAGGTGAGTAGGTGGGTCAGGCAATCTCTCCGGGCTTTAGAAGGTCGCAGAGGGCCAAATGCCCACTCAAACATCTGAGAGACTTTGTGAAATTGCTGTCAAATCATGAGGGACCTGTTCATGAGGCCCCTGAATAAGGGGAGCATCTCGTGGGTAGATTATTTTGTATTTTTTTTATTTTGGATACATTTATTGTATTACTAAGATTGAAGGGGGTTTGCCTGAAGGCAGACTCAAGTATTCCACACTCCTTGCATTTGATTAATGAAATTTGTATGACACTCTTCCCAATGCATGCCGTACATGTGAGTGCACAAAGTATGTTCCATCTAGGGGGGAGGGGTGTTGTGTCCTGAGCCTGCAAAAGCAGGCTCGGGATATTGCATTGGTCCCGGGCATTCCAAAAGCTGCCCGAGACAAGACAGAGCGGCGCCAGCCTTATGCGCATGCGCATGGTGCAAAAACGCTCTGTTTCATTGGTTGACACTGTTCGGGTTTCTGGCCATATAAAAAGGTTTGCGTGCCTTTTGTTTTTGCTTGAGTGTTGTTAGAAGGAGAATAAAGAGTTGTTCAACATCGCCATGTGTCTTCTTCATTCGCACACGAACGAAGTATTCAACAACTACGATCTTGTTATGTCTAACTAATTCCCATACACATTCTTCCTCCCCCCCCCCGTATCATCTAATTCTAACTCTAAGAGTAGCACACAAGTTAAGGGAAATGGCTTCATCTCCATATGTTGTCAAAGCAAGAACATTCGATGTTAGCAGCGTTGACATCTGGCCCCCCTTACAAAAAGGACAGATCTTGTAATGTTTACAAAGCATATCTCTCGGTTTGTTAGGGTGTTTCCTATAGAATCTTTTGATGATTCTGTCGGCTTTCACATTGCTAGCTTTCACCCAAGTGGCTTCAGACAGCGAGTATCCCTTTCATTGTACTACTACAATTTCCCCTTTAAAAATCTAGAGTCTAAGGGGGAAATGTAAATATTAGATTACCGTTACGTGATTGCTGTAAAAAAAAAGGAGGAGTATATATTGTGTATGTATGTGTGTTATGTTTTGCTTTGTTCTGTTTTGTCTTGGTAAAAATAAAAATTTAAAAAAAAAATTTAAAAAAAAATTCTAGAGTCAAGAATACGCTTTACTTCATAGTGAGTCTGACCCACCAGTACAAGGGGCCCAGGTGCCTTCTTAAAGTGGAGCCCCAAAAAGGTTTCAACAAGAGGCAATGGAAGACAGGGTGCACTTTCCCTAAAAGCTAGGGAGTTTTTATTCTACCGTGACCAGATTGATGATTCTTACTATGGGGAAAGGTCCCAAGAATTTTGGTCCTAATTTCTTACTGGGTAATTTGAGGCATAAGTATTTAGTCGACAAATAAACCTTTTCCCCAGTTTTCGTGGTTCTCCAAACTTCTTCCCACCCCCTCACCCATTGGTCAAGTGTCTGGGAAATGGAGGGCATCTGAGGATATTCAGGTATTGGGCTGAACTCTTTTCCTGTGGCTACTCTGAAAGGCGTGTAGCTGGTGCTGCTGTGGACAGAATGCAAAAGGGAGGAGATCGGTCTAGTCGGTTTGTTAGTAGGAGACATAACATCTGAGATATTGCTCCACCATCTTGTTAGCAGTTTCCGCAGCCCATCAGTAGATGGGTGAAAAGCGGATGATAGGCCTTGAGATGAGCCAATTAATTTAAGAAAGCTCCTCCAAAGCTTAGCTGTGAACTGCACCCCTCTGTCTGAAATTATTCACTTAGGGGCACCATGCAGCCGGTAGATATGTTTCAGGAACAATTTAATCAGTCGTTGGGCAGTTGGGAGTCCTTTGCAGGTGATGAAATGAGCCTGCTTCAAAAACAGGTCTATCACAGTCCAGATGACAGTATTTCCTCTACTTTCAGGTAGGTCTACTATAAAGTCCATAGCTATTTCTTCCCATGGTTGAGAAGGGTCTGCCACCGGCTGCAGTAACCCAGGGGGTTTCCCTGGAATTCTTTTCATGGTGGCACATACAGTACAACTCCTGACATAATTTTCCACATCCCATTTTAACCCCGGCCACCAAAACTGCCGGTGGATAAGATGTAGAGTTTTAAATATCCAAAGTGTCCAGCCTATTTTACATCATGGCTGTGCTTGAGAGCGTTGAGATGGAGGGCTTCTGTCTTTGAACCATTGATCGGTGAGGAGCTCTTGTTTTATTTTCTTTGCCCCATGGTCATCAGGGTCACAGGGCCCTGCGATTTGTGAGTTGAGCGGCAGTTTGTGGATTGGAGATAATTGCCTCGTAAACCTCCTCACATTTGCTTTTGTATTGGGGTAGTCTGGATAGAGCAGGGGTTGGCAACCTTAAACACTCAAAGAGCCACTTGGACCCGTTTCCCACAGAAAAGAAAACACTGGGAGCTGCAAAACCCTTTTGACATCTAAAATGAAGATAACACTGCATATATCCTTTTTTACCTTTATTATATATATAATAATTGACACAGCAGAGGACTACAAAAAATAAAAACATGAAAGTGCAAATTGAGCCTGCCACAGGATCAAAGGGGAAACAACAAATCAACATGATCAGTGTGGTAAATATGATAGGTAAACCATCAATGGATGCAATCGCACTACACACTGACAACTGATCCAAATATGACAATGGAAGAGTGATCCTGCGACAACTCTTAACAGCCATGCCTTACATGACAGCTGGGCTTCACAAAATGGAGAAGATTGGCAGGCGGAGCAAACAGGGAGAGCAGCTGCAAATATACAAGATAAACCATCAACTGATGCAATCACACCACATGCTGAAGACACAGCCAAATATGACAATGGAGGGAGAGATCCTGCAACAACTCTTAATGGCCATACTTTTCATGACAGCTGTGCTTCGCAAAACAGAGAAGATTGGCAGGCGGAGCAAGCGGGGAGAGCAGCAATAAATGTAACAGATAAACCATCAACAGATACAACCACACCACATACTGACAACATATCCAGATATAACAATGAAAAGAGAAGTCCTGCAACAACACTTAACAGCCATGCTTTGCATGACAGCTGCACTTCACAAGACAGAGAAGATCAGACGGAGCAAACAGAGACAGCAGCAGAACTGAAGCAGACACCGACCAGTGAAGCCGGATCGAGATTGACACATTCTATCACCGGAGAGAAAGTCTAGATCTGTTGTGCGCCCAACAGCCAGATCATTAACATCTGGAGAGGCATAGAGACAGAGGCCTACAGATGCTGGCTCGTACTTTGAAAACATCAGCAGTTGCTGATGAAAGCTCAGTGTAAAATAAAAGATTTTATCCTGGAGATCAACATTTTTTTTTTATTGAAAATTTTTAAAATTTTTACAAATAGGGAAAAGAAAAAATAAAAAACAAAAAACAACCCTACCCAACCACCCCAATCCTCCCACTCCATCCCCCCCAACCTTCCCAGAGCTGAATATAGGCTTAATTAAAGTTTCTAAAAATCTTAAAAAGAAATTAAAAAAGTATAAACCATAAATATATCTAAATACATTACATAAACTTATAAGATAATTAACAATAATATATATGTAAAAAAGAAAAGCATAAATATTAAAAAAGAAAAATGCTTAAAAAGAAAAAGAATAAAAGAGAAAAGAAAGAAGAAAAGATGTATATATATATATATATATAAAAGAAGTAAAATAAGATAAAATAAAAATAAGAAATATAAGAAAAGAGAAGAAAAAAAATACAATCTATAAAATATTAAGATTTATATATAAGTTATTGAAAAACTAAGTAATATTTTTATATCCAACTTATGTTGTATAAAATCTATCCATTTTTCCCATACCGCAAAAAACTTCTCTTGCGATTGATCCTTTAAAAAAGCCGAAATCTTTGCCATTTCCGCCAAATAAGAAACTTTTTAACAGTCTTTTTTTCCTCATAATTTATATAAATACATATAAATACATCTCTCTCTCTCTCTCTTTCTCTCTCTCTCTCTCTCTCTCTCTCGTGTGGGAGGGGGGCTTTAAGGTTGTGGACTTTCTGGATCTCCCTCTTCTTGCAGGTTCCAATCAACTGCTTTGTATCTCACCGAGGTCCTTTGGCTGTAGCCAAAATAGCTGCGATTACAATACGCAGATAAAGCAGCGTTATACTGGCAATGAAGGCAAGCGGAGGCAGCAGACAGAGAAGGCAGGGCTCACTCCCAATGTCTAGCCTGGGATCTGAGGCAGCTCCTTCAGACTGCCTGCTAGCTAAGCACTCGGAGCTTGCAGCCTGGCAAGTGAGTCTGACTGCACACCACGGCCGAGCTGCTGCCAAAAAGGGCACCCCCATTTCTCCTCTGCTGCTTGCCCTTCCCAGGATGGCCTCACGCGCTCTCTCGCTTGCCTCCTGGAGATGAGGCAGTGGCGTCCCGACTGTGGGAAATGAGGGAGCCCTGCTGGGCAGAGGTGCTGCCAAAGAAGTGGGACCCGGGTGAGGAGGAGTGAAGGAAAGACAAGCGGGATGGGGCCAATGGCAGGGCTGTGCTACCTTGGGGTCGTGGAGGCTTTGGCAGGCTGCCCCCAGGGGGGATCCTGGGGCTGCCCCACGTGGCTCCCCGGCCACATGCAGCTCGAATGGGGCCAGCCCGGGAAAGGGACTTCCTGGATGCGCTTCTCCCAGGGGGTGGGGCACCTGGGCGCAGGGCCAATCAGGAGCTCCACAAGGGGGCAAGTCTGCATAAAGAGAGAGAGAGAGAGAGAAAGAGAGAGAAGGAGGAAGAGAGAGAGAAGGGAAGTGCAAGTGCCTCTCTCTGTCTCTGTCTCTCTCTCTGCAAATGGTGGAGGAGGCTGGGAGCCGCAGGAGAAGGCTCAAGGAGCCGCATGTATCTCTGGAGCTGCGGGTTGCCGACCCGTGGGATAGAGCATCAGCTAGGAAGTTTTTTCCTCCCGGTATGTACTTTAGTTAAAATGGTTAAAGTACTGTGCCCACCGTACCTGCTTTGGGGACAATTTGCGGGGAGTTTTCAGTGCTTCTAGATTTTTGTGATCTGTCCATACTTCAAAAGGCACCTTGCTTCCTTCTAGATCAGTGCTTCTCAACGTTTGTGTGACGGCGACCCCGTCACATAAACGTTCTGCGCATGCGCCGGGCCGTGCGCATGGGGGCGGGGCCTCCACGCATGGTGGCACACGTGCACGGTGGCGCCCCATGCGCAGCGCGCATGCGCTGCACCGCCCCCTTCGCGGCGCGCGTGCATGGCACCGCGAAAAATGGCGGGTCGCCGCCTTTGGCGACCCCCGAAAAATGGGCGATCGACCCCAAATGGGGTCGCGACCCATAGGTTGAGAACCGCTGTTCTAGATAATGTCGCCAGTTTATTAGAGTCCACCTAATTGTGAACGCCTCCTTCTCCCAGATTGCCCACCTCCTTTTGCGTTCAGTAATTTTTTTGGAGGTATAGTCTAATGAAAAGAAGGCCTAGCAATGTCATGATAACAGTGTTCCTGTTGTGGTTCCGGCTAATGAAACATTCCAAAGAACTTCCAGGCATTTATTTTCCTAAAAGTCTTTTATTGTTACAAAATGTCGGCACAGGCACAACAGAGGGATGCTAGGATCTAAGTTCTCTTCCTCTGAGCAGTTAAATTATCAGCATGTTCCCTCCCTAAATTAGCCGTCATATCTCACATTATCCAATTAGTGTGAAGGTCAAATGTTTTCTTCCTCTTTCTTTCCCGGCTTTACCCCCAACGCCCCTTCTGCTCTTTATTAACCCCATATTTACCAGACAATTCTGCATATTGTCAAAAGCAAGAATGTACAATATTTGCAGCGTTGACAGTTCCAATATATGAAGGCTTGCCACAAAGAATCTGGGGTCAACCTATTCTCCAAAGCGCCAGAAGACACAAGAACCAATGGATGGAAACTAATAAAGGAGAGACACAACCTAGAACTAAGGAGAAATTTCCTGACAGTGAGAACAATTAACCAGTGGAACAAGTTGCCTTCAGAAATTGTGGTTGTTCCATCACTGCAGGCTTTTAAGAAGAGACTGGACAGCCACTTGTCTGGAATGGTACGGCAAGGGTCTTCAAACCTGGCTCTTTTATCACTTGTGGACTTCAACTCCCAAAATTCCTCAGCCAGGCATGCTGGTATAGGGTCTCCTGCTTGAGCAGGTAGTTGGGCTAAAAGACCTCCAAGGTCCCTTCCTACTCTGTTATTCTGTTTAAAAAAGGGGTGGCAATTTTGAATACATAGTTGTGGCTGCCATCTTGAAATAATAATAATAATAATAATAATAATAATAATAATAATAATGAGGAGGAGGAGGAGGAGGAGGAGGAAGGGACTTCTTTTGACACCTCCCTCCCCCTATCCAGCCAATACCCCTGGAGCTTCATATCGGCAAAGAGAATTCAGCCCTCCCCAATTGTGATAATTCCCAACTCCAGTGACAACTAAGGCATTTGTTTGTGCAATTCTAGTAATGCCTTTCCATCAGACAGGCTGTTGATGTGTGGATCAAAATTAACCAGACACCAGCAAGAGGTGACACCGACTTTGCTCCTGGTCTTTCTAGCTTCCTTTTGCCTGCTTTGCTATTCTGCTCGGGTGCTCTAAATAACTACCCTGCAATTTGCTGAAAGAATAAAAGTGAGTAAAATGCAGTATGACAAAAATACCCAGAAGTGGGAAATTAAAAACACAGGTGGTTCCTCTTACTTATGGTTGCTTGGGAGAAAGGGGAACAAGAGAGGTTGGATGGGAGACATGTCCCTTTTTGGTATTCTGATTGTAACTCAAAATTTCAAGTCGGCTTGAAAGTCTTGGCCGATATGGATATTAAGATGCAGAAGATGAGGGTAGGTCTTGTTTTTCCCAGAAGACAGTGTGGAATGGGGGTCTCCTCTGCCATTGGCCAAAGAAGTGTGGCTCATTGGAAACTGCACATCTCAGTTTCCAAGAAAGATAAGCTGGCAGCTGGGGGAGAATATGTTCCTGATATGCTGGACCTCAATTCCCATGTTTTCCCATATATACACAGCCTGCAGACTGGCTAAGAGAGATGTGTTGTAATCTAGCCTGGAATGCATCAGATATAGGAAAGAATATGGTGACATCATTACAAATGTCAGCAGTTCAAGAGGCCCTTCCCTTTTAACTTTCCATTGTTTGGGGATGTATTTTAGGTAGAAGGTTTTTCAACCAGTTCTTGTAACTAAGGTTCTAAAAGCAATTGGAGTATATATGTTTTTCTGTTGCTTTTTGCCTTATCCATATGGATGGACAAATATATTCAAATGGACAATCAGAGCTCTTCCTTAAGGAGGTATAAACTGGAAGGTATAAACTAAATTCATTATAAACTGGAAGGTATAAACTGAATGAATATATTCATAAAGAGGAAAGGAGGGCTAGAACCAGTTTGGTCTAGCACAGGGGTCTTCAAACATGGCCCTTTTATGACTTGTGAACTTGTGGACAACGTGCCTGACTGAGGAATTCTGGGAGTTGAAGTCCACAAGTCATAAAAGGACTAAGTTTGAAGACCGCTGGTCTAGTAGCATGGGTTAGAAAGCCAGAGGTCATGAGTTCAATTCCACAGGATTTCAAAACAGAAAAAATATCCAAGAATCACAGATCATAGAATCATAGTTGGAGGTCTTCTTGGAGGTCTTCTTGTCCAACCCTCTGCCTAAGGCAGGAGACCTTAGTGCATCCAGACAAATGGCTGTCCAATCCTTTCTTGAAGACCTTCAGTGACAGAGCACCCATAATTCTGAGAGGCAAACTGTTCAATTGATTAATTGTTCTTAATTGTCAGGAAATTCCTCCTTAGTTCCAGATTAAATCTCTCTTTAAAGAGTTTCCACCCATTGCTTCTTGCCCTGCCCTCAGGTGTTTTGGAGAATAAGTTGATCCCCCTCTTCTCTGTGACAGCCCCTCAAGTACTGGAAAGCAGGTCACCCTAATCAGGTTATCCTTTCCTTTGTTAGGTTAAACATACTTAGTTCCCTTAACTGTTTAGCATATGGTTTAGCCTCCAGACCCCTTATTGCAGGAGTCTTCAAAACTTGGCCCTTTTATGACTTGTGGATTTCAACTCCCAGAATTCCTCAGCCAGGCACGCTGGCTGAGAAATTCTGGGAGTTGAAGTCCACAAGTCATAAAAGGGCCAAGTTTGAAGACCCCTGCCTTATTGTCTTTGTAGCTCTTATCTGTGCTTTTTCTAAGGTTTCAGCCTCTTTTTTGTATCCTTGTGACCAGAACTGCAATGTGAATCCATCCCAAAATGACAACAATAGATTAGGCTTCCCATATTTCTAATGAATTTACATATTGATCCAGTAATAGTAGACTTTAAAATAAAACTTGGAAACTGGAGTATCTGAAAAAAAAGATTATGCCTCCTGTACATTGCAATTTAAATACTATCAACATTAGCTGGTTTATTTAGCTGAAATTAGGGAGAAATTGTTTTCTCAGGGCAAAGCCAGAATAGACAGAATGGTAAAATTGGCTGAAGGTTGTTATCTTCCCTCTGACTTGCAAAGGGAATATATAAGCAATAACAAATACCCCCTTATTTTCCATGCTGCAGCTGTTATTCCTTTCAGATTTCTGTAATCCTTTCCAGATAGTGATTATATCCACTGCTGTTATGCCCAGTTGTTGAAACCTAGTTTAATGAATAAACCTCAATTTGTTGGGTTCACATAACATTGAAGTCAAAGCTTAGTGAGCTACGATAGGAGTAGAATCAACAAAATAAACAAATCACAATTGAAAGAAATTACAGAGTCTAGGATTCATACAGTGTACTGAACCATATAAAATAGATTGTGGTTTTAGTTTGAAGGTTACTGTATCCAAGGGTCTTCAAACTTGGCCCTTTTATGATTTGTAGACTTCAACTCCCAGAATTCCTTAGCCAGGCACGCTGGCTGAGGAATTCTGGGAGTCGAAGTCCACAAGTCATAAAAGGGCCACGTTTGAAGACCCCTGGTATATAGTAACTCATTGTTGCATCTCTTCATACATCCGTGCCCTCTTGCCTTTGTGGCCTTCTACAAAGCTTTCTTCCATGGAGATTTTGCTTGGTTTTATAAGTCCAAATATTTCCATTATCCTAACTATAATGTCCAAAATTCTCAGGATTCACCAAGACCTGCTTCGCCAGTCTGATTTTTGCAATCTCAGTTTTACATCACAATAGACAAAACACTTTTGCAAATTCTGAAATTACGATTTTATATCCTGGGTGGAAGTCCAATAAGGCCTACTCATAGGTAGAAACATGCAGAGGGTTGCAGATAAAGGTGCCGAGAAAAGAGTTCCTATTAACAGCACACCATTCTGAGGATTGATTCTCCTTTCCTTTCAGAGGATGCTTTGGAGTTGGGGGGAGCTGATTTTTCCAAATGTTTTTTTTTTTTAAAATACTTAGGAACAATATATTTGCAGGGTTAGGAGAGGCTAGTATAGAGATAACTATACTCTATACTGGTTGGATATATTTAAAGGGCTTTGGTAAGAAGGAAAACTCTTAGTCTGATGGATTCATAGCTAAACACTTGTCTAGATGTAATCTATAGGAAATAGGCAACTTGTCCATTAGGGGATATTGGCAAAAATGTCCAGAGAGAGAGCTACCTGATGTAGTAAAAACAATTTAGAATGGAATTAGTTAAAATAGGATAAAATAGAAATAAAATACAATTTAAAATGGAATTGGGAGAAAATACATTAGAATCAAATGCAGCAATTTAAGATGTAGATAGATAAAATACGATAAAGTTATATTTCACTATCACCCCTACAATCTACCCCAATCAGTCTCACATATGCCGATATCAGCCAAACCATTTTGCTCAGGTACTGTGCTGAGTTAAATGTAATTTTCAGCCACTTGATGCCATGGCAAAAACAATAATCAGATGCCATTCTAAAGGATCAGAACAAATGTGAGTAGTAGTCATAAGATGTAGAATAATGTCCACCATCCAATACATCACAGGCTAGGCTGCATCCCTGCAGTGAATTTTTGCCAGTATCTCCCATATATTAAACAGGAAGGGATGAAATTATATCATCAGATAGTTTGAATCTCTAGCAAAACGTTTAGCTTCCTGAATGGCTTTGATGGGATTATCTATTCAGTCTGTTCCAGCTAGCAAACAAAGCTGGAACAAGCCCAATGTTAAATAGGCAGAAATCCCATATAAATGCTTTTACTGAGCTTCCAACCACATTCAAGTATTTTTTTTTTCTCCCTCTGGAATTCAATAAGGGGCAAGGCTAAACCACCCACTTCTTCCTATGCACAACGGAGTCATTGTATGTTGAATCTTGAGGGGACTGATAATGTAGCACATAGTCTAATGAATAAGCCGACAGGAAAGGTCAGAGCCTTTTGTGTTCAACATGGTTGGTTATATTCACATGATTTCTGTCAGTTTATGATAACTTCAAATGCTTATCAGAGATTGCTTGAAAGCCTCTAAGTTCAATGGAGTAAACAGCCCACTTTACCTCTCTCCAAATGTCAAGGAAAACAGATGATGATTCAATGATGAGTTTTGATTATTTGTGCTCTCAAGTCAATGCTGACCCTTGGCAACTGCCTGGACAAGTCCTTGCAGTTTTCTTGGAAACATTTCAGAAGTAGTTTGCCATTGTCTCCTTCCTAGGGCTGAGAGAAAGAGACTGGCCGAAGGTCACCCAGCTGGCTTTGTACCTAAGGCAGGACTAAAAATCACAATCTCCTGGTTTCTACTTTGATGCCTTAATCACTGCGCCTAACTGGCCCTAGTTCACTGATACCAACCCAGATTTAAAAAGTCCCAGGCTGACCTGAGTTACGCAGCAGTGACCTCTGCTGTCCAAATATGGAAAAAAGGAAGCAAAATGATGGTGTGTTCTTTCCCTTAATGGAGCAAATTCGTCTAAATCAGGCTTCTCCAAACTTGGCCCTTTTATGACTTGTGGACTTCAACTCCCAGAATTCTTCAGCTAGCGTGCCCTGGCCTAAATTATGAGATGTGGTATAGGCTCTGCTCTATCATTAAAGTCCATATGAAATTTAAAAAATGATTATAATACTGCATAAAGAAATAGCTGATGAGCCTAAATCTGAGGAACAGTTGTTCATCTTGGTCAGCCAAAAATTAGTTATATGGGTGAATGATTGAGACTAATTTTCCTCAGTTTAGCGTATTTCAGATACAGCTGGCTTCAACTTCTACGGATTCATTTGAGCAAGGAATGATGAAATCTAAAGAAAGTTCATGGATGGAGAAGACTCATACAGTCTCATCCAAAAACACTTAAAGATCATTGATACATCCCCTGGCATTTCACTGTGATTCCGCTGCATCTCCGATTATATAAATCATATAAATAAGTGTATATATAGAGAGATTGGCCTAGTCTAGTGGTTCAAGTACCTGAATAGAAACTAGGAGACCATGAGTTCTAATCCCAGTTCAGGCATGACAAACTGGTTGGGTGATTTTGGGCCAGTCACTCCCTCTCAACACATGATGTCAGGCTTGGGTGACAAATTGTTGGTCAACTAGGGGGACTTCCGGTGGTCAGCGTCGATGATGGCGGCTACATTGTAGCCGTCCTCCTGGGACGGCGTTAGAACCGCGGAGCACAGCGGATACCAGCTGTACCGCGGCTCGAAATCCCCCTCCCGGGCGAAGGGAGGGGGTAGAGAAGTACACGAATAGAGATAGAGCCTCTTAAACCCCCCAGGACTTTTCTTTTTGGGGGGGTGAAAAGAGAGCTCCCTCAAATTAGAGGAGAAATGAAGAACCTTTTAGAGCAGAATAACACTATTTTGAGGCAAGATATAGTTATGGCTCTATCAGGATTGGCCTCTGTGGTTGAGAAGCTTGATTCTAGAGTGGAAGAGGTCGCAGACAAAGTTGATATCCTGGAAGATAAATTTGAAGGTATGGAAAAAAAGATGGAAATCTCACAAGATGATATTGCTATGTCTCAGTACAGGAAAATGGAATATGCCCTAAGAATCAGGGGTTTGAAAGAGGATATGAATCAAGATTTGATGGAGATTGTGGTTAATGACCTTGCCGTCGTTTTGAATAGGGAGAAAGATGGATTATGTAGAGAAGTGGAAAAAATTTACAGAGTTAACTCCTGGGTCGCAAAACAGAAGAACTTACCAAGAGATGTGGTGATTTATTTTGCAAAGAGATCTCTGCGCAATGAAATCATACAAGCTTTTTATAATAAGAGGTTCCAGATTGCTGCTCAAGATGTTATCATTTTAAAGGAGATCCCATCTAAAATTTTAAGAAATAGAAAAGACTTTGCTTTTTTAGCTAATGAACTTAAAACAAGAATGATGCCATTCAGATGGGAGATTCCAATGGGTATTGTTTTGAGCCATGCAGGGACGCGTTATAGACTTAATACAGTCACTAAAGCAAAGGAGTTTTATACTTCGGTCCTGGGAGCAGGCTCATCGTCATCCATGATGCAGAAAGTTCTGGATGCTAAAGAGGCGGAACAGCAGTCTGAAGGATTAGGTGTGATGGTTGCTGGAAAGTTACAGACGGAATGGTTGCGACAAACAGAGATCAAAGAGCAAAGAATAACCCGTGCAGCACATAGACGCAAGGAAAAGGAACAACAAAAGAAAGAAGTTAAAGAATCTCTCCAAGAAAGTGCTTTGTTGCCGGTGGGAGGAGCAAGACCCAAGAGTTCTGCAACACATTCTTCAATGGCAGACCTTCAGGCAGTCTTCTCCAGGCTTCTGGTTAAGGGAGATGGTAAAGCTCCTGACTTGGAATGCTAACGGCCTCAATTCCCCACAAAAGAGAAAGAAAATCTTTCACTACTTAAAGCAACATAATAATGATATTATTTGTTTGCAGGAAACACATATTTTACTTAAAGATCAAAAATATTTAGTCAATTCTTGTTTGGGATCTCATTTTGTATCTTCTGCTCCTGGGAAAAAAGGGGGTGTAGTCATTTATGTTAAGCAAAACTTATCAGCCTGCTTGGTAGAATCTGATCCTCAAGGGAGATATGTTATGATTGAAGTTGGTTTATATGGTAAGAAAATACTTATAGTGGGACTGTATGCACCAAACCAACAACAGGAACAATTTTATAGATTGTTGCATCAGAAATTAACTTTGTTGGATTATAGATCTGTGATATTAATGGGAGACTGGAATGGTATGTTAGATATACAAAGAGATAAAAAAGGATCTTCCACTTTTTTTAAACAGGCTAAACTACCCAAAGCTTTTTTTGACTTGAAAGAGGACTGGGAGCTGCGAGACTACTGGCGTGAACGTAACCAGGAGGAGAGAGACTTTACTTTCTTTTCAGATAGACATCAATCCTTTTCAAGAATTGACTTTTTTTTTATTACAACTGATTTATATTTTAGGGTAAAGAATGTAAAAAATTTTCTAGGACGTTGACGGATCATAGTCCAGTTTGGATGGAGTTGGTTGATGAAAAAGAGGAGAGGAGATCGTGGAGGGTGAATGAGAATTTATTTAGACAAGAAAAGAATATTCAAAAATTAAAGGAACATCTAAAGGACTATTTTGTTTTAAATATGCATAAAGGAACTTCAATGTCAATGGTATGGGATGCAGGTAAAGCCTTCATGCGTGGGATTTTGATACAAATGAATAGTGCTCAGAGACAAAAGCAGATTCAGAAACGTAAGGATTTGGAAGACGAGATTAAACTAAAAGAAAAATCTCTGATTCTAAATCCCACAGATGAAAAGGTTAAAGAATCTATAAAATTGCTCAAAACACAATTTAATATGTTGATGGCTGATCAAACCGCAACTAATTTATTGTATATGAAACAAAATACATTTTGTAATGCCAACAAACCAGGGAGATGGTTGGCTTACCAATTGAGAAAGAAACAGAGACAGAGAATTATAGACAAAATAAATTATAATGGTAAATTGGTGTATCAGAAGGAGTTGATTAAGAAATCTTTTTTAGATTATTATCAAAAACTATATAAGAGTACTAACGTACAAACTTTAGATGTAAATAATTATTTAAGTGAAGCCAACTTCCCCAAATTAACAGAAGATCAGAAACAAGAAATTAATGGTTTAATTACTAGTGAGGAAATTGTGACAGTGATTAAGGAATTAAAATTAGGTAAAGCACCGGGTACGGATGGCCTGACATCTATTTATTATAAAACTTTGCTAGAAGAGATGATTCAACCTTTATGTGAGCTTTTTAATAATATATTACAGGGTTTAGAGACTCCTCCGTCATGGGGCAGAGCCTTTATATCTTTAATTCCAAAAGAAGATCAAGATCTTACTTTACCAAAGAATTATAGACCTATATCTCTTTTAAATGTAGATTATAAGATTTTTGCAAAAATCTTAGCCAATAGGCTCATGAGGGTTTTGCACCAGCTTATACATAAGGACCAAACGGGTCTTATAACTGGTAGGTATATGAAGAATAACGTTAGACAAATTATTAACTTACTAGAATATTTAGATAAGAATAACCAAGTTTCTGCAGGACTGATATTTTTAGATGCTGAAAAAGCTTTTGACCAATTGAATTGGCAGTTTATGTTAAGATTAATTGAGGATATGAATTTTGGAGAAAAAATCTTACAAGCTCTTGGTGCTATATATCAAAAACAAACGGCACAACTTATAGTCAACGGGGGTTTGTCAGAGGTTTTCACAATAGAAAAAGGGACAAGACAGGGATGTCCATTGTCACCATTACTGTTTGTTTTAACTTTGGAAATTTTGCTGATTAAAATTCGAGAATCTCAGGAAATAAAAGGAATAGAAGTTAATAAAAAAGAATATAAACTAAGGGCTTTTGCAGATGACTTGGTGGTTACCTTGTCTCAACCTACCTATTCTGTAGTAGAGTTGTTACAATTGATTTACCAATATGGACGGGTTTCGGGATTTAAAATTAATAATAATAAGACTAAAATATTACCCAAAAATATGACTAATTTGGATAAGCAGACTCTGGTTAACTTGACAGACTTTGAAGTTGTTGATAAGATAAAATATTTGGGGGTCACTTTATCTGTTTCTAATGTAAAATTGTATAAAAATAATTATGAAAGGTTGTGGGTCAGCGTACAAAGAGATTTGAAAAATTGGGAGAAGTTGCATTTATCCCTTATGGGAAGAATTGTGGTGATTAAAATGAATGTCCTGCCAAAGTTTCTCTTTTTATTTCAAATGATACCTATCTTAAAGAATGAGGTTAACTTAAATGAATGGCAGAAAGGTATCAATAAATTTATTTGGGCAGGGAAAAAACCAAGAGTAAAGCTTAAAATTATGCAAGATATTCGTGAGAGAGGTGGACTCAAGGTACCGAATTTGAAATTGTATTATGATGCTGTGGCTTTAACATTACTTAGTGACTGGGTTAATTTAACAAATGTAGAAATACTCCACTTGGAGGGTTGGGATTTACTTTTTGGATGGCATGCCTATTTAATTTTTAATAAAAAAGTTGACCGGGTTTTTAAATCTCATATTATAAGGATTTCTTTACTTCGGGTTTGGAGGAAATATTATAAAAGTGATTTTAAAATACTATTATGGGCTATACCTTGGCATGCGATAGAGGGGATAAGGAGAGGAGTTAAGATGGATAGTGTTTCTTATGCACAATTACTCAGATGGGATGGTAAAAACTGGCAGTTAAAATCTTTGGAAGATTTAGCACATGAAAATATTACATATTCATGGTTTCAGTATAGACAAATAGTGGATAGATGGAAGATAGATCGTAATATGGGTTTGCTTAGAGAAGATGAAAATCTTTTTAAACAAGTAAAAGACCAAAGGCGAACTCATATTAAGAGAATCTATGGGGTGCTAGTAGAACTGGATTCAGAACCAGAACTAATTAAAGAATGTATGATTAAATGGGCACAAAATTTTGGTGAACCGGTTCTACTAGATACCTGGGAAACCATCTGGGTGAGGAATGTTAAATTTACACAAGCCCAGAACTTAAGGGAGAATTTTTACAAAATGTTTTATAGATGGCACCTTGATCCACAAAAAATGTCTCGTATGTATCCTAACTTACAGCCTAAATGTTGGAGATGTGGTTGTTTGGATGTTACTTATTATCATATTTGGTGATCGTGTAAAAATATAAAAGCTTTTTGGATCAAGATATGGTGGAATATTCAAAGAATTTTTAGAAGGAGGGTAAAATTTACCCCACAATTGTTTTTGTTGGGTATCATTACTGATTGTGATGCTAAGGAGGTTATATTGATGTTAAATTTAATCACAGCCACAAGGTTGTTAGTAGGGCAATACTGGAAGAAGGAATCTTTGCCTACCTTGCAAGAATGGTTTTTTAAAGTTTCTTATTTGGCGGAAATGGCAAAGATTTCGGCTTTTTTAAAGGATCAATCGCAAGAGAAGTTTTTTGCGGTATGGGAAAAATGGATAGATTTTATACAACATAAGTTGGATATAAAAAAATATTACTTAGTTTTTCAATAACCTATATATAAATCTTAATATTTTATAGATTGTATTTTTTTTCCTCCTCTTTCCTTATATTTCTTATTTTTATTTTATCTTATTTTACTTCTTTTTTTTAATATATATACATCTTTTCTTCTTTCTTTTCTTTTATTCTTTTTCTTTTTAAGCATTTTTATTTTTTAATATTTATGCTTTTTTTTACATATATATTATTGTTAATTATCTTATAAGCTTATGTAATGTATTTAGATATATTTATGGTTTATACTTTTTTAATCTCTTTTTAAGATTTTTAGAAATTTTAATTAAGCCTATATTCAGCTCTGGGAAGGTTGGGGGGATGGAGTGGGAGGGTTGGGGTGGTTGGGTAGGGTTGTTTTTTGTTTTTTATCTTTTCTTTTCCCTATTTGTAAAAATTTTAAAAATTTTCAATTAAAAAAAAAATTGTTGGTCAACTGCTGTCAACACTTTTGGATCAACACTCGGTTGATTTCCCATGACCACCACAAAAAAAGGGACCCTGTACTTGTGGGAAAACACTAGGAAGAAAAAGTATATTTACAGTATATGCATTTTAATATATACCTTTCTTGCATGCAATACAATTCCATCTATTGAATCTCTGTCCACTGTATAACCTAGTACAGACATGTCAAATACAAGGCCCAGGGGCCGGATGCAGCCCGCAAAGTAGTTTCATGTGGCCTGCGAAGCCATCCTGGAAACAGTGAGGGAATGGCCCCCACTGCCTTGGCCCAGGCCGGGCGGGAGCCAATGTACAATTTTGTGGTGGCCATTTATGCTGAAACGCATTCAGTCTTAGCTCCACAAGGCCATCTGGAAACAGCGAGGAACCAGCCCCTGCCGCGTCAGTCCTACCCCCTGGGTGCATGCTGGGGAGGTGTCACCCTTTATGAGGAATGAAGAAATGGACCATGCCTTGGCACTTGCCCCGGTCTCACCCCCTTCTGCCAGAGACCCTCAGATCTGTCTCACTCCTGCCCAGGCCCCACAGGCACCCTTGACGCGAATGATGTAGAGCTGGCCATGCCCACCCAGTAGGTCACACCCACTCCATCCATGCCCACCCATTAGGCTGCACCCACCCTGGCCCTCAATGAAATTGAATTTGATACCCCTGACCTAGTAGGATATTTAAAAGGATAACAAATGCAAATAAGAAATAATCCAAATACTAGATCTTTATGTTTTAAATGCCAAATAAATAGATAAATAGCATTTCCCTCCAGCAAAATTCAGATACAAAGAAGATTTATTTTGTTTGTGTGTGGGGGGAGGGCTCCTAAAAATAGTTTTTAATTTCCAGGGGAGAAAAAGGCTGGGTAGCACCTAAGATTTTTTTGTTTTTTAAGACTAATTCTTCAGATGCCACTGCAAATTGTGTGCTATAACAGAATGTGTGATGAAATAAAGATGAGAAAAAGGATTTTCTGTCTTTTAGGCCACTGACTGATTTATAATACAGCAAAGCAAATAAATCAAATTAATTTTTCCTTTAGAAAGAAACTGAGAGGGGCCAACTCTAGATGAATCAAAACATTTACCAAGGACATACAATATTCCTCTTTTGAAAATACAGGTCAAACTATCTGCAATACCAGCCAGAAGTGAAGAACGGTATTTGAGAAACCACATTCAATCTCCATCTTTTTGCCAAAAGTCTTGGCTTTTGATCTGGATTCTGAAGCCAACCATAGATTTCTTCCCGGTGATGATACTTCCTATACTTATTAACTGAACCCATGGATATGGAAGGGATGGATGTGGTTCTTCTTTTAATTAGATTGGTGTTTCTCAACCGTGACAACTTGAAGATATGTTGACTTCAATTCCCAGAATTCCCCAGCCAGCTTGGGGAATCTTCAAGTTGCCAAGGTTGAGAAATTTAAATAATTTTACAGTATGTACTTTTCCATCAGGTTCAGGTCAAGCATGAACCTTGTGGAATCCAAAGATGCTTTTCCAAAAGGCAACTGGACTCTCTTGGTTTTTTCTTTTAAAGCATTCAGAGACAACCGTGATCTGGATGATTGAGAAGCTCCATAGAGATTGAGCCTTGCTGAAGCTCATTTGAGACTTTGAAAAAAATCAGCACAGCTACTGATTCCTATGGTCAACCTAGTGTCCCAGCCAAGACCCACAAATGGATTACACATCTTTCTCTTTCCCTGATCAATCCTTTGAATCACTATTTTGAAAAGAAAAAGAATGGAGGTTTAGAGGATTCAAACAGGATAAAGACTAAATCAGTATTATTAAATCTTTTTACTGAAACTAAAGAACACTTGCCCTTTCACTTGCTGTGGAACCAAACAGATTTCCACCTCCACATTCATGGCATATATTAGTGAGGTCTGTGCTGTGTAGGTGTTTTCAAGGTGTTTTATGTGTAAGCAAGCGCAAATCACCTTATGTATGATTGCTAGTTCTAATTTGTATAAAATAGAAGGTGGGGGAAGTGCTCAGAAAAAGTAAAAGCTGGACAGTGTTAAAAGAAAGAACATGACAAGCGCTGTTAGAAACAAGAGTACAATTTTTCTTAGGTTCCAGCTGTTAGTCATAATTCTCCTAGATTCAGGTTGTTATGGACCTGCCATCGGAACATTGTCCATGTAGTGGTAATAATCACCCGTAGTTTTCATTCTTTCCACAATATAAAATAAATGAATAGTAAACCTCTTCTACCACTGTTGCACTATTTTATATATATAAGAGGAAAACACATTTTGTGTAAGGACCCACCCCACTTTGCATCTTAAGAAGACAGAACTCTTGGAATAATTCTTCCAACAGGAATCCTTTATTAAGAGAAAATGGTTGCAGGCATGCTAGACAGGACTTGGGGTCCAAGCTCTCCCATTCAAGGTTTTAAGGGGTTCCCCAGTAGTCCCACCCAATCAACCCCCCTTCCAGTGATAGTTTCAAGTATCACAATTCCACTCCCTTTCTTCTTTCTTCCGTCTGGATGGAGACTTCAGATAACTACATGAAAGGCAATTACTCTCCTTTGGTATGCTAACACTTCGAGGTTACAATAAACACACATTCAGCATTTAGCTCTTTGAAGTGTAAAGAAGGAAGTGAGGGCCATAAAGCCCCTTTGTTCTCCCCCTTCTCTCCCTCTATGGCAGAATCCAGAGAAGGCAGAATTGGGAGTTTCTATATTTGAAATTTAAAGATGAAATATAATTGGATTCTGACATTTTGATATGATTGAAGAGGCTATGGTTGACTTGAATAATTGTCATTGGAGAAAGCCAGGATAAGTCGGGAGGTCTGTAGGAGACAAGATTAACCTCTGTCTCCTCTAAATGGAAAAGACCATCCTGATCGTCTATTATGTTTTGGAAGGCACGGGCAGTCTGGGAAGAATAGCCTGAAAACTCTCCAGGTGGGACCTTAGGAGACTAGTATGCTCCCCTCCCTTTTCTGTAAGCTGATAATCAGCTTCTTCCATCTCCTATAGATGCCATGGAAAGAACAACTCAAAAGAATGCTTGGGAATCAAATAAACTGTGACCGAATAATCTCACTGAGGATGATTTGTAAATCAAAGGAGGAACCCACTTTGAAGGGAGGAGTCAAATCAAGGGCTCTGAAAGATTTGATGGTCTATGAAGGTGTTTAGGAGACTCCCCAGTTTTTCTGTGCCTTCTGGAATGGCTCCTAGCCATAAACGTGATTGTGGTTTCACTTCCATACATACAGAGTATAGGGCGAAGGGGCTTGAATAATGCAATGGAGTCCCTGACATTGATGTAATTATCTAGCCCAGGAGTGGGGAACCTTGGTTCTTTTATGATTTGTGGACTTCAACTCCCAGAATTCCTGTGTCAGCTGGCTCAGGAATTCTGTGAGTTGGTCCACAAGTCATAAAAGAGCCAAGGTTCCCCTGATCTAGCCAATGAGTTTTATCAGCTCATTACAGGTAGTCCTCAATTTATGACCACAGTAGAGCCCAGAATTTTGGTAGTAAATTGCAGTCATCATGTGATCAGGTTTGATTTTGCAACCATTTTACGATGGTGGATAAGTGAGTCATTACAATTGTTAAGTCATTCACATGGCTGTAAGTCTGAATCCAGCTTATCCAATGGGCATTTTTGCCATGTTTTGCTGGCAAATAGAAAAAAATAAATTGCAAAATGCAATCACTTAACTGCAGGATACTGCAACAGGTCATCAATGTGAGCCAGTTGCCAAGCACCCAAAATGTGATCATGTGATCACAGAAGTGGTGCAGCAGTCGTAACTTTGAGGACATGTCATAAATAATTTTCTTTGAGTCCATCAAAACTTCAAACAGTCATCAAGTGACCAGTCATAAGTCAAGTACTACCTGTAAACAGTGGCCTTTGGGATGTAAACTCCTTTAGGATGGAAATTCCTTAGTGTTTTTTTTCCTGCTTCCCAAATGCTTGCTAATTCTCTATTACAGTATTTCTCAATCTTGACAATTTTAAGGCATGTGGACTTCATCTCCTAGAATTCCACAGCCAGCATTGCTGGCTGTGGAATTCTGGGAGTTGAAGTCCACATGCCTTAAAATTGTCAAAGTTGAGAAACACTGCTCTATTAGGATTGCACTTTTTTTCCTGTTGATGGGCAATATATTTGTGTATTTATTGCTTAATCTTTGTTGATCTGCCCTTGTGGATGAACTTACTTTCTCCCAAATCTAAATACTCAGAGTTAAAAAAGCAACAAGGCTACATGATGCAAAAAACTAAGGAGAAATTTTCTGACAGTTAGAACAATTAATCAGTGGAACAACCTGCCTCCAGAAGCCCTGAATGCTCCAACACTGGAAGTTTTTAAGAAGAGACTGAACAGCCATTTGTCTGAAATGGTATAGGGTTTCTTGCTTGAGCAGGGGTTTGGACTAGATGACCCCCAAGTTCCTTCCAACTTTTTTTATTTTATTATTATTATTATTATTATTATTATTATTATTATTATTATTAGCTTTTATTCATTAAACATGATCCTCAGTCAACTGAACATTCAAATTGGCTGGCGCTGATAGTTGACACGGGTTGATACCAGCATCCTAGGTGTCAATCAAGTACCGCCTTAAAATATAAGATGTTCCAAGTAGTGCAGTTTTTGTAACATTGTAATTGTAATAAAGTTGGAAGGGATCTTAGAAGTCATCTAGTCCAACCCCCTGCTCAGGCAGGAAACCCTATACCAGGGGTGTCAAACTCAATTTCATTGAGGGCCACATCACTATTGCGGTTGCCCTCAGGGAGCCGGGTGGGTGTGGCCAGGGTGGGTGCGGCCTACTGGGTGGGCGTGGATGGAGTGGGTGTGGCTACTGGGTGGGCATGGCCAGCTCTGCATCATTCACATCAAGGGTGCCTGTGGGGGATTGGGCAGGAGTGGGACAGATCTGAGGGGCAGAAGGGGGTGGGGACCAGGGCAAGTGCCAAGGCATGGTCCACTGGAGGAATCTCACTGTTCCTCAGGCTATGCGGGGGGGGGGCTTGATGGTGGTGCGGGCTTCCGGGAGCCCTGGACAGTAGAGGTCAAATGCCCAGCCTGGCCCCACAGCACCAAACCCAGCCCCACTTCCCCAAGGGGGCATCCAGCTGCACTTACCTCCTCCTCAAGGCTGCTGCTGCTGTGCTTGCTCTCCTTAGCCAGGTTGCTCTTGATGGGTATGAGGGCAAAGTCAGAGGGAGGCCCATTCCCTCTCCTTGGGAGGAGACCCGGCTTTGTATCCAAAGCTTCCTTAGCAATAGGATGGGAGACCCCCAGGATAGGCCAGGAGGAGGGGGCAAGGGGATGGTGAAAGGGCAGCAGAGCAGGACTAAGGCAGGACTTCCCTCAGACCCTCCCTCTCCTTCTTTCCTTCGTTCCTAAGTATAGAGTGGTGGAAAATATTTGAGATGAGGGAGAGAGAAAAACAGGCAAGAAACGCAGCTGTGGAGGTGTCACCCTTCGTGAGGAATGAAGAAATGCACCATCGCCTGGAAGTGGCCAGCACATGGCCCTCACCTACTTCACATATCTGGCTTGGAGGGCTCTGGGGGAGGGGATACCATGAACAGCGTGAGAATCGTTACCTGTGCAATGCCGTCCAGCCCCCAGCCTGCTTGGTTTCGGTAGGCAGCGAGGCACTCTCCTCACAGCGCCGAGAGAGTGAGCCAGGCGGTGTGAATCTGAAAAGAAGTGTGATGCCACCCAGCCCCCAGCCTGCCCGGTTTCGGCAGGCAGCGGGGCGCTTTCCTCACAGTGCCAACAGGTTGAGCCAGGCGGTGCAAAGTTCGCCAGCTTTGCACCCTGCTGCCTGCTGAAACTGGGCAGGCTGGGGGCTAGGCAGCATTGCACTTCTCATCAGATTCGCGCCACCTGGCTCAGCTCTTGGCACTGTAAGGAGAGCGCCCCACTGCCTGCTGAAATCGGGCAGGCTGGGGGCTGGGTGGCATCACGCTTCTTTTCATATTCACGCCGCCTGGCTCAGTCTCTCGGCGCTGTGAGGAGAGTGCCTCGCTGCCTACCGAAACCAGACAGGCTGGGGGCTGTACGGCATTGCGTAGGTAACGATTCTCATGCTGTTCATGGCATCCCCTCCCCCAAAGCCCTCCATGTGAAGTAGGTGAGGGCCACGTGCTGGCCGCTTCCAGGTAATGGTGCATTTCTTCATTCCTCACGAAGGGTGACACTTCCCCAGCTGCATTTCTTGCCTGTTTTTCTCCCTCCCTCATCTCAAATATTTTCCCACCACTCTGTACTTAGGAAGGAAGAAAGGAAAAGAGAGGGAGGGTCTGAGGGACGTCCTGCCTTAGTCCTGCCCTGCTGCCCTTTCACCATCCCCTAGTGGCCTTGCGTTTCTTTTGGGATTTGTGCTGCCCAGCTCAGCCTCTCGGTGCTGTGAGGAGAGCGCCCCACTGCCCGCTGAAACCCCTCCCCCAGAGCCGATCAAGCCCACTATGTGAAGTAGGTGAGGGCCACTTGCTGGCCACTTCCAGGCGATGGTCCATTTCTTCATTCCTCACAAAGGGTGACATCTCCCCAGCATGCACCCAGAGGGTGGGGCCGACGCAGCAGGGGCTGGTTCCTCACTGTTTCCAGATGGCCTTGTGGAGCTAAGACTGAATGCGTTTCAACATAGATGGCCACCACAAAATTGTACATTGGCTCCCGGCCGGCCTGGGCCAGGGCCAAGGCAGTGGGAGCCGTTCCCTACTGTTTCCAGGATGGCTTCGCAGGCCACATGAAACCACTTCACAGGCCGCATCCGGCCCCCAGGCCTTGTGTTTGACACGTCTGCCCTATAGCATTTCAGACAAATAATAATAATAATAGTAGTAGTAGTAGTAGTAATAGTTGTTGTTGTTGTTGTTGTTATAAGAGGCCAGATTTTAATCAGCCAGAAACAGTCTCTATTTGGCTTTTAGAACCCTCTCCAAAGTAGTAGTATTACGTCCTCGTTTGGGCAGCAATTGTACTAAAATTGGAATGATACAAAGAAGATTAGCAAAGTAGCAGTATTATATGATATATCCCAAGAGTCTTCAAACTTGGCCCTTTTATGACTTGTGGACTTCAACTCCCAGAATTCCTCAGCAAGGCACCCCTGGGATATACTATAAACTTTGTGAACTTCACGGAAAGCTGGGGGTAGGTGACAAGTCTATATGGGACAGCTTGCTTTGGAGCAGGGCATTTTTTTCATCTCATACATAAGCGGGGTCAAACTGCCGTGTAAGTAGCACTTCTCCAGATATTTGATATTGTTACTCAGACATAAAGACAATAAACTGATTCTGGCCTTTCCTGCTTGCAGAACAAGCAAAGTCATGCTGTTACAATAACACACAATATTTAAAAGTCTGTTGCAGCCCTGGGGATGGCTGGTGGCCTGGAGACATTCCTTTAAATTTTAACCTGATTTATTTTTACTTATGTTTGAACTTACCCCCTTTAGAGCACAACTGGGACAGAAACTTCGGATGTAAAAAAAACTGGAAGGGCAAAACGCATCTTCCTTAGTGAGAAAGCTAAAACAGGTCAATGAATTTGTACAGAATATGATAGTTGACAAATTGTTATACATGGCAAATCATTATTATTTTTAACTACAGGGAAAGCTCCATGCCATTTAAACAAGATCATGTTAGAACTAAAAACTGACAGACAAATCACAGGTGTTTCTTCTACCTTTTGCCCCTAGCATTCCTGCCTGCGATGTACATAATTAGAATAAATTGTTTAAAACAGGGTTCCTCAGCCTTGGCAACTTTAAGGCTTGTGGGCCAACTTCCAGAAGGCTGAGGAATTCTAGGAGTTGAAGTCCACAAGTCTTAAAGTTGCCAAGGTTGAGGAACCCTGATTTAAAAGATGAAAATACATCCACATAGGTTTACCTGTACATGGCACCGGATTCTGACCTTTCTCTTATTATTCGCATTTCTGAGGACAACCCACTTTCTTCGCGTAGGGTTCTCGCATCGAGGCTGCAATTCCTGAGGCGACCGCCACGGGGCAACAAAGAGAGGTTGCGCCATCACCCAAGATAGATAACCACATAATAAAGCCCTTTGCCTTGGCGGCTTCCTCAACGGGGCGAAAAGAATAATAATAAGATCAGCCTCTCCAACTTTCCGCGAGTCATTCCCGGAAGCTGCCTCGTAGAGCGCTTTGGTCGCTCCTGTTCCGCACTGGGGAAAGCGACGACTTCGGAGGAATCCTGCGCGCTTCTTCCTTTGGAGACGCAGCTTTTCTTCTCGACGGGCTGCGTTTCTTCAGCCCAAGATTCGCCTGGAGAATCGCGCTTTCCCCCCGCAGAGCATCCTGGAGAGAAACGCGCTGGAAAGCAGGTCTGATTGAGAGCCCCGTCTTGCGATTGGGAAAAGTCCTGGCTTGACCCGCGCGGTCGGGCGGTACGCCTCCTCGGCTCTCGTTTCTTCAGTGAACCGCGGTGGGTTGGTTTGGTGCCACGCCCAGACCCTCAGCCCCCCCCCTCCCCCAAACCTCACGATGGAGGGGAAATCCAAGCTAGCCATGCTAGGGTTCTTGCAGGAGTAAACTGAGCCAATGGCCAGGTCAGCTAGAAGGCGCCCCTAAACGACGATCCCACATCTCGGTCTCTTTCCTTCTCGTTCAGGTGCTGCTGCGTGATTCGGGATGGGATCGAAGCTCTCCGTGGATGACTCTGTCCGCGTCGTCATAGTTGGAGGAGGCTTCGGAGGGATGGAAGCTGCCCGCCTCCTGCGGGATTGGGGGATCCCCTTCGTCCTCGTCGACATGAGAGACTCCTTCCACCACAATGTGGCTGCTCTGCGGGCTTCCGTACAGAGTGGTAACCTGTCGTCTTGGGATTCCCTTCATTTCTTCATGTCTTCTCCCAATGTCGGACCGTCTAGATCAGGGGTCTTCCAACTTGGCTACTTTAAGACTTGTGGACTTCAACTTCCAGAATTCCTCAGCCAGCCCTGGCTGGCTGAGGAATTCTGGGAGTTGAAGTCCACAAATCTTAAAGTGGCCAAATTGGAAGACCCCTGGTCTACTCTAGATATATTGAATTAGAACCTCCTTTGTCTCTAATATGGCTGTAATCCCAGAGATCTGGAAGACACCAACTGGTGAAAAGCTTGTTTTAGGAGCAGTTGGGTGACCTCCGACTTCATTGGATAGATTTGATGGTTCTCAAATGTTGGGGGAAACAAAGGAAACATGAAGGCAAACTAAAGTAGCAAAAGGCCCTTTTATTTGTGTAGATTGGACCAGCGGTTCTTAAATGAGAATACTTATACCATTAGTAGGAACCAGAAGAAGTTATCTAGGTGGGGCACACAGGGTTAGTCATTTTACTCTGATTTTATTTACGCCTTGAAAGGTGTAGCATAAATGGTTAAATGCAAATAAATGCCGATACAATTTCTCATTAAAAGTGTTTGTGTGGTATTATTTCCACATCACTAATTGATGAGATGTAGGAGATGAGAACTTGAGAATCTGCAGACTTTAGATGTATTAAAAGTTTTGTGGAGGTTTTTGACTCGCTACTCTTTAATAATTACTATTGATTCAATTTTTTCTGCATAATTTTATAGGATTTGCAAAAAAAACCTTTATCTCCTTCTCTGAGACCTTCAAAGAGAGTTTCCAGCAGGGCAAAGTAGTTGAGATCAATTTGCAGAAACATCAGGTCCTACTGAATGATGATAAAGTGAGTACCTCTGAATTAAACGTGTTAATTGTGAAAGAGTTACACAACAACTGTAACTTCATTCTCATATTCTTTCTTAGGTGCTTTCATTTTCTCATCTGATCCTCGCCACTGGGAGTGAAGGGCCTTTTCCTGGGAAGTTTAATCAACTTATTAATATGGAGATGGCTATTCAGGCTTATGAGAACATAGTCAAGGAGGTGGGTGTGATTGGTAGAAGGGAAAGGGGTGTTCTTTGCTTGCCTTCCCCCCCCCATGAGATGTGTATTAGTGAACTTCTCAAGGACCATGGTATTTATATAATAGCTGTTATTTATTCCAATAATTTTTTTGTTTAGGATTATATTTTAGAAAATATGACTTGGGCTTTCAAATTAGCCAACTCGTCTCATTCAACTTAGAAAATGTATATAATCACCCAACTTATGCAATCATGACTCTGAGCTATGTACATCAAACTAAAAAAAAATAACTAAAATACAGATAATCCTAGACTTACAACCATTTGCTTTATTGACCATTCTAACTTACAACATTGAAAAAAAGTGACTTAACAACCATTTTTCATCCCTATGGTCACATGAACAAAATTCAGATGTCTGGCAACTGGTTCATATTTATGATAGTTGCAGTGTCCTGGAGTCATGTGATCATTTTTACAACCTTCTGACAAGCCAAGTCAATGCGGAATCCGGATTCACTTAACAACCAAGTTACTAACTTGAAAACTGCAGTGATTCAGTTAACAACTGTAACAAATAGGGTCAAACTCATTTAACAAATGTCTTGCTTAACAACAGAAATTTTGGGTTCAATTGTGATTGTAAGTTGAGGACTACCTGTAAACCATACAAAGTCTAGGAAAAGAAACACAATCCAAAGCCAATGTACAGTGTCTAATTTTATTCAGCCTGGAAAATTCACTGAGGCTGGAGTTGAGAAATTGCCAGCCGGGCTAGAAGGAAGGGTCAAGCAAGGGCCTAGCTTGGAGTCCTTGTGCAGTTCCAAGTGAAATAAGCTTGACCTCCTGCAAGGTCTATGAAGCCTTGTCTGGTCATTCCCAGGGGAAGACAAGTATCTGGGAAGATTCTTGTAATAGAAGTGGTAAATAATAGAGTTACTGATTTTCGTTGTTCATGAGTGGCTCTGGCTGCTTGCAGCTGACAGTAATCCATGTAAGCTGCACTGAAATCACTGAGCTTTTATTCTGTTTGAGTACATATAGGTTTAAATCATATCAGCATGCTTCCCTGGTGTGTGGAAGTGAAGACGACCTAAGAAATGTTATTACTCTGTGTGACTACATAGAGACAGTTCTAATCTAATGCAATCTATTCTAATTTGTATATAGATGAGCATCATGCTTGCAGTTAGAATTTGTGTGAAAGAGCAAGTTAAACATATCCCTTTGCCTTGAGAATTTTGGATAATTTGGTTGAACATAGAATAGACAATATATCCTGAATGAAGAAAAAACCTTTTTGATCAAGGCTACCAAGATTTCTAAGTATCAGTTCCCTTTCTAGTTAGAGAAAGGATTCCTGTTGAAATAACCTCTCTGAAGCCACGTGTTATCTAAAGTAATGGAACCCTGCGCAGTATGACTCCATCTTGTTTTTCCTTTCGGTCTTGAAAGGTGGAAAAAGCTGAGCGGGTGGTTATCGTAGGTGGCGGTTCTGCTGGGGTTGAAATGGCTGCAGAAGTTAAGACAACATATCCTAACAAAGAGGTACAAAGTAACATCCTATTGCTCATTCACTCTCACCTTGTTTTGAAAGTTAAAATTCCTTATTATCTAGAGTCAATAGAGACAAAACGAACCGCTACAAACTGTTGAGTTGACCAAAAGAAAGAGAATAGATTGGATGTATTTTTGAGATATTGCCAAATTATACGTAAGTATGAATTATATCAATTCAGTTATAAAGCTTCTCCACTTCTATAAAACCTTAGAAACTGTAATTTGGTTTACAATTGTGCTTCTCTGGGAATCTCTGGAGGCTAAATTTGTCTTTACAAGTGACTTGCATGTGGTGCAAATGCCTTGTCAAGAGCTTCAAAGGGTTGGGAAGAAGATAAGGAAGCAAGGCAAGGGTGGGCAGCTGTGTTGCCCGATCCAATTTGGGTTTTTTAGAATCTGAGTGCAGTGTAATTTTATTTAGCTATGTATCAAATTTAGAATCCACCCATCTCATTCACAGAGCAACTCTGGGTGGTATATTGTTCAAAGGATAAAAACCCTATAAATGTCATATTTCAATAAGAGGCAGTTAAAACAAGAATAGAATACTTGAAGTTAAAAAAGCGGTGGAGGGTCTTCAAGGTGGCAGCTAACCCCAAGGTTGTGTGATTCAGCAGAGCCAGATCTCCAAACTCTTCCAAAAGGCCAGGAGAGTGGGAGGGGTGCTGCTTCTTTCCTGGGGCGGGGAGTATATTTTCTGGGATGGGGAGTAAACCCCCCCCATCAAAATTCTTCAACTGATGGGGTGTCTAACATATCTTCCCTGCCTGACTGGATGGGATGGGCTGATGGGATGGGGAGTTCTGGGGTGACCTGACTACATGCTAAAGTTATCACCAACATCTTGAATTACACCTGGAAGCAAACTGGCACCCAGTACAGCTTGCGCAAAGAAGTGTAACATGTGCCGTCTTTCAGGCACCTAAAATTGCTCATGTCATGTGGCTGCATTTTGTACCAGCTGAAGCTTCCAGATACTTTTCAAAGGTAGCTGCATGTACAGCATGTTGCAGAAGTTCAGACGGGAGATGATTAGGGCATGAATGATTGAGAGAAGGGCTTCCCTATTGTTATCTGATCAATAATGAAATGTTCCAAGGAAATATTGGATAAGTAATTGAAACTGTATGCAGACCCATTGAAACTTTACTGTGCCTACCCCTTGCCTTCAGCACTGTCTCACTATTTATTTACCAAACACTGACAACCAATTTTACTGTCATTTTCTCAAGTAGCAAGCCACTTGAAAAGAGTGATCAATAAAGTCTAGGATAAAAAAGTTGACAAAAGCAAAAAATCAAGGCCAATCTGTAAGACTTGTGAATGCTGTATCTGTACTTTGTTCTGGAATTGATAAGTTTATCTGTGAAAGGACTCTTTTCCCTTTCAAATATCTGGTTTGATATATACGGGCTATTCTTTAGGTGTCTGTGGGCAAAAATTTCTCTTATTAGCCAAAAAGTATTTGGCAATAATAGCAAAGATACATAGTTTGCAATATTGTCAGAACTTTCTTGCTTTCTTTCCGACTTTTTGGAAACACTTGGTCAATGTAGAATAATAATAGATATTTCATGTGTTCTAGCTACATACTGTACTTCTTTTTTATTTTTTGTTTGCTCCTAGTTCTGGACCATGAGCATGACTGATTATGGTCTTCAGCATGCCACCCAACTTAATTTCAAGTAAATACTTGTAGGACTGGAGGCTAATACTTAATAGATGTGAATGAATGCTCATATCCATTTTTCCTACTATCCACTTTGTCTAAATATTAGTGTAATTCTTGTGAATAACTGAGTTATAAAGGAATCCGAGTACAGCTTCTCATGTAAGGCAGAAAAGTGCAATCCATTGTCTTTTTTACTACAGTATTAGAATTTCTAGCCTGTAACATTTAAGCTTCATCTCTTCACCAAGAGGGAGAGAAGGGGGAGAACAAAGGGGCTTTATGGCCCTCACTTCCTTCAGTATACTTCTAAGGAACTGAATGTGTGTATTGCAAAAGAACTAACCATAAGAATGGGGCCATTTTCCTTTCATGTAGTTCTTTGAAGTCTCCATCCAGCCGAGCAGTAATGAAAAGGGGGGTGGAAGTGTAATGCCTGAGACTGTTGCTGAAAGAGGGGGTTGATTGGGTGGGGCTACTGGGGAAACCCTTAAAACCTTGAATTGGAGAGCTTGGACCCCAAGTCCTGTCTAGAACGCCTACAACCATTTTCTCTTAATAAAGGATTCCTGTTGGAAGAATTATTCCAAGAGTTCTGTCTTCTTAAGATGCACAGTGGGGTGGGTCCTTACATTAGACAGGACTTGCAAAATTAATCCACCTGGAAGGAAGACCCTTGCCGGGGGATTTTGCAAAAATTTACCATGTCAGACAATGGAGCAAGAGAGGGGGAAAACTCCCTGGAAAGAGAGCCGCTGACCCAGTTGGAACCTTGCCAGATGTTGGGATCTGAGAGGTCAGATTCCTCGGGAGAAGAAGTGGTGAAGACACGGGACCACAAGCCTCGCTGGTCAATGGGCGTTGGAAAGAAAAGTGAGTGGGGAAAAGAATCAAGAAAGGTGACCCTGAGACGGGGGACCAAGCAACCAGAATGGAAGCAGGAGATGGAGAAATCCCTGCACGCAAGTGAAGAGGGAGAAAGCTGGGCACCGTACTCAGACTGGATCCTAGAGAAAGTTATTGACCTGATGAAGAGAACTCTCAGCTCCCTAAGAGAGGAGAATCCTGAACCCTACGGCCGCCCCAGCTCCTGGAGCCGCAAAGGGAGAGACACCGAGGGGGACATGGAACCTGCAACCCCGGGGACATCTACTGATCCAGTAGTCCCCACCCCCTACCGGACCACAGATGGCAATTTGGACAGAAGACACTACCAACAACAACGGAGGCACCGATCCATTCCAAGACGTCCACCGTTGGAGGTGAAATTCAAAGGGGAGCCAACACGCTTGGGGTTTTTCCTAACCCAAGTCCTCAGCTACATGGAGGAATACGGGCAGGACATTCCCAGCGACAAAGCCCGCATCCTGATCGTGCAATCTGCCCTGGATGGACCGGCTGCAGATTGGGTGGTGAACTTGCATGACTCCAATGCCCCAGAACTCAGTAACTTCAACCATTTCATGTCCTCTCTGAGAAGACGATTTGAAGACCCCCTGGCTGATTGCAAAGCCCGTGAAAGGATAAAAATGATGAGGCAAGGTAAACGCCCGGTGGCTGAATATACACAAGAATTCCGGGCCATTGCCAGCAAACTGAATTGGCCAGAAGACATCCTCCTTAGCCATTTCAAAGACGGACTAAACTATGATCTATATGACGCTTGCCTGCCCCGAGGGGACCCACACCAACTTGAGGAATGGTACGTCTTGGCAGAGGAAGCAGAGATCGACATATTGAAGAGACACCGCCGAGGAAAACAATGGAGCCAGTTAATAACATCTCCAGTTATCAAATATAGAAAACCCCAATTCTGCCTTCTCTGGATTCTGCCATAAGAGGGAGAGAAGGGGGAGAACAAAGGGGGCTTTATGGCCCTCACTTCCTTCAGTATACTTCTAAGGAACTGAATGTGTGTATTGCAAAAGAACTAACCATAAGAATGGGGACGTTTTCCTTTCATGTAGTTCTTTGAAGTCTCCATCCAGCCGAGCAGTAATGAAAAGGGGGGTGGAAGTGTAATGCCTGAGACTGTCGCTGAAAGAGGGGGTTGATTGGGTGGGGCTACTGGAGAAACCCTTAAAACCTTGAATTGGAGAGCTTGGAGCCCAAGTCCTGTCTAGCACGCCTGCAACCACTTTTTCTTAATAAAGGATTCCTGTTGGAAGAATTATTCCAAGAGTTCTGTCTTCTTAAGATGCAAAGTGGGGTGGGTCCTTACAACTGAGTTATAAAGGAATCCGAGTACAGCTTCTCATGTAAGGCAGAAAAGTGCAATCCATTGTCTTTTTTACTACAGTATTAGAATTTCTAGCCTGTAACATTTAAGCTTCATCTCTTCACCAAAATGTTGCAGAACTTTCAGTGGCAAAAACAAGTATCTACATGGCTGGCTGGGGAATTCTGGGAGTTGAAATCCACAAATTTTAAAGTTGCCAAGGTCGGACACTCCTAATCTATAATGCTCTTGCAATATGGCAATGGATGTTTGCTAAATAACTTTCATCAACTGAGTATATTAATATTTATGTTCTCAGGTCACACTTATTCATTCAAAAATGGCACTGGCAGATGGCGGACTCCTTCCCAGAGTCAGGGAAGAAGTGAAGGAGACTCTTACACAGGAGGGAGTGCATCTCTTGTTGGGTACTGAGTTCTGTTATTGGTCGAACATTTTTTTTCAAGATCGCTAAACCCTAAAGGTGTTTTTTTCCAGTGACAGGCAACCTACAGTAAGGTTGCCTGTCACTGGAGGCTCTGTTTTTTGCTGTGCATTTAAAGGGATATGTACTGTATTTGGTCTCTGTGGGACTCAAATAACATATCCCTGACAGATTACCAGAGATCAGAGGCAGATTTATTTGACCTTTTAAAAATTCTATTTTTAAGACCTTGGTGAAAGTAGAAAGAAAATAAATGCTTTGAGCCTAGAGTAACTAAAAAGACATGTGTCATACAAACAATACAGCTTGCAGGTTATTGTCCACCTCAGCTCTAGATGTTTCTAGACCAACTAAGACCTGTTGCATTTGGGTATGATAAGTTCAAAATAAGGTACACTTAAAATGTAACAAGTGTAGTGTGTTTAGTTTCTTTGTTAAAATGCACGAGAGCGATACTTGGAAAAGGGGCATAGGTTTTGCTGCTGTACATTTTATAGATTTGTAAATTTATAGACTTATAGCTCCATCTTCAAATTGAGGCATGTAATGCTTTCTTTTCTGCATGATGAAAAGTATCTCTTTAAAGCTGGTCTGTACATTTTACATGTTAAAGATCTGTGGTGATTCAGGTTTCAACAGGTAAGCATTTGAGTTGGCAGTTCCATTTCACAGATTGTGGGAGCACAAGAAGAGATAAAAGTTCTTTAAGGAGTGGCAACAGCTATGATGTGCATGCTTGCACATGTTCTGAATACCTTTTCCCTGTTGAATTTTGATAGCTATAGTCGTTAGATGTCCTAGTAAACAGCCTTTTCCTTATTTTTTTTTCTAGGTGAAGTATTGAAAGTTATAAGGGCCATAGAATTGAGTCGTTTTCCCTTTTCTCCAATTTCATGACATTTATCCCCTCTCTTCTGCCTTTGATGATACATCAGGAAGATCAAATAGGGGATGGGGTTGTACAGGTAATCCTCAACTTACAATAGTTTGCTTAGTAAACATTCAAAGTTACAACAGAATTATAAAAAGGGACTTATGACCGTTTTTCACACTTATGACTGTTGCAGCATTCCCACGGTCACGTGATCAAAATTCAGATGTTTGGCAATTGGCATGCATTCATGTTGATTGCAGTGTCCGGGGCCACATGATCATATTTTGTGATCTTCTGACAAGCCAAGTAAGTGGGGAAGCCAGATTCACTTAACAACCATGTGGCTAACTTAATTGCAGTGATTCATGTTAACAACTGCGGCCAGAAAGTTTATAAAATGGGGCAAAACTTGCATAACAACTGCCTTGCTTAGCAACAGAGGTTTTGGGTTCAATTGTGGTTGTAAGTTGAGTACTACCTATGGTATATATTATAAAGCAAAGCAATTTTGTTTCTCTTCATGCATGCAAAATATAACAAGCAACTCTAGCTGAGGCAATTGAAATTAAAGCAGTGGATTAGATTATCCTGTTAGGATGGGAAAAGGAGATGGCAAGGCATTGTCAAATTAGTTCTATTTGTCTTATACGAAGCAAGAAAAAAGGTAATAGGTGATCCCTAAAAAACGAAAAAGCTTTGAATCCAATCCTTTTTCAGTTTTTTAGGGATCACTAATTACCTTTTTTCTTGCTTCATATAAGACCAATAGAACTCCTAATTTGACAACGCCTTGCCATCTCCTTTTCCCATCCTAACAGGATAATCTAATCTACTGCTTTAATTTCAATTGCCTCAGCTAGAGCTGCTTATTATATTTTGCATGCGTGAAGAGAAACAAATTGCTTTGCTTTATCATCAGGAGAGACAGATAGCATTAAAGGATAGAAAGCTGGATATTTTTAATTAAAATTAATCAACATGCTCTTAAGTAGGTACCTTAAAGCCAAAGTAGTTATTATACTTTCAAAATTCAGTGAAATGCAATGTCTTGTTTTTGCTTCTCTTAATAGGTCAGAAAGTTTCTAATCTCCATATGCTGACCTTAAACCAATTCAAGGAGAACATGATGGTGGAGACTGATAAAGGTACTGAGGTTACTGCTGATCTGGTGATTCTGTGCACTGGAATAAAAATAAACTCTTCAGCATATGGCAGTGCATTCAGTAAGTTAATTTCCCCCCTACCCTTATTCTGTCCACAAATACTTAATTATTGCAGGTTCCACATTCTATTTCAAACCCTAGTTGTTATTCTTTGTCATTCTTTCAGTAATTTTTTTAAATGATTGACTATCTTTAATTTTAATACTGTAATCTTTTTAAATGAATATTTGGAAGATTATTCACAGGTCCCTCTTTAGTCAGCCTGCTGACTTGGGCCAGTCATTCTCTCTCAGCCCAATCCACATTACAGGGTTGTTGTTGTAGAGAAAAGAGGAGGAAGGTGTGTTGGATATGTTTGCTGCCTTGAGTTATTTGTAAAAATAGTAAAAGGTGGGATACAAATAAATAAAAGCATTTACTTGAGCCGATCAATGCGTGCACAACAGAAGAATAAGTGCACGCATTGAAGAACATAAGAACTCAGTCAAAAAAGAGGAACTAACATCTTCCCTGGTCCAACACCTTAAAGCCACAGGACATGAAATTGATTTTAAAAATACCAGAACCATTGCCAAAAGTGAACATTTTAATAACAGAATAATCAGAGAAGCCATTGAGATAGAAAAACGCCCACACAGCATGAACAAGCGAGAGGATACCTCCCGCCTACCAGCCATTTGGAAACCCGCCCTTATTGACAAACGACTCCCTAACACAAAAAATGATACCGGACCCACACTCACAAAAACCACACAGGATGTCACACCACACATCCACGCAAAAAGCAAACCCAAAGCCACCTCGATGATGAGGCATGACCACAAACCAGAAGCCAGACCACAGCTGCATCATTAGCCACTTTAAACCCCTCCAATCCATACATGAAGCAAACTGACACCTTCCATGAAGATGAGGCACGACCACGAATGCGAAGCCAAAAAATAGCAAGGCAGCCCAAAATCTTAAACCCCCCTGCAACTCAGACTAACCTGAGCACAACCAAACAGAACACTCCCCCAGCCAATCAGAGCACAGCCAACCCCCCAGCCAATCAGAGCACAGCCAAGCCCCTAACCAATCAGAACACACCTCCACCCAATCAGAACACAGCCAAGCTCCCACCCAATCAGTTCATACCCCCACTGGCAATTAAAAGGAAGAAACAGCTAAGACCACACATTGCTGCTCGAAGCACGAAGCTGAAAACACCAGCCTGAAGATGATGCATGGGACTTCGTCGAAATGTCGCCAAGACACTTCCAATATATATATTAATTAAAATAATGATCACCAAGAGAAATTTAAGAAATAAAAATTTAATCAACCAAGCTTTCGTCAAATACACTTGTGGTCAGGCTGCGTTTTAAGTGCACTTCTTAAGTTACTGTATATTCCTTTCTTTTGTTTGAGTCCCTTATACGTTGTTTTATCTGCTGGTTCGGAGATAGGTGGGTTTAGGTTGGAGGTACTCTCCCCTCTCCTGTATCCAGTTTCTCTATCGTCCTGCGTATGGCTTTCTCTGATGGGTGGGGGGGGGTGTTTGATTTACTTTTCGTGCTCCTGTGGGTTTTGGGTCTGTTTTGCTTTTGTTTATTTATCTCTTTGAGCCATGGTGTAGATTCCTCCTCCCATTTCATGTTATTCTTCCTCTTATCTTCTCTCTTAAGTGTCGTCCTTAATGGTCTGTTGTTCTGTCCGACGTCGCTTCACTCGCGCATGCCCAGAGTGTCATCTGTTACGATCTCATTGACAGCACCCAGCTGCTCAGTCTGCGGCCAGTGAGTGTTGTTTTTATTTGTTCCAGATTTTTCACCTTCGTCTCTTATGGGGCTCTCCTGTCTTGGCTGCAATTGCTGTTCAACCTATTGTCCTCGTGTTGAATGCATGGGGGGAGGAGTAGTTTCTTTTTATTCGATTTTGATCGGGTTGTCATCTCGTGTTCCACAGAGCAACTGGAAGGAGGCTCCTCATCGTAACCACTTTCAGATTTTACTACGTTTTGTTCGTTCTGCAATTTCATGAGTCTTATACCATTGCTTTGCATACTATCTTTCTGTTCTAAAGGGAGTCCACCTACAGGGTGTTGTAGGGAGTCATGCAAAGACTGTTCGTTATGATTGATGTGTTGATGGCTAAATGGTAGTTGTGTGTTTGTTGGTGGGGAGCTGTCACTTAGAGTTCCGTTCATATGATCAAGTGGAGAGGAGTGGGGGGTCAGGGGGTTGTCCTTATCACGGTTATATGGTTTACAACTGAGTCTCCTTTGGAAGTTGGACTGGCAGCTAGCGTTTAAAGTTCTTAGAGCCTGGTGTGCTGAGCATAGGTCCACATGTCGGTTGATCGAATCTGTTCCTGAGAACCATGCTTCTTTCAGTAAATGGCCTCCCTTTGTAGCATCATTAGCTAAGATTTGGGTGTTCTCAAAATCACAGGAGCACGAAAAGTAAATCAAACACCCCCCCACCCATCAGAGAAAGCCATACGCAGGACAATAGAGAAACTGGATACAGGAGAGGGGAGAGTACCTCCAACCTAAACCCACCTATCTCTGAACCAGCAGATAAAACAACGTATAAGGGACTCAAACAAAAGAAAGGAATATACAGTAACTTAAGAAGTGCACTTAAAATGCAGCCTGACCAACTGGATCCAACAAAGCACTCTGTAAACCAGAGATAGGCATTTAACAACTATATGTAAGATTTCTTTCAGCATCTGCCTTTTACCCCTGATGATGTCAAGTGTATTTGACGAAAGCTTGGTTGATTAAACTTTTATTTCTTAAATTTCTCTTGGTGATCATTATTTTAGTATGTATGTATGTATGTATGTATATATGTATGTAAAATGTTAGGGTATAGAAAAAGCATAGTGATCTTTGTTTAAATAGATTTGCTGTAATTGTATAAAGATCCAGCCCATTTTTCAAAATTGAGACTTCCATTGAATAAAGTAGGCAAACATAAAACCTCTACCTATTTTATGTGTATCTCACATTTCATCTTGTTTGGAATACAAATAGTTTTTTTCATACTAAAAAATCAAAAGAATGATGACACATACAATATCAATACATATAGCCTTTTGCTAACATTTGACATTCATAGATGATTTTCTTGTGTCCATGCTTAGGAGACCAGCTGGCAAATAATGGTGCTTTGAAAGTGAATGAATATCTTCAAGTTGTGGGCTATGATAATATCTATGCTATTGGTGACTGCTCAGATGTGAAAGAACCAAAGATGGCATATCATGCTCAACTCCATGCAAACGTTGTAGTGACCAATATTATCAACAGCCTGACTCAAAAGCCTCTGAAAACCTATAAACCAGGTGAGACTATGAATTACATCTTTTGTGCCTTTCCGAAGTGCACGTGCAACACAAGCATTTCCTTGCATCTAATTCTAACGGTGTTTTGAAGCTAGCATTGCAGAGAGATAATTAGATCTGGTATACTCTTGTGCTGCTGTTTGATACAATATTTTTTTAATCAGTTTCTTAATCAGGATGGATTTTTGTATAGGAAAATAGAATAATGAATCAATACATAAATCAGTTGTTGGCATAGCTAGTTATACTGCTCGTACTCTGTAAGAGCCGTGGTGGCTCAATGGTTAGAATGCAGCACTGCACGCTACTTACTGCTCACTCCAGGAGTTCGATCCTGACCTGTCAAGGTGAACTCAATCTTCCAGCCTTCTGAGATTCGTAAAATGAGGGCCCGGATTGTTGGGGGCAAATATCTGACTCTGTAAACCACTTAGAGGGCTGTAAATCACTGTGGAAGTGCTATATAAGTCTAAGTGCTGTTGCTATTGCTACAGTGTTTTACTCAGTATCTATAGAACAGCATTGCTATTTACTAAAATACTCAATTATAGATAGTATCTAGTAGACTTTTTTTTAAAAAAAGCAACACCACCCCCGAAAAAACCTCTTAAGATTCTAAAGCAGTGGTTCTCAACCTGTGGGTCGGGACCCCATTTGGGGTCGAACGACCATTTCATGGGGGTCACCAAACAAGGCTGTCCGCCATTTTTTCCCCCTTTTCTTTGGACACGCCCCTGGCACCCGGTGATATAAGTGGTTGGGGGTCACCACAACATGGGGAACTGTATTATGGGGTCACGGCATTAGAAAGGTTGAGAACCACTGTTCTAAAGAGAAAATTAAAATAATAAAAATACTACAGTTTATATAAGTACTGTTGATACTTCAGCCTGATGTCTTGGCAATCTCCTGAAAAGTATTAAGCAAGTCTAATTTTTTTTTTAAAGAAATCCATACAAGAATGATAGAAATTGAGTTACCATAGCCAAACGTACTCTGGCAAGTTCAAATGCCAAGTCAGATAACAATTTTGTTTCTTTTTTAGGATCACTTACCTTCCTGATTTCTCTGGGAAATAATGATGGAGTAGGACAAATCAGTGAATACTATGTAGGACATCTCTTAGTGACTGTCCTCAAAAGTAAAGATCTTTTCATCTCAAAAAGTTGGAAGAAGATGCATCAGCAGATGCCATGCTAGAAATGGAACTGCCATAAACAAAAACAGAACTGATGGTACCTGTAATGAATTAGTAATGCTTAGTTTGCTAGCATTAAATCATAATTGTCTTTAAGAAACTAAGCAAAAAACCTAGATAGTAGATCTTGGCAGAAACTGTATTTCACATTAGACTTTGGAGTTGGTTTGTAGTTGATCAGCTAACATGGATATTGTAAAATTGATCTGAATTAAAGTTTGAATGGAAGAATTGATTATCATGCAATTGTAGAACTCAAAACAAGGCTTAGGCTCAATTTTTTTCAATTCCAGATATATCTACACAGTGCACACATGTTGGGTGTGCTATAGTCTGCATAAGCACTCTTAAATGTTCTTTAGCACTTTAATTCAAATGCTTATGGGAATGGAGTAATGGGGGGGGGGAAATACCAGTACCCTGGTAAGGTTTTGAAAAAAGAAGAACTGTAACTAGCATTGAATATACTATTAAGGGGGCTCTCTGTGCTGAAGCAGTAGTTTGTAAAATAGTATTTAATTGTCCTTCCTTCCCTTCCCTTCCTTCCTTCCCTCCCTCCCTCTCCATCATTTATTCATGCCAGATTCTCTAATATTTGCTTGTATTAGTAAAGTTGAAGAAACCAAAGCCAGCCTTGCAGAGCTCTCCCTCTTCCTTTGGCAAATACTAATTGCAATGTTGAATTTGAGAATATTAACAGAATTGTCTTCTTTTCTTTCAAGAAACTTCTTACTTCTAAAGCCACTTTAACTTTTTATGGAAATGAACAAGAATAATACGCTCAAGGTTAAAGTTTTAAAAAAGCATGATGCTATTTTTTTATCAAAACAAATAAGATGAAATATTTTTTAGCAATTACAGGTCATTCTGGGATAAAACAGTAAAGCACCAAGTGAATCAAAATTATCTTCTCCATCATGGAACATAGACACAACATAAAGATTTCTAACTACCAGTGGGAAAATAAAGGGACGCAAACAATCCACATTTTTCAATTGATGGATGCATTGAATTGTTTGCTACTCTATAATGAGATTATTTTTTTTTTAAAAAGGTCTAAACTAAAATAACTTGAGACATTAAAATGTAGAGAATTGGGAAAATAATTTCTTGGGGAAGATACAAAATGTAGAGGGCCTAAAGCATGTTATATCTGCAGCTCAAACTCTCTGAAACAATTCCCCCCTTTCTCCCTCAATAACAAAAGCCCTCCACCCATCACAAAACTTTAAAGCTACTCACGTATTCCGTCCTCACAATATTTTAAAAATAAAACCCACTTCTAATTCCCATTCCTACTCATATTCATGTTGAAAAATAAATTTTCATTTGGCTTCTGTTACTACTTTGCATCTAGCTTTGCCATCTCTTGCACATAGATGCCAATGCTCTCACTATCAAAAAGCAGGAAGTAAATGTTCTTCAAGGAAGAAGGACTGGAGTCATCAAAATGGGAAGAAATGGCTTTCAGAGTCACCTGGGCTGCAGTCTGTTTTGGAAAACAATTTCTAAACAAAGAAGGAAAGTTTGTAATTAATGCTCAGTAGCAAAATGTTAGTCTTAAACATTATAACAATATATAATTGTTATATATTGTAAGTAACTAATAAGCTGAATCTTATTTGGAGTACTCACCCTGGGTTTCCACAAATGTTTACTGGGCTCAATGCCAAGTAATGTACAGATTCATCCCTCTAGGTAGATAATTTAAGACCAAGTTTCAGGCCATCCAAATGTAACAGCACTCAAAAGAAAGATGTTAGTGTGAAATGACTGGTAAAAAGCAGAGGATATGTTGGGAAAAAATGCTGGCAAATAATCCAGTCAAATACAAGGTGGGAAAACGAAAAGCTGAGTTTAGAACAAGTAGATCAAAGTAATTACTGGTATGTGATAAAGGTAAAGGTTTCCCCTTTCCAGTCATATCTGACTCTAAAGGGTGATGCTCATCTCCGTTTCTTAGCCGAGGGAGCCAATGTTGTCCAAAGGGAGTTATTTGGTCATGTGGCCAGCATGACTATATGCTGAGGTGCACGGAACGCAGTTACCTTCCCACCAAAGTGGTACCTATTTATCTACTTGTATTTGCATGCTTTCGAACTGCTAGGTGGATAGGAGATGGGGCAAGTAACAGGAGTTTGCCCCATTGCGAGGCACTCGAGTCTTGAACACGGGCTGACAGTTTTCCAGCTGACAAGCTCAGCGTCTTTTAACTGCTGAACCACCATTTCGGAAATGCAGATGCAATCAAAATAAGGTGATCAAAGGAATTTCCATAAAATACTTCTATATCAGCCTATCGGGCCCCAAATATCAGATGGAACATGAAACAAAATTTAGCAGTTGTTATGGCAACTGAAAAAAAATCACCTAAATATCTATATATCATGCAGTATAGGAATTTTTCAGTGTATGAAAGAGATACTGGCAAACCTACCAGCTATTTCCTTAAATATGTCACAAAATGTTAAGTAGCGTTTTAATGAGTGCCAACAAACGTATACCGATAGAGAACATCTACAGTTTGCATCATAGTTCTTCCCTGAAAAACCTCTGAAGGTTGTTTTTTAAATACCACATACAAGACCATACTAGACTGAGATATATATTTTCAACTAGATGTTATAAGACCAGATGTTACCAGCTTTTTTGTTAAATGTATCACAAAAGGAATGTACTAATTCTATTAAGACATTTAAATAGTAATTACCTGCCACTGGGAAAAGGTGGAAAAGCCACAGACTTCAGCTTCTTATCTTCAGCAGCAGTTAAACAGTTCTTTATTGTCTCCTCCAATTGTTCTTCACATTTGTCTGAACCCCATTGTGGGATGTGACAGTGAATGACAAATTTTGCTGCTAGACCAGTGGCCTGGCTGAGAGCAGCTGAAGGGGGAAAATGGGTCTATTACCTCAGGCAGAGCTATACAGTTTATATACTACTATATCTGTCTTTCCCATAACCCTTAATTGGGCATCACAGTGCAACAGTTTTCAAACCAAGGTACCTCAAATAGGCTAACTTACAGAATGCATCCAAAATCTGGGACACATCACTCCCTAACCTTAACCCACGGAAAATTGACAAATTTTATAAAACCTTTTATGACATTAAAATGATCACAAAATTATTTATGACATAATAGAAAATGTCATAAAACATTTCCTGTGCTGAGGTTTGTGCTCTCCTGTTCAACATGGGCTATTCCACCTCTGAATATATCCAACTTTTCCAGGAAAGGTAGCACATTAGAAATACTGTCACTGTCAAAGGCATTGAGAAATCTGGTAAGGAAATATGGCTGAAAAGATGAAGCAAGAAGGCTCACCTTTTAAATATCACTATTACTTTTCTAGCAAAGCTTAAAAGATAGAGATGGACCCTTTGCCATTCAATTCCCCATCCTGCACTGACTTTTTCTCATCAGGAACATTTTTATTTATTTAAAACATTTGGATGGCCCCACATCTTAAAACCAAACTCTGAGTGGCTCACAACCAAAGAATAAAACTATATATAAGTTGCCAAGGTTGAGGACCCCTGATATAAGCAATAAAATAATAAAACAATAACCCCCCAATTAAACAGAAAAACCTAGTAATATACTATAAGCAACTTTTCCCCACAACATTTTCTTCTGGCTCCAACCTTATGCCATCCCAATCCTTTTTTTTGGGGGGGGGGGGGGAAACTGGCTCTTACTTCCCAGAAAGTTAAAAGGGTAGGAACTTGCTGGAACTCCATAGGATAAGGGCTGAAATGGAAAAGGCACACTCTCCAGGTCCCTCAAGAAGGCAACATTTAAAGGCAGAGACCTGGAATGGGCCTGCCTTATTCAATCTGCTGAGATGGGCTGACATTCATGGAGATGTAGTCCAGCAAATAATCTGGTCCTGGCCATGTAGGGTTTTAAAGATGATAAACAGCATCTTGAATTGCAGCTGGGAGTCAGTGCAGCTTGTGCAGTGGGTGTAATGTGATTTAAGAGCCAATACAGCTTGTGGTAAGTTAATGTACAGGTGGTTGTGCACACTGCTGCATGAAAGATCAACAAGGCAAAGGTTGCTGATTCGGCTTCATTTCTACTTTTGGTGCTCACTTTGGAACTGGGACAACTATTGTCCCGAAAGTAGAAATGAGAATTCTGCAGTTTCAGAATTAGGAGTAAAGGTTGTCACTTCTTGTACTTCCAGGATAGAGGCCCCCATATATAAATCAGGGTGCAGATTTTTTTAAGCCTTGTCTTCATGCTTTTCAAAGTGGGAAAGGAGGAACTATAACATAAATATAAATTGGCTTAATTGATTTTATCCTAGCCATCAAGCAAAATTACTCCATCATTGTTTATATAAGGGCTCTGACCTTTCAATTCTGCCAGGTGAAGTAGCCTATATGCTAATGTAGGGCTCCCCAACCATTCTGGCTTGGTGACCGGGGGGGGGGGGAGGAGGAGGAGAGGAGGGAATAGTTCCTTGCAAATGGCATGCTTGCGTGCGAGAGCTCGCACAGGTCCATTTGTGTGAACTTTGCACGTGAGCAAAAGTGGCTGCCACTTGTGTGAGGGGACCTTCGCACATGTGCACGCTAACTGAGCAGCCCGGTTCTGAACAGGCTGCAGTCCAGTAGTGGTCTGCGGTCCAGGTATGGGGACCCCTATGCTAATGGATGGACCGTCATTTGTTTTTATATATGTATATATGGGAGAGAATTAAACTTTCCTTTTCCTTGCTTAAATGATCAATGACCTTACTGCCACTACCTGAGGACCAAATTGAAACTGAAGATGTTCAAATATCAAGTTTAATTTTTTTCTGCATGCAATCCTTTTTCACTCTATTCTTATAGATCGTCCAATAAGGATGCTTCTCTCAAATGCTTAAGCATCATTTATATTAATTTGATTGTCCTAATAAAGGCATTACCCACTTACTTTGTACTGATTTTATCCCACAGGCTGGTATTTTTTTAAAATGTGACTAAGATAGATTTTACATAATTAGCAAAGATCTTACCTTCCGTGACTTCCAAAGGACCCTGTGATTTACGAAGTTCTTTTACCATTTCTAAGAACTCTTTACCACCAGCTTTTTCCAATGCTTTGCCTGACCAAAAAAACAAAGGAAGTTATGTTTCTATTGCAGTTCTGAGCAGGTCTTTATGTATACATGCAGAGATACAGATTCCAATTCAATGGTCAATCATTACTTCGGAATTAATTTTCTCATTACAGTTTTCTTTCATCACTGACAATAAAATATTTATCCACTGTGACTTATGAATATGTATAAATGATGATTACTGGTGCTATTGTGTATGGAAAACCAGCACTGAGCAGCATGATCTACTTTAGAACAATGTTGTAAAAAGCCTTAAATGCAGTATAGTTAACTTGTTTTATTTCCCCAAACTGGTTATGTTTTTTAAATACTGAAGAAAATTAAAAACAAGAAAAATACTGTTAACAATAAAGATGAACAAAGGTATATTAAAAACTTCTATACATGCTAATTTCCAAGTCCAGTGGGACTTGGAAGCATATACATAACATATTTTTTAGTTATCTGCAGTACATATAGTACTGTCAAGAACAATTACATTTCCTACTTTTTAACTCTGATCAAAAACTTTAAAAATGAATGGATTAGTTAGTTCCTACAGGAAAAAAAATACAGTTCAGAGGTTTCAAGTGTTTCTATTTGCTTCAAAATAATTTTAGACTTACCTACTTCCTCTTTGAGGTCTATTTCACCAGTAGTTGGATGCACAATACCTTCTACTTTCATTGAACCAATATGGCTGATGTCACTTTGTGTCAGAGATAACTGCAAAATGCCAATGCAACAAGAGCAAAACCAAACAAAAACAAAAGTTTGAGGATAATCTTTGTATTAAGATTATGAAACTAGACTCCAAGAAACTTGTTATAAAAATCTTATTAAAAATCTTGTTCCCAGTTGTATGTTCCCAACATGTCATCTAGAAATAAGAATGTAACTATCCTTCTTTTATGAACGTTTTCACTTTTTTCACTTTTTCATAATTTTATTAGTTATCAAATACTGTATATCCATCCCCAAACCTGGGGTTGGCGATATCTTTAATTAGTTCTGAACTGTATGAAATGTCTTCCTTCCTCCAAGTAAAATTATTTAATTTATACAATTAATTTAATTTCATCTTGTGATTCCTAGGCTCTCCTATGTGCTGGTTGCCTTGTGAAAATTAGCTGTGAACACAGTAACAAGTTTTATAAATAAAAGCCAATGGTATTTTATCTCCATAATTTAAAAAAATTCTAATCATTCCACCTACACTGAGTTGCCTGCCAACTTTTAAAGCCAATTAAGTAAGTCATCTAACCACAGTTCTGTTATACATATGCACAGCAATAGCTGGGCCTCTTGAGTCTATGCTTCCACTGGATATATAGTGACGATAATACAACTAACTATCCAAATGCAAGTCAAAACAGTATTCTGTGTACATGTTTAGTACTTTATCTCTCAAATGATTATTCTTAATGACCTAATTGGTATGTACACTCTCAGCATCTGCATAGGATAAGGAATCATGTACGTAGTTAAGAAGCACGCAACCTTTCCTTCCTTTTTGTCTATTGGTAGCTCAGGACAGGAGATTTTTGCATTTACTGTATGCATATATATATTTATGTCTAAAATTATATTCAACTTATTGTATTACAAAGTCATTACCTATTTCTTTTAATTTACATACATAAAATCAATTTGGAATTTCATCTGAAATTGTGTTTTTCAATGATGAAGTTGCAACACTATATACTGTATTCAGAAATATCAAAGTTATGTTGATGTAATTCCTGAATCTTGAAACCCATATGTATTTTATGAAACATTTTTCCAGAGAGGTACCTTTTTATATACAATAGCTACATAGATACTCTGAAATATTTTCTGTATCTAAGGGTTGCAAGCCAAGAAGGCAACATCTGCAACTCCTCCAGGATAATGGTGACAAGGGGAATGTTACTGAAAATCACTGTAACAAATCTTACATTACTCATTCTACCAACTGAAGCAACTAACTAGAGTGCTGATGAATTCAGATGCATTGAACAATTTGAACACTGCATTTCTATATAAAAGATGAAACAGAACAAGAAAATACAGTACCTTTGTACTGCAATTAGAATTCTATTCTATTCTACAGTTCTAATGCCTAAGGGATCTGGAACATGTTTCATTTTATGCAAGCCAAATTGTATTAATTAAAACACATCGCTTCTAAGTGATTACCTGCAAATGATTTCTTGAAATTATTCTTAAAAGGAGTAGGGCAGTGGTGGCGAACCTATGGCATGGGTGCCAGAGGCGGCACTCAAAGCCCTCTCTGTGGGCACATGCGCCATCACCCTAGGCATTCAGTTAGGTTTTATAAAACCTTTTCGCTTTAGGCCTCCACCGCCACGTGCCAAAAAAAAAAAAAAAAAAAAAGTTCAATCAGTCAATTTCAACTTTTTGCGGGGAAAAAAAGAGCTTGCAAAGTTGGAATTGATTGATTGAACTTTTTAATCCCACCCAGTCTGCCATTACCACAGCAGCCACGCCCAGTCAATGGGCCACGCCCAGCCAATGGGCCACACCACCCGGCACTCAATGATGCATAAGTGGGTTTTGGATTGCAGTTTGGGCACTCAGTCTCTAAAAGGTTCGCCATCACTGGAGTAGGGTAATATAACAAAGATTCCTGAATGATTTTTTTGCAAGGAGAGACAAATAAAGATGTTTTCACTAGCAAATATTTTTGAAGTACAGAACTTTCTACTCTTAATTTTGTACCTTCTGTCCAGGAACAAGGCTCTTAGAGGAGAGTATAGTGAATCCATCTCCAGGCCCATCATCGGCTGTTGAATTTGATGCTCCTTCTTTTTCATTTTCTTTCTGTTTGTTCTATTAAAATAATATACATACTCAAAAACAGAAAAGCTAAGAGGAATATTTGGAATCCAACATCTACTTCAAATAGTTCTTTAAAATTTGCATATAAATAATACTATTTGATAATGTAATTATATAGTAGATTATTTTTTCTAGTCGGAATAGTATAAAACCACACATCACTAGAAGCCACAATCATTACATATGATTTACTTTGGCTATGTCATGCTTGCATGGAGAAGTCAATGATGCTAGGAATGGTTAGTGGAATATGAAGAAGAGGCAACCAAAGAACATGGTGGCTTAGTAACACCAAAACTGATACAAAGATGAAATCCAACAACTGAAAGAAGCTGTGCTTGACAGAGTGGCATGGAGCATACTTTGCCTATAAAGTTGCCAAGAATCAGACACAACTGAATGATTAAGACAACAATTTTTTTCTAGTGGAAAAAAATGTTTTCTAAATACAATAAAGGAGGAAAAATTCAGGCCAATTTACATCTTTATTTTTAAGGTGGGAAAATTCTAATAAATGAATGTCAGTTTTCTATATTTATATTTGGATATGATTTTGTATAATATAGTCTTTTCACACAAGTGTGCTTACTGCCAAAGGCAAAATAAAAAAAAATCATTGCTAATACTTTCTCTAATGTGGTAATTTTTTATTTTGTACATAAGGAACCTTTTCACATAATAGATCGATGTGATTAATGTGACACAAACATTTTACTTTGCAAGGAACTTAACATCCCATGAATAAAATTATGTTATGGCTTTTAAGTGGCCATAGCAAAGATAGTGGAGAATATATGAAGCTCAAGACTGAACTGTTGGGTTTTTGTTTGGGTTTTTTTTTTTTTTTTAAGATATGTCTTCACCAGGTTCAGTTACAACATCAGTGCTGAGGAGAGGGGGAGGGAGAGTGGACTTTGCTGTCTGTTTATATTTAATAATAATAACATGTCCTACCAGCATTGATCATGTTACTGTTTCTTCTTTGTTGTTCATTTGCTGCTGGTTCTGATTTATCTGGATATTGGTTAATGGATATGCTATGAGGAAGGATGTATTTAAAGTTAATAGAACAGAGCTGGAAGGGACCTTGGAGGTCTTCTAGTCCAGCCCCCAGCTCAAGCAGGAGAACCTATACCATTTCAGACAAGTGACTGTCTAGTCTCTTCTTAAAAATCTCCAGTGATGGAGGGCCCACAATTTTTGGAGGCAAGGTGTTCCACTGGTTAATTGTCCTCACTGTCAGGAAGTTTCTCCTTAATTCCAGGTTGCTTCTCTCCTTGATCAGTTTCCAACCATGGTTTCGTGTCCTGCCCTCTGATGCTTTGGTGAATAACGTGACCCCCTCTTCTTTGTGGCAGCCCCTCAAATTTTGGAACACTGCTATCATGTCTCCCCTATTTCTTCTTTTCTTTAGACTAATCAAACCCAAGTCCTGCAGCCGTATGTTTTAGTCTCCAGGCCTTTGACCATCTTAGTTGTCTGTCTATCCTCAATTATTTCCTTGACCTCTAGTTACAGGTAGTCCTTGACTTACAACCATTTATCTAATGACCATTTGAAGTTATAACAGCACTGAAAAAAGTGACCTGTGACCATTTTTAAAATTTTGATCATGTGACCATAAGGATGCTGCAATGGTCGTAAATGTGAAAAATGGTCACAAGTCACTTTTTTTCAGTTCTGTTGTAATTTTGGTTACTAAATGAACTGTTGTAAGTTGAGGACTATCTGTATTAAAAACTTTCAACAGCCTGGTCTAAAACAAGCATAACAATATCAAATTATTCCAGTGTCCCCACAAACACATTAGCTCCAGGCCTGAGGCTGTGTTAACATTTCTCATATTTTAATTTAGACTATATAAAAATTAAAAATATTAAGGTATAGCTTTAATGGAAGAGCTTAATTCAACCAACAATCCCAGGAAGCTTGAAACAAAGCACTGTACTAAAAGGCCTGAATGTTACTTTATTCTTTACAGTATTGGAGTCACTGAGCAGAATATATGTATTATTTTCAGATTAAAAACCCTTGTATATCTTGTAACTTAAAATTACAAGATATATAAGTAAGCTTTTAAAACAATATTCAGTACATAAAATAATTAAAATAAATATAACAAAACAGCAAAAGTAAGTTAAACTTCAGTACTAAGCACAGTACACTAAAATTAAAGGGGACCCAAATAAATGTTTTTAAATTCCTTCCGAAGGCCAGCTGGGGTCCTTGAAGTTCCCGAGAGGGAATTCGAAGTATGAAAGGCTATCACAAAGAAAACCTTGTCCTTGGTACTCACCAATCTTATAATTACTATTCATAGGTCAGATAACAGAGACTTAAATGCTTATCTTTAAGGTTAGGAAGGCTTGTACAAGTACAAGAACTCCTCTAAATAATTTACATCAATGCATGGCCTGACAAGGTAACTTCAGCACTTTAAATTCGGCCTGAATACAAATATGTAACTATAGCATACCTATCATAGATTATAGTATAAGTTTAATGTAATCGCAATACCTATAAACATTTTGGCTACTATACGCTACACCAATTATAGTTTTAAGACTGGTCTGAAGAGCAAACCCACAGATTAGAGTGATTACAGTTGAAAAGCTAATCAAAGATGGTAAAAAGCAGTTGTTTATAAACCTTCAAAATGGGTACAGAGTCAAACATGCATCAGCTTTCAAGAACATTTCTTGTTAATACATCTCAATGGTTCACCTTTCCTGCCATTTGGAATTTAATATTCAGTAACTACCTTATTTCATGGCCTATCTATCTATTTCTATCTATTTAGAAACAGGTTTGTTAAAAAAATAGCAGCCCTGTTCTGTCTCAATAAGGCAAAAAAGTAAAACAATCTCGCTGCTAGCAGGGTCAGGGAATATAAGGCAGCCAACAACTTACAGATAATTGAAAGCAGAATCCAAAGCCAGGCCATAAACTGAATCCAGGTGACAGTCAAGGCATCAAAGTGACTCAGGATCCAAAGGCATGTTCCAGAGTCAGTCCAAGCATCAAGGGACAAAGTTTCAGTGAATCAACAGAAATCCAGTTCACAAAGGAAGGCCACAGCCTAGTAGACAGACATCGTTTCCAAGGCTGGCTGCCAAGTACTAAGGCCAGCGCTCCTAGAGCCCATACATTCTCCAGCTAGCCACCATTAAGATCTTTAGAAGAAACTCCTCTTTGTGAGTAAGCTTCTGGCCCAAGGAACCCTTTAATCCTGAGGAGTGCTGCTCTTTAAGCATACACTTAACCTTTACTTATGAAAATCTCAATTGCCTGCATACAATGGGCTGATTCATTCAATTCTGGTGAGGAACTCTCCGCTTCAAATTAATCTAAGTCTACATTTAATAGTCTAGAACTATACCTAATATATGATTCCTGGACTTCAATTCAGAATTTTATGATGTTCAGATATATTTTCTGATGAAGTTTTTTTTTCAAAAGAAATATGACAAATTGATACAAAGTTGCATGGTTCATTAGAACAGTTTTACTGGATTTAACAATTTTCATAATTGAAGCGGTTCATAGAGGATTTTTCTATTCATATATCAAAATAATTAATTCCAAGTATATATTAAAAAGCTCAATATATTAAGTCTGGGATCCTAAGCTTACTCCTTGGAAATGAGCATTGTAGAAGGCTTTGTACTGCATCCAAAGAATCTTTCATTGATGAAAGAGAGATTTGTCTGCATGCAGGCAACTTCCATATCAGACTTATTTGTGTTTTGTGTTTGTTAAGGATGATATTAAAACTTGAGCAGTCTAAAGCATCCATAGGCTCAGTTTTATATAGGGGTTCCTTGCACAGACAAAAAATAGTATTATATCCTACAAACCCCACCCTCTTGACTTTGTAGAGAAAATATTTTTCATTCCTTCATTAGCTGAAGGTTTTTTTTGTTTTGTTTTTTTTCAAAATTCCAACCGTTTCTGGGAGCTGAACAGTTGTAAAAGCTAAAGTTGTTCCTCTGATTTAACTTGCAATGGCTCTTGGGTCAGTTAATAACAAACAATAGTATTCAGGAAGATTCTATTGAGGAATAAAGGAAGATTCTATTGAGGAATAAAGCTTTTATAACAACTGAAATAAATCTGGTTAAAATAAAATAACCTTTCTGGAGTGAGCAAGATTAAGCTCTAAGAGGTCACCTATTTCCAAATTATCAAAACTGATTGTTTTGAGTTCTGCTTACCTTTTTAGGTGTCCGAGCTTTGCCAGTCTTTGCTTTTTTCCCACTTTTCTTGGCCCCCAAAGGTTTTCTTCCTCTCTTCTCTGGAGTAGGTGAAAGGATAGTATCAGATTTGCTTTTGGTGCCTCGTTTTTTGGCAAGAAGCTCTGGATGAATTCTGGGTAGAACACCTCCACTTGCTATAGTCACTCCTTTTAATAACTGTTGAAAGAAGCAATGTAGAAAGATTGAAAACTTCTGAATACAATTTCTTAAATTTAACTAATTTAAAGAAATTTGTTTATGGCATTTATAAACAACTATACAAAACCTCCACTCACTATAGTGACTCCTTTTAATAACTGTTGAAAGAAACAATGCAGAAAGATTGAAAACATCTGAATACAATTTCTTAAATTTAACTAATTTAAAGAAATTTGTTTATGGCATTTATAAACAACTATACAAAACTGAATAACTAATATACAAATTTGAGTAATTACATGTACCCTAAGTTTTCTTCAGGAAAAGTAAGACTGCATTAGTAAGATAAAAACACAATGACTTGTTTTTGTTTATACGGTCACTTTTACAGAATAAAGAATAGTTCCTTTCAAAGAATATCATGGATAAAGGAATTACATCCACAGTAAGATTTCCCCTTTATAACAGGAAAGTACAAGTTAAGTAGGGCTACCATACATGAGATGCAAAAATCCAGACAACTAGACTACAGCAGAGATGTAGAAAAACCCAAGTAGATGGAATATTCCAGTAATTGTAGCCCCGAGAAAAAATATTAATATTACAGTATTATGTTTTGGGACTATTGTACTTGCCTATGTCATTAGATATAGGCAGAAGAGGAGGAGGAGGAAGAAGAAGAAGAAGAAGAAGAAGAAGAAGAAGAAGAAGAAGAAGAAGAAGAAGAAGAAGAAGAAGAAGAAGAAGAAGAAGAAGAAGAAGAAGAAGAAGAAGAAGAAGAAGAAGAAACAACGACACAGTGAAGTAGAGAGTGATGGAAAGGATGGAAAACCCAGATACAAAGTAGGAGTTATAAGAAACATACCCAAGATCCATAAAGGACTCAAATGCTTATACCTAATATTCAAAGTTTAGGGAACAAACAGGGTGAACTTGAGGTACTAGTACATGAAGATAAATATGATATAGTTGTCATTACTTAAATAGTGGGATGAAACTCATGATTGGAATGTACTGATGGAAGGATACAAACTATTCAAAAGAAACAGACCTAACAAAAGAGGAGGTGGAGTTGCATTATATATAAAAGATCACTACATCTCTACAGAAATCCACAATACCAAGGATAAAAACCTCCTAGAATCCACATGGATCAATATAAAAGGAAAAAAGAATGACATTGCTATAAGCGTATCCTACAGGCTACCCCAACATAGCAGAAGAAATAGATGAACTTTTTGCTAAACAATTAACATATGTATGTAGGAAATATACCACAGTAATAATGGGAGACTTTAACTACCCTAATATCAACTGGGAGAAAAACTCTGCAGCGAGTGGGAGATCGAACAGATTCCAAACCAACCTAGCTGACAATTTTGTCATCCAAAAGGTAGAGGAGGGAACTATACTGGACCTATTCTTACTAATAGAGAAGAAATGATAGAGGGAATTGAAATTGCTGGAACTTTAGGGGATAGTGACCATGTCATATGGGAATTCAATATAATGCAAACACAAGCAATAGAACATGATCCAACCAGTGTCTTAAATTTCAAAAGAGCTGATTTTAACAAACTCAGAGACAGCCTAAAAAAACCTTAATGGATGAAAATCCTAAAGGGGAAAACAACTCAAGAAGCATGGGAAACTCTGAAAAATATTATCATAAAAGCCCAGTCCAGCACAATACCACTGAAAAAGAAATCCAAGAAGAAACCAATATGGTTGCAAAAAGTTATCTCTGATAAACTGAAAGGAAAAAAAAAGGACAACTGCAAAAAATGGAAAGAGGGACATATAATTAAGGCAGAATATCAACAGATAGCCCAAATTTGCAAAAATGAAGTCAGGAAAGCAAAGCACCATAGAACAAAGAACAGGGAGGCACAGCAATAACACTACGGCCATTAGGAATTTTATTACCAGATTTTAAAAATATAAATAATACTAGAGTACTTCTCACTGTATAGAAACAAGATAAACAGGCATTTCCTTCATAGCACTTCTCTCTTTAACAGTGCTGATTCCACTTGGTAACAAACTGAAACCAGGGCATCTGCAGGGATTTTCCCAGTGAGAGAAAAAGTATATGAGTATATAATTGACTGAAGATCATTGGTTTATAATTTCTGGTACATCTGGTAAATAAGGGGAAACAGGAATAGGACAAATAGCTATGGAGGAGGTAAATCTGAGGAACTTCATGGGTAGATTTTAAGCGTGGACAGTATCTTTTTATTCAAAACTAAAATCTTTTCTTCCTTCCGTGCACATTTTACTTGTTCCATACATTTATAAAAACCATCAATTCAGTTTCATAGTCCTCGATACCAGGGGTCCCCAACCCCCGCTCCGTGGACCAGTACCAGTCCGTGGCATGCCAGCAATTGGTCCACACAAACAAGCAAAGCCCCATTTGTGGGATGCAGGCAGCACACAAAATCATGCACCCTCTGGTCCGCGGAAAAACCTCTCTCCGCGGAACTGGTCCCTGGTGCCCAAAAGATTCGGGACCTCTGCTCTATACAATATTCCAAAAGCAAAACAAAATCCAAATTACATGCCACCATCAGAATACATTGCAGAATTGTGATGTCACACTGGCTTAATTCTTGAGGATTACTTTATAGAGATGGTTTATAGCACGGGTGTCAAACACGTCACATGATGCAATGTATCGTGACTTTTTTTTGCACTGCCAGAGCTGGGTGGGTGTGGCCTCCGTATGATGCAACCGGCCCACTTTATAGGATGATTTATAGAGTAAGCAACTAACTGTAAATTTGCCCCATGTCTATTGCAAAGCAGCCTGATAAAAGTTACAAATGTTTTGAATACTTTCAGAAATAGAAAATAATACAATAGAAGCTGGTTGAGTCATAAAGCACCTTGCTTGATGAATCCAGGAGAAAAGAAATGATGGTTTAAATGTATAAAAATTCTATATTTTAGGGATTGAGGGAGTTCAACCTTTCACATACTGGCACTGAATTAAACTTAATGGGACTAAATTAACTATTCTTAACCATCAGCCACAATGGCTCACAAAGCTTAGGAGATAACACAATAAGATATCCTTTACAAATAATCTGAAAGGCCTACCTGATTTAACTCTTCGTCATTAGCAACTGCCAGAAGGATGTGCCTTGGTGCAATTCTTCCCTTTTTGTTGTCTCTTGCAGCATTTCCAGCTAATTCCAATATTTCTGCTACAAGTAGAATGCAGCATCAGTTACAAGTATATTGCAGTATTATTGCACTAAAATGTATATATGTACAATATGTTATGTATGTATATAATTGATCTATAATATTAATATCAATATTTCTTGATTGACAAAGGTACATTAAAAATCCCAAAATTTAATCAGAAGCATCACAGAACTATTATCTAATACACTCTTTTTGCAAAAGTTTGGCATATCTTTTTAGAAAATTTGATTTAGGGTTTTGGGGAAAATTATAATAAAATTTCTCAAAAGTATCAAATCCAAGATGCCACCTTTGTACAAAAATACAAACATCCAAATGTTGATCTTTTTACCATTAACAACTTTGAATGAAATTTGCTATTTTAAAATTAACAGTTCTATTAAAATTAGAACTTCTCAACATTTTCATTAAATTGTTGAAGGCCAGTAGAAAGACATAAATCTTTATCTACTGAAGCAGTTGGTTTTACTACTATGCCTTTGGAATGGATAAAATAGTTGCTCTGCTCTGAAAGCTTGCTTGATCACATCAAATTCTTCCCAAGAACTTAGGATGTCATAATGTATTGGAATATTATATGTGCAGATCCAAGCAACATGGCCTTTTGTAACTGACAGATGGAAATATGCAGATTTTCTAAGTGCCGTCCAGGAATTTTTGGTATGGCACAGTAAACCGAGAACCACTGGAGCCAATTTATGTCTTAATCTTTCAACTTCAGTTTTCAGTTCTTGATAATTTGTGATCTTCTCCAATTCTGTCTTCTATTCTACTGTCCCCTGATATTGCCATATTAATTATTTACGGTTAAATTTGGTATTATCAGTTTGTATTTAGAAACCATTATCATTTAAATTTATTGCCACTCCCATCTCCAGTGGATTTTGGGTAGTACACAAAACTAAAGGAGATATAAAACAACTAAAAATATGCTTGTGTGTAAAAGGCAAAACAGAGTTGCTCTGTTCAGTTTGTCAACTTACTTATATGAAATTTGCTGTTGTTGCCTAAATGCAATTTCTTTTGTGTACAGTATAGCCCAATTCAGATATTACTGAAACCAGAATGGTTACTTTGTGAGCTCCAGTTAAATCTTATCCTCTTCTATCATCCAAGTGATAGTCTCAGTTTTTATTATTGCATAATAACTATAACGCATATGGTTTTCTCTTCTGGCCTTAACATGCACCATTTTAATGTATTTCTTCTCATAGGCCAAAAAATATTGCCTTTGAGTGAAAAAAATGGATGTTATGTCTAAAAATATGTAACTAATATCTGTCCTTTCTATTTTGCAGTGCACAAAACATGTTACAAACGGATAAAACATACCGTATATTCCGGCGTATAAGACGACTTTTGAGAGCGATGAAACAGCCTCCGAACTCGGGGGTCGTCTTATACGCCGAGTCATAACGTTTATTTATTTATTTATTTATTATTTCCGGCGTATAAGATGACGTTCTAGGCATGCAACTCGGTGTCGATCATCTTATACGCCGGAAATGACGTTATTTCCGGCGTATAAGATGATCGACACCGAGTCGCATGCCTAGAAAGTCATCTTATACGCCGGAAATGACGTCATTTCCGGCGTATAAGATGATCGACGCCGAGTCGCATGCCTAGAAAGTCGTCTTATATGCGACTCGGCGTCGATCGTCTTGCGACCCGGCGTCGAACTCGGGGGTCGTCTTATACGCCGGGTCGCCTAATACGCCGGCATATATGGTACTTATATGTATTCATACTATTCACATTGTTTTGTTAAAGGCCAGAATTCAATAACATTTACACTGCAAATAATTTAATGACTCTTCCTCTGTTGTACAGCCTAATTTCCCAAGATGCCACACAAGGATCTCGTTTAGCATACTCATCATTGTAATGGAAATATGTACTTACCTGCCAGATATTCTATGACAGCTGCCATGTATACAGGAGCACCCACTCCTATCCGATACTTGTATGTTCCTTTCTTCAAGTACCGCATCATTCTTCCCACTGGAAAAATAACACCTGCTCTGCTGGAGCGTGATATTTTGCTCATTTTTTTCTTTCCACCTCTGGCTGACATGTTGCTGGTTGTTTTTCAGGCTTCTGGTAGATAATTGATTTTTGTTTGCTCTAATAAAAAACTTACAATTGAAAGATGAAAACAGGAATTTATTAGTATGTAATGACAGCCATTCTGCACACAAAATAATTTAATGATCAAAATTATAAGTTTCATGCAAAAGGCAGGTAACAGATTTTGAGGTAATATATAGTATATGATGTGGTATTGATTGTTCCAATCGCATTATAGTATGAAGAATCTCACAGTGCAAGAGTATTTCAGCAGGCATATGCATATATGTTTAAAATAGGAAAATACCAGAATACTGAAAGCAGGAACAGATAAAGTATGAACTATAGTTGAATTTCTAAGTGTAACAGGCTTTGAAACAAGCAACCTAATTCATGTTATTTACATGTTAAGTCCTGTGGAAAATATTACTCTCTACAAACATTTAGTGAATCTTGCAGGCAGACTGCAGTTGGCCCTATCAGCCCCAACAATTTGCAAAAGGCCATGCATTTAGTGGAAGATGTGCTCATCCAGCCAAGCAAGGAATTCATTTTATTGTTGATAAACATGTTGGTTTTCTGTATACCTGGAACTGTTTTCTAAATAGACAGGAGTCTCATGGTGGCCACACCAAAAGCAGTTATATGATTAGTTTCCTTAGATATCGAATTATAACATCTATCACATTGCAGTCCTATGTCTCCATATTATGATTTTATTATTTTAATTTAAAATTTTGTATTGTCCACATATCCTTATATATATATGTGTGTACATACACATACACACACACATTTTTTATTTAAACTAAATTTATTTATCAATGATTGCATGACCTCTGTAGATGCCATACGCTAAAATAAATAAAATAGCCAGGAGGAAGCACTGCAGCTGAGGCTTTTGTCTTCCACTGTGGGAGATTTTAGCCAGGCATTAAAAGGTATTACAGAAATTTGTGTGTGTGTATGTATGTGTGTGTGTTTGTGTGTGTGTATTGCATTTCTTGATTTTAAGTATTTAGATTTTGCCTGACCATAAGGCAGGCCTCCAAGGTTATAATCTGAAAAAACGCCCCATTTTTTTTCTTTAGATGGAGGGGGGAAGGACTAATAGAGGTGGGAGGCACAGAGGTCCTAAGTCACACTTCCCCCTCACGAGACCTCGCATTGTCCTGACTCCGAAGGCGACGCCAGAGAAGCTGCCCTATAAAGGAAGCGCGGACCACGCCTCCCTCCCGTGGCTGGCGGTGGCTTGCGGTGAGCGAAGGAAGAGGCGCGCGCGCTCCCCGGGAGGACGGTTGAAAAACGCGCGCTGACAGCTTTGGGACGGGGGGGGGAGGGGTGGTTCGGCCGCCAGGGAAACCCGGCGCCGGAGCGCGAGATAGCGGTGCGCGCACGCGCGCGAAGGACGGTGGGAAATAAAGATCGTTTCTTTCCCGCGCGATTGTCGTTTCCCCCCCCCTTCTCTTCCTTTCAGCCGCTCGGTCAGGCGGAGGGGAAGGAAAGGAAAGCAGACGAGGCGGGCTTCCCTTCGGGTCCCCCTTATTACTTGAAGTGCGGGCAGAGCGAGCGCTTCAGGGTGGCTCCTGCGCCGTTAACCGGCTCTTCCCCGAAAGAGTATCCCGGAAAGGGAAGCGTCGGGGAAGTGACCTCTTCTCACCCCGCTCTCCCTGCGGAGGCAGGCACGGTGTGGGGAGAGGGTGCGAGAAGAGGTCGGCGCGGCGAATGATCGGGGGGAAGGGCCGCCGGGTCGCCTTTCTCCCCACCCCCGCTCTTCTCGCGCCCGACACGGCATCCCACTCCCCGCTCGGCGACCTCCCCCCGCCCGTTCAATGACCCGGCTGCCCGCCCGCCTCTTCCCTTTCACTCCCCTCCCCAGCCGGACTGCCATGCTACGGAGGGTGGGCGGGGGAGGCTCGGTCCCCTTACCCGGTCCCCCTCCGCCGTTTTGGAGCCGGGGGGTGAGTGACGACGAAAGGCCTCCGCCGCCGTTGCGCATCAGCCGCGCCCGCTACTGGCGGGGTTTTCTTCGGTCCCCGCCGCCCCCCCCGCCCCGCCCCGCAGATCACCTGCCCGGCGGCCACCGCCGCCTCCTCCGCCTGCCGCTTCGGTTCTGCGGCGCCGCCTCGCGCTGCCTGCTCCCCGTTCGCCGCCTGTATTGTATGGTTTCAATGGCGGCAGCTCTGGAGGCCGGTGGTAGGAAGCGGTGGCGAGCGGGGCGGGGGGGATCTTTCTCCACATACCACCTCTAGGAGGAGTCACGGCAGCGCGGTCTTCGGAGCGCCCCCGCCGCCAGCCCTGGTATAACTCTCCCGTGGCTGTGTGGGCAGAGCCGCGAAGGGGGCCAGGTGGCCGAAACCGCCAGCCCAGGGACGATGCGGAGACGCGGGCTTCATTTTGCCCTTCGCTGCAATGGCTGCCTGGCAGAGACCCAGCCATCCGCCGCGATGCGATCCGATGCGATGCTCCGGCGAGGTTGGTTTTCCTTTCTCGGCCGCGACTCCCAGAAAGCTATTTACGACCTAGGAAGAAAGCCTGGCCCGAATAAATGGGGTTGGTTATTTCCGGAATGTCGGGCTGCAAACATCTCCCAACTTTACTTTTAGAGCTATTGCGGCGCATCCCTCGTTGGATTAGAGACGCGCTTAAAGCAGTTGATGCATTGTTCTCGGAGCCCTCCTTTCATGGATGCCCTATGAATTGAGAAGAGTCCTCTTCCAGCCGCAGAACTCATTCAGAAAAAAACAACTTTACTCATTCTGACTTACTGCAAGTGTGAAAAATATTGTTTTTGTTCTTTCATCCTCATTTCTGAATATTTGTAAACTACAGGTTGGAGTGATAGTCGTTCTTAAAATAATTCAAATTCTTGGGTTAACTTGTGTGCAAATAACAGAAAGGTCCATATTAAATTAAGGAGTATACCCTTTTGGATTAGTTACAGGAAGTATTTAGTTCCAACAGATTTCTGAGTTTCATCTTTTTACATTGATAGCTACAGACATGCACTTTAATCTCTGTTACAACAATTCCTTATTGGACATTCTTATTAGACCTATCTTAAACAGGTGTTTTGTAGTGTATAGGAGCACAGATGAAGACTTGCTTTTGATAATTGAAGTTTTTCTGCTTCAGAAGTGGACTTTTGTCTGCATATAAGCCTTTTTGCGTATATTTTAGCAGACTGCAATTCTCTTGAAGAGTTAATACAGTTTTATTTTATTCCATGTTTTACAAACTATTGAAAACACAATTGGACTAATGTACAACTAGTAGGAGAGAAATGATACTTCATCGACCAACAACTTATAACAAGTGTTCTCAAAAAAATCAATTTCAGTTTTGTACACGTGGAATTTCAGTCTATGTTTATTGTAAGCTGCTCAGTGTCATTCTAGAGTTGAACAGATTTGAAATCTCATAAAATGTTTAAAATATAACTGTTATTAATTCCATCAAATAGAAAAATAATTGTGAGAAGACAACTTTAGAATAACCACAAGAGAATCATGTCTTTTAGATTTTAAAAGTTACTATACCAGAATAGAAATATAGGTTATCTGGGCTTCTAGCAATCAAAATAATAAATTGGACCGCACAATTATAATAAACCATGTTTTGCTTTTCTTAATTGAAGATTATTTTTGTTGAACCCTTTTCAGTTAACAATCTGGATAGTTTTAAAGCAAAAACTGGTTGAAAAAGGATGGTTTGTAATTGATTATAGAATCTTGTCTGTTCACAGTGGCTTCTTGTGAACCTATATTTATGGTTTATTTATAAGTAACATGCCAGAAAGAAGCAGAAAACAAAAGTAGCTTCTTCCCTACTAGCAACATTTTAGGAAAGTAGTATTTGATCCCATATACTTAGTATTGAGCTGTCATAGAGATAGGAATTAATATTGAATTTCTCAAGTCTGGTGATTCAGCAGAAGATCTAAAAGCTTGACTGAAGCTACGGGCTTTTCTTGCTTTATATGAAAAAAATGCATTCACCACAGTCAATTTGTACCAAAAGTCTGAATATATGGAAGATTTCTTCCTACCAAAAACTGCTTGAACATATTCTGGTTAAATCCCTTTCTGCTCTTACTCATTTACCATTTTGATGGTTATCCTAGCTCAGTGATGGGCAACGTTTTCTGTGTGGTGTGTCAAAATTCGGCAAAAAATCGAGCATAACTCGTGTGGTGTGTCACTTCGACAAAAAAACACAATTTTGCGCAATTTATAGTTTAAACTACAAAAATGTATAATTGCAATATATAATTGTATTTAATAAACCAAAAACAAATTATTTAACATACCTGCTTAGTAACTTCTTTGTTCATCAATCTGTCAATTTCGTATGTTGCCCTTGATATTATTGAACTTGTTTGGGGTGCCGTGAACTGAGATAAGTGAGGGGGAGGGCGCATTCTTTAACTAACCTGCATATTAGTGACTTTTTTGTTGCTGAATTTCATTGGCTAAATCTTCAATTGAAGGTTGGTATTTTGTACACTTCAGGCCCAAGCGAGCGCTACTAACCTCATCTGTCAATCTGTTTCTTTTGTTGGTTTTGATATTATTTAATGCTGAGAATAAGGTCTCACAAAAGTACGTAGAAGGAAAAATTGTGAGTAAAGCTGTTGCTATATTTTTCAGGGTGCTAAAAGTGTCTGGTAGTCTGTTCCAGGCACTCCAAATTTCCTGTTCGTAGTGGCACTCATCTTGATTTTCCAAGCAGCCCCTTTCCAGATTCTCAAGCTTTGACCTCAAGTCGACAAATAACCTGAGCCCAGATGCTGTCTTGAAAGTCTGCAAGCTGCATCTCCAAATCATCTATTTGCGTCCATTGGAAACCATTTAATTCCAAACTATTGTAGACTACTACATCAGGATACTTAATTATTCTCATGGTCTGTTCTAGGCTTCTAAATTGACTAAATCTATCAGTAAACTGGTCAAGTAACGAGTCTAAAACATGCTGGCACTTCATATGCAAGAGTTCCACTTCATTTCGTACAGCTGCACTGGCCTTCTCAAAATGCTTTTGTACTCGAGGAAAATACTTATACGTTTTAGTTTCTACATCTCGCTTGAAAATTTTTACTTTACTTTCAAAAGCTTTTATGTATCCAAACATAACATCAATACTTTTGCCAAAACCTTGTAACTTTAAGTTCAGTTCATTAACATGAACAGAGAGATCTGTAAAAAACATCAGGGTGTTGACCCACTTATCATCATTGAGCTGAGGAAAGTTTCCCAGATCCTTATCTTCAAGAAATACCTTAATTTCTTCAAAGCACTCCACAAAGCGCTCAAGAACCTTGCCTCGGCTCAGCCATCTTACATTATTGTACATCAGCAGTCCACTGTAGGTGGAATCAACCTCCAGTAAAAGTGCTGAAAATTCTCGCTTGTGAAGGGGGCGAGCAACTATTAAATTAACTATTTTTGTAACAACTGACCTTAAGTCATTTAAGTCAGTGAATCCTGCCTTGGCACATAAAGCCTCCTGATGGATAATACAATGAAAAGGCACAATCGGATGTCCAATAGCTTCTGTAAACAATTTCACAAATCCAACTTTTTTCCCCACCATGTTTGGGGCACCATCTGTCGTCACTGACACAACTTTAGAGATATCAATGCTTAGGTCGCAGAATGTTTGCATAACAACCTTACATATTTCGCTTCCTGATGTACTTGTTGGAACTGATACTAACTTTATCAACTCTTCTCTCATTGTGTGACTATCAGAATATCGACCAATAATGGCCAACTGAGCATGTGACATGACATCAGTAGTTTCATCAAGACAGATGGAAAAATATTTACAATTCGTTATGTCTCTCTTTAATTGATGTTGTACGTTTGTGTTCAGTCTCATTATTCGGTCTTTTATGATATTTCTACTGAGTGGTAACTCAGATATTCTCTTAATAATTGCATCTTTATTCTGCATATCGTGAAATAGAAGTGGTGCACATCTTAGGAGAGTTTCTTTAATAAATTCTCCCTCATTAAGTGCTTTTGCATGCTGAGCTATGGAGTGAGCAATGCTCAAACTTGCAGATATTAAATTTGTACAGCCTTTTATAAATTTAAGGATGGAGTTAGATTAGCTCTTATAAAGGTGTAGCTTCCTGGAAATGTATTCCTTCCTTTCATCCTCACTTTTTTCCAAGAGCTGGGAATGATTAGTTTCAAAATGTCTATTTATATTCCACGTTCTGCTTACTACCGTTTCAGTACATAGAACGCAAAATGATCTGCCATTTTTTTCTATAATACCATACATCTCGCTCCATGTCTCTTGAAAGGGTCGGCCACTGCTACTACCACTCCCTTTACTGAACCTTTGTTTTTTATTTTTTGGGTGCTCCATCAGTGGGCCAGTGACAGCAGATAGAATTATAGATAGCTTGTTAGCCAATTAGGGGTTAACTAGCCTAACACATCCTCCCCCTCACTTATCTCAGTTATTGTGGGCAATTACAAGTCCATGGCACCCCAATAGTTGCTGCTAATGGCGCTCACAGGTCCCCCTTACTATATGGCACTCACTAATTGCGGCCTGACAGGAGAAAGGCGCGCACTGTTCCTGCGCTCCTCTCCTGGGGGTCCTCCCTAACGTACTCTCAGCCGTGCTGATGAAGTGTGTGCGCACGGCACGCACGCCTTACCAGCAGCCCCTGCGCTGATAAAGGGGCTGTGCCTGTGCTTGCCTGTCAGTCGGCGGCAGCGCAGGCTGAAGTTTGCGGCGGGGACACAGTGAATGAGTGAGTGTGGGTGGGAGAGATCACACATCCCGCCCCCCGTTCATCCAGCACAGAGCGTATTTCTTTCATCCTTCCTGGATCCAAGGCCGTAGTGGTACGGTTGCTCTAGGGGGGCGGTAGTCATAATGGGAGAGTTTTAGTGGGTTCGAGTCCCACATAACCTAGTGACCCGCCAGGTATCCGTGGGGATTTCTCTTCCATGGCGAAAACAAAAAAAAAATTTCATCCTCGGCGTGCAGGAGCCGAGGATGAATTGCATAAAATCGCATGAAATCCTGCGCGTGTCACCCCAAATGGCTACGCGTGTCAGCACTGACACGCGTGTCATAGGTTCGCCATCACTGTCCTAGCTCTCCATCCAATTTATCCAAAAGAAAGGATCTTTGTAACACTAGAAACAAGATTGAATGCTGGTGAAAGATCTAGGATAAACTTTTAACACATGCAAATTACTGCAACATAAGCCTTGGGAATGATACACCACCCCACAAGAGCAGTGGTTCTCAACCTGTGTGTCGGGACCCCATTTGGGGTCGAACAACAATTTCACGGGGGTCGCCAAACAACGCAGTCTGCCATTTTTTTCCTCTTTTCCTTAGCTGTGCTACTCCCTTTTATTCTATTGGCTTTTGAAAGCCAATAGAATAGACTCTCTTGAATAGAGTCTAATTCTATTGGCTTTCAAAAGCCAATAGGAATTGTCCAGGCTGTCTCTGCCCTGCTGAGCCCGCCAAAAGTCCCATTCTGCAGACGGTGCTGCACCAGTTGAGTAGTCCTCGACTTACGACTGGTTGGGGGGTCGCGGCATTAAAAAGGTTGAGAACCACTGCCCAAGAGTGATGTGCTCCCATCATGCTGTAATTTAGGAAATTATTAAAGTTCTGGCTGCTTTAGGGAGAGGGTGATTGTGGAGCCTCCTTTTGCTTGCTTTGTTTTGGTCTTATTTTGAACCGTTTGTCCTTGTCAATTGAATCTTGTAGATGTATATTGGTTCTTGTAAACCTGTCATTTGGGAATTGGCCAGCCTGTAAATAAGATAAATAATAAATAACAAAAAATTTAATAAAATTTGTAGTGCTGTCATGTTATATTGCTTCTCTGCTGTAGTGATCATCATGTGGATTATAAATTCAGTTGTAGGAAATGCTTTCCCTGTTCATAGAATATGAGTCAGGAAAATAGTCAAGTTTTAGTAATTTAGTGCTTAAGAACAAGGCTCTAAAACAGTGATGGTGAACCTTTTAGAGACCGAGTGCCCAAACTGCAACCCAAAACCCACATGCATTGGTGGGTGCTGGGTGGGTGTGGCCCATTGGCTGGGTGTGGCCCATTGGCTGGGTGTGGCTGCAGTGGTAATGGCAGACTGGGTGGGACTAAAAAGTTCAATCAATTCCAACTTTGCAAGATCTTTTTTTCCCGCGAGAAGTTGAAATTGACTGATTGAACCTATTTTCTTTTTGCACACGGCAGCAGAGGCCTAAAGCGAAAAGGTTTTATAAAACCCAGCTGAAGGCCTAGGACTGGGGCGATGGCGCGCTTGCCCACAGAGAGGGCTCTGAGTGCCGCCTCTGGCACCCGTACCATAGGTTCGCCTCCACTGCTCTGAAATGTATGAACACATTTTGTGTTACAAATTTTAATGGCATTTTGGGTTACAAAATTTGGTGCCATACCCCAAACTGCTTTTTCTACTAGTATTCTGGGAGTTCAAGTCCACAAGTCATAAAGGGCCAAGTTTGAAGACCCCTGGTCAAAATGATATAACTGAAAAAAGATGTAGTTTAGTTCATTTATAATTTCAGTAGCTTCTCAAGATAAACACAGAAGTACTGTATTTGTACATTTGATAAGAAGATTCAAAGAATAGCTAATGAGCAGTTTGCATTGTGGACAACCCATTCCACTTCAACAGTTTTCAGGTTATCTTTTCAGTCTGGAGAAAATACACTACAGATTGCCCTCATCTTATGACCACAGTTGAGCCCAATTTGCTGCCTCCAGAATTGCAACTTGGGGAACTCTGGAAGTTTTGACACATTTCGAGAATGCAGATAGTCCTAACATATGGCCACAATTGAGTCCAAAATTCTGCTGCTAAGCAAGACTGTTAAGTGAATTTTGCCCCATTTTACGACTTCTTGTCACAGTTATTAAGTAAATCACTGCAGTTGTTAAGTTAGTAATGTTAAGGGAATCTGCCTGGTATGCATTGATGAAAAATTGTGCATATAATTAATACGTGCTCTGTTTACCTGAATCTGCTGATATTTGATTCCTGCTCATTTGAAGCTGGAATGCAACTTTGTTTCATCTTTGCATTTTTATGAAGAAAAATGAAAATTAATACCTGGAAAGGTTACTTTAAAACAATGTTTCCTAACCTTGACAATTCCAAGATATGTGGACTTCAATTTCCCCTACCTGGGGAAATGCATTCAGAGAAGTCCACACATCAAATTGCCAAGGTTCAGAAATGCTGCTTCAAAGAATCAGCTTTCAGTATTTCTTTTCCATGCTTTCACATTGCAGTATGATTGCTAGGTCAAAACCAATTTAACAGATGACTGTAGTAACAAGCAGCAGATTCTTCTATCAGCCAGAAAATGAAGACCAGAATCGATCTTCTTCTTCTTCTTCTTCTTCTTCTTCTTCTTCTTCTTCTTCTTCTTCTTCTTCTTCTTCTTCTTCTTCTTCTTCTTCTTCTTCTTCTTCTTCTTCTTCTTCTTCTTCTTCTTCTTCTTCTTCTTATTATTCTTCTTCTTCTTCTTCTTCTTCTTCTTCTTCTTCTTCTTCTTCTTCTTCTTCTTCTTCTTCTTCTTCTTCTTCTTCTTCTTCTTCTTCTTCTTCTTCTTCTTCTTCTTCTTCTTCTTCTTCTTCTTCTTCACAGGACCCCAAAACCTAAATAGGACCCCGAAACCAGCAGCACTCAGAAATGTGACTATCACCCCAATGTTTTGCACAACCCTCTCGTCGCAGTCCACTTGATTCTAGTACTGTGCGAGCGCTTCTCTTACCAATGGGGCCAGTGGGCAAAGCCTCTTGCTAAAAATTGGATGGCCCTTTTCTAGTTTTGTTGGGTGGGCCAACTCTTCAATGTCTCGCTGCCTTTTCCGCTTTAGCCTACCCCTAGTGTACAAGGGGATATTGCATCCATTCCACGGGAGCTGGTCCTTAGTACATTGAAGGAAATGGTAGGCTGGATAAGGGCAATGGGCGTAGAGCAGGGGTCCTCAACCTTGGCAATTTTAAGACTTGTGGACTTCAACTCCCAGAATTCCTCAGCCAGCAAAGTTGAAGTCCACATGTCTTAAAGTTGCCAAGGTTGAGGTCCCCTGGCGTAAAGAGCTGGACTGAAGGAAGGAAAGTCAAGCAAGGTAATAAGGATGGAAAGGGGGAGCCCAAAGGCAGCCTGGGATTCTCCCATGGTGCATCTGTATTTTAGATGTGTTAATGCAAGTGAAATTCTGCTCTGGGCCAGTGAACTTGACCCCATCTCTTATTTAAAGGCTAAAGCAGTGGTCTCCCAACCTTGGCTACTTTAAGATTTGTGGACTTCAGCTCCTAGAATTCCCCAGCCAGTATTTAAAGCCACAAGTCTTTGTGGGTTAATGAAATTGGGTGTAACAAGTGACAGGACTTATCTCAAAAAGCAGAGCAGAATTGGGTTTGGTTGAGGTTCATATAAGATACTAGGAGAAGCTGTCACAAAACATTTCTGTAGAATTATAGATAATATTTCCACATAAGCCTTAGGAGTTGCATTTTTACCTATACAGCACACCACCCATTGCTTAGAAAGTATTACGTTTCATTGGAAAATTTCAATGCAGCTGAAGCTAGAACAGTAAAAAGCAATTACTTTATAAGGTAAAAAAGATATATGAAAGAAAACTTGAGAGGAAGTGTTTTGGAAGAGAATCCACACTTTATTTTTTTTTAATTAGTGGCTGCATTTAAACTGGCAGATGAAATAAAAAGTAAACATCATTTTAAAAAGGAAAATATTTACATCATATACAAACAGTACAGAAATACATAAGGCTAAGGCCAAACTATCTCATTCCAAAATTAATACAGAGAAAATATTAGTATTTTCTTGGAATGGAGTCAAACAGTTGTCCCATAATTCATGATACAATATTTGACTACAATTCCAATTTTGTAAAACTTTGAGAAAGGAGAAAACGCATCCTCAGTTCAATGGATTTCTGTTTGAAAAAGGACCCATGTTTTTAAAATAGTGTCATATATGTATGTAATAGTAATTAAATTCTATAGTCAGAATTATTTTGCATAAAGATATACAAAACTGGATGTTTTTGTACTATATGAAGATAATCTATCTAAAGAAACATGATAATATAAAAGTACAGTGTATTAGCTTTTCAATAATGATTTACAGGAAATAACGTAATGAAATATATATGTACTGATAGCTATTTTAAAGAGAAAGAATAGGAACAGTTTTCAAAAGCATATTAAAATATCTTGAAATATTTATGCATATTTAACAAAGTAGTTATTTAACAAAATGGAAGGTTCAGCAAAAGTATGTACAAACACAGAGATGTCAAACTCTGGTTACTTGATATCTTCACAACAAAATATAAAAACAATGCCCCATCAACACTCATGTATAAATCAGCTTTGATAAAGTTGCCTAAGGATTTGTACATCAACTTTCATTAGATAAAAAGGCAAAGTATGTCCTGTAAGTTAACAAAGCAGAAACATCATCAACAAAAAATGCTTCCAGAAGTCTTATTCTGCAGAAATTATGTACCTAATGTCCAATTAAAAAAAATAAAATAAAAGTGATAATCTCTTGAAGAATTACCTATCCATAAATAAACAGTTTCTGTCTTATATGAAATTGTCATTCTGAAGTTATTTCAAGAACCCATTGATTATTAAAAGGTAATATGGGAGAAAGAAATCTTTCTTTTTCTTTTTCTTTTGCCTGTATCAGCTCAATCTAGAGCCATCCACAGGCAGCAGTCGCCAACTGCGACATCATTTGGGCCGACAGGATGCATCAAAAAACACTCAAGGTAAATCTCCTCCCCCTGTCTCTTCCCTCCCTGATACAGCTGACAAAGTGAGAAAGAGCCTGTGGCCTAGAGGTTAACACAGCTGCCTAACATGCACATAGCCCAGGTTCGAATGTCAGAAGAGTATGTCTGGCTGAAGAGAGTTAAGAAGCTTGAAATAGCTATTCCAGTTCTCCCTTTATTCTTTGTTGGCAATCTAAAATGTATATGTAAATGATGTCGCAGTTGGTGACTGCTGCCTGTGGATGGCTCTAGATTGAGCTGATACAGTCAAAAGAAAAAGAAAGAAGATTTTTCTCCCATATTTGGGCCGACAGGGTGCATCAAAACACACACACACACACACACACATACCTATCATTGCTACCTATTATCTGTAAAGATTAGTAATGATGTATTGATTTGCATTCCCAGGACACAGTAGCATTTCCCGTAAAATTGAATCAAAATTAATATTTCCATTTTATGCTGTCAGAATGATTTTATTTCTTATGGGATGGTGTACATGGAATGAAAAAGCAAAGAAACAAGGCAGATTGACAGGAATGGGCAATCTTCAATACACCTTAGTTCAGGTAATACAGACTTTCAGTGTAATTCAAAAGATTTTTCAGTGCCTTTGGGTTTTCTCAAATTCCTATTTTTGAGTCATTTTACCATGCCCATTTCCACAACCATGAACTTGCAGGAAAAAATTTACATGAAATCTCGTAAGCATTTGTGTGCATTTTACTTATTCATATATGAATCACAAATGTGGAATTAATACTTTCCTTAGCACACATACTTTTTGTGAGTGATTTTCGGCTATATAAATCACTGACATTATGTATTTTCTTCACATTAAATATGCACATTGGGAAATTTAGACCTGAAAATCATGTCATAGATTTCTTACATGCGTGCTCCTGTTTGGGGGCAGATTTAATAAGTGAGTATTGGGTAACTATTAATATTTGGATCAAGTCAATTTCTCTTTTTACGATTTTTACCTATAGAAATTGTGCCAAGTACTTTTGCATGCCAACTGTTGTTCTGATAAAGGAAAATAATTGCTAATGTTTGCTTAAGAGTTCACATTGCTGTAATGGGAGGTAATGTAATGTTTCTCATAATTGCAGAAAAGTTTGGATAGTTGGAAAAATACCTCCAGATTCAATTTCACTTTTCTGATAGAGAAGTAGCCTGAGAGATAAAACCGTCCTTGAGTGGGTAAGATAAGAAGCAGTAGATTCACATCAATTTCATAGTTCAAAATCATTTAGCAGGCAAGATTTCATTTCTCTTTTTAGAACTTCATTCAGAAAATTGTTCTTTGGGAATTTTGTTGGTTTGTGTGTGTCTATATGTGTGTAATATATTTGAGCAGGGATTAGATATATATTGTGAAAATATATGGATTTATTGAAAAAAAAGGGTGGCTAAGCAGCAAAAGTAACACAAGAATAATGGCACATTCACCAGAGGAATAAAAAACAGGTTGAAGCAAGATATTTTCAGATAAATGGGCAGGAAATTTTTCAGCACTATCTTGCATTGCTTAATGTACTCACTGAGAATTTTGCATGATGGAAGAGATATTTATGGGTTTTGTGGCTTTTCCTTATAATTTCCATTAATGTCTAATTTTTAAATTACATGATAACCACAACAAGAAAATTACAGCATGTAACAACAACTACTGTGTCCAGTTCCATGTAATCGGGTCTAAAGTTGAGCTAGACTTTCCTTATTTAGATTTGAAATACTGCAGCCTAACTTCAATATGCAAGCAATCAAAATGCCCTAAAAACTTTATTGAAATCCAGTAATTGTTTTTGTAATCTGGATTTGCCAGATGTTGCTAAAATTTAATTTGAGGCATGCTGAACTCCCAGCCAATATGACCAAAGTGGTAGAAAATACTGGGCCATCAGCATCCCTTATGAACACATATTAAAAAGTTTAAATATTGACAACGTTTGGGTGGATTAGGCAAAAAAGGCAGCATGGAAATTTTCCATTTCAGCTACCATTTCAAAGCTTTGAATTAGCACTAGCCACTCATTCTTCTCAATAACAATGGATTCCAAGCCCACCTTCTGCCTGAATAAAAAATTTCTTTAACTCTCCTGGTCCCTAAACTTTTTTTTAAAAAAAACCTATAAATTATGCAGTTTAGCCATAGTTGTACACAATGATAGCCAACAACTAAAATGAAAGGAGAGGGCAGATGAATCACTTCCATGCGATGCACATGTAATTGAAAAATATACAGATTATATCTACACTTGAATATGCATCCTCTTATTTATATAGCTTTAGCTGCACTGCATTACTTTTATTATGCATCCTTGTAGTTTTATTAGCTTTCTTCAGCCTGGTGTTTTCCAGATGTATTGGATTTCAGTTCCCCTTGGCTGTGCTGGCTAAGGATGATAGATCTTGAAGTGTGTCAACTGGAGCACACCAGATTGTGGAAGACTGGACCTACATTGTTAGAATTAGTTAGTTAGGGAATCTATGGTTGTTTGGTCCCCAGGATAGTTTGTGGAAAATAAATTGTCAACTGAACATTAGTCTCTCAGAAAAAAAAAAGCACCAACATTATATAGTAATTTGGAAGGAAATAAAACCATTATTTAGAAACAATAGAATTAGGAACAGTTACAGTATGCATTGCAGAAAGCCTTAAAGTGAAATGACTAAAAATATAGCTTAAGAAAAAGAGAAATCTAATACTACATAATGAATAATAAGATAGGTCATTGCTAACTTAACACAAGTGAACTCATATATATATTTCTTACATAATAAAAAAAGGCACACCGCCCTGCAGTTCTGGTCACATTTTTTTTCTCTGCACACAGATGCAGATAAACAAGTCTACAGAAATACAATGAGAAATCTAAAACTTGCATCAATTCCATTTTTGTAAATACAACATCAGTTTTGCTTGCTTTGTGCGAGACAGCAGCTTCTCTGAAACTGAAAAGGTTGTTTTAGATCTCTATGGAGAACTGACTACAACACTGAATAAATGTCCTTACTATGGTATCTGACAAAAGTTCTGAATTATGGCTGGTGTAGTATATTCATGCTCAAACTGTTGATTTTGATGGCATTTAATTATAACTATGCATTGCTTAGTGATCAGTATATTTAGGAATTAGATGTAATTCAATAATATACATGAATGAAAAATAGCATTAAAAATCTTGGATCATTTTGATTTGGTATTGATTTTGCTCTAAGATAAAGCTACAAAAGTGACAACTTGGTGGTACTGAGTAACAATTAGGTTTTACATTAAACTAATTTTTACAATTTATTCCTCCTATTTTAAAACTCTTCTACAGCTTCACTAAACAGAATAGAAAAGTTCAGAATCTTGTACTTTGAAAATGAATCACAAAAGGATGCGTTGGATTTTGTATGTGTTTCCATTCATTAAGAGAATGCCATTACCCTTAGGATTCTCAATGAATATCTTATAAATTCCCTCCAATATTCAGAAATAAAATTTTAAGAATTTGGAGGGAACTATATCAGAAAGTAAGAAAGCCTTTGTCTTAATTATTATTCAAGGAAAGGACGTTAGCTCCAATAAGCATTTCTATTTCATTTATCATCACTCTTTTTTAAATGTTCAAAGTTATTAATCCAGAGATTTGCCAATCCTTCAGTAGGCCTATAGAGTTCATGTATGGATCAATTTCAAAAATTCGGAAGACTACTCTGTGCCAGCAAGTTGTTGTACAAGATGCTGGATTGTATGGTTGGACTGAAATTTCACTAAGAGTTATAAATCTAATAAACTACAGGAAAAAAATTAAAAAATCAGAGAAACAAAATGGGTTGTTTGCACATGTCTTCACAACAGAAGACATTCCAGAAGTCAGAATATCTCATCTCGTTCTTTTTAAATTTAATGCATACAAACCAAGGGATAAGTATACATTGATAAATTATGAAATACTGCAACTGTATTGCAAATGTTTACTGTTTCTGCAGAACTGTATAAAAATAATTTACTAAAAATCTTCAATAATAGAATCAAAGGTGAAGTGTTATACTTTTTTGGCTATTTTTCCCCATAGACAAGTATTAGAAGTATTATAAAAGCAGTAATCTCTAAGTTTTAGTACTGGGACAGTTGTGTTGAAAAAAATCTATATAATATATTATCAGGACAAACGTCAAGCCATATGTTTCTAATACAAAAAATACAAGTCCAAAAATTACTAAAACAATGAAAATAATGCTAAATGAAAATGATCTTCTACTACACTGAAAAGAAATAACTTTCTGGAAGAAATAATTCATCTGCTTTTGAAGAGAATCTGTGAAAGTATTGAGGGAATCATCAAATCTGAATACAGTACGTGAATGTTCATCAACTGGCAAGCAGAAAATGATGAACTGGTTGTATTTTCACTGGACTATTCAAAATCTAGATTCTGTTTATCATCTAGACAAACAGAAAGTCCTTTAAAAAAAATCCAGCAGTCATAGAACTGTTGCCTATGTCCTAATACATTTCACACCATGTTAGACAACGTGGTTGAGATCTTCGCTGAAGGCTTCCATCATGATAACAGACCAAACTGAAAAGGAAAAAGTAGGAAACAGAAGCCAATTTCTTCCTGATCAACTTTGTGCTGACTCTGAAAGGAGAGAGCAAAAACCCGCACACTCAGTCCATCTTCTGTAGCCTCACCAGGCCTGCCATTCAGGAACAAAACTCCGATGTGCATGACTCAAGAACATTTCGGTGCTCGTTGGTGGTAATGCAACATCTTCAGCAAATCTTTGAGCAAGAGGTTCTTCGGTCATCGCCGCAGACCTTCCACAAATTATCTGCACTCTCTTACTTGTCTCATTATTTTGCTATCAGCCAAGGAGTTTGACCCTTTAAGGGACAGATGTAATTATTTTACATAGAAATGTCTCATAGAATGTAATAAAAGTGCTGCTTATATTTGCATAAATACTAGGCAAAAATGTCCCTTAAAATTACATCTATGCTGCAATGTGATCCGTAATTGCCCTTTCTAGCTGCAAGTTTAGTATTTGGCTTACACTGCTAGCACCCAATTCTAGTTGCCATTTTCATCTGTACCATACTTTAAAAAAATAACTGTCACTTACCGCTGGCATATTTGAAATTTTCCTACAGTTCATTGCTCAAATCAGTAAGTGACACCATAAGTACAGGGCATCTTGTGTCAAATGAAGGCTGGCAAATAATATTGATTTTGCAGATGCATCTACCCACATCCAGTCTAACAGAATATAGACCAGGGCTTCTCAAAGTGTGGTCTGGGGAGCTCTGGGGCTTCCCCAAGAGTCTCTCAGGGGTCTGCAAAATCAATATTATTTGCCAGCCTTTGTTGAAAAATACTATGTTAAAATCCCATCAAACAAATATAAGAAGTGTGAGTGGCAGCAAATACACCAATTGTAATTGCAATACCAATAGTACTTAGACTTATATACCACTTCATAGTGTTTACCGCCCTCTATAAATGGTTTACAGAGTCAGCACATTTCCCCCAACAATCTGGGTCCTCATTTTACTGATCTCGGAACGATGAAAAGCTGAGTCAATCTTGAGCCGGTCAGGATCGAATTCCTGACAGTGGGCAGAGTCAGCCTGCAATACTGCATTCTAACCACTGTGCTACCACAGCTCCTAATAATGGTAATCATAACCCATTATTACAGTCTTCCTAATTCTGTTTAGCTTGATGTTGAGATTATGAGGCAGGGAGAACAGCAATGTATCCTGCACAAACTCTTTACCAATTCTCTTTCATTTTCTTACAAAAATCTCCAGCTCTGAAAAAAGGGTCTCTTTTGGCTTCTTTTTTCTGCATTGTTGCCCTTAAAAATTTCCCTCATCAGAGCATTAAATGGACCTAGTGGCACAAGGATATTGGAAAACTGGGTCTAATGAATTTATGGAGGAGGGAGCACAGAACCAGAGTCATTCCTGATAGACTTTGCTTCTGAAGGCTTATTCTATGCAGCTTCTGAATCTCTTGAAAAGCTATGTACAAAAGCTAGAAATTCTCATTGTTTGCTAAATGATCAGAACGATATTTAGATCTCCATAATTTTGCATCAAAAATTGTGCTTCTGATCAATGACCAGAATCTGATGGAAAAAAAAATCAACTTGGTCTTCACTCATTAAAAACATTAGCTACCTTTTTGGGGGGTATACATACAACTGCTTTGTTATTTTCAGTTTTGAACAATGTTGCGCTTCCTCCCTTTGCGTGTAGTGAAAGAGAAGATGAATTGCCACTGTTACCTCTTACTACATTGATTTCATTTGGCACATTAAAATACCAATATAGAATTTATTTACAAATGCTATTTCATTTCATTTCCTTTTAATAATAAAAATCTATAGTATTTTAATACGTCCTTGCACTCATTGTCATTTTTTTTGTCTTTATATGTACATAGAATGGTTCTTTCTGACATCTTTATCCAATAGCTTATTAAGCTGTAGCACTTACTTTGAGTGCACAAATATCATGCAAATATAGCAGCTGTATTCCACAATGCAAGAAGCACAGTTATCAACATATATATAATTATACAAGCAACTGGCAGACAGCTATAAAGCAGAATTGGAGCATTTTATGTACAAAAATATGCAGCTTTTTATGCATAATCTGTTGGCACTTTCAAAAAAGAACGATGTATAAAAATAAATATCCTATGCACAAACATACAAACAGACACACAGGCCAGTCCATGGTTAGAATATTCACTGCAAAAGAAAAACATATAAAACTATGTTAGTATTACCCATCCTGTTGGAGGTCATTTAGGGGTCATTGACCCATATGATATAATCTTGTGAATTTTTGGTACTTTTGAATATTATTTCAATATACATAATTGGATTCATGGAGAAATCTCTAAAAGTTAGAGATGTTGAATTATACACCCAAACTCTGGAATCTGTCTGTGAGGAATCACTTCTGTTTTAAAAAAGAAACACTAAACAGCCATTTTTGTGAGTTAGAGGCACACAACTTTTTCCCTTCTGAATTCTGAACTGTTACCATCTGAGAAGACAAAATTCCCATTAGAGCTAATCAACTTCCTTCGAAGGGCTTAGTAGCATCTCAGGAGGATCTCTGTACCATTTTGCCCTAATCATCATGTAATATCTAATGTAACTGTCATATACATATTGTATTAAATGGGAAGATATGTTACTATACAACTTTCATGTTGTATAGAAATAATATGTTATAATTTGTTACTTACTCACAACATGCAGTAAGACCTGTATCATAACATGCCATACTTTGAGGAATTTTTACCTTATTCCAGCATCCTTGAATTGGCAACCCATCTTCCCCCTACAAGAGAGAATTATATAATCAGGGTACAGAAGGAGAGAAAAAGACTAAAACAGGCAACATTTTATAAATGTAGAATCTGTACAGCAGAGGTCCCCAACCTTTCTAGGTTGGCGGCCCGGAGGGAAAGGAAGGGGCAGGGATCAGGCTGTATGCACGCGATGCAAATGGGGATGGCGTGAGTGCATGCGTGATGCTGGGGGCGGGGCTAGCACCTGTGCGATGCTCAGGGCAGGGCTAGCGCCTGTGTGACACTCAGGGCAGGACTAACATGAGTGGGGGAAGTGCGCACATTGGCCAGCCATTCATGTGGCCTGGTGGCCAAGGCCATGGCCCGGTAGTGAGCCGTGGCCCACAGATTGGGGACCCCTGCTGTACTGCATGTAAAATAACTGAGTAAGTTAACCTAATGAAATATTGTCTTGCTCAGAGAGTCTACAGACACACTGGACGCCAAAGTGATGCCAAGTTCTATAGTGCAAAATATACACGTCCAATCTCCCCATCATCTAGTTGACTTTAAGACTTTCACTATGATTTATTGGTACATGAAATATAGGTCCATCAAAATCAGAAAGGCTTCCCACTAATTCCTGTGATGATTGTGAAGGTCATTTCCAGGATGGAGCTACTGCTGGTTGAGAAAGATCAAGCCTTTCCCCTTCAAATGCTCCTTGTTAGGCTTCTGAGTACAGGTTGTCCTTGACTTACAACCATTCATTTAGTGACCATTTAAAGTTACAACAGCCCTGAAAAAAGTGAATTATGACCATTTTTTACACTTAAGACTGCTGCAGCATCTCCACAATCACATGATCAAAATTCAGTTGCTTGGCAACTGACTCGTATTTATGGCAGTGTCCCCAGGTTGGCAACTGACTCATATTTACTGCAGTGTCCCCAGGTCATGTGGTCACCTTTTGTGACCTTCTGACAAGCAAAGTCAGTGAGGAAGCCAGATTCGTGTTACTAACTTAACAACTGCAGTGATTTACTTAACAACTATGGCAAGAGAAGTTATAAAATGGGGCAAAACTCCCTTAACAACTGTCTCACTTAACAAAATAAATTTTGGGCTCAATTGTGGTCTTAAGTTGAGGATTACCTGTATAACTCAATGCAGAGGGAAAATGTAGCTCAGCGATACCTGAAAGGGTAGTGGATATGTGGACACCACCACAACCTTCATGTTGTATGAATTTTTTTGTTCCCTTCTCAAATAAAACACTGGTTTTGTTTGGAGAGTTGCAAAACTCTCAAGTTCCCATTCTCCATTAAAAAATGCCAGAATATATGTTGTACTAAGAGTTTCCACTCAGGGGAACTAGTCTGTCTACATGCTCCATATACTTACAGGATTTTCAGGGGAAAAGAAAAAAGAAAAAAAAAAGGCTGCTATGTGACAGTTTCAAATAAACTGTAGCTGAATCTAAAATAAATTGACTCCGATCCCAAACACTGCTGACATCCTGGGTTCACAGAGGACCAGAGCTGGTGCAGAATCCTTGCACGGCAGTAGCCTAAGTAACAATTTTGGTCTTTATATAATCTTGTGCTATCTAAATCAAAGTCTTTAATGCTGTCTCCTAATATTTATAGCTGTAAAATTCAGGAGCTTAAGGTTCTATTAACAAGAAGTGGAAATAAATTCCATTGGTACAATGATCCCATTGATGAGAATGAATTATATAGTGCATTGCACATAAACCCCAAAGTTAGAGAGAGTGTGACAGGAGTTACAAATCAGGGATCAACAGCAGGATATGGTCACAAAAGTATATTTCTTTGAGAAGGCTGGGAATGGAAGCACGAATTAGTAAAAAGGAAAGATTAGGTATCTCAAGTTGAAAAAGCATAATCCCTAAATTTTCACAGAATGCAAAGCAAATGTTAAGTATCTGGCATGCTTGAGTCAGAAAGCATATTAATTTAAGAATGTAAACAAGAAAATTGTATCATTCTTAATATTTTTTTACAAAATGTATTCCTGGATCTACAAGAAGGATGGATATGTATGTCTTTTACAAAATATCACCAATAAATGAAGATTATCTTACAGAGAATTTTGGCAACAAAGTAATTGGAATTAGTCTTAAGAATATCAGACTACACTATTTTAATTCTTATTGAAATTAGATGTTCTGAACATTTTTGAGGTTTCACTGTGACAGCCAAAATATTCAGTGAGATACATGCAAATGTACATACAGTATATAATTTCCAAATTGCCCCAAAAGCAAATATTAATTGCTTAAATTAGAGTATATGCAGAAATGAATAAATTGTTAGGTATTTAAATAACTAGAATTTGAGATTTTAATCCAGATTCTTTGATGAAATTCTTACCAGATTCTCAGTAATATTTCAAGCTAACCTGATCCATTTCATATTCCATATGTTGTTCAACAGTTATCCTATGGTGTTGCAGTGGTGTGTTCAATTAATTTGTGTATTTTAAAATTTTACATGGATGACTTGGGGTTTAAATTTGTCCCCTTTGAAATTAAGGAAAGGTGAAATTACCCAATCCTGTATGTTTTTATCAAACAATGCTCAAAATAAGATAGGAAAAGAAACTTGGCATTTTTTTCCTATAACAAATTCTATTGTGTGTTTCTGTCACTTCAAGGAGATTTCTCATTCTCATGAAAACAAATTTAACCAGATGATTTCCCTGTGCTCACCCGCAAATAAATATTGCAAAGTACTGTCGGGATCTTATTCCCAAATGAAGCAAACTTCTCCAACATCATTTAGAAAAAGTTGGTACAGAAAGGGTCAACAGTCCTATCAGAACACCTGGAGATTATTTAAAAGGAAGATAAGCTAAACACAAGTGACATTTATTATGTTTCATTATATTTTGTTTATTTTATGTGAATGTGGTCCTAGATCTTACTTATATGAATTAAAGATAGCAGATGTATTTTTTTTACAAAATAATTTGATATTGTCATCTCTAAAGGGAGATCCTTAACTAGAAAAGAAAAAGGACTGCCTCCAATAAATAAGGGCAGGAATAAATGGTGCAAATGATCAAATTTGTGGACTTTGGATAGCAGGTTTTCAAAGAACCCTCTTCCCACCATCTGGATCAGATAGGTGTTTTGGGTGCAGGTAAAAGTTTTAGGTGAATAAACAAGAAATGTTATGAGAGTAAGGTTAAGGAAGAAGTAAAGCAAGTATGAAGCTTTTTAAATCCAGGATCAACTCCTGTAGGGTAAGAAAAATAGTAGTAGCAACTAAGCTCATTTTCAAAGCAGTCATGCATTATGCTTGGGTGCTTCTAGTGCCCAAGAACTTTGTACTACAAATTTTTGTAATAGTTTGCTGTGTAATTGTAACTGTGCTCCAGCCATAATGGAGATTCTGATACTGTGACCTTCCATTCGAATCTTTGCCTGATTTTCCTATAACCTTTCTCCCTTCTAGCTTTTATCCCAGTTTGAAAAGGGACTATGGGGGTGTGGGGAAGCAAAACATCTGCCTGGAAGCACCCTGAGCATCAATGATCTGGAAAGCATCTAGAAAGGAAAGGAAAGGGACTTGCAAGAGCAAGTGAACCAACACAATCTAGAACATGCAGGAAAGGGAAGGTAACACCATACCAATGGGCAAGGGGCATCCAGCCCGTCCAGCCCTGGTAACCCCGGCTCACCCTTCTCGCCTTTAAAACCTCGTAGTCCCTGTTCATAAAATCAACCACTAGAATTACTTTAGTCAGTGTACATGATCTGCATTTTCTGGATGGAGAAATTCTGTAAACAATTATGAACTAAATGCACTCAGCTTATAGCCCCAGAATAGTTGCATATCATGGTTAAAAAAAGATAAACCATTTTTTTGTTTTCTGGAATAACCAGAAAATATTCCTTAATTGTAAAAAGTTAGAAGATAGCCTTCCTTCTGGATAAAGTAAAGAATTTAATTAATTAATTAATTATATTTGTTATACATTTATTAATTTACTTAATAAAGGTAAAGCGTTAATTGTAAATGTTTCTACAAAATGGTCCATGTCTGAAATTAATCCTCAAAAGCTTTAAATAGAAGCTGAGGGTTTAAAAGACCATTAATAAAATAGTTTCATATTAGGAACGTTTGCCTTTTCTTCGTACCATGATCAGTTTTCTGCTGGGACCATAAACCAAGTGTCTTGCATCATTATCAACTACAAATTATTATTTTTCATTACATCATTTATTAACCAATCATGGGAAAAAAGAAGGCATTGTAGATTGTGATTGAGTTGTGTTCACCCGATAACTACAACATCAAGTGATGACTTGACATATTGCAGTTCCAATTGCAGTGCACAACTTTCAAATTGTGTCGTGACACTATAGTGCAGCACAATTCACCTAGCATAGCTAAGACACTCAAAAAGTGATGTGTAGATGAATTGGCCTTAATATTTAAAAAAGCAAGTGAAGACAGCTTAAGGTTTTCTAGTTTTTCAGAAATCAGGTGCTTCCAAAGCCCAATTTATATTTCTTTCCATACCCAACAGTACAGATGAATAAAATCACTCTTTCAATGTAATCAATTACTAGTGCCCCAAAAGTGCTTTTTCAAAAGGCAACTTGACTTTCTTATTTTTTTCCCCTTGTAAATGTTTTGCTTCTCAACCAAGTGAAATGTTTTCAAGGAAAAAAAAACAAGAACGTCCAGTTGCCTTTTGAAAAAGCATCTTTGGGACAACCATGACCTGGATAATTGAGATTCTCCATAGACAAACTACTAGTGCCTTTTCTCCTTCTTTTTTCCCCTGTGGCTTATTTTAAAACAATACATTTGATAAAACGAAACATACCAATGGACAGGGTGCGTCTAATCCAGGTGCTCCTTGGTCTCCCTTATCCCCTTTAGGCCCCCTAGAGCCTTTCTTGCCCCTTTCCCCCTGTGAATAATAGTTTATTAAAAAAAAAATACATAAATGGACCATCTAATCCACATATGAGTTCTAGAAACAAAATATAACACGATAAAAATAAGCATTCCAGAGGCTTGATTCTTTAAGCTTTTGCAGGAAACCGTTCTGCATGGACATTGAGGAATGTTACTTTTGCGTTGAGATGAATGCATTTTAAGCCACGTTTAAAATTTCAGATTAGGAGAAGGAAAGGGATTTATTCTCCCATGTTCACCCATCAGATTGTGAAAGTGAGGTCAAGATGTTCAAAAGTCATGTGGCAGAGAACAATTGTTTCCAGTGGTCGTTCTCTTATGTTTGGTGGAAATTCTGATCTCTAGAAGACCCAAGGAGATAATAAATGATTTTATTTCATGGAAGTCATTGGTCTTTTTTTCCCCTGGTGATCAGTAATAAGCAAAAACCAACCCTAAGGATATATTTCTAGATGCTCTTTTTGCCCAGGACATATATAGATCTAGCCTTATTCTCTGAAATTCTATAAATGAGAATGAAAGGGAGTGAGCAGCAATCACACAATACTGCTGTCAGTGGGCATTCCCTCCCATGTATCAAACATATACAGATATGCCCCAGTAACTTGCCTGCCTTGAGTCTCCTGCTTGGAGGAGGGGTTGGACTAAAAGCCCTCCCAGGTCTCCCCAGCCCTATGATTCTTTATGTGCTATCCCAACTCCATCTCAAATTAAGAGTAGTGATTGGTGGATCCTTTCTCATCAGCTGGTTAGTTTCTTGGGAGAAGAGAATCCACCAGTCCCTTTCCTTAATATATCCTGCATATTGAAAAGAACAATACTACTTTTACCAGCGTTTTCTTGACACAGTGGAGACTAGCAATGGGGACAGCAAATACTACGGTATGCAGGTATAATTTACTGCTGGCAAAAGGATGGGTAGTCCTTTAACTGAGCCATGAACAATACCCCACAATCTAAGTTTTGCATATTCGATATGGTTTGATTATAATTGGACAGATCAACTACTAATATTTAGCCCTATTTTTTAAAAAAATAAAGTCTTTTCAAGAAGAAATGTAAAAGGCATTTTTAAAATTGAGTTGCTTCCTGAAAAGAATACAAACTAGTGTGAATGCTGAACTGTTATTTTAAAAAGCTCAAAATATCACTTTTTAAACTGATAGGCAGCCAGGGCTTAGTGTGATTTTGATTTCACAGGAGAGGTAAGTTAGCAAAGCAATTTAAATCTGTGGTGTCCTATTTAACTTCTTAAAGTTGAACCTCAATGGGATAAAAATAGACTGTGGGCCTGATGCCAACTTCCTGTATAAAGCTGAAAAATCATCTTGAATGTCTCTGAGGTCAGTCTATTTTGAACAGAGCCAACATCAACCCAAAGACCAATATTTAGTAAGAGAATGATACTCCCTTTCTAGACCAATTTAGAATGTCAGTAACTTATGCAAATTTTGATAACGTGCTTGTGGATATAAAATATAAGTGGGATTGCCAGGAAGGAAATTTCATTTAGTATTTGGTATAAGGATTAGATGACAACATAAAATTAGGCTGAATTAGATTTTCCCACTTTTATTTTTAATTTTGGAGGGGTGAAATAAATGGGATTGAAACAATAAGCTGGCAGGAGGGGAAAAAATGGATGGGAAAGGAGAGGTCACCCAGGATCAAACGCTGGCATGGAAGAAGGATAATCCAGGAGGAAATGCAGAATGGATTGCGCAGGAAGAGGAAGAAGGACTCAGGAGAAAAGGCAGAAGAGCAGGAAGGGATAAGGGGGACAAAGGTGGACCTGTGGAAGCAAGGAAAAGACACACACGCAAACACACAAGTAGACAAGTAGAAGAAAAAGAACAAATTGATCAACAAATTCCACTTGAACGGATAGCTTTAGCATTGATATTTTTTCAGTTGGTTTTTCTCCAGGAACATTCTGCTCTCCTTACCATTTATTATGTGGACCATACCATTTCAACTGTGTTGGGTTAAGAGATTACCAGATCCTTCAGAGGTAACAATAGACTGGAACTGCAAAAAAGAAATGCCTAGATCGCAAGTGAGGCAATTTGGGGGTAAGAATTAGAATCTGCTAATGGATCTGCTGGTTCTTTCTGGTTGTTTTCCTCCCAGTAGGACTGAAAGGAAACCACCGTGCAGAAGAGGAGAGAGCATCAAAGACAAATTAAGGGATGTGAACAATGAGGCATTTTTTCCAGCAACTTTTCATGCAGCTTTCACAAATACTGAACTAGGTCCACCATAATGAGTGCAGAATTAAGTTACTCCTACATTTATAGGACATCTGCATTTCTGAGAAGCTACAGATTGCCTTTTTAAAAAAAATAAAAATGGATGTGTACTAAGCATCAGGCTTTTTAGCAACTTTTTTTACATTAACATGTGAAAAAGACTAGGGACATGTTTTCAGTATTAAAGACTAAGTGACTATTTCTGCATGGTAGATGTTTGGTCTAATAATTCAAACTTTTCTATCTACTTTGTTTGTAAACACACCACCCACACAGGTTACTATATGAGACTTTGGATTTTTGCTCATAGTAAACGTCCTTGCATTTTTTCCCCCCTTGCATTATGAACCATAGCTAAAACAAGTCTAATTTCTCGCAGTGGCTTATTCCAATTAAACATGTTTTTCCTTTCCAGATTCATCAACCAGCTGGACAGAGGTTTATCTGATCCTACCAAAAGTCTCACTAGTCAACCAATTTGTTGGAACGAAGTCTAAGCCTTAGTTAACAAAGACTGGATGTTGTGTTTTCAAATTCTATACAAATTTAAAACCAACTAAAAAAATATCAGAGTGTTGCTAGATTACTTAGTATGGAGCCATCTAATATTAAAGGCTGTATTTATATCTAGAAGAAATTATGGAACATAATCAGAAGTAGAATGATTAAATATATGATATCAATGGGATTAAGATGAATCAAGGCATGTTATATGTCTAGTCACCAAATATTTGTTGCAAGTTAATTTTAAGTTTAATCAAGGCATTCATGAAACTTATTCCAAACTTTTGTTTTAACCAAACAGTATTGTCAAAAATCACAAAAACCTATGCAGCTTCTTATTAGAATGTTATCTATTCTATGCCATAAAAATTAATCATTCCAACATTTTATAAACCAAAGTATATAAACAAGTGTAACTGAAGACTTACCCGATTTCCTTTTTCACCTGATGGTCCTTGAAAGCCCTAAAATATATTTTTACAACTTTGAAAAAGTTATGTCATTTCAAGATAGGCAGAATTAGGCTCATAGTCCATTTGCCTCCAACCTATAATTGTTGTGGAGGTCCAGAAAATGTACCCTCTTATAATCTATATTTTTCCAGGTATCTGCACTAGAACTCCAAAAGGGATCCTTCCCTAATTTTGATTTGTTTAAATCAGTGTTTCTCAACCTTGACAATTTTAAGGCATGTGAACTTCAACTCCCAGAATTCCACAGCCAGCAATGCTGGCTGTGGAATTCTGGGAGTTGAAGTCCACATGCCTTAAAATTGTCAAGGTTGAGAAACACTGGTTTAAATAAAAGCAGATTGGCAAATATAATGTTCATTTTTGAGCTTTACAATTTATAAGCAACAAAGTTATTGTTGTTAACTGCTAAGTCGTGTCCGATCCATCGCGACCCCATGGACAACATTCCTCCAAGCCTTTCTGTCCTCTACCATCTTCTGGAGTCCATTTAAGCTCACGCCTACTGCTTCAGTGACTCCATCCAGCCATCTCATTCTCTGTCGTCCCCTTCTTCTATTGCCCTCAATCTTTCCCAGCATTAGGCTCTTCTCCAGTGAGTCTTTCCTTCTCATTAGGTGGCAACAAAGTAGAACATTGTTATTGCTTTTGCTTATAGGGAGAGCATTCAAAAGTTTCTAGTATAGTGCAGTGGTGGGATTCAAATATGTGAACAGCCAGTTCTCTGTGTGGATGCCGCTTCCGGAAGTCCATTCTGGGCTTGGGCAATAAAAAATTAGCTACCGGTTCTGCCGAACTGGTGCAAACTGGCTGAATCCCATCACTGGTATAGTGTTTTTCAACCTTGGTAACGTTAAGCTGTGTGGACTTCAACTCCCAGAATTCCTCAGCCCACATCCTGCTCTAGGATGTTCAAAAAAGATATCCGTGTAGGATGCAATTGGCACAAAATAAAAAATCTTCAGAGAGGAATATTGGCTCTGTACTTACGGGAAGGCCTGCTGGTCCTATTGGTCCTGTAGAACCAGAATCTCCCTTATTTCCCTGGAAGAGAATTAGAAAGACTGAAATAGTTGTGAATTTTGCTAAAGTACTACAGACAGAGAGTACTGTTGTCTCTTCATCTTTTCAATAAACTAATTTTTAATAATGGGGAGTCATGACTTGCTTTCCTCTCATGGTGCCTGGAAACTGTAGGGGGCTGAATGGGGGGGGGGAACAACAGATTTTGACTGAACCTTGACAAGCCAAATGGCTTTGGGCACACGGAGCCCCAAGATCTGAGACATAGACATCTTCAGTTCTGGCTGGGGTGGCACTACCCCAGATGGATGTGGCCCACAACTTGAGTGTTCTCTTGGACTTGGAACTCCTGCTCAAAGAGCAGGTGGCAGTCGTGGCTAGGAGAGCTTTTACACCAGAGGTCCCCAACCTTAAAGGCACAAGAGGCCAGTTATGTGGAAAGAGGTTTTTTCACGCACTGGAGGGGGCATGGTTTTCTTTGCTGCCTGCATCCTGCGGATGGGGCTTTCCTTGTTTGTGCGGACAGTTGCTGGCATCCCGTGGCCCGGTACTGGTCCATGGAGCAGGGGTTGGGGACCCCCATTTTACACAGCTTCCAATTGTGCACCAGTCATAGCCTCTCCTGGATCAGGATTCCCTGCATTCAGTCATTCAAGCCCTAGTCATCTTACAATTAGACTACTACATGGGGCTACCCTTGAAGAGTCTTTGGAAGCTACAGCTGGTGCAGTGTACAGATGCATGAGTAGCTTTGGGGCCCCAAGGTTGGTTCATGTAATACCATTGCCCTGCAAGCTGAACTGGCTGCCAGTTTGCTTTCAGGTGTAATTCAAGATGGTGGTAATCACCTTTAAAGCCCTTCATGGCCTAGGTCCAGATTACCTAGAGCAGAGTTCCCCAACTTTTCTGGCTTTGTGGACTGGCGGGGGAGGAGAGGGGATGGTTCCGTATGAGCAGTGGGCAAACATGAATGTGCACACAACTCCATTTGTGTGAGCAGTGGGCATGTTTGCCCACCAATCACATAAATGGAGTGTGCACGCACATGCTCATCCACTGCTCATGCAGAACCATCCCCTCTCCCTCCCGCCAGCCCAGTTCTGAATAGCTCAAGACCTGGTAGTAAGCCGGGGCCTGGAGGTTTGGGTCCCCTGACCTTAATGTCAGAGCATTCACAGTCTCATTATGCTGAGGTAACCCAGGAGTAAATACAGTAACAAAATACATACATGTGATCATTTAGCAAATTCCAATACACAGCAATTACAGCACGAGAGAGAGAGAAAGACTACAGCAAAAAACTCCCCTTTTATACTCAGACTCTTACAGTCCCTGCTTACTCTTAAAGGGACACAGACCCTGCTGAGTCATTCCTATATTGCATCATCCTATCATTGCATTATCCACATTCCATTATATCTTTACATAAGTTGTTTAGCTGTTAAATTATTATCCTGACACTTAAGGACTGTCTAATCCCACTGGGGTTGGCCTACCCACTCATCTCAACAGAAGAGGCAGGCTGTGGGCCCCATTGGCCAGGATATTCTGGCTGGGGTCCAGGAGAAGAGCCTTTTCTTCCCTTTGAAACATTCTCCCCCCTTTCCCCTGAGTGATTTCCAACCCTCCTGACCTTCTGCAAGAATTTAAAGATCTGGTTCTGCCACAGCTTGGGATCCAGTGGAGGGGTTTCCCATTGGCCATGGTTGATAGATTAACAGCAGCTCCCACCCCTCCCTTTCTTATTCTATTCCCTCCCCATCTTTTAGCTCATTTGATTATCTGGATGTTTTATAATATTGTATTTATATCATTAGGTTTTATACAGTTTTATTTTTTAATAGTGTAACCTGCTCAGAGTTGCCTTATGGTAAAAAGGGTGGCTAATAAATTTTACAAATAGATACATTTTACAAAAACATATAAAGAACCACTTTTAGTTCTTGGTCATAAGCTTCCTTCCATCTCCTTTATAGTGTGTGGGAGACAGTCATCTTTTTGCTGTTGCTGCACAGTACAGCTGTGAGTCAGATGTCCTTACTGTTTGGACTACAGACCAACCAATCCTGACAATAAATCCTACCTTCTCCCTTGCTCCCTGCTCTTTTAGAGAAATAACCTCCTTTTGATTGTAACACAAAAGCACATCTCCAGTTCAGTTCTAGAAAAATATTTCTACCTTGCTTGTGCTGGCAGTTCAAGGCAATTTACCGAGACATGGTAAAATATACCGTAATAAGAGCCACAATATATATAAAAAAACAATATTTAAAATAGATTTCCGGTTTGCTCAGGTGGCTGCCATGGACATTTGGAAGGCAAGCTTCGTCTTCCACATCCAGTTTTGCTTTGTTGGGGGACCCTAGAAAGGGTCTAAAGTCATCCTGCAGAGGCGACCAGCAAGGAGGGGATCCCTGTGATCTCAGAAAGGTGGTAGCTCTTCTATTTGATCCGAGGCAGCCCTCCAAACTGGCGGACGAAAGACCAGCCATAGAAATATGGCTCATCATTAGGCTGTAGACAGCCGAAGTCACACTTACCATCAGGCAACTTTAAAGCAGCGCGGAAGAGACTGGGTGAGATCTACCTCTTAAATCCTAACTACCTTTGTTACCTGCATAAGCTGTTTAAGTACTTTCCCTCCTGTGGAGAGGGAAGGAAGATTTTACCCCTCCCTAAAAACAGTGGTGACTGACTATTCAGGGGAGTTTAAAAACACTGCAAGAATAACTTGATCCTAATTGGAATTTTACTTCTTAAAGTTTGTGGAGTAAAAGACTTTTTACTCTTATTGAAGATCTGGGTTTTTATTTATAAAAAAGAAGTAAAACTGAAAAGATTATAAAAACTTTGGACCTACAGGAAAAATTTAAATATAGGGGCGACACCTTGTGGCTAAACCTGGTATTACAATCTGTTATTGTTTAAAAGAAACTTGGCTGACAGCCTAGACAATTGATCTTATACCTTGAGATCCTTATCAGCTGTGAAGTCCAGCTGTGTTCCATACTCACTGAAAAAAATTTTTTACACTCTCTGATTGCAAAGCTTTTAATTTAATACATTACTAAGAGAATATGGAGGAAGATCAGGAACAAATTCTCTCTATGTTGAAAGCAATTTACCAAACTATTCTTATAGCTACTGATGAAATAAGAGGTTGCAGAAAAGAATGGGATGTCAGCCAAGATACACAAACTCAAAATTTGATTACAACTGAAAAATCAACTACACAGAATGGAAAAAGTGGACCAATTAAATACTATGACAGAGGATTCAACTGATCAACAAATACAGTCAATGGAAAACCCAGAAAAGGGATTGACAAATCAGAAGAAACCTGAGGATCAAGAAGAACAACAGACTGAAAAAAAGATAAACAGTTTAAGACAATTACATCAAGATGGAAAAATAGAGAGACAATTTGTTAGTTCTCTCAAAAAAATGGTGATCAGATGGTTTTTTCTACGTCAAACAACATACATAATAATACAGGGAGATTTATTTGATGACTGAAAAGCACAGACATGGAAGACGATTTGGCAAAGAAAGAAAGCTAGAATAAGATTGAAGAAAATTGGGCTTTTGACTTACTAGTGAGAATTAAAACAGAATATTCTCAAATAGATAAGATGTGTACTTTGAATATTAGAAATTGTTATGAGTTGAGTTAAAGGATACTTTGGTCATTTAAGACTTGGAAATATAAACATTAATAGTTAAATTTGAATATTGAATATTGAATATAGGCAATTAATATTATATATATATATATATATATATATATATGTATATATATATATATATAAACTAAAAACGTATTGATGAATGTAACAATTTTTTTCATTTAGTAGTAATAATAAAAATTACTAGCTTAAATATGAGATAGTATATATTGAGAGAAAAAAGAGGAAGTATTAAACGTTGAAATAAGAGAAATTTTGGTTATTAAATTTAGATATTTGGAAATTATTAGAAAATAAGAATATTATATTGTACTATTACAATGTAAGATCTTGGGATGAATTGTGACGAAGGGAATTGGGATTATTTAAAACTTGGAAACTATAAATATTAAATGTTAAATTTAAATATTAATGGGATGTTAAAAATTGGGAAAAACTTACCAGGACATTGATTGTCTAAAAAGATTGAATGTTAAAATGACTTAAGATATGTATAAGCTAAAAATTATTGATGAATGTAAAAAAGTTATTTGTATTAAATTGATATAATAAGAATTGTATTAATTTAAATGTGAGACAATAAATACCAAAGGAAAAAGAGAGGAAATATTTAATGTACTAGTTCTGTGGTGGCGAACCTATGGCACACGTGCCACAGGTGGCACACAGAGCCCTCTCTGCAAGTGGGTGTGCTGTCACCCCAGTCCTAGGCTTTCAGCTGGATTTTATAAAACTTTTTCGCTTTAGGCTTCTGCCGCCGTGTGCAAAAAAAAAAAAAAAAAGGTTCAACCAATCAATCAATTTCAATTTCTCGCAGGAAAAAAAAGATATCGCAAAGTTGGAATTGATTGATTTTTAGTCCCACCCAATCTGCCGTTACCACTGCAGCCACGCCCACCCAATGGGCCATGCCCACCCGATGGGACACGCCCACCCGGCACTCAATGATACCTAAGTGGGTTTTGGTTCGCAGTTTGGGCACTTGGTCTCTAAAAGGTTCGCCATCACTGTACTAGTTAATGATTTATACTAAAAAAAATTGTATGTTATTGAATTATGAATCAACCCAACTGCCATTTTGCTTTTCAAATATTTAAATGTAAAACTGGAAAATTAATAAAAATTCAAAAAAAAACCAACAATGTTTAAAATAAACAAGCACAGATTTTTTAACTCTACTCAGAAGTCAACTGGTAACCAATATAGCTTTGTAAGAGAAGTGACACTGCAGTTTGAAGCAACTTGCAGCTTGGTATTCAAGAGCTGTCCTTTGTCCAATGCATTGCAATAGTCCAGGGGTCTCCAAACTTGGCAACTTTAAGACTTCTGGAGTTCAACTCCCATAATTCCCCAGCCAGCTATGTTTAAAACCAACAGTTTTGAAGACCCCTGAAAGAATTCAATCATGTGTTGACCTCAATGTAATTGTCTGAGGAGCTTCCCTGTCAAGAGAAAGGGCTCAGTTGATGCACAAGATCAAGGCTCTTCAAACTTGGCCCTTTTATGACTTGTAGACTTCAACTCCCAGAATTCCTCAGCCAGCATGCCTGGCTGAGGAATTCTGGGAGTTGAAGTCCACAAGTCATAAAAGGGCCAAGTTTGAAGGCCCCTGCACAAGATGAACTTGTGCAAAAGTTCTCTGGCCACAGGGGTGACTGCTCTTTGAGCACAAGTGACATCCAAAAGGACCCCCCAAGTTGTGCACCAGTTTTGAATGGGGAAGGGCTGTCCCATCCAATACCAATGATAAAAATGTACCTGACCCAGGGAGGCCAAATAATCAGTCACTCAGTCTTGTCAGGACTGAGCTGAAGTCTGTTCTTGTCAGGCATTATAAACCAGGAACCAGGAGAGAGTTCAAAAGAACTATGAGTTTATTCCATGTTATCTGAAATGGTACAGGTTCTCCTGTTTGAGCAGGGGGCTGGACTAGAAGACCTCCAAAGTCCCTTCCAGCTCTATTCTATTCTATGTTTCTACAAAAATCTAAACTACTAACAGTCAAGGCAAATTGGTGCTAGTTAAGAGTCAATTGAATTCATGAGTGGAGCGCAGTGACTCCAAACTGCTGAGGTATTTGACCCCACTCTTGGGCTCTGCCTGGTCATCTACAGTTCTATCCCATCCAGACCCAAACAGCTTGCATAGTCTGGGTCAGTACATTAACAATTTCATCTGGGCCACCCAGGGTTGAAAAATGCAGCTAGGTTATCATCAGCATACTGGTGTAATAACTATGACCACAGCTTTCCTCAAAATGATTAAACTGGGCCCCAAATTTTTCATACATGATAAATCTGTTTGAGACGCAACATTCAAGGGTAGCATAGACTAAAACACTATTTCTTGAGCACCTTTGTCCTTATCTGGATTAAGTTTCAATTTATTAATTCCTCCTCTGAGTACTGACTCCATACATTGCCTCAGAACATACCCTGCAGTGTAGCGGAAAGGAAACACAACAGTGAATATCAGCTGCTGATTGATGGATTCAAAAATCTTGATTGCCTAATGTCCTTACTTTTTTATTTCTGTTTTCATTATATCACATCTTGCCTGATACTATGGGCTTGGAGATAGTATCTTCCAATCCTTATTCAATAAACAGAGAAGGGGATTGGAGTGGCTAAGGTTTGGCCCTCAAATTCAAGATGACAGCTGTGATGATGCAATCAAAGCTCCAGTTCTTTGTATGTGTGACATGCATAAAAATGAGGGGAGTTTCGATTAGATCACTATGATTGCTATCTTGATTTATTAGGGTTTTTTTATCACAACCTGAAGGCATCTCTGAAATGGTAACAGAGGATACTAAATTAACATTCCCATTACTAGTCAATTCTGGTGATTGTAAGGATTATACAGGATCCTCACCCTCTCTCCTTTCGGTCCTGCTGGTCCTGGGACTCCTGCTGGTCCTGGAGTACCCTGAATTTTTTGGATAAAAATAAATACATGAAGCCCATTATTCAAACATATTTCAAGCAAGACAAGATGATGGTTTCTCAACAGAAGAAGAACTAAATAAAGGACTGAAGCTATTCACTTAAAACACTACAACTGTTAGAGTTGAGGAAAATAACAGCTTTACATTATATATAAAAGTGGGATTCTTGTTTGAGTGATTAAAAGTATAGGTAGAAAATGACAGTCTTTAGTGAATGAGACGAAACATTCAGCTTCAATTGCCAACAAAGCTAAAAGCTGTCACCAATGATCGCTTTAACCATTTTATGAGAAATTGAGTTGGGTGATAGACAAGCAAAATTTTAACCCTTTTTTTCTAAGAAATTCATCTTGCAGATTGATAAGCATACCGAAAGCATAATGCAATTATATTAACAGAACCAGCAACATAAGGAGGACTCATTCATGTTCAAGTCATATATTCACCAGGTGCTATTTATGTATCACTTCACTAGAGCAGGAAAGAGGGAACACCCTATGGGAACGCTGTTGCTAGCTCAACAGAGTCAAGCATTCTTAAAATTAAATTGGATTTTGGTAGGTTAATCAACAGAGTAATCTATTTGATTGATCTTCTGGATTGGTTGTAAAATCAGAATAATTACATTTTCCCTGGTTGTACCACTTCAAGTTGCAGTTGGGAAGAATGACTGTTTAAACACTTTCCTGATAAACTAAAGCTTCTTATTAACTACTGTCTTCTCTCATTTCGCTGAGAAAGTTAAAAAGGTTCCTCTGTTGAAATAAATAATTCTTCACTTTAGTAGAATTTTTCTTTTTCTTGATAACATTCATAGATGTACAGTACAGATTCTGACAAGGAAGGGATGTCTTGAAAGAGAGTTGAGATGCACTGAATCTAAAGAAATGTACTTTTAGACTTGCAAGATGGATGTCAGCCTTACTAGATAGGAAACAGGACAAAAGAGCTACTTCTACTTTGTTGTAAAGGTACATTAATAGAACACTGCAAGTCTAAAAGTACATTTTTCTCTCCACCACTTGTCTCCTTCAGTGCTGCAGAAACTAGGGAGAGTCTCTTCTGAGTCTCCTGTTCGGGTCTAGGACAAGTCGGCATGGCCAATTCACCACAGCCAACTCAGTGCAACAATTAGCTGAGACAATTCGCCATGGCCAACTCGCCACAGGGCAACTCACCATGGGACAAGAATTACACTTATATTGAAGAAATGGTGGAATAGAATAGAATAGAATAGAATAGAATAGAACAGAACAGAACAGAACAGAATAGAATAGAATGGGACATTGGAGATCTTCTAGTCCAGCCCCCTGCTCAAGTCAGATGATTGTCCAGTCTCTTTTTAAAAACTTCCAGTGATGGGGCACCCACGATGGAGTGCCCATGAATGAAGAAGGAAGGACAAAATGAAAGGTAAATGTCAAAAATTAAAATAATGTTTTAATTATTTTAAATACTTAAATTGAATTGTTGAATTGTCCTTCAGCGAGTTATCCCATGGGGAGTTGACTGTGGTGAGTTGGCAGGGCCAAGTTGTCCCATTCCATTCTTGTTCCTCCCTCTATCCAGCTGCAGGCCATGCTTATATATCTCTTGACTCAGTTTTCCAAGGTCTTTTCCATATACAATTACAAATATTATGCACTGTAGCACACTACATTCAAGTTGTTTTGCACTGGAGGCTTTCAGGTTAGCAAGCATGAGGTGAAACTACTTTTTATTTTTTATTTTTTTTAAAAGTGTCTCAGGCTATACTTTTTTTAACTTCACTTAATAGAACCAGAAATTTCAGGAACAAGAGACATGCAAATTTGTTTTGGGTATATCTTTAGATACTGGATTATATAATAATAAATTTAACAACATATATATATATATATATATATATATATATATATATATATATATATATATATATATATGTCTTTGGTTGTTCGGGTTTTCTCCCGCGTAAAATTGGAAGTGTCTTGGCAACGTTTCGACGAAGTCACATTCGTCATCTTCAGGCTGGTGTTTTTAGCTTCTTGCTTTGAGCAGCAATGTGTGGTTTTAGCTGTTTCTTCCTTTTAACTGCCAGTGGGGTATGAACTGATTGGATGGGAGCTTGGCTGTGTTCTGATTGGGTGGAGGTGTGTTCTGAATGGTTAGGGGCTTGGCTGTGCTCTGATTGGCTGGGGGAGTGTTCTGTTTGGTTGTGCTCAGGTTAGTCTGAGTTGCAGAGGGGTTTAAGATTTTGGGGTTAGGGAGTCGTTTGTCAATAAGGGCAGGTTTCCAAATGGCTGGTAGGCGGGAGGTATCATCTCGCTTGTTCATGCTGTGTGGGCGTTTTTCTATCTCGATGGCTTCTCTGATTATTCTGTTATTAAAATGTTCACTTTTGGCAATGGTTCTGGTATTTTTAAAGTCAATTTCATGTCCTGTGGCTTTAAGGTGTTGGACCAGGGAAGATGTTGGTTCCTCTTTTTTGACTGAGTTCTTATGTTCTTCAATGCGTGCACTTATTCTTCTGTTGGTTTGTCCGATGTATATGGTGGGACAAGTGGTGCATGGGATTTCGTATACTCCTTGATTTTCTAATTCAATTTTATCTTTGGGGTTTCTAAGGATGGTGGATATTTTTCTGTTTGTGCAGAATGCTGTTTTGATGTTGTGTTTATGAGGATCTTACTGATTCTGTCTGTGGTGCCTTTTATGTATGGGAGGAGGGCTTTGCCGTTTTCTTGTTCTTTGTCTTGGATTTTGTGGGGGTTTCTTTTTGGATTAGGTTTGTAATCTTATTTCTTTGGAATCCATTGGATGTTAGTACATTTGGTGAGAGTGTGTAGTTTCGGTTTTTAGGTGTTGTTCGTCAGCTAAGCGTTTTGTTCTGGAGATGAGTGTCTTGGCTACAGAGTTGATCTGTGCTGGGTGGTGGTGTGAGAGAGCGTGCAGATAGCGGTTTGTGTGTGTTTTCTTCTGGTAGATGGTGTGTCCTAGGGAGCCATTGGATTTCTTGTAGACTAAGACATCCAGGAAGGGAAGTTGGTTGTTAGTTTCTGTTTCCATGGTGAACTGTATTTTGGGGTGTAGGCTGTTGAGGTGTGTGAGGAAGTTGTCCAGTTTTTCTTTCCCATGTGGCCAGATTATGAAGTGTCGTCTACATATCTGAGCCAGAGTTTGGTTTGTGATCCGATTTTTCTAGAGCTTGGGTTCAAATTGTTCCATGTAGAGGTTGGCAATGACAGGTGAGAGGGGTGATCCCATGGGTGCTCCTTCTGTTTGTTTGTATTTTGTCCGTTATAGATGAAGTATGTGTTGGATAGGCAGTGGTTGGTCAGATCTAAGATGTGTTTGGGGGGGTTATTTGTTTTTGATAGCTGTCAAGGCTTCTTTGATAGGCACTTGGGTGAAGAGGGATATGACATCGAAGCTCACTAGTAGGTCGCTGGGCTGTAAGCTTTGTTTCTTTATGATCTCTATAAACTGGAATGAGTTTTTTACGTGTGAGGTGATGGATTCTGCATAGGGCTGTAGTTGTTTGGCGAGAAATTTGGCTAGGTTTTGTAGAGGTGAGCCTATGGAGCTGACTATAGGTCTGAGTGGGGTTCCTTCTTTGTGTATCTTGGGGAGACCATAGAGTTTAGGGCATCTGGATGATTTCTCTCTGGGAATGATTCTTTGCTGGATCTCTTCGCTAATGGGGGAGGCTTTTATCTTGGTTCTGGTGGTTTTTTCCAGGTAGGTGGTGGGATCTGTATTTAGGGGTTTGTATGTGGAGTCTTGGAGTAGGTTGGTTAATTTGGTTTGGTAGTCAGATGTGTTCATAACCACCGTGGCGTTGCCCTTGTCTGCTGGTAGATTATTATGCTGGTGTCTTCTTTCAGGTTACGTAGTGCTGTCTGTTCCTCTTTGGGTAAGTTGCTTTTGGGTGGCTTGCTGGTGCAGAGGATGTTGGTGATTTTGAGTCTGATTTTGGTTAGCGTCATCGGGGTTGATTTTGGTCAGGCTGGTTTCAACTCCACATATAATGGTTTCAGTGGGGATGTGTTTGGGAGCGACTGCAAAGTTGAATCCTTTGGAAAGGACATTGGTTTCGGCTTTGGTGAGGATCCTATCTGAGATGTTATGCACTGTTTGTTTCATGTGTGGCTGTGAGGGAGGAGGGGTTTGTTTCTGGCGTTCTTGTAGTCTTCGATTGTTGTGGTGTCTCTGTCCTTGAGGGTGGTCCTGTGTGATCTTTCGGCTCTCCAGACGGCGAGTTGTTTGGATTTGTCCCAAGTGCGGGGTGGATCTTGTTGCTGAGTTTGAGGTGGAGTGTGAGGAGATCTTTGTTAATTCGGTCTAGGAGGAATCTTTTTGTGTGAAGTTCATTTCTGATTAGGGCCAATTCTGTTCTTTTCAGGATCCGTATGGTGGCTGCAGAGTTGGAGTGGAATTTCAGTTGGAAACATGTGGGGATTAGATTTTGATCTCGGCAGTTACGTAGGAATGCGAGGTCACATAAAATGGAAGCTCTTTGGACTTCAAGTTTTTCATAGGTCCTGGTCAGATGGTGGATTTCCTCCCCGTAGAGGTTCGATATTTGTTTTCTGAGGTTTTCGCGGGTATTTGTATATAGGTCTTTGGTTGTTCGGGTTTTCTCCCGCGTAAAATTGGAAGTGTCTTGGCAACGTTTCGACGAAGTCACATTCGTCATCTTCAGGCTGGTGTTTTTAGCTTCTTGCTTTGAGCAGCAATGTGTGGTTTTAGCTGTTTCTTCCTTTTAACTGCCAGTGAGGGTATGAACTGATTGGATGGGAGCTTGGCTTTGTTCTGATTGGGTGGAGGTGTGTTCTGAATGGTTAGGGGCTTGGCTGTGCTCTGATTGGCTGGGGGAGTGTTCTGTTTGGTTGTGCTCAGGTTAATCTGAGTTGCAGAGGGTTTTAAGATTTTGGGGTTAGGGAGTCGTTTGTCAATAAGGGCAGGTTTCCAAATGGCTGGTAGGCGGGAGGTATCATCTCTCGCTTGTTTCATGCTGTGTGGGCGTTTTTCTTCTCGTGGCTTCTCTGTTATTCTGTTATTAAAATGTTCACTTTTGGCATGGTTCTGGTATTTTTTAAAGTCATTTCTCGTGTCCTGTGGCTTTAAGGTGTTGACAGGAAGTATGTTGGGTTCCTCTTTTTTGACTGAGTTCTTATGTTCTTCAAATGCGTGCGACTTAATTCTTCTGTTTGTTTGTTCCGTGTATATGGTGGGACAAGTGGTGCATGGGATTTCGTATCTCCTTTGATTTTCATAATCAATTTTATCTTTGGGGTTTTCTAAGGAATGTTGGATATTTTTCTGTTTGTGCAGAATGCTGTTTTGATGTTGTGTTTATGGAGATCTTACTGATTCCTGTCTGTGGTGCCTTTTATGTATGGGTGAGGGCTTTGCCGTTTTCTTGTTCTTTGTCTTGGATTTTGGTGGGGGTTTCTTTTTGGATTAGGTTTGTAATCTTATTTCTATGGAATCCATTGGATGTTAGTACATTGGTGAGGGTGTGTAGTTCGGGTTTTAGTTGTTGTTCGTCAGCTAAGCGTTTTGTTCTGGAGATGAGTGTCTTGGCTACAGAGTTGATCTGTGCTGGGTGGTGGTGTGAGAGAGTGTGCAGATAGCAGTTTGTGTGTGTTTTCTTCTGGTAGATGGTGTGTCCTAGGAGCCATTGGATTTCTTGTAGACTAAGACATCCAGGAAGGGAAGTTGGTTGTTAGCTTCTGTTTCCATGGTGAACTGTATTTTGGGGTGTAGGCTGTTGAGGTGTGTGAGGAAGTTGTCCAGTTTTTCTTTCCCATGTGGCCAAATTATGAAGGTGTCGTCTACGTATCTGAGCCAGAGTTTGGGTTTGTGATCCGATTTTTCTAGAGCTTGGGTTTCAAAGTGTTCCATGTAGAGGTTTGCAATGACAGGTGAGAGGGTGATCCCATGGGTGCTCCTTCTGTTTGTTTGTATTTTTGTCCATTATAGATGAAGTATGTGTTGGATAGGCAGTGGTTGATTAGATCTAAGATGTGTTTGGGGGGGTTATATTTGTTTTGGATAGCTGTCAAGGCTTCTTTGATAGGCACTTGGGTGAAGAGGGATATGACATCAAAGCTCACAGAGTGGTGCTGGGCTGTAACTTTGTTTCTTTATGATCCTATAAACTGGAATGAGTTTTTTACGTGGTGAGGTGATGGATTCTGCATAGGGCTGTAGTTTTTTTGCGAGAAATTTGGCTAGGTTTTGTAGAGGTGATCACTAGGAGCTGACTATAGGTCTGAGTGGGGTTCCTCTCTTTGTGTACTTGGGGAGACCATAGCGTTAGGCCTCTGATGATTTCTCTCTGGGAATGATTCTTTGGCTGTATCTCTCGCTAATGGGGGAGGCTTTTATTTTGGATCTGGGGGTTTTTTCCAGGTCGGTGGTGGGATCTGTATTTAGGGGTTTGTATGTGGAGTCTTGGAGTAGGTTGGTTAATTTGGTTTGGTAGTCAGATGTGTTCATAACCACCGTGGCGTTGCCCTTGGCTGCTGGTAGGATTATTATGCTGGTGTCTTCTTTCAGGTTACGTAGTGCTGTCTGTTCCTCTTTGGGTAAGTTGCTTTTGGGTGGCTTGCTGGTGCAGAGGATGTTGTTGATTTTGAGTCTGATTTTGTTAGCGTCATCGGGGTTGATTTTGGTCAGGCTGGTTTCAACTCCACATATAATGGTTTCAGTGGGGATGTGTTTGGGAGCGACTGCAAAGTTGAATCCTTTGGAAAGGACATTGGTTTCGGCTTTGGTGAGGATCCTATCTGAGATGTTATGCACTGTTTGTTTCATGTGTGGCTGTGAGGGATGAGGGGTTTGTTTCTGGCGTTCTTGTAGTCTTCGGAGTTTGTTGGTGTGTGTATCTGTCTTGAGGGTGGTCTGTGTTTCGGCTCTCCAGACGGCGAGTTGTTTGGATTTGTCCCAAAGTGCGGGGTGGATCTTGTTGCTGAGTTTGAGGTGGAGTGTGAGGAGATCTTTGTTAATTCGGTCTAGAGGAATCGTTTTGTGTAAGTTCATTTCTGAATTAGGGCCAATCTGTTCTTTTCAGGATCCGTTTTGGTGGCTGCAGAGTTTGAGTGGAATTTCAATTTGGAAACAGTGGGGATTAGATTGATCTCGCAGTTACGTATGAATGCATGTCAATAAAATGGACGCTCTTTGGACTTCAGTTTTTCATAGGTCCTGGTCGATGGTGGAATTTCCTCCCCGTAGAGGTTCGATATTTGTTTTCTGAGGTTTTTCGCGGGTATTCGTAAAACAATAAGGTCTTTGGTTGTTCGGTTTTCTCCCGGCTTAAATTGAAGGTCTTGGCACGTTTCGACAAGTCACATGCGTCATCTTCAGGCTGGTTGTTTTTTAGCTTCGTGCTTTGAGCAGCAATGTGTGGTTTTAGCTGGTTCTTCCTTTTAACTGCCAGTGAGGGTATGAACTGATTGGATGGGAGCTTGGCTGTGTTCTGATTGGGTGGAGGTGTGTTCTGAATGGTTAGGGGCTTGGCTGTGCTCTGATTTGCTGGGGGAGTGTTCTGTTTGGTTGTGCTCAGGTTAGTCTGAGTTGCAGAGGGGTTTAAGATTTTGGGGTTAGGGAGTCGTTTGTCAATAAGGGCAGGTTTCCAAATGGCTGGTAGGCGGGAGTTATCATCTCGCTTGTTCATGCTGTGTGGGCGTTTTTCTATCTCGATGGCTTCTCTGATTATTCTGTTATTAAAATGTTCACTTTTGGCAATGTTTCTGGTATTTTTAAAGTCAATTTCATGTCCTGTGGCTTTAAGGTGTTGGACCAGGGAAGATGTTGTTTCCTCTTTTTTGACTGAGTTCTTATGTTCTTCAATGCGTGCACTTATTCTTCTGTTGGTTTGTCCGATGTATGTGGTGGGACAAGTGGTGCATGGGATTTCGTATACTCCTTGATTTTCTAATTCAATTTTATCTTTGGGGTTTCTAAGTATGGTGGATATTTTTCTGTTTGTGCAGAATGCTGTTTTGATGTTGTGTTTATGGAGGATCTTACTGATTCTGTCTGTGATGCCTTTTATGTATGGGAGGATGGCTTTGCCGTTTTCTTGTTCTTTGTCTTGGATTTTAGTGGGGGTTTCTTTTTGGATTAGTTTTGTAATCTTATTTCTATGGAATCCATTGGATGTTAGTACATTGGTGAGAGTGTGTAGTTCGGGTTTTAGGGGTTGTTCGTCAGCTAAGCGTTTTGTTCTGGAGATGAGGGTCTTGGCTACAGAGTTGATCTGTGCTGGGTGGTGGTGTGAGAGAGCGTGCAGATAGCGGTTTGTGTGTGTTTTCTTCTGGTAGAAGGTGTGTCCTAGGGAGCCATTGGATTTCTTGTAGACTAAGACATCCAGGAAGGGAAGTTGGTTGTTAGCTTCTGTTTCCATGGTGAACTGTATTTTGGGGTGTAGGCTGTTGAGGTGTGTGAGGAAGTTGTCCAGTTTTTCTTTCCATGTGGCCAGATTATGAAGGTGTCATCTACGTATCTGAGCCCAGAGTTTGGGTTTTGGTGAAACCCCCGCCAAAAATCAGACAAAGAACGGTTGTAGGAAGGGTGAGGGAGACGAAATGGCAAAGGCCCTCCCTCCCATACATAAAAGCACCACAGACAGAATCAGTAAGATCCTTCATAAACACAACATCAAAACAGCATTCTGCACAAACAGAAAAATATCCACCATCCTTAGAAACCCCAAAGATAAAATTGAATTAGAAAATCAAGAGTATACGAAATCCCATGCACCACTTGTCCCACCATATACATCGGACAAACCAACAGAAGAATAAGTTCACGCATTGAAGAACATAAGAACTCAGTCAAAAAAGAGGAACCAACATCTTCCCTGGTCCAACACCTTAAAGCCACAGGACACGAAATTGACTTTAAAAATACCAGAACCATTGCCAAAAGTGAACATTTTAATAACAGAATAATCAGAGAAGCCATCGGGATAGAAAAACGCCCACACAGCATGAACAAGCGAGATGATACCTCCCGCCTACCAGCCATTTGGAAACCTGCCCTTATTGACAAACGACTCCCTAACCCCAAAATCTTAAACCCCTCTGCAACTCAGACTAACCTGAGCACAACCAAACGAACACTCCCCCAGCCAATCAGAGCACAGCCAAGCCCCTAACCATTCAGAACACACCTCCACCCAATCAGAACACAGCCAAGCTCCCATCCAATCAGTTCATACCCTCACTGGCAGTTAAAAGGAAGAAACAGCTAAAACCACACATTGCTGCTCAAAGCAAGAAGCTAAAAACACCATCCTGAAGATGACGAATGTGACTTCGTCGAAACGTTGCCAAGACACTTCCAATTTTACGCGGGAGAAAACCCGAACAACCAAAGACCTATATACAAATACCCGCGAAAACCTCAGAAAACCAATATCGAACCTCTACGGGGAGGAAATCCACCATCTGACCAGGACCTATGAAAAAACGTTGAAGTCCAAAGACGCTTCCTTTTTAGTGAACTCGCATTCCGACGTAACTGCCCGAGATCAAATTAATCCCGCACATGTTTCGCAACTGAATTCCACTCAACTCTGCAGCCACCAAACGGATCCTGAAAAGAACAGAATTGGCCCTAATCAGAAATGAACTTCACACAAAAAGATTCCTCCTAGACCGAATTAACAAAGATCTCCTCACACTCCACCTCAAACTCAGCAACAAGATCCACCCCGCACTTTGGGCCAAATCCAAACAACTCGCCGTCTGGAGAGCCGAAACACAGACCACCCTCAAGACAGATACACACACCAACAAACTCCGAAGACTACAAGAACGCCAGAAACAAACCCCTCCTCTCTCACAGCCACACATGAAACAAACAGTGCATAACATCTCAGATAGGATCCTCACCAAAGCCGAAACCAATGTCCTTTCCAAAGGATTCAACTTTGCAGTCGCTCCAAACAACAATCCCACCGAAACCATTATATTTGAGGTGAACCACCGACAAAATCACCCCGATGACGCTACAACATCAGAGCAAAATCACCAACATCCTCTGCACCACAAGCCCCAAAAGCACTTACCCAAAGGATGAACAGCAGCACTACGTAACCTGAAAGAGACACCACATAATAATCCTACAGCAGACAAGGGTCAACGCCACGGTGGTTTATGAAACACATCTGACTACCAAACCAAATTAACCAACCTAATCCAAGACTCCACATACAAACCCCTAAATACAGATCCCATCACCTACCTGGAAAAAACCACCAGATCCAAAATAAAAGCCTCCCCCATTAGCGAAGAGATCCAGCAAAGAATCATTTCCAGAGAGAAATCATCCAGATGCCCCAAACTCTATGGTCTCCCCAAGATACACAAGGAAGGAACCCCACTCAGACCTATAGTCAGCTCCATAGGCTCACCTCTACAAACCTAGCCAAATTTCTCGCCAAACAACTACAGCCCTATGCAGAATCCATTACCTCACACGTAAAAAAACTCATTCCAGTTTATAGAGATCATAAAGAAACAAATCCCGCACGCCCGCCCCCCCCCCCCACCCACCCACACCCCCACACCCGCTTACAGCCCAGCGACCTACTAGTGAGCTTCGATGTCATATCCCTCTTCACCCCAGTGCCTATCAAAGAAGCCTTGACAGCTATTCAAAACAAATATAACCCCCCCAAACACATCTTAGATCTGACCAACCACTGCATATCCAACACATACTTCATCTATAACGGACAAAAATACAAACAAACAGAAGGAGCACCCATGGGATCACCCCTCTCACCTGTCATTGCCAACCTCTACATGGAACACTTTGAAACCCAAGCTCTAGAAAAATCTGATCACAAACCCAAACTCTGGCTCAGATATTTAGACGACACCTTCATAATCTGGCCACATGGGAAAGAAAAACTGGACAACTTCCTCACACACCTCAACAGCCTACACCCCAAAATACAGTTCACCATGGAAACAGAAGCTAACAACCAACTTCCCTTCCTGGATGTCTTAGTCTACAAGAAATCGAAAGGCTCCCTAGGACACACCATCTACCAGAAGAAAACCCACACAAACCGCTATCTGCACGCTCTCTCACACCACCACCCAGCACAGATAAACTCCGTAGCCAAGACACTCATCTCCAGAACAAAACGCTTAGCTGACGAACAACACCTAAAACCCGAACTACACACTCTCACCAATGTACTAACATCCAATGGATTCCATAGAAATAAGATTACAAACCTAATCCAAAAAGAAACCCCCACTAAAATCCAAGACAAAGAACAAAAAAACGGCAAAGCCCTCCTCCATACATAAAAGGCACCACAGACAGAATCAGTAAGATCCTCCATAAACACAACATCAAAACAGCATTCTGCACAAACAGAAAAATATCCACCATCCTTAGAAACCCAAAAGATAAAATTTAATTAGAAAATCAAGGAGTATACGAAATCCCATGCACCACTTGTCCCACCACATACATCGGACAAACCAACAGAAGAATAAGTGCACGCATTGAAGAACCTAAGAACTCAGTCAAAAAAGAGGAACCAACATCTTCCCTGGTCCAACACCTTAAAGCCACAGGACATGAAATTGACTTTAAAAATACCAGAACCATTGCCAAAATTGAACATTTTAATAACAGAATAATCAGAGAAGCCATCGAGATAGAAAAACGCCCACACAGCATGAACAAGCGAGATGATACCTCCCGCCTCCCAGCCATTTGGAAACCTGCCCTTATTGACAAACGACTCCCTAACCCCAAAATCTTAAACCCCTCTGCAACTCAGACTAACCTGAGCACAACCAAACAGAACACTCCCCCAGCCAATCAGAGCACAGCCAAGCCCCTAACCATTCAGAACCCACCTCCACCCAATCAGAACACAGCCAAGCTCCCATCCAATCAGTTCATACCCTCACTGGCAGTTAAAAGGAAGAAACAGCTAAAACCACACATTGCTGCTCAAAGCAAGAAGCTAAAAACACCAGCCTGAATGAGAATGTGACTTCGTCGAAACGTTGCCAGACACTTCCAATTTTACGCGGGAGAAAACCCAACAACAACAGACCTTATACAAATACCCGCGAAAACCTCAGAAAACAAATATCTAACCTCTACGGGGAGGAAATCCACCATCTGACCAGGACCTATGAAAAACTTGAAGTCCAAAGAGCTTCCATTTTATGTGACCTCGCATTCCTACGTAACTGCCGAGATCAAAATCTAATCCCCACATGTTTCCAACTGAAATTCCACTCCAACTCTGCAGCCACCAAACGGATCCTGAAAAGAACAGACTTGGCCCTAATCAGAAATGAACTTCACACAAAAAGATTCCTCCTAGACCGAATTAACAAAGATCTCCTCACACTCCACCTCAAACTCAGCAACAAGATCCACCCCGCACTTTGGGACAAATCCAAACAACTCGCCGTCTGGAGAGCCGAAACACAGACCACCCTCAAGACAGATACACACACCAACAAACTCCGAATACTACAAGAACGCCAGAAACAAACCCCTCCTCCCTCACAGCCACACATGAAACAAACAGTGCATAACATCTCAGATAGGATCCTCACCAAAGCCGAAACCAATGTCCTTTCCAAATGATTCAACTTTGCAGTCGCTCCCAAACACATCCCCACTGAAACCATTATATGTGAAGTTGAAACCAGCCTGACCAAAATCAACCCCGATGACGCTAACAAAATCAGACTCAAAATCACCAACATCCTCTGCACCAGCAAGCCACCCAAAAGCAACTTACCCAAAGAGGAACAGACAGCACTACGTAACCTGAAAGAAGACACCAGCATAATAATCCTACCAGCAGACAAGGGCAACGCCACGGTGGTTATGAACACATCTGACTACCAAACCAAATTAACCAACCTACTCCAAGACTCCACATACAAACCCCTAAATACAGATCCCACCACCTACCTGGAAAAAACCACCAGAACCAAGATAAAAGCCTCCCCCATTAGCGAAGAGATCCAGCAAAGAATCATTCCCAGAGAGAAATCATCCAGATTCCCTAAACTCTATGGTCTCCCCAAGATACACAAAGAAGGAACCCCACTCAGACCTATAGTCAGCTCCATAGGCTCACCTCTACAAAACCTAGCCAAATTTCTCGCCAAACAACTACAGCCCTATGCAGAATCCATCACCTCACACGTAAAAAACTCATTCCAGTTTATAGAGATCATAAAGAAACAAAGCTTACAGCCCATCGACCTACTAGTGAGCTTCGATGTCATATCCCTCTTCACCCAAGTGCCTATCAAAGAAGCCTTGACAGCTATTCAAAACAAATATAACCCCCCCAAACACATCTTAGATCTGACCAACCACTGCCTATCCAACACATACTTCATCTATAATGGACAAAAATACAAACAAACAGAAGGAGCACCCATGGGATCACCCCTCTCACCTGTCATTGCCAACCTCTACATGGAACACTTTGAAACCCAAGCTCTAGAAAAATCTGATCACAAACCCAAACTCTGGCTCAGATACGTAGACGACACCTTCCTAATCTGGCAATACAGTTCACCATGGAAACAGAAGCTAACAACCAACTTCCCTTCCTGGATGTCTTAGTCTACAAGAAATCCAATGGCTCCCTAGGACACACCATCTACCAGAAGAAAACACACACAAAACGCTATCTGCACGCTCTCTCACACCACCACCCAGCACAGATCAACTCTGTAGCCAAGACACTCATCTCCAGAACAAAAAGCTTAGCTGACGAACAACACCTAAAACCCGAACTACACACTCTCACCAATGTACTAACATCCAATGGATTCCATAGAAATAAGATTACAAACCTAATCCCAAAAGAAACCCCCACTAAAATCCAAGACAAAGAACAAGAAAACGGCAAAGCCATCCTCCCATACATAAAAGGCATCACAGACAGAATCAGTAAGATCCTCCATAACCACAACATCAAAACAGCATTCTGCACAAACAGAAAAATATCCACCATCCTTAGAAACCCCAAAGATCAAATTGAATTAGAAAATCAAGGAGTATACGAAATCCCATGCACCACTTGTCCCACCACATACATCGGACAAACCCACAGAAGAATAAGTGCACGCATTGAAGAACAGAAGAACTCAGTCAAAAAAGAGGAACCAACATCTTCCCTGGTCCAACACCTTAAAGCCACAGGACATGAAATTGACTTTAAAAAATACCAGAACCATTGCCAAAAGTGAACATTTTAATAACAGAATAATCAGAGAAGCCATCGAGATAGAAAAACGCCCACACAGCATGAACAAGCGAGATGATACCTCCCGCCTACCAGCCATTTGGAAACCTGCCCTTATTGACAAACGAATCCCTAACCCCAAAATCTTAAACCCCTCTGCAACTCAGACTAACCTGAGCACAACCAAACAGAACACTCCCCCAGCCAATCAGAGCACAGCCAAGACCCTAACCATTCAGAACACACCTCCACCCAATCAGAACACAGCCAAGCTCCCATCCAATCAGTTCAGACCCTCACTGGCAGTTAAAAGGAAGAAACAGCTAAAACCACACATGGCTGCTCAAAGCAAGAAGCTAAAAACACCAGCCTGAAGATGACGAATGTGACTTCGTCGAAACGTTGCCAAGACACTTCCAATTTTACGCGGGAGAAAACCCGAACAACCAAAGACCTATATACAAATACCCGCGAAAACCTCAGAAAACAAATATCGAACCTCTACGGGGAGGAAATCCACCATCTGACCCGGACCTATGAAAAACTTGAAGTCCAAAGAGCTTCCATGTTATGTGACCTCGCATTCCTACGTAACTGCCGAGATCAAACTAATCCCCACATGTTTCCAACTGAAATTCCACTCCCCTCTGCAGCCACCAAACGGATCCTGAAAAACAGAATTGGCCCCTAATCATAATGACTTCACTCAAAAAGGATTCTCCTAGACCAATTTAAACAAAGATCTCCTCACAAAACTTTTCCCCCCCAACCTCCACCTCAAACTCAGCAACAAGATTCCACCCCGCACGTTTGGGACAAATCCAAACAACTCGCCGTCTGAGAGCCGAAACCCCGACCACCCTCAGACAGATACACACACCACAAACCCGAAGACTACAAAACGCAGAAACAAACCCTCATCCCTCACAGCCACACATGAGCAGACAGTGGCATAACATCTCAGATAGGATCCTCACCAAAGCTGAAACCAATGTCCTTTCCAAAAGATTCAACTTTGCAGTCGCTCCCAAACACATCCCCACTGAAACCATTATATGCGGAGTTGAAACCAGCCTGACCAAATCAACCCCGATGACGCGAACAGAATCAGACTCAAAATTACCAACATCCTCTGCACAAGCAAGCCACCCAAAAGCAACTTACCCAAAGAGGAACAGACAGCACTACTTAACCTGAAAGAAGACACCAGCATAATAATCTTAACAGCAGACAAGGGCATACGCCACGGTGTTCTGAACACATCTGACTACCAAACCAAATTAACCAACCTACTCCAAGACTCCACATACAAACCCCTAAATACAGATCCCACCACCTACCTTGAAAAAACCACCAGAACCAAGATAAAAGCCTCCCCCATTAGCGAAGAGATCCAGCAAAGAATCATTCCTAGAGAGAAATCATCCAGATGCCCTAAACTCTATGGTCTCCCCAAGATACACAAAGAAGGAACCCCACTCAGACCTATAGTCATCTCCATAGGCTCACCTCTACAAAACCTAGCCAAATTTCTCGCCAAACAACTACAGCCCTATGCAGAATCCATCACCTCACACGTAAAAAACTCATTCCAGTTTATAGAGATCATAAAGAAACAAAGCTTACAGCCCAGCGCCCTACTAGTGAGCTTCGATGTCATATCCCTCTTCACCCAAGTGCCTATCAAAGAAGCCTTGACAGCTATCCAAAACAAATATACCCCCCCCAAACACATCTTAGATCTGACCAACCACTGCCTATCCAACACATACTTCATCTATAATGGACAAAAATACAAACAAACAGAAGGAGCACCCATGGGATCACCCCTCTCACCTGTCATTGCCAACCTCTACATGGAACACTTTGAAACCCAAGCTCTAGAAAAATCGGATCACAAACCCAAACTCTGGCTCAGATACGTAGACGACACCTTCCTAATCTGGCCACATGGGAAAGAAAAACTGGACAACTTCCTCACACACCTCAACAGCCTACACCACAAAATACAGTTCATCATGGACACAGAAGCTAATAACCAACTTTCCTTCCTGGATGTCTTAGTCTACAAGAAACCCAATGGCTCCCTAGGACACACC